>NW_006399779.1:11912608-11941442 GCF_000299155.1 Elephantulus edwardii
CCACCCGCTGCTGACTTAGGGGACTCTCGGTGACGCTCCACCACATTCCGGAGGGTGTGGGTCGTCACTGCCTGTCTTTCCCCTGGGGAGTGGCCGGTAGAGCTGAACTGCTGACCCTTCAGTTAGCAGCCAGCTAGTATTACAAATTACACCACCAACACCTCCTGTGGCCAACTTGAGTAACTGACTTCTCTTTTATAAAAAAATATTCCCAAATTTTCAACAATGCTGTGTGGGGTGAATCTAGTAAAATTATTTAAAAAAGGGCATGTCTGCTTTTTCAAAGTGCTCTAAGGTAGTAAGTAAAAATAAAAAGAAACAGAAATAAAATCTTAAGTGTTGAAAGTCCTCCACTCGATGGGGTCTCCCCTCTCACCAGAACTGGTCTTCAAAGTCTCTCAGTTTCCTCTCTCTCAGTCACATTGCTCAAGTTCATTGTATTCTTCTAACCCCATCGCTTGGGAAAACAGAAGCTTTGCAGTGCAATGGCAAGAGAATGGGAAATATTTAAAAAATGAGGCTGTTAGAAGAAGCTCTCCTGGTTTATATTTACAGTGAGAGGTTCCAAGCTATGGCCAGTAATGGGACCACAAGCAGAACAGATGTTCCTAGGAAAGTCACAGCACCATTTCTATTACACATGTCTTTCTGGCAGCACCTGTTCTTTAGTTCGCGCTCCTTAAGTGTTTTGGTAATTGTTTGAATATTGCAATTTGCCATGTCCCAACAACTGTAGTAGTGTTTTGAAGCTGTGTAGAGATACAAACAAGGGTGAGAAAGTACATGGGTAAGTTCTGTACCTGCATTTGAACTCTCAACTCTACTACACAGAACTTAACCTATAGAAGTAGACACACGTGTACAAGAATGTACACTTGGATCTTGAAAGGGAAGTCAGATAAATGATAATACAGCTTTATATGGACTCTTCCATAAAAGAAAAGTCTCACTAAAGTCAATACAATTGAGAATGATAGACATGAAGCATCATATTGTTATTTTAGAGGGCAATTTGGTAACATTTACTAAGATGTGAAGGTGGCTTAGGATGGGCAATCTCCTCCTGTGCAATTTACTGCCTCTGAAAACCTGCTGAAGGGTCAGCTGTGAGTCAGATCCGACTTAACAGCACACAAAAGTGGTGTGTTAGGGAACTCTGATGGCAGAGTGGTGGGGAGTTGTGCTCAATCTAGTTGCTCAAATCTACCAGTGGCTCCTTAGAAGGAAGATGAGAAATCTCCTCCCTTAAGACTTAGAGCCTCTAGGAAAAAAAACAAAAACAAAAAAACCCAAAAAACAAAATCCCAAAACAACAACAAAAATTAAAAAAAAAAAATAAAAAGACTTAGGGCCTCAGAAGCCTGATGGAGGAGCAGTTATGAGTCAACTCTGACTTAATGGTAATGTTTTGAGAGTGGTGTAAGGGGTACACTAGCTGAACGGTTGTCCGTTTGAACCCAACAGCCAGTTCACAGGGGGAAAAAAGGGATCTGTCTCCTCGCATTAAAATTTACAGCCTCGGTAACTGGCGGGTCATCACGAGCAGGAATCTACTCAATGGTTGTGAGAAACTAAGATTTTAGCACACACCCTTTTTAACCCAGCAATTCCACTCAGGAATTTACCCTGTGATGTAATTTATAAGATAGTCACCATAGTATTATAAAAAACAGTAACAAACTGAAAAGCAGACCATTAATATTTTTAAAGTATTTCAAGAAATCATGATAGACTTCCAAACAATAGAATTCCATAGAAAAGGAATGGCAGAGTCCTGAAATAGTTGACATGAGTGAAGTTTTAAGCCATTGTGTTTAAAAACAAACATGATGCAGAAAGAACAGATAAAGTGGACGTCATTAAAATGAAAAATGTTTGTGCTTGAAAAGGTCTTATTAGGAAAGTAAAACAAAATCCCAACAGAATGAGAGAAAATATTTGCAAATCTTATATCTACAGATTTATACTCAGAGTATATAAAGAGCTCTTATAATGCAAACCACAACAACAAGAAGACAACCAAACTAAAAATGGGGCAGAGGAATTCAATAGACATTTCTAAAAAAATAGAAAATAAATTAAAAAATGCATGCAAGCTAGATGTGCCTGAGAAACTTTTATTTATGCTTGAGAACAAACAGTTCTAAGTTTATAACTGTCCCATTCTATTTCTTTAAAGGAATGACTTTAGATTAATTTCATAAAGCTTGCTCAAGTCATAGAGACGAGGTGAGATTGTCCCAGCTATGGAGGTACTTGCTAGAGTCATGAGATTAGTGCTACTGTTGTTATGTGCCACTGAGTCAACTGCTACTCAAGGTGACCTTCTGAACAACAGATCTGCACCCTGCTCTGTCCTGTGCCGTCCTCACCATCTCTGACATACTTATGACAAGGCTGTTGCTTTATGTAATAGTAATTAAATATTGGAACTTGAAAAGCATTATACTACCAGAATATTAAATAAGGATGCCTGATACTTTGGGAGAGATGAAAGCAGTTCTTTATAATTAGAAATTAAAAGAATTTACTGTGTGTTTGGCAATATTTCAAATATTTAGCATGTATTCACATGTCTACCAATCATATTTAGGATGGCATTTTCTCACTGAGGGGGCTCTGGAGTCTGGTGGTAAGAAGCTGTGCTGCATCCCAGAAGCGTGAAGTCTGAATCCACCAGTTGCTCTACAGGAGAAGGATGGGCAATCTCCTCCCATGCGATTTACTGCCTCTGAGAACTCTCTGGAGGGTCAGCTATAAGTTGGTTCTGACTTGACAGGAAACAACAACTTCTCACCAAAGCCAATATCAGGAGCAGCCAAATAAAAGCAGATTATACCAGAGTAGGAAATAGAGCATATAGAAGAAAAGGTTCTGCGGGACACGAGTGTTAGATACTTTTTTCTTTACTTGGAACACCCTGTTCACTCTCTTTCAATTCAGCTTAAGTCTATCAAATGGCAGTCCCCAACCCTCCTAGGCAGCCCAAAGTGTCCTCTTTGCTCTTCGTGACATTAGCAAGCGTAGCACTATCATCAATTTCCACCAAACTACATTTGACAAAGGAGCTCTGCTGGCCTAGCAGTAAGAAGCTGCTCTGCAAACTTGGACACACAGGGTTCGAATTCACCAGATACTCTGCAGGAGAAGGATGACCAATCTCCTTCTTTGTGGATAACTACCTCTGAACACCTGCTGGAGGGTCAGCTATGGGTTGTTCTGACTCAGTGGCATACAGCAACATTTGACATGCTTGACCGTTGGAGAGTCTGCCCAGGCTACCACTAAGTGCTAGCTGAATTAGCATCTAATATCTGTCTCTCTTCTAGATTTACTCTGCTCTCTCTAAGTGCCCTACTCTCAGAATTAAATGATCCCATTTTACAGCTTTGAGAGGAAAGTGTAATTGGAGAAGCAAGTGAGTGCGAGGCTTCTGAACTGAGGATGGACTCTGAATTCAGTGTGTGATTATGGCAGTGTGGCTGCCTCTGTCTCTCCCAGGCTGCCATCAACCAGAGCTGGAGGGGAATTGAGCTGCTTTAATGTTATGCCAGAAGATCTGTCTCTCAAGATCTGCTGCTGGCATGTCAAGCTGGAATTCTGGGACAAACGTTCATGCTGTCCCCACACAGTGGCTGCACAACCTGCCTTAACAAAGCAACAGCTGTGAGGGTGCTGCAGGGCTGAGAGAGGGCTTTGTCCTACTGGACACAGGGCCACTCTGAGTCAGAGCTGACTCAACGCCATCCAGCAACAACAATGTTCACGAGCAGGAAGAGAACGACTGACGATTTCTGCTAGGAATTTTATTTATTTATTTTTTCTGTGAATTTTAAAAGATCAAAAATGCAAGATTAAGAAACAATGAGATTTGAGCGCTCGGGGGATAAAAGTAAGGTTTCTTCCTTTTTCTCTCCATCTCTGCCACTAAATATTTCTAAATAAGAAATTAAGGTGGAGAGGCCTAGTTGGTGGCAAGTCAAAGACCAGAGGTCCTAATTGCCATGCCAGTACTCCTTACATAAACACTGCCTTCGTTGGCTCATTTAGAAATATGCATTGTAGTAAGAGTTTAATAAGTAACAGGAGATAAAGCTGATCAAGGTGAAGGACCAAATTGTCTGTGCTTATACATAACCGGTATTCTAAGAGCCTTACTGAGCTTTCTACATCAAGAAGGAATTAATAGAGTCTTTGAACCAAGACAATGAACTATTGTACAGACTCAAAGGACCTCCCATGGAGGACTTGACATTTAAGTGCCATCCTGGGCACTGATAACAAGACGTCAGATACTCCTAGTGGGTTTGTTGGAAGTTGCTAGCTTGGTTACCCTCTGTGACAGAACTGCCTCGTAGGGTTTCCTAAGCTGCCAGCTTTCTGGGTAGTTGGACAGGATGATTTGAATGTGTTTTTACTTGTTGGAGGATCTTCTCTTAGAGGGAAGTAGGGAATCTTCTGTTAGTAGGGAAATGAATCCTTCTATCAAGTTTTGCTGAGCCTGTAGGTCTCTCAAGCTTTCTGTTGAGTCTCCCTATCACGTTTTCCACATTCTTGATGCCTATCCTGGGAGGGGTTTGTGGTAGAGACAGAATATTGCAAACAACCCTGAGGGAAGTTTTTACTTTTATCTCTTTCAAATCTGTGTTTGAAAGTTCTACCTAGTACACTGCCACTCTGATACATATGCTGATCTATCTCAAAAACACACTCTATCAAGATGTGTGGTTAGTTTATTTCCCTGGCCAACATTTCCATAGGATATATGGAGGTGGAGATGCCATACTTTAATAATTCTGGAACAGAGAGGGAGGACTTACGGAGGGGAGTTAGGACTTCTGGATACTGGCACTCTTTGCAAGCTCACCCCACTCACAAGTGCCTAATTATTTAGAGTCACTGGGCCTTGGTACCTACTGTTGCTTCTTCTGAAACACCCGTCTCTTAGACCTATTTGCCTTTTGATCTCAGTTTAAGTGCCCTCAGACTCTATATGTACTCAGAAAACCCTCATTGCCTTCCAATTGGAACCAACTCACAGCTGACGCTCCAGTGTGTTTCCGAGGCTGTAAATCAGAGGAGAGAAGATTACACACCTTTCCTTCTCAGAGCCACTGGTGGACTGGAATTGCCAGAGAGGAACACCGTTTAGGTCTACAGCACAAATCCCTACAGACTCTGCCAGGAGCGCTCCCTTCCACACGTACTAGGTACTGGGATATCCAGTGTGCACTTATAAGGTCATTTGAGACCGAAGAGTAGACCTCTGTCATCATGTTAACTGTCCACTTGTTCCTGCTCTCTAGCTCTGCAGCCCTTGTGTCTAGCCTACTCTCACTAACTGGGGAGGTGGCACAATGCAGCCGTTAAGAGCACAAATTTTGTAGCTGGGTGGATTGCCAAATTCAAGTCTTGAATTGATTACTTGACCTGTGTCTGTTGCTTAATCTGAGCTGCAGTTTCCTCAATCATCAAGTGAGAGTGAAAGACCACACTAAGAAGTAGCTGGGAAGCACTAAGGAAACCCTGTCATGGGAAGCACTACTGAATGATAGCTGTTACTTGCTATCACAAGTTTAACGACAGTTGTTAGTTGTGAGGTAGTCAAGTCGGAAATGACCCATAGCTGACCCTCCAGCAGGTTTTCTGAGGCACTAATTTCATGAGAGGAGACTGCCTGTCTTTCTCTTATGGAGCAGCTGATGGTTTCAATCCAAGGGCCTTTGGGTTGGCAGTACAACTCCTTCCCACTAGACCACCAGAGCTCCCTAATGACAAACGCTATTCTTGTGTATCAATCATCAAAGTAGAAACCAACTCATAGCATACCCTCCAGGGGATTTTCAGAGCCAGTTAATTGCATAGGAGAATCGCAGGTTTGCAGCACAACTTCTTGCCACTAGGCCATCAGAGCGCTCTTAGGCAGATACAATTAGTTTTCTGCTCTTATCACTCCATTACGTTGAGGAAGGAGGAAGTCCTTACCAGCTTTGACATAGATACAGGTGTTCAAATTATGTATACAAGTGGTGTTCTTGTTGCATGGACCACTTATTGCAAAACAGCTGTAGCACCGCAAACTGTAACCTAGAACCAGAAAGAAAGCTCATTAGGACTTGTTAGAAGAGGGGCAGCAGTAGAAAGCTTCTATCTCCAGTAGTAGAAAGTTATGGTTGGCAACCCCTGGGGTCTCCTCTGATCTCACACAATCTTGCAATGGAGAGACTTTACTAAGCTTATATTGTGGTTCCAGCAACATATTATTCACCTTGACAAAAATGCCTCATTTCCCACTTGATATAAGGAAATAGTCTACATTTTGGGGACTCAGTGATGTGTCTGGACTCTGAAAGTTGGGAGCTCTTGTTTTGGTTGAAGGTTGTGCGAAATGTTTGGTGTTTTTCTGTTTTTTGGTTGTTTTTTTTTAAAAATTTAATCCTCTTGTTCAGGGTCAATGAGACCCCGTGGAAGGCCCTTGTATTTAAAAGTTGGTTGGGCCCTCAGGCCTGTGGCCCTCAGTCCTCATGTTATTATGTTTTGGAGGAACATTCTTCTAAGTTGTACAGTAATCTTCTGTCAATTGGCTGCATTGAGGTAATCTGGGTTTGCTATGAGGCTGAACTTTGTGACACTGGGGGTCAAATGCCCTAACAGCTGCCCACGGTGAAGAGTGTTCTGTGGAGCTCCCAGGTTAAGACTGGTTTGGAAGCAGGAGTGGCATCCACTTTCTAAACCACATTCCTCTGGAAACTATGAATTTGGAGAAACAACAATAGTTATAGAAAGGCATCAGCTTTTTTGTTCAAATGGTTGTAACGAGTTGTGCTTGATTTGATAGCAATCAACAACAACATGAGGAAACAGAATTTCTTCATTTCAAAATGCACCTAAATGAGCAACTGAAGAGTGTCCTCTCAAATTCCAGTGCTGTTGTTTTTGCTGACGTACGAATTGTCTCCTATCCATAGCAACACTATGCATATTGAAACTGTCTAATTCTGTGCCATTCTCACAATCTCTGCTGTGCATGGGTCCACCATTATATAGTCGCTGTGTCAATTCATCACACTGAAAGTCGTCTTCTCCTTCTCTGCCCCTCTACCTTTCCAAGCATGATGTCAGTTTCTAGGGAAACTGTCTCACTACCCTTACCTCTAAGGAGCATTCTGGTCGCACTTCTTCCAAGATAGATCTGTTTCTTGTTCTTTTGGCAGTCGACAGGATATTCAGCACTTTCTGACAAAACTAGAACTAAGTGGCATTACTCACTCCACCAGTCTTCCTTATTCACTGTCCAACTGTCAGAAGCACAGGATGTAAACAAAATAAGGCAGCCTGGCTCAGGTGCACCTCACTCTTTAAATGATCATTCATGCTCTTTAGCACATTAAAGAGGTCCTTGACAGTTGATTTGCCAAATGCATCATATCTTTTGATTGCGTGGCTGCTACTATCAGGGGTATGGATTGCAAAGCCAAGTAAAATTTTAAATCTTCAATAGGAAGTGTAATGATATAGAAAAAGGAAACTATCCAGAGGAGCAATTAACAGAATATTATAAATGCTGTTTGAGAGAGGACTATGCCCAAGGACTGAAATCAGTGTTTGGTAGTTCCTCTCTGTTCTTGGTCTCACATGCTTTAGGCATAATGTTAGAAAAGAGACATCGATGCTTGGAAAGGTGTGGAGTCGGCCAGAGAGAGGAGCACCCTCAGCGACATGGACTGGCCCTGTGACACAGCAAGTGTATCAGAGATGATGAAGACTGCAGAGACTAGGACAGGACTCAGCTCTGCTGTTCACAGGGTCCTATGAACTGTACTTGAATTGACAGCACCTAACAACATCTGTGTTAAAAAAGACATTTTCAAGGGAGCTTTGGTGCCCTCATGGCAAGAAGCTACACTGCAATCCCAGAGGTACACTGTTTGAATCCACCAGACACTCTGCTGGAGAAGGGGCAATCTCCTCCTGTACCTTTCAGATCTGATTTGACGGTACGCACACACAAAAGTGATAAAATAAATGAAATTTTTTTTAAAAAGACATTTTCAAAGATGAGTATCTGAAAACCTCCTTATAAATCAGCAAAACCAATTAATTTGATGATTGAGAATGTGAACTTTGAACCACCATAAGTAAAATCTTTTTTTAAAAAATATTTTTTTTATTGGGAAAAACATACTGGGGGTACAAGGAGGTGAGGGTTGGGGGCAGAAGGGTGAGGATGGGCCAGCATAAGTAAAATCTTATCCCTCACAAAAGAATTCCATTCTCATGAGTAGACCTGTATTACAAACAGTTGTATTCAATTATTAAATTTTACATTTCATCAGTTATAAGTGTGACAAAACTATGAGATATCTAGAATAGATAATGGATGAAGATCAAAGTTTATTAGTGATTATCAAGGGTAGGAAGGAGACAGACACGTGGAATCATTGTTTTAGTCACGCATACTGTTTATTCTGACAACAGATGCTGTTGATGGTTACACAAGACAATCTATTTGATGTACTGGAATTGCACATGTGGAAATAAATACATACATTTATACATACACATATATATACACACACACTCACTCTTATATTTTTAAGAATTTGTGGATAAGTGGTGTTTTTTATTTCGATTTATATAAGTATTTAAATGACATCCCTGATTTTGCCTGTAAAGGTTAAAACATACACTGTGTGATCGATGGCATCAGGTGCCAATCACTGTAGTCTGTTCTCTGGTCTCTACTGTTGGGTTCTACAGAGGAGTAAAACCAATAAAGTGTATAGATATATAAGAAGTTTATTTCAAGAAAATGTCTTCTGCCATTGTGGAGGCTGGCAACTTCTAAATCTATGGGTCAGACGTCAGGGTGAAAGCTTCTTGTGACTCACATGATTGCTGGGACTGATAAATTCAGTGGTGGCTCAAGGGGCAGCAGGAACTATCAAATTCCATAATCTGTAGGACAGATGGCAGGCTGTGGGTCTAGGAACCAGAGGTCAGATGAGGAGGAGTCATGTGCAGGTTGAAGAGAAGGTAAGCTTTGCCAGAACAACCGTACATATTGGATGTAGGTCACAGCCTACACCACCTTCTCTTTTAACTAACTGACTGCTTACATCAGATCACAAAAGGAAGAGTGCTTACACAATGCTACTAGCACATCAACAATCATGCCTAGCCAAGTTGACACCTCATCTTGATGTGGCCACATTCAGTAGGGTACACACCTATCTACAAAAACATAGTCACAAAAATAAATGCACAGTTTAAACTCATGTGGGTGGATATGACCCATGAAACAGACAAACAGGACCTCCACAAGAAAAAGACTGATAACCCAATTACAAAATGGGCAAAAGACATGGAAAAACTTTTCACAGAGAAAGACATTTGGATGGTGAACCAACACATGAAGAAATGCTCAAAATCACTGGCAAATCAAAATCATAATGAGAGACCATCTCGCCCCAGTAGCAGCGGCAAAGTTTAACAGGACAGTAAGCAATAAATGTTGCAGAGGATGTGGAGAGACTGACCTCTCACACAATGTTGGAGAGATTGTAAAATGGTACAACTACTCTGGAAGGAAGTTTGGCATGTCCTTAAAAAACCGAACAGATATTCCATATGACCCTGCTATTCCATTGTGAGGAATATACCCCGAGGAAAACAGAATTGAGACGCAAATGGAGATTTGTACTTTGATGTTCATTATTAACAACAGCAAACACATGGAAACAGCCCAAATGTCCATCAACAAACAAGTGGGTTGAGAAACTGAGGTACATTCACACAATGGATTACCATGCAGCACTCAGGAACAACAATTTTAAAAAATATTACATAACATGGGAAACACTAGAGAGCATTATGCTGAGTGAACTAAGTCAGGTGCATAAGAACAAACACTGAATAAGGCCATTATTAAAAGGATGACTAGTAAGATGTATATGGATCTTCCCTCTATATTCAAAGAGGGAAGGGGAAGGGTTGGGGGCGGGGAGGGAAATCATTGGGTTGCAGAGTGTGCTTGGCAGAGGAAAGTGGGGAAGGAATTAGGAAAGATCCAGTGGGGATCCAAAGAAGACAGGGTGAAGCAGGTTTAATCGCACTACCTCTTATGGCATGCTTGTCAAGATCTAATTAGGGAAAACACTGCTTTTGTGCAGAGAGCTTATCAAGGGTAGTGGTTAAATTTCACACTTGCCTCTGTTTCAAGATGAAAAGACACTGAAAGTTCTGATGCATCAGCAAAAAAATGCCTTCCCTCCTCTTGTCTGGTTGTCTCAAACAGGTGTCCCACATACCTTGTAGCTCCTCAGAATGCCATTCTGCACCTTGTTTGGTGAGGCACCCCCTTGGATGCCCCATCTGCCTCCATCCTCAACATGCCTGGGCCTGCCTCTGTGCTTGCTATGTTTAGGGAAGGACACTAGGAGCAAGAGATACTGCTCAGTGGTGCCCACAACCCCCAACCGTCAAATGAGGCTCAGGGCACATGCCTACCTGCCATAACTTAGGTATTTAGATGAAATACGTAATCAAAAAGCTTGACAGTGTGCCTGCTGCATGAGCTATACCTGCTAATATATAGTTTATAGTTTATAGTTTGGTTTTATGGTTCATTGCATAGCTAATTTTTCTTCTTCCTCTCCAGCCACTTTCCCCTCAAAAAAAGGAAGTCATCAAAATGTGCCAACGTGACAGGCAGCAAATAACATTTTGAGACTTAAGGTGAAACACTAAGTATGGGTGTTTCTATGGAGGCAAGACCAGGGAGTAGGTCATTAGACCTAGCAGCCCAGGGAAAGATGGCCTGGGAGAGAGTGAAGGGCAGACTCTGATGCCAGACTACGGTCCTGCTTCTATTTCAGTCTCTTTGGACCTCAATTTTCTCATGTGTAAAATAGGGATAAAAACGGTACCTACTTTGTATATGTTCAATTAAATTAATTTTTTTTAAAAAAAGAGTACCTAAACTGTAGAGTCAAGAGAAGTAATAAATAAGACATGTAAAAGGCTTACCATAGTGGGTGATGCTTAAGTACTATAAGCATTAGCTGCAGCTGCTGTTACTATGTTATTGTTGTTATGTGCCGAGTCACTTGCGACTCATAGTGACCCTATGTACAACAGCCCTAAACCCTGTTCTATGCTGTGCCAATCTCATTGTCTCTGACACACCCATCCCGATTACCCCAGTCACTGAATCAATTCACCTCATAGAGGGTCTTCTCCTTCTGCACCGTCCTTCCACCCTCCCAAGCATGATGTCCCTCTCCAAGGACCTCTCCCTCCTTACAACATGTTCAAAGTATGTCAGACGAAGCCTCAAAATCCTTACCTCCAAGGAGCAGCCTGGTCTAACCTTCTCTAGGATGAATCTGTTTGTTTTCTTGGCAGTCCAGGGTACATTCAATACTCTCCTCCAGCACCACAGCTCAAAGGCATCAATTCTCCTTCTATTCTCCTTAGTCATTGTCCAACTCTCTGAAGCATAACAAGTGATTGTAAAGACCATAGCCTGTATCAGATGCACCTTAGTCTCCAGAGTGACACCATTGCTCTTCAGTACCCTGGAGAGGTCCCTAACAGCAGACTTTCCCATTGCAATACGTTTTTTTATTTCCTGGCTACTGGTGCCAAGAGTATTGACTGTGGAGCCAAGCAGACTAAAGTTGTTAACAATCTCAATCTCTTCACCATCCATCCTGATGCTACCAATTGGTCCAGTGGTGAGAATCTTTGTCTTCTTGACATTGAGCTTCAATCCATATGGAAGGCTGCAGTCCTTTACCCTCTGCAGCAAGCATTTCAGGTCCTCCTCAGTTTCAGCAAGCAGCTTTGTGTCTTCTGAATAACGCAGATTGTTAATAGATCTTCCACCAATCCTGACACCATGCTTCTCCTCACAGAGCCCGGCCTCTCGGATAATCTGTTCTGCATACAGGTTGAAAAGGTATGGAGATAGAACACAGCCCTGGCGTACGGCTTTCCCAATTTTGAACCATGTAGTGTTTCCTTGCTCTGTTCTGACGACTGCCTCTTGGTCCAAGTATAGGTTTCACATTAGAATGATTCCCATTCTTCTCAGAGTCAGCCACAGTTTGTTATGATCCACACAGTCAAATGCCTTTGCATCATCAGTGAAACACAGATAGACATTCTTCTGGTATTCGCTGCTTTCAGCCAAGATCCATCTAACATCAGCTACAATATCCCTAGTACCAGGACCCCTTCTAAACCCAGCCTGGACTTCTGGAAGTTCTCTGCTGATGTGCTGTTCTAGTCGTTTTTAGATAATCTTCAGTAGAATCTTGCTTGCGTGTGAAATCAATGATATTGTTCTATAGTTTCCACACTGTTGGGTCATCCTTCTTCGGAATGGGAACAAATATAGATCTCTTCCAGTCAGTTGGTCAAGTGGTTGTTCTCCAGATTTCTTGGCAAAACTTGGTGAGCACGTCTAGGGCAGCATCTGTTAGTTGAAATATGTCAATTGGTATACCATCTATTCCGGGGGCCTTATTTTTTCTATTTCCTTCAAAGCAGTTTGAACTACTTCCTTCATCACCATAGGCTCTTGCTCATATGTAATTTCATTAAATTCTTCTGTGTCTGCCAGTTCCTTTTGATACACTGACTCAGTATATTGTTTCCATCTTCTTTTAATACTTTCTGTATCATTTAATATTCTGCCTAAAGCATCCTTGATTATAGCAACTCGAGGTTTAAATTTGTATAGTATATATATATATCATATACACAGTATATGAGTGTTATGTGTATACACATACACACACACACACACACACACACTCTACTTTATCAGTGTTATCACTATAACGTAGTAGAGGTCAAGGAAAGAAGCAGAGTTTAGAAGCCTCTGAGTAAGCTGGACCCCGAATGGGCTTGTGTAGCACTCTACAGGTGGCACCAATTGGTATTCCTAAAAGTCTATGATGAGAGGGGTAAAACTCTACAAGAAAAAAAAAAAGGGAGCCCTGTAACACAAGATGGATAGTAACTCAGGAAAGAGTCCCATAGAGGAAAAGGCTGTCACAAAGCTCCTGCTTTATCTTGTTAGGTGCCATCAAATCACCTCAGCTAACAGAGCTACTCAGCTGTAGTCCTGTAGACTGAAGAAGGAAGTGCTGTCCCCATCTTCACAACTGCTGCTGTGTTCAAGCACAATGTTGGAGTCACTGTGCCAATTCACCTTGTCTCTCTCTTTTCCTATTTTTTGAGGACTCTCTTCTCAGCTATCTGGGTTCCTCTATTGTTTATTTTTTATGGGTATTTTAGAACTTATTCCATATACATGTTTCCTCTTCTCTTTACCTAATGGTTTGGGGAGGAGGGGGGTTTTGTAAAGTATAAAAGATGCTTCATTCATGCTTTGAGTTTTACAATAACAGGTATATTCTACTACATGTTAGAATGTTTCCTCATTGCTCCTAGACTACTTTTGGACTCAATTTCTCTTTCACTTTAATTAAAGACACCATCCATTGATGACTAGTAGGATTATCTCTGTATTTGCAGGTCTTCTTGCATACATGTGATTAATTGTTCAGAACAGTAAGAGAATATGGATGCAAGAAAGAAATCAAGTGGAGACACAAACTGCCTTAGCAGCCCTGCCATGGATCTGCCAATTCTTTTGCATCAGAAAGTCGATTTTTCTGGTCATTTCCATGTTGTAGATCCTTCAGCAGGTCTCATAGCTTTCCCACTGTCACTTGCAGTACGGCTTCTCATAGTACCACCTTCGCTTAATGTCTTCAATGAGCCCGTCCATGCTGAGGATTCTGTTCCTGTATGCACCTTCCACGTTGCCGTCCTGTACCATCACAGTCCTGGCAATGCACTGCAGATGTCTTGCCATGATCTTGCATTTAAGTCTTCACTCTGCTGACAGCCAAGTGCACCTTCCTTTCTTAGTCCCAGCACTTCACCCCAAGTACTCAGGCCTCTCTCAATTAAAAAAAAGTCTACTGTTCATTTTTGACCACTTCCTTTTTGTGGGGAGACTCTGGGAGTTGGCTATTATACCTTCCGTATCCTGTGTGGAAGCCTCTGGTCCTGGGCTCTAGCTCTACCCTCCAGGTCCTCTAGAACAGAAGCTCTGTTCCCTTGCCTTTAGGCTGCTCGGTTCTCCTAGTGCATCTGAGTGGTGATCCCAACCCCTCAGTCCTATAGGCTGATTCTTGTGTCCCTTCAGTATGAAAGTCCTGCACCCTCAGCTCTGGGTGGTGGAGACTTTGGCATGTGTAATGAAAGCCCTACACTCCTGAACCAAGTTGGTGAAAAATATACATTGGCAAATATCCAACTCGAAACCATGAAGGCTGTGTCCCCACCCTCTCAAGCCAAGAGACCAAGACCCCCACCCCTGCTGAAACCAATTTACTTCCAGTGTTCCTTCCAGAAGTTCTGCCAATCTCCAAACTGCTTACAGGGCAGTCTTTGGAGAACAAGAGATGTAGCGCCTTTGGTTTCTTTCCTGTCTGTGGAATTATTTCCTTTAGTTACTTCAGTCTAAACAGATGAGTTTTCTATGGTGATAATTGTTAAATCCACTAATCCCAGGCTTAATCTTGTTAATAAAGAATGATTGTCCTTGATGAGCATTCTTGAACACATGCCTTTAGCTATATAAATGAATGTCCCAGATTTTTTCCTTATTGTTATAAATTTTAATGAAAGTTTACAGAGACTTAGGGTTTCCAGTCATTCATTGTTGCACTTTTCTACCTGCCCACCCTCTCCCCCAAATGTCTTAGATTTTTTCCAATTTTCTCACTTTTAAAAATTTTTCTACTCGTTTATTTACAAACTTAAAATAGAAATTTGAACAAAATCTTTCAATTTCCCTTACCCCTCCCCCCATCAAATTGTACAACTCAGATTAAACCCTCCTTCCCCCTGTACATCCACATCCCTCTGCTTCCAGCCTCTCCCACCCCTCTTGGATACTTATACTCATTCTACAATAGTGTTTTCTTGTTCTGTTCTTAGTCTGCCTCCTGGTTCAAGTATAGGTTTCGCATAAGCACAATCAAGTGTTCTGGGATTTCCATTCTTCTCAAAATCAGCCATTGTTTGTTGTGATCCACCCAGTCAAATGCTTTTGCATAGTAAGTAAAACACAGATAAACATCAACAAACAGATTCATCCTGGTAAGGGTTAAACTGGGCAGATCCTTGGAGGCAAGGATTCTGAGGTCCCGTCTAACATACTTTGGACATGTTGTGAGGAGAGACCAGTCCTTGGAGAAGGACATCATGCTTGGGAGGGTGGAGGGACGGCGCAGGAGGGGAAGGCCCTCTATGAGGTGGATTGATTCAGTGACTGGGATAATCGGGATGAGAGTGTCAGAGACAGTGCAATTGGCACAGGACAGAGAGTTTAGGGCTGTTGTACATAGGGTCGCTATAAGTCGCAAGCAACTGTACTGCACATAACAACAACAAGAGATTCCTCAGGTATTTCCTGCTTTCAGCGAGGGTCCATCTAACATTAACAATAATATTGTTCATACCATGGACTCTTTTTTTCCTTTTTTTATTATTAATTTCAATGAAAATTTAGAGACTTTGGATTTCCATTCATTCATTGTTGCACTAGTCTGTCCTCCAAACCATCCTCCCTAATACACTACCCTCTTGGAAAAGTAAAAGAAAAATTCTTTCATTGTTTTACAATCCCACCCAACAGGTCCACTCCACTTTGTAGCCTTTGCTCTGGACTCCTGTCATAACAAAAACACCTAATCACATATCTCTTCTAAACAGTTTTCTCCCTCATCTGTTTCAATGCAACATACATTATTGAACCCATCTTTCTCAGTCTCCCCAAGACCCCGATGTCAGTCCTGTTATACAGCCGTGGCACCATGCAGTATTTGCCCTTTTGTGATTGAGATACTTCACTCAGCATAATATCCTCCAGGGTCACCCATTTTGCATAACATTTCATGACTTCCTTGTTTTTCAATGCAGCATAGTATTCCATTCACACAGCTTCTCTATCTATTTGTTTGTTGATGGGCACTTAGTTTGTATCAAACTCCTTGCTATTGTGAACAAAGCCACAATAAACATGGGTGTGCATATGTCGCTTGGATGTCAGTTATGGTCTCTTTGGGGTATACTCCCAGTGGTGGAAATGCTGGGTCAAATGGTATCTCTATTTACAATTTTTTGAGAAAGTGCCATACTATCTTCCATAGTGGTTGCACCCTTTTACACTTCCACCAACCGTGAATAAGGGTTCCAGTGTCTCCACAACCTCACCAGCATTTGTTGCTTGCTGTTCTGCTAAATTTTGCTGTTCTGACTGGGGTGAGATGATATCTTGTAGCTCTTTAGATTTGCATCTCTCTTAGAGCTCGGGGTTTTGAACATTTCTTCATGTGCTTGTTAGCCATCTGAATGTCTTTTTTGGTGAAGTGTCTGTTCATATCACATCTGTTACTATTGGATTATTTACCTTTATCTTGTTGTGATGGAATTTCCTAGATTTTAAAGTTCTGTTATTATTTTGCATAGTTCAAAATGTTTCACTTTTTTGTTGGGTTTGGTTTTGGGGGGTTTTTTTGGGTTTTTTTTTTTCATTTTTTCCTCTCACATTTTACTGTGAGTAGAAAGAAAAAGCAGCCATGTGGCTCCTTAAAGAGCAGTGGCAAACTCTCCTCAGCCAAATATTCAAATTCATCACTTAAAAGTTTCACCTAACATTTAAACTTAATTCAAACAAGTGCTTCCTCCATTGTCCAATCCATGCTCATCATCATATCCTTCGCAGGCATCATCAGAAGCACACTGAACATCCATATTTCCAGCACTTCCTCTATAGCTCTCTTCATCCTTCTGAGCTTTCACTAACATTTCCTGTGACATCTATAATTATGCCAACAGTCTCTCCAAGCTTTCTGGGCTTTTACCACTAGGTACTTTAAACTCTTTCAGCCTCTACCCATTACCTAATTTCAAAATTGCTTCCACATAGTAGGTATCTGTTAGAGCCCACAACTTCTCGGTATCAAATTCTGTCTTAGCTATCTAGTGCTGATACTAAATAAATACTATAAGTCACAGAATGCCCTATTTTTTTTCATGGTTTTTTCACACAGGTTAGAAGTCTAAATTCAAGGAACTGAGTGTAGGGGAATGTTCGAGACCTCTCTCTGCAGGCTCTGGGGGTGGATCCTTGTCTCGTCAGTATTCTTCCTAGTTCCCTGGAGATCGCCACACAGTGTGCCAACAATTCTCCCATATTTCTATTTCCTTCTTTGCTTGTTGCAGTGTTAGCTTAAAAGTTGCCTTTTCAAGCCATTACGTTAGCCCCCTTTAGTCTCCAGCTACCTGAACTGTATACACATGGTCTTAGAAATCAACAGCCTTTGTTCTGGACTACTATCATGACAATAATGCCTAACCACATATCCCTTTTAAACAGTCTTCTCCCTCATCTGTTTCAATGTCATTCCTGTTTTATAACAGTGGCACTATGCAGTATTTGTCTTTTTGTGACTGAGATACTTCACTCAGCATAATGTCCTCCACGATCGCCCATTTTGAATAATATTGCATGAGTTCCTTGTTTTTCAATGCAGTGTAGTATTCCATTGTGTGAATATACCACAGCTTTTCTATCCATTCATTTGTTGATAGGCACTTAGGTTATATCCAGCTCCTTGCTACTGTGAACAAAGCTGTAATAAAACTAGGTGTGCATAGATCTGCTTGGGTGGCAGTTAAGGTCACTTTGGGGTATATTCCCAGGAGTGGAATTACTGGGTCAAATGGTATCTGTATTTGTACCTTTTAGAGAAAGTGCCACACTGCCTTCCTCAGTGGTTACACCATTTTATACTACCACCAACAGTGAATAAGTGTTCCAGTTTCTCCACAAACCTCACCAGCACTTGTTGCTTGTTGTTCGGTTAAATTTTGCTATTTTTACTGGGGTGAGATGAAGTCTTTGAAAATTTTTATTAAAATTAATAATAATAATAAAGAAGAAGGAAAAAAGGAAATCATCAGCAATTGTGGGATAAGGATAAGATATGGATAAGAAAGAGGGTGCTTTCCACACTAGGCAGCAAGACATGAGGGAGACTGGAGTGAGAACCTGAGTCTCACACAGGTGATGGTGGTAAAGAAACTGGGCATTGCAGTGGAGAAACTGTGGCAAGGTGTGACCTGAGGCTTCGTGCATTTGTGTTGGCCCCAGAAGTTTTGCTGTTCTTGTCAGATGTTTGAAAGAGAAGGTGACTTATAACTGCTCTGATACAATCCTTGCTAGAGATTTCTTGAATTTGTGTTACTGAGCTGAAACCAAGACTTTTATTAATTAAGGAATTGTATTTTCTGTTAATCTGATTTGAGACTGCTATACTGCTCTTGGACTTGTCTTGTGAGACATTCTTTGCTTCTTCCACTCCTCAAACCATTTCCCCAATAAAGCCCACTCCTGGTACCAAAACAGTGAGTAAAGTTTGTGAGTTAACAACGAATATCAAACCCATGGCTTGGAGGAAATAGCTGCAGGAACATGACCTAGCAGCTATCTGTTTGCTGCTACAGATATTACTGATGGGAATTATTCACCTGTGTGAAGCAAGAATTCAGACTAAGCCATTTCCATGTTGGTTCTCAAAAGAGATTGACTCAAGATATGCCCTACCCTAAACCTGCTTCATTAGATAACAAAGCAACCCTTTCCCAAATGTGGCTATAATTACAGGCATGGAAGTTGGGACAGGCCTTTGAAAACCTTATGAACACTAAAGAGGACAGTTATGTAGTGGTTGAGCAAAGATCGGAAGTCAGTTGAAATGAGGACTGATGTGGTGACTGCTACAACAGGCTCTTGTGTGTCAGAAAGTGTGAGGATGGCACAGGATAGAACAGGGTTCATCTTTTGTTCATAGAGTTGTTATGAGTCATGCTTGACTCGACGGAACCTAACGACAACCACAAGCTTGTAACACTGAAAGGCAAAAAAACCAAAGTCAGTGCTGAAACAAAAATTGAGACTGAAACTGAAGCCAGTATTATCAGCTCAGACTTCTTGAGGTGTAAGAAAAGATAGTTAATGCATCCAGAGCTTCCTAATATATTCTGTACTAAATTACTTTTATAACCAGTTGACATGGAATTCATTCTGATTCACCGAAACCTAGTTTGTGTAGAGCAGAACGGGCTTTTTGGTTTTTTTTTTCTAATGTAAAACATTTTAATAGTTTGTCAAATATATAGTTATTAGAATATCTAAATATCACTTAAGTTATACAAATCTATATGCAGGTTTTTCACGATAGTATACTTTCTGAAGGAAGTCTCCTCTGAATGGCATCTTTTGGTCAATAATTGAAAACGTAGCCTTTTCAACACAAGGGGACACTGTAAATACTTCAGTACTCTTTTAGACGGTCATGTATTTTTACTACAGTTAACATAGGAGCTTTGCATTACCAAAGCAATAGCTTCTAAAACTTTTCAAACAGTTACTTTCATTAGTTAAAAAAGATGCTACAAGTTAATGAGCATATTTTAAAATTTATTAATCACATAAATGTATAATTTTGCTTTTAGAAATGTTTTTTATGAAATATATACACACATTTTGAGGATGAGATAAAGCAAAATAAAACAATTTATAGTTAAAAAAATAAGAGATAGTTAATGGCTGAGGTACTGTGGATAGTCTAGACTCATGTCCACTCCACGCTCGTTTGTTTACTCACCTGTGTGGCAGAGAACGGTCAGGATGACCAGGGCCCCGAGCAGAGCAAATGCACCTAGATTTCCCATTGCAATTATTCTAGGAAGAGGAGACATGAGAGTGGTTATGAATCAACAAATGACGACTAGCTATTCCATAAAACCAAAAATTGAAAGACTCCAGAAAATGGGATATGGAAGTAATTAACAGACCATTAAAACATGGAAAATATAAAAAACAAATGAACAAAAATACAAAATCTGTCAGGAGATATTTTGTACCAAGTTTTCGGGTAGATAGCACTTGATCCCTTCTTCTGACCTAAGATTTCACTGAAGAAAGTTCTACCTATTTTGGTGGCACTGCAGAGCAGTCAAGCACACTGGACACACGGTTAGGGATAAGTGGGCCTTACTCCAGGTCTAATTCACGATAGCCACATATCCCTGAGTAAACTCAGGCCCTCCCAGTTTCAGTGGTCACTAGAAATAGCAACCTTCCTCCTAGGACTATTCTGTCCAATGAGAATACAAGAAAGTCCTCACCTCGTCCAGAGCACAAAAGGTGAAGAAAATCAAACACAAAGAGAGCAATTAGTCCAGAGGACTAATGGACCGAGGGACCCTCAATTTTCATAACCCTAATGCCCCAAAATTCTAGATGGTGCTCAGGTGTCCAGGTGCCCAGCTACCACTGCTGACCACTCTTGAAAGTTTCACAGTAGAGGATCCTAGACAGTGTGGGAGGAAAATGTGGAGCAAATGAAAATTGTAAAATTAATATTAAAGCACACTGGTTTGATAGAGACTAAAGCCTTAAGTCACTCTACAGTCCTGAAATGTAGCTAACCCCCATGGCTAGACTTTTCGCTAAGGGTTAACAACAAAGGAGGTCAAGGCAGGGGAATTTTTAACCTGCTTAACGAGGATTCATGGTGGTACGTGTCTGAGCCGGAATTGACTCATAGCTGACTTTCCTGTGGGTTTTCAGAGGCAATAAATCACATAACAGGAGATCTCTTCTCTTTCTCCCTTGGAGCATCTGGTAGATTTGAACTATGTCCCTTTAGAATAGCAGTGCAGGTTCTTACCTCTAGGCCACCAGAGCACCCTACATGGTGGTGAAGTGGTTATATGATGGGCTGCTAAATCCACCAGCTACTCCATGAGAGAACACAGACATGGACTAGACAATGGAGGATGCTTTTACACACTAGTAAAGAACTTGAAAATTATTGCACAGTATCACACGCAAGTAAAATCTTGCTGAAGATTATTTTAAAATGGCTAGAATATTAAATCAATAGTATGTGGACAAGGGATTGTCTGAATTGTGTGGACAAAGCAAGATGCTGATGTGTTGCTCACAGGTCACTACAAGATAGTCAATTGGACACCACCTAACAACAATATCTTACTCCTGACAACACTATTACCACCACTACCACATGTGTAGATGTCCAGTCCTAAATCGTACAAGCATGTCCACTCCTTCTAGCCTGTATATCTGATTCTCAGGGATCTTTCTAGCTTTTTCCTGAGCCTGAAAAACGAAAGCACCAAGGTGTCTATCCTGATAGAGCAGGAAGAGGTCCTGGACCTCTCCTGCCTGCGTCCTGACTGCCCTGTGATGTCTCTGCCCATAGACAGACAAGGGAAGTAAACAACAACAGCTGTTCTCCCAGCACTGGGATCCAGGAACCCCTTGGCCTAAGGCACACAGAGCCTCCTGCTGGGTCACTCACACTCAGGGGTTTCTGAGTAGAAAGGTTGACTCACAGTTAAAAAAACACAAAAGATCTTGCTTCAAGTATTCCTATGGGAGGGGGGAGATGGAGGGAAGACAGAGAGAAAGAAGGAAAGGAAGAAAGAAAACTCATGGAGGATCCTAGATAAGGCCAGGTGCTGGGAAGAAGTCAGGGCTATAGGAACCTTTTGCTCCAGAAACACTCAATTGGAATAGACCTTGACATCAATAATCTCATTAAAACAAAGTTACTCATAAAAAAACAACCATCACCACCAACAAAAAACCAGTTATTGATGACACACATCATCAAAACTGGCCTGCTGGGAAAGGCTCATCTCTTACTAGAGTCAAGGCAGTGAACGGGTTAAAAATATCGACTTTCAAATTCAAGTTGAAGGCTGTGCTCAGCGTCTCACTCTGCCCCTTAGAGGCCATGAATACTCAACCTTTGAGCCACCACTCTACTTAGTAAAGAAGCCATTGCTGCTGAGTTGTAACTGCCTCCCAGGTGACGCTCCGTTGTGTTTCTGAGGATGTAGATTGTCCACCTTCCTCCTATGAAGCCAGTGGGGGATTCAAACTCCCAGAAAGGTGCAGCCTTTGGGTTATCAGCATAATTCCCTTGGGACTCTGCCACCAGACGTCCGTTTCATGTAGTAAACATGGGGATAATCACACCACGTGGTGCAGAAAGCATTACTGAGAAATAATAGCATTACCTATAAAAATTAATTTGGTGGTGAAGGGGGACCAGGTGGGCTGGAAGGGCAGAAGACACCAAAAGACAGAGAGATACAGGGACTCTAGGAGAAGGTAGTCCTTTCTCAGCCTGGGGACCAGGGGACAAATATTCAACGTCACATAGCGAGCTGGTGGTGGTCACAGCAAGTGCTTCAATAACATGACTGAAGGCAGGAAAAGGGCAAAAGGAAGACATGGCCAGTGTGTGAGGACAAGGCTGAGGTGATGACTGACCATAGAAGGCTGGTACAAGGTCCTCTTTAAAAAAAATCTGTATGAGGCTGGTCTCATCCTTACTGCTAATTCAACAAGCACGTGGTGCTACCAGATAGGGTAATCAGCAGAACCACAGCTTCCTAACACCCTTCCCTAAACTGGTGTGGAAGAGCCACAGCTTCCTAACACCCTTCCCTAAGCTGATGTGGAGCATTTACATGTGACTTGTGAGTTTCTTCCTTCTTCTTTACTTGCCCCAACTTCCCTCAAATATTTTATAATAAACTGAGCATTGTTTTTAAAATCAGGAATACCAAGACAAATCATGAATTATCAATGTTTCTTTCTTAGTAGCAAGATCTTCTCTCCTCTTTTGGTAAATCTATTTCAGAATTAGAAAAAGAAAACTGTCAACTCCTGGCTTGAAGTTCCTCCCCTGGTTTTATGGAGTTATACCCACAAAAGTTTTAAATTAAAAATTGATGCTGACACGTTCGTGCAGACATGGTGGTTGATGAACCAAAAGTTCTCCCTGACTTCCCCAATCTATTCAAACCAAACCCGCATATGCAAGACACATTCAAAGGGCATTAAATCCTTTTTTAAGTATGTCAGGACTTAGCAAAATAATGAGTTTGTCCCAAAAAAAAATCCAAAAACCCAAAGCAACAAAAGGAACCCCTTTTCCGGGGTTGGAAGTTCCCCCTTCCTTTCAAAAAAGCCCAACAACAAAAACCAAATTGAAAAAGAGGGCCCGGCCCCGAAAAGGAACCCCGGGGGCAAAACAAAAGAAAACGTTGGCCGGTCAACCCAAAGGGGGAAAGTTAAAACCAACAACCAATGCAAAAGAAAAAAAAGAAGCAACCCGAATTCAATAAAAATTAAAACCGCAAAAAACCAAGAAGCAAGGCCAAGCCGGCCCAAGAAAGTGCCAAGAAACAACAACAAAAAAAAGAAAAGAAGAAAAGGCCCCGAAATTGGAAAAAGGAAGGAAAACCCGAGGGTGAGGTGCACAGGGAGTTGGGTTACTGACCCTGAGGCTGAGCTTCTCTAGCACCTCAAACCTCCTAGCAGTTCCAAGGGAGGAAGATGGACATTTTTCTCCCATGATGTCCAGCCTCTGAAACCCATTAGAGGGTCAGCTATGAGTTGGTTATGACTCTATTCCAATGAACCCTAGTTGAAGAATGAGGTGGGGCCTGTTGGTGGAGCCGAGTCCGGGGGGCTGCCATCCCCAGTCCCACTCATATCGGTGACGCTGAGGCTGGGGCCCAGCAGCGCCTTGTTGTTGAGCCTCCAAGCTGCCAACTTCCCCACTGAAAGCGGCACATCTTGGAGGAGCTGCGGGGCCGGCTGCAGAGACAAGCTTTCGAGGACATCATCCTGCACTATTAACAAGTTACTGGGAAAGAATGATCTTCATTAAGTGTTGGCCCATAAGCTACAAACGGAAAACCACGACATTCCAAACAGACATAAGTCCCGGACAGGAGGGCCATGTAATGATGGTCAGCTACAGGAATGGCCCAGCTGAGGATCAAACACCAAGAGGGGCTGATGGAGCTGCACAAGAAGTGTGGGGACCTAGCTCAGCTGGTGATTGACCTGAATGACCAGAGCAGCAGAGGACAAGGAGATGCAGACAAACGAAGCCAAAATTGCGGAGCTGGAGATCGAGTGCCAAGAGCTGCGCTACAAGCTCCAGGACCTGGAGATCGTCAACCAGACCCTGAGAAACTGAGGAAGACCACTGAGAACAACCAGGAGCTGGTCACCCGCTGGATGGCCGAGAAGGGCCCAGAAGGCCACCCACATGAATGCAGGGAAGGAGAAAGAGTCAGGCTTTGAGGAGGCAGCAGGGCAGGCCTGGCTGCAGGAGGAGCTGTCAGAAGAGGTGAAGGAGCCCCTCCCCTTCGAGCAGGCCCAAATCAGGACGCATTCACGTGTGTACCTAGAGACGAAAGCAAAGCTTTCTTCCACTCTGCTTTGGCTGATTGCCCGCTTCACAAGGACAACATTGACGTGCTCTCTCTGGTACGGACCACCTAGCAGAGCGTCCACGTCTCATTGTCCCTTTGCCCACGGACAACATTGACACCCACCTTGCCTCCGGAAGGTGCACATGATGTCTTGACACACAGGATAGAGAAGTGAACGCTGTGCAATTCAGCCCTGGGTTCCTGCCGCTGGCCACCAGGGTCAAGCTCTGGGAAGTGTAAACACAAGGGCTTCCTCACCAGCAGTAACGCAGGAATTACAAGCATCTAATTCGATAGTGCTGTTTGTACCTTTTAGCCACTTCAAATGATTTCGCAAGTAGAATCTGGACTGTGGATGGTTATCGATCATGGCACACACTCACAGGACACAGCGGAGAAGTGCTGTCTGCCAAATTCCTGCTGGACAACGCACGAAATGTCTCAGGAAGCCATGACTGGACCCTCAATGTCCAGGATCTCTGCAGCAAAGTCTGCATAAAAAAAGAAGATTGTGGGGGTGGGGGTGGGGAGTGGGTGGGTCTAGTTGCAAAGATACTGTCTGCACAGAAGAGCGTGTCATGAGCATGTCTTCAACAAGATCAGGTTCTGAGACATATGGTCTGAGAGTATCGTCTAAGAAATGGAGCTGCTGGGCAAGGTGACTGCCCTGGGCCTGAATCCCTAGCGCAAGGAGCTCCTCACCCACTCAAGATCACTGACCTGCGGAGTCAGTGTCCCAGACTTCAAGCGCAGCTCCGACTGGACCCACGCCGTGTTCAGCCCTTCATGACCGAAGGCTTGGCCGAGGGTTCTCTCTTCATCTATTCCATGCTCACAGGCAAGATGGAGAAGATCCTCTCCAAGCAACACAACATGTCCATCAAGGCCGTGGCCAAATCTCCCTCTGTTTCGCACGTGGTCAGTGTGGACAAAGGAAGCAAAGTTGTGCTGTGGTCAGAGTACTGACAACACGGACCCTCCAGCCATGCCTTCTCGGAGGAGTGGAGTGGACTTCGGTGACTTTGTCTGTGCTCTGAGGGGCATGGCCCGCTGCCTGAGAGCCACGTGAAGTCTGTGTGGCTGCTGGCACATCCAGAGGGCCAGCTGCGGCCTGTGGCCACCAGGAAACACTACTAGCCTCGAGCCTGCATACCTGACCAAGTGGAGTCCAGGCCCCTTGTCACCAGGAACGGGGCTCCTCTCTGGACCGCCATGCCAATACACCCACCAGGTGGGGTCCAGCCTGGTCTTCAGCCATTGCCAGTTATGGTCTGGACGTCCCCTTGGGGTCCCATAAACTATCTACAAGCGCTGGGGGTTCAGGAGCACAGCACAGGCCAGCTTTGTGTGTCTCATCACTGCTGAAACGGCCTTTGGCTTTCAATCCATTCTTGGAAAAGCATGTTTTCTTCAGATATTCTGACTCTCTTGCCTCCCCCTCTTCCTCCTCTTTCTCACCCCCCCCCCCAATCCTCCAGGCTAGTTTCTTGATGCAGGGCTCTGTGACACTCGCTGTGGGTCAATTATCAGGCTGCTAACTGTAAAGTCAGTGATGCCGAGGGAGCTACGTGAGGCTGTCCTCATACAGCCTAGGATTCCCTCCCAGAGGCATTGCTCTTTTCTGTGGGACCGCTGGAGTCAGACCTGGCTCCGTGGCAGAGCAAGGGGTAAGGGGATGGACATCTGGATAGGAAAGTAAACTTCAGTTTGATGAGTCTTTAAACAAAACACACACACAAAAAACAAACAAACAAAACCCCAAAAATTCAAAAGAAATTGCAGGAGAAGGTGTGGGTCAGCTTTGCCTGAAAAGGCTGATAAAGAATGTTCTGGGAGGATCTGCAGGATCCTGGAAAGCAGGGGAGAAGGGAAGTGAAGAATGTTCTGGGAGGATTTGAAGGCCATGCATCGGTCCTTCCAGAAGTGTCTAGGTCACAGCCCAGTGACACGGGGTCTCAGGGCCAGGGCTGTCCCCTGACTGCCCCTCTGCCAGGTTGACATCACAGCCCTGGTTCTCCCTTCCAGCTGGGTCTCGAAGCAGGGTGGCCAGAGCGAGGTCAGCCTGTGAGTTTTCTGCTGTTTTAGCTGTGTATAAAATTCTAGGTATTTGTGTGGGTGTCAAAAGCACTGATGGTTTTATCACCTTTATTTTTGTTCCTTCCACACGCGTGTCTAGAGAGAAGTGGGGGTGAGGCTGAGGCCTCAGTTGCAGAGAGGGCATCCCAGCCTCCCTCCCCCCCTGGGCCACCCACCCACTGCCCTTCAGTACCATGTGGAGGGACCAACACTCACAGGTCAGGCCAATTATTTATTTATGTCACTGAGCAAACTGAATTGTAAATAAAAACAAACATTCGTTGTATAAAAGGGGGGGGGGAAGGATCAGGTAGAATTATTCCAGGTGGGTGGAATAGGGAGCTACATCTCCATTGGGTCCTTGGCTACCTTTGATATATAGGACTTCAACTCTAGACAACCCCATGTATGCCGGCTTGAAATCCTAAATGCTTTCCAATACCTGTGATCTTATTGACAATTCTGACTCTGGCTGGAGAACACAGCAGAACTGCATTACACCATTTCAAAGCTTGTGAATGCGTACAGAAACTTTCTACCTACCACTCTTCTGCAGAGCAGCTAGTGGGTAGGTACTGTGAACCTTCTCGTTAGTAGCCAAATCACTGAGTCACTATCAGGGCTCCAGAGTTGGAATGCACTTAACAGGGTAAAGAACAGCCATGGTCATATACGGATTGGCTTTGACCTCCTGCCTCCAAAAAGTATTTCCTCTGGCCCCACTTAATTGCAAGAGTTCCCTTCGTATTAAGGGTAGAGAAGCACTCAAAATTTCATGAAAATATTCCCAAGAAAAAGGCAGGACTGGAGGTGGAATATGAGGTGTTTGCTTTGGTTGTAAATAAAAAAGCCAGCATTCTGTTTGGCTCCCTGGAAATGTCGTGGTGTCCTACTGGAGGAGAGAGCAGGCTGTGGAGACACTGTGCTGCTAGCCTGGAGGGTGGCAGGTGGAGTGCACAGTGGACTAGAGGCCCAGGGCCCCAGGTCAGGGCTCGCCCGTGCTCTGGCTGCGAAAGTGTAACTCAGCTCACGAAGGTTTGGGGTCTTACCTCACCGGGACCCGCGCTCTGCTTCCAGTCTCGCAACTAGTGATGTTGGATCCACAGGCTTTACAGTCACAGACACCTGCTCAGCTCTGCCTTTCACCCAGGCTCACCTGGGCTCTGCCCCTCCCGCCGGCTCCACCCTCCGCGAGGCTGAGTCCACGCCCCGGTGCCAAAGAGCCAGACATCACAAAGCCGGTGGTGCGGGTCCAGGCTGCAGCTCCCTGCTGCGCTCGCCTCCCAGCCGCTGTGCAAGCTTCAGGGCTTTACTGGGAGCCAGAGGTCACAGCTGATTTCGATCCACACCTCAGGTTCGCCATCCAGCCTCTGTGCAAGCTTCGGGGCTCCCCTGGGAGCTAGCGGTCACAGCTGAATTCGATCTCCACTTCAGGTTGATTAAAAAAAAAAAAAAGAAAAGAAAGAAAAAAACCCAACCTGCAGCCAGGATTAGAATAACATCTTTAAAACCCAGGGAACTGAAAGTTTATGGTGTTCTCTTAGGATCTTTTAGAAATAATAAAGCACCAAATTTTAAGATGTGAGAAAATCCAGGAGTCTTCTGATCTGAAAGGGGCGCCATTCAAATCCACTAGATGCTCCTTGGGGAAGTTTTGGGCAATCTCCTCCCCTGTGAACAAAAGTGCTTAATACCCTGAAACCCATTTTTAAATTTTTCCAGCATTGTTGAAATACATGCTTTGCTGGCGCTCTGAACCGCAGCCTGGCTGCTCGATTGTTCAGCCTTGCTGTTCCTCGAGGCTCCTGCTCACAATCTTTGGTTATGTGGTTAACTCAGTTATTACTTCCAACTCAGGGGGACCCTACCCTGCGCCATCCTCCCAGTCTCCCCAGTACAACTCGATACCCCACTGTCAGTGCCCACTCCTCACCCCACCCTCCCTGCAATTTATATGGAACTAAACTTGTTAAGGATTTAAAAGCTTATTGAACTGCTCTGTTCTGGAACCACCGTTTAAACCATTATTTTAAGGTGCAAATATAATGTGAAGCTTCGGTTTGGCACATGGAAAGTATCCCGCCCACCACAGATTTAGCTTTTAGAGATTGAGAGTGGAGAACAGCAGGCCAGCAATACTAACCATTTTCCAAGAGACTAAATGTCAGTATGGACTAAGGATCAATGTCAAGAAGACAAAGATTCTCACCGCTGGACCAATTGGCAGCATCAGGATGGATGACGAAGAGATTGAGATTGTTCACAGCTTCAGTTTCCTCGGCTCCACGATCAACACACTTGGCACCAGCAGCCAGAAAATTAAAAAACGTATTGC
>NW_006399779.1:11942238-11948675 GCF_000299155.1 Elephantulus edwardii
ACGACCCTTAACTAGGTAGATTGACCCAATGACTGCAACAATGGGCTCAAGTGTGTCAGAGATGAGGAGGATGGCACAGGACAGGACAGGGTTCAGATCTGCTGTTCACAGGGTCACTATGACTTTGACTCAACTTGAAAGGACCTAACAACAACAATGGTACCTTGGATGAAAAGGTCTGAGAGTTCACTTCTGTTGAAATTACAACCAAGGAAATGTGAGAGAAGTTACCATAAATTGGAATCAGCTTGATGGCAACTGAGAATTACATTTTATCTAAAAGTCATGCTTTTAACTGCTCCCTCCTTAAAATTCTCTCAAATTTTGAAAAACTGCCCCCTCCCAGTTCCTTGGTATTCCTGTCCACCTCTCAGAATTTGTTATTTCCAGAGTTGAACTGAAAATCACTGTTATGTGTGTATCCACTGACTGTTTTACCTCTGAGATACAGGTTTCAGAGGATTTTCTCCAGCCTTGACCACTCCCTGAATTATGTCCCATTAGCTGCTGGACATTTCCAAATGTCAGTCCCATGGTCTTAAACCTGAACTCATCACAGTTTTTCTTTCATCCCCCCCCCCCCCCAACCCCCGGGAATAAAACCAGAAACCTAAGAATCAACTTTTACTTCATCTCCTCTCACATTCTCTTAATCACTGCAGCCTACTTTTCTGTTTCTCCTCTTCTCACTGCCATAATTCCTGCCTACACATGTTTTACTGGGACCGCTCCCTCTTGCCAGGTTCCCCTGCTTCAGATGTTGCTCCATGTGAATTCTAGACACCTGGCTGGATTATCGCACCAGTTTTCTAGCTCACCATGTCCTGTCTTGTCTTACACTTTTGTAATGGAGGAATTAATAAAGCCCTGCCCCTTTTTTTTTTTTATCCAGACTAAATTATTAGCTCAAACTCTGTCCTTGCTGAGTTAAACTGGTCTTTTGAGTTGTTTGCCTTCCAAGGATTTCATGTTTACTAAGTTGCATTCAACCAAATCAATTCAATACTTTCACATTGTCATTTGGGCCTTAACAACTGTTAAAAAAAATCATTCCCCAGCTTAAACTCATTGACATTGAGTCAGAACCAACTCACAGCTGACCCTTCACTAGATTTTCAAGGATGTAAATTGTGCAGGAGGAGGCTGCTTATCTGTCTACTTTGGAGCTGGTGGTGGAGTTCTCTTGAATGTGAAAGAAGACATTACCTTTGGGTTAGCAGTTCAACTCTCAATGGACTTTGCCATCAAAGTTCCCTAGTCTTAATTGCTTAGTGTTGTTGTTAGATGCCATCAAGTACAACTCAGAGTGACCCTATCAAAAGCTGATCTGAATCTAGTTTTGTTTATAAAGTAGTATTTATTTCTTCATGACAAGGATGCAATAAAGAGAATTGTTTGAAAGGATTTACAGCAGTTCTCTAGGCAATTTAAAGGGTTTTTAAGAGTCTGTCTCTGGAGAGTGAGGTCTTGGTAATAAGATGGCTATTGCAAAATTGCTGAGATGATGAAAACACTTTAAAAATCAACCAGTGTGGCGCAACCACTGTGGAAGGTGGTATGGCGCTTTCTCAAAAAGTTGCAAATAGAGATGTCATTTGATACAGAAATTCCCTTTCTGGGAATATACCCCAAAGAGACCGTAACTGACATCCAAGAAGATATGCGCACACCCATGTTAATTGCGGCTTTGTTACAATAGCAAGGAGTTGGAAACAACCTAAGTGCCCATGAACAAACGAATGGATAGAGAAGCTGTGGTATATTCACACAATGGAATACTACGCTGCATTGAAAAACAAGGAACTCATGCAATATTATTCAAAATGGGTGAGCCTGGAGGACATTATGCTGAGTGAAATATCTCAGTAACAAAAGGACAAATACTGCATGGTGCCACTGTTGTAAAACAGGACTGACATCGGGGTTGGGGGGAGACTGAGAAAGATGGGTTCAATAATGTATACTGCATTGAAACAGATGGTGGAGAAAGCTGTTTAAAAGGGATATATGATTATGTATTTTTGTCATGACAGGTTTCTAGAGCAAAGGCTACATGGTGGAGTGGGCCTGGGGGAGTGTTTGTAAAACAATGAAAGAATTTTTGTTTTACTTTTACAAGAGGGTAGTGTACTGGGGGAGTGGGGGTTGGGAGGAGAGGAAAGTGCAACAGTGAATGAATGGAAATCCAATGTCTCTGTAAATTTTTATGGAAATTAATAATTTTTAAAAACCAACCAGTGTTGTTTACTGCTCTTGCTGGAAGAATACATTTGATTGTAAATCTGTGATTAGTTCCTGAACTCTATTACCTTAAGCCTCTCATATTCCATTTTGTAGCCCTTTTTCTTACCCTGACCCATCCTCTTTGTGACTTCAAACAAAGACTAACCAATCAAATGACTGCATTACAATGTCTTCGCTCTCTGGGCTGTATCTGTTTTTTATTAGAATCTCTTTACTTGGGCTCTCAGTTCTCAGTTATGTGGGCTGGTGTCTCTCTGATTTCAAATGTACTCCCTGCCAATAAATATTCTTAGACCCATTTAATGGGTTAGGGTTTTTTTTTTTTCCTACAACATTTTCCACTTAATTTTGCCTCTCTGCCATCATTATTTGGCAGCAGCCAGCCCTCTTAAAACCATGAGGTGACAATTATGATGAAAGTTTCATGCTTTCACAGCAGACATGGAAGGACCCTGGAAAGTTGATGACATCATTGCATCATCTCATCAACCCTCAACTAGCCCTCTAACTTTTAACAAGAGAAAAATAATCCATCAGCTGTTTTGGATGATTTTCACCAGTATTTTGCTTGTGTGTGACGTTAATGTTATTGTTCAATAGTTTCTACATTAAGTTGAAACACCTTTTTTGGGAATGGGAACAAATACAGATGTCTTCCCATTCATTGGCCAGACAGTTGTCCTCCAAATTACCTTGCATAAGGTGGTGAGCACATCCAAGCCTGCATCTGTTAATTAAAATAAGTCAATTGTATCCCATCATATCCTGTGGGTTTTTGTTTTTTCTTTTGTTTTTGTCAAAGCCTTCAATGCAGCTTCCACATCCTCCTTTATTACCATTACCTCGTGTTCATATGTTGCTGTACCATAGCCTCAGAACCAAACCATAGCTGACCCTCTTATAGTTTGAGGCAGTTAATCACACAGGACAAGATTGCCTTCTCCTCTTTGAGGCTGGTGGCCTCAAACTGCACGTGTTCAGGGTTGTAGCATAGCGTTTTGCCACGAGGCTACCAGATCTTCCTCTGCTCATGTGGTACTTCTGAAATATTTCACCATCAAGTAGTTCTTTCTGCTACAGTGACTCTGTGCATTCCCCTCCATCTTTCGATGCTTTCTGGGTCATTCAATATATTGCCCATGTTAACGCTAAGTGCCATCGAGTCACCTGCGACCCATAGCCTGCCCTGTCATGAGCCAGTCTTACTAATTGTGACATACCTAACCCCATTGCCTCAGTTTACTTTATTAATCCATCTCATCTGAGATTATCTTCTCCTGCACTGTCTCTCCACCCTTTAGAGCATGATGTCCTTCTCAAATGTCTGGTCTCTCCTGGCCACGTGCCCAAAGTATGTAAGACAGAGCATCGAAATCCTAGTCTTCACAGCTTCTTTCAATATTGTGAATCAAAGCTTAAATTTGTTTTTTCGTGCATTGGGAAAGCCTGTTGTCAGAGACCTTTCCAAAGTACTGAAGAGGAACAATGTCTGTCTGGAGACTAAGGTGCATCTGATCCAGGCTGTAGTCTTTGCACTTACTTACTATGTTTTAGAAAGCAATGACTAGGGATAATAGAAGGAGAACTGATGTCTTTGAGTTGTAGTACTGGAGGAAAGTATTGAATATACCATAGACTTCTAGAACAAACAGATTCATCCTAGAGAGTGTGAGGTCAGGTTGCTCCGTGGAGGCAAAGATTCTGAAGTTTCATCTGACATACTTTGGACATGTTGCAAGAAGGGGCCAGTCCTTGGAGAGGAACAACATACTTGGAAGGATAGAGGGAAAGCGCAAGAGAGAAAGACCCTCCATCAAGTGGACTGATTCAGTGACTGGGGTAATGGGGGCAGGTGTGTAAGGAAAATAAGATTAGCATAGTATAGAGGAGTGTTTAAGACTTTTTGTGCATAGGGTCGCTATGAGTTGCAGGCGACCTGACAGCACATAACAACAACAGCTTAAGAAATGCAGCATGAGTTCTTCCCTTTTATTCTCCAATTCCAGCTCTTTGTACCTTCCACTATTATAGTCCTCTCAAGCTGCCCTTTAAAATCTTCTGTTCAGCTCTTTTACTTCAGTATGTTTTCCTTTGGCTTCTTGATGTTCCAGTGCAATTTTTAGCCTCTCTCCTAACATCCATTTCGATTTTTTCTTTCTCCTCTGTTTTTGTAATGACCTTTTGCTTTTGTTATGGATATTCTTGGTATCAGCCCGCAACTCCTCTGGTCTTTGATGATCGGTGTTCAATGCCTACACCTATTCCTAAAATGATCTTGAAATTCAGATGCAATTGATTCAAGACCATATCTTTAAAAAAATAAAAAGATCATATCTTGGTTCCCATAGACTTAATTTTATTTTCTTTGCCTTCAATTTAAACTTGGATAAGAATACCATGGACTGCTAGGAAAACAAATAGATTTGTCCTGGAGAGGGTTAACCCGGGTGGCTCCTTGGAGGCAAGGATTCTGAGGCTCCGTCTAACTTACTTTGGACATGTAGTGAGGAGAGACCGGTCCTTAGAGAGGGACATCATGCTTGGGAGGGTGGAGGGACGGCGCAGGAGGGGAAGGCCCTCTATGAGGTGGATTGATTCAGTGACTGGGGTAATCGGGATGGGAGTGTCAGAGACAGTACAATTGGCACAGGACAGAGCGGAGTTTAGGGCTGTTGTACATAGGGTCGCTATGAGTCGCAGGTGACTTGATGGCACATAACAACAACAACAACAACATGAGTAATTGATGGTCTGACCCACAGTCCACCCCTGGTCTAGTTTTAACTGCCAATACTGAACTTCTCCCACAATTTCTTTCACAAATGTAGTCAATATGATTCCTATGCAGCCGGTGAGATCCAGTTTTCTTAAGTCTGATATAATGTCCCTACTGTTGACATCTGTACCTGGATTTGGGTCAGAATACCTAGTGAACTTTTTATTATCCATTGATGAACTTTTTGTTAGCTGTACACTGTGAGATAAAGAACACTATCTTAATTTTGCGATATACTGCCTTTGCTGGTGCCAGTTGTGTTGTTTTTTTTTTACAGTGAAGCCATAGCTTTCTGTGGAAAGCCAAATTTCGCACCAAATATTATGTAATAAACCATATGCTTTTTCAGGAATTGAAGGAATCACAGACTTTTAAGTTGGAATTTCTCTTGTGACAAATCATAGGACATGAATTGTTTCCTGCAGACAAGAGACAGCTAGGGTCCCCCTGCAAAGAGAGTGTCAATACATGTGAAATCCTTCCTTCCTAAGCATTAGGATGAAAATAGAGTAAAATTCGGCTTCATTTACAAGACAATTCTCTTTATAAAAATTTTCTTCCTCTGATACTCAATAAATACACAGAGAGGCATGGCTTATGAACTGTTTGCCTCCTGATTTACCTGTTTTCTCCTTCATTCTGGGTGTTCTGTCTTGTTATTAATACTAATATACTTTACCCTCAGTCTGAAATAGCCTTGATGCAAAATAAAGTTTAATAATAAAACATTCAGCTTTTTCTTTTATTATTATTATTAATTTCAATGAACATCTACAGAGATTTTGGAATTCCATTCATTCATTGTTGCACTTTTCTCCCCACCCCCAGTTCGCACCTCTCCTTGACAAGCAAAAGACAAACTCCTTCATTGGTACACAATCCCCTCCCCCACCCCGCACATCCCCACCCCTACCCCAAGTATACTCCACTCTGCAACCCTCATTCTAGACTCATGATAATCATAATGCCCTAAAATATATTAATTTTAAACTATTATCTCCCTCATCAGCTTCAATGCACTAAACATAATTTATCCAGTTTTTCTCAGTCCAACCCTCACCGCAATGTCAGCTTCATTCTACAACAGTGGCACCATATAATATTTGCCCTTTTGTGACTGAGCTTAATGTCCTCCTGGGTCACCCATTTTGAATAGTATTGCATGAGTTCCTTGTTTTTCAATGCAGTGTAGTATTTCATTGTGTGAATATACCACAGCTTCTCTATTCATTCGTTTGTTGATGGGCACTTAGGTTGTTTCCAACTCCTTGCTATTGTGAACAAAGCCACGATAAACATGGGTGTGCATATATCTGTTTGGATGTCATTTATGGTCTCTTTAGGGTATATTCCCAGTAGTGGAATTGCTGGGTCAAATGGTATCTCTATTTGCAATTTTTTGAGAAAGTGCCACACT
>NW_006399779.1:11949970-11959018 GCF_000299155.1 Elephantulus edwardii
TATTTCCTGTTAACATCTTAGCATGAATTGTTACATGTCCCTGCATTGGGTCAAAGTCATCGTGACCCGATGTACAACTCAACAAGATTGCTCAGCCCTGCGTCCTCCTCATACCTGATGCTGCTTGAGTTCATTGTTGCAGTCACTGTGTCAACCCATTTCACAAAGGATTTTCCCTTTTTTGCTGATTCTCTACTTTTCTAAGTTTGACCTTAACAGAGACTGATCTCTCCCAATATTATACCCAAAGGACATGCCATCCTCCCCTTTCAGGTCCTTTCTAGGTGTTACTTCCTGGACGGTTTCAGATTGAAGCCAACAACCACACCGAGGTTGAAACATTTTTCAGAGTTTATTGTGTGCCGTCCTACCCAGCAAAGGAGTAGCCCTGGATGTTGGGCTTAGGGGCTTTATATGGGGTCATTGTAGTGACTCATTGGGGCATAAAGTTTCTGGTTTTGGAAAACTGGTTCTGGGGAATGTCCTGACAGAATTTCTGAGTTCTAGTTTCAGAAAAATGCCCTGATACAGGGTTTTCTAAGTTCTGGTTTTAGGGAATGTCCTGACATAGGATTTTCTGAGTTCTGGTTTCAGAAAATGTCCTAACATAAGATTTTCTGGTTTCAGAAAATGTACTGACATAGGATTTTCTGAGTTCTGGTTTTGGAAAATATCCTGACATAGGACTTTTGAGTTGAGCTTCAACCTCCATTTTTATTTTTAGCCTAACATTCCTGCCTTTCGAGTGACAGGGGGCAACGAAGTTGTTTGCTTCCTGCTGGATGGGGTCATAGTGGGGTTGAAGGGAGGCGGGTATGTTACGCTGTTTCATTTGGAGTGAGCAGTGTGTACTTCATCATTCACAGTTCACTGATGGTTTGGGTGTGTGAAACTGCTTCTGTTAGGAGCTCCTGTCACGTCAGCGGGGTCTCGGCAGGCACCCAAAGGAGGCACCCGAAGGGCCAATCAACCAGTAGAGATGATCCAGTTCAGATGTCTTCCTGGCCAAGTTCAGCACTAAATGAAAGGTTTCAGTTTCGGAACGAAGCCAAGAACCACACCAAGATAGAAACAAGGGGAGTAGCCCTCGAGGTTGGGCTTAGGGGGTTTATATGGGGACATTACAGTGGCTTATTGGGGCACAAAGTTTCTGGTCTTGGGAAACTGGTTCTAGGGAATGTCTTGACATAGGGTTTTCTAAGTTCTGGTTTTAGAGAATGTCCTTGACATGGGATTTTCTGAGTTCTGGTTTTGGAATATATCCTGACATAGGATTTTTTAGTTGCGCTTCAAACTCCATTTTGAGTTTTAGCCTAAGATCTCCATATTTGTTTATTCTTCTAGAAGCCTGTAGTCTGAATTCAAAACTCAAACTTGGTGAGCTCAGGTGGCCTAGTGGCAAGAAGCTGCACTGCAATCTCAAAGGTGCATGGTTCAAATCCACCAGTTGCTCTGCTGGAGGAGGAGGGACAATCTCCTCCTGTACCAGTCAAATCCTATTTAATGGTACACAAAAATATTTGAAAAAAATGAATAAAATTTATAAAAAGCCAAAAAAACCAAACAATAAGCCCTCAAACTCATTGTTATTGAGTTGGAATCAACTCATAGCTGACCTGCAGTGGGTTTTCAGAGCCTGTGAATCCCACAGACTGGCCATTTCTCCAAGGAGCCACGGATTGATCTCAAGTGGCCAAAGAGACACCACGTTTGCATTAGCAGCACCACTCCCTACAGACTATGCCGCCAGAGTGACACAGGGTGCGAACCAGAGATCACTCATTTAGCATGCTAAGAGAATCAGAATGTTGGTGGAAAAGCCAGCTTGCATTCTGAAAAGCAAGGATTTAGGCAGGAGTCTAGATTCAGGGTGTCATAAGTACTTGGACATGAGAAGTTACTCAGAAACACAAAATTGGCTAGAGAGCATACCTTTATTCCCCACTCTAGTTTTCAATTGCTGTTTTTATGTATGTATGTATGTATGTATGTATGTATGTATGTATGTATTTATTTATTATTTTTGTGTGCTTGTAGTTGCAGCTCCTTGCCACTAGGCCACCAGAGCTCCCATTTCAATTGTTGTTTTATTGGAGAAAATAACTGAGAGGGCCAATTTAGAAGGACTTGGTACTCTGATATTAATCTATTAAATGAAAAATATACAGAAAAATGAATTACACTTTCTTTTACTGATTACTTTGGTCCTCAGTATTTCACATTCACAATAGGAAAATCAGACTATTTTGTGCATTCTTTTACATACTGTTGAGTCAGTAGGTTTTCAGAGATGATTGCCCACCTTTCTGGTAGATTCGAACCACTTGTAATTGGGATGGCAGCACAAATCCTGACCACTAACCCAAAGCTCCCTTCTTTTGTGCATTAATGTTACATTTGGCAGCAAACAAAGCCAGGGTGAAAGGTATCACTAGTTATGTTAGATGCAGTCAAGTCAGCAAGAGCTCACAGGCACCTTAAGAACAGATCTGAAACTTGCCCTCTGCTACACCATGCACACAGTCTGTCACACTCAAGCCCATCTTGTTGAGGGTCTTCTTTTCTTCTGACCCTCACTTTTCTCAGACTGTCTTTTCACAATGACTGGCCCTGGATCCTAACATGTCAAAAGTGTGTGAGACTAAGTCTCAATATCCTTGCCTGTAATGAGCATTTCGGTTGCTTCTTCCAAGACAGATCTGTATGTCCTCTTGGCAGTCCATGGGGTATTTAGCTCACTTCTCCAACACTAGTTTAAAGGCACAAATTCCTCTGACATCCTTATTCATGTTGTATGTTAATTGGGTGGGCCCTCATTTTGCAATTAGGCAGCGAGGCTGTCATCCTCGATTTTGTGACCTGATGTGTTCATTTTCCATTTTTGAAAATGACCTTGTACTTAGAACCAAGCTGAGCATGTCAGTGAGTAGATGTACCTTTTGACCAGGACCTTTTGACATATGTCAAAAGTTTGCCTTCATGGTCTACGTGGCAGCTGCTTATCTGTGTAATTTGGCTACCTCTAACTTGTGTATTCACAAAAAGTGTTTGGTCCTAGTTTCTGGGAGATAAACTCTAAATCTTTGGCATTCCCCATGGGATCCCTGGGACCACAACTAATAGTTTATACTAAGATGCCTCAGGATGAGGGCTGGCCTAACCAGAAGGACATACCATGGGATTAGCGGATTGGAACTTTTAGCCAGGTGAGAGCCAGACCACCAAAAGAGGGAAAGTGGCTAGAGATGGAGTTCAATCACAAGGTAATGCCTATGTGCTGACACCTCAATTATGAACCCTAGACACCGAGGTTCCTTGCCTGCCAGTAGTTTCTAGATTGTCACAGGGGATGTGCTGCAAGGGTAATGGCATGTGCATCTGGCACTTTCCCAGATCTCTCACAGGCAGAGGACAATGGAAGCTTTGCATTTGGCACTTTCTCAGATCTCACACTGTACTGTTTTCCCTCTGGCTGGTTCTCATTTCTGTTTTTATGTAATAAAACAATAATTTTATCCATGGTGTTTTTAGTGATTTTTGAGTTATTCTAACGAACTGGTCAAGCTAAGAACAAGTGGGAATTTGCAGTACACTGTAGTAAGTGAGGACGGCCTGGGGACCATGCTGAGTGAGAGGAGTCCTGCAGAGGACTGTGCCCTGTGAAGTTTGAACTAACTCCGAGAACATGGTGCTGGAAGTCATTGTGATTCCCCTACAACAGAGCTATTTTGGGGGAAAACAGGAGGTGGAACACACAAAAGGGTAGAACCAAAGCCAGAAATTACTCGGATAGACCAAGTATTTTGGTAGCAGGTCAAAGTCTGTCCACTCCACCTTTCATCCTAAAAGTATGCTCATTGGTATCAGTTTATGGAAAATGGGCAAGTTCACAAAATAAGTCACAAGCAAAACTGCTTTTAAAATGGAAGCGTTTATTGCATTGAAATGGATGAAGGAGAGAACAGTTTAAAAGCAATATATTAGAGGGTATTATGATTATCATAAGAGACTAAAATGAAGGTTGCAGAGTGGAGTATACTCGGGGTGACGGTGAGGGGCTGCAGGGGTATTGTATACCAATGAAGAAATTTTTCTTTTACTTTTCAAAGACAAGAGAGAATGGGGGGAGGGGGTGGGGGAGAAAAGTGCAACAAGGAATGAATGGAAATCCAAAATCTCTTTAAATATTCTTTAAAAATAACAATAAAAAAGGGGAAAAATGTGAGCTTTTGACATTTAAAGAATTTCATTCCAAATTCTCAATTATATAATTACAAAAATGTTTCAGGTAAACATTTAATTTTAACATAAAATTCATCAGTTATCACAAAGTTAGACAGTAAAATTTAAAGGAAAAATAAAACAGAAACAGTATTTACAGATTTAGACTACATGAGACGATGTGAAGAATCTTTTATTACTAAACAATACAGTACATACATTTATACACGACATTTCAAAAGCGATGCATATGTAAATAATATAATAAAGGTTGGTAGTACTAAAGTCTTTAAATTTAAGGACAGATTGTCTACGAAAGGACAGACTACTAGCATTCAAGTTATTTGGTCAGTTAGTTCCCTGTGAGTACAAATTATATAGGAATCACTAGATTAATTAGCCTAATTACAAATTTTGTTCATTTCTAAAGAAGTCTTTTCACAGAATTATTGACTCACATAGTTGTTCTCTAACTATGTATAGTAATTTCTTCTATAATTTAAAACTTTATTCAAAACAATTCCTTCTCAATTTCTCTATTTTTAGAAGTATAAAATATTTTAATAAAATAAAATAAATGTCTGCTCCTTAGCTAGAAAACTCCTCTTTCAGTGACTTCTGGAAAAGGAAAAAAAAAAAGTTTACCATTTGCTCTCCTAAACCTTAAAAACACAAAGCAAAGTCAACCAATCCAGTTGATAACATACTTTCACATAGAACCCAGGGCCTGGATCGGTATTTCATGCTAGGTTTCCTGCTATATGCTGAAAACAATTTAGTTATTTACATTACTGAAAAGTCTACGTAACAGACTGGGTTCTCTCCAGTGCTTCCATCAGCAGAAACCTTGCTATAAAAGGCGTGAGCAGTGGCATCTGTGAATGGGAACATCAAAGACTCGCCTCTGCCTCCCCTCATCTTCTTCATCTGATTCATCCACATCTCCTGAATCATCATCTTCCTCTTCCTCTATATCTTCATAGTCAGCAGGACTCATCTCCTTGAAGGAAAGCACAATCTTTTAATCAAAAGAATTTCCATCTTTGTTTTTCATACTTACTATTTAATGTTAACTCTTACTTATCTAGAATCTCAAATGGATATACCAAACTGGACACATTTTCATAAACCTGAATAATGCATTTTCACATGCACAAGCTAATGTAAGATCTAGAGTGAATTCTTTATCAAGTGTTTCATAATGTCCCATATGGTTTTAATGGTAAATAGAGTTCATTACTGCAGCGCTTATTTTTTTTATAAAATAGCTGATGATTCATTTAACAGACTACTTCTAACCAAAGAACATAAAATTTTACTTATCATGTCAATATTTTATACAATTCTTTAACAACCTCTATGTGTAAAGAGGATGTGTACAGATAAGGTCAAGTATGAACTCTACTGGCAAATTTTATGTAGTGTTTCTTAGCAAGAAGGTTAACCAGTTTTTGAGCTCCTCCTATTAAACACCCCTCACTTAAATCTAACTAGTAATAGAGTACAACAGCAACAATGGCAATGCTTTTAACTCCTGTCTCCTAATAACATAGATCTAGATATCCATACTATCTGCCATGAAAATATTGCCATATTTTTTATAGCTGAAAACACTTCAAATCTTAACCTACTCCAATTACATGAAATTTTAACACAGACAAATGCATAAAGACAAGAGTAGACTAGTGATTACCAGGAGCTTAGGGGAGAGAAGAATGGGGAGTGAATGTTTAAAATGGGGGGGGGGAGTGAGAAGTAAAAAAAAAAAGAGCAACTGACTACAGATGGGGAGTGGGTGCGGGGAAGAGCAAGTAAGAGTTTTCAAGTGTAGAGTAAGAGAAAGAATAGTTCCAGCAGAGAGACCTATGGGGAAAGGGAGAAGAAATAAAATCAAACATAAGAATAAAACAGGGTTTTAAAAAGAAAAATTTATAAAACAATCCTGGGCCACACTTCGAACTTTTTGGATTTTTTTCCTATTTCAGGGCTAATCACATGTAAACTAGATTGGGTAACGAAAAAATAAAACAAAAGTAAATGTTTCTTTGTAGTAGATATTAACTAGCTGATTAAAATACCATTCATAAAGGAAAGCAGAAGACCTAGAATAGTAAAAACAATTAAAATTTTTAAGTCTTACAGTATCTCATTTACTTACTTAAATCTTACTGTAAAGCTATCGTAAAACAAAATGTAAGAATAGGTATGCAGGCCAATGCATGTGCAGGGCAAAGGGTTCAAAGTAGACCCAGACATACATAATCAACTTACACAAAGATACTGAAGTAATTTAATGAGGGAAATGAGTGGTCTTTTCAAAACACACAGACACACAGACGCACACACACACACATACTCTCACGAACATGAAGGGGAGAGTGGACCTTAAAAAACCCACAAAATACTACAGAAATCCAAACACAGACAACACAGGAGATTGTCTTTTTGACATTACGGTATGGCTGACTCTGAGAAGAATGGGAATCCCAGAACACTTAATCATACTAATGCAAAACCTAACTTGGACCAAGAGGCAGTCATCAGAACAGAGCAAGGAAACACGGCATGGTTCAAAATTAGGAAGGGTGTAAGCCAGGGATGTGTGCTGTCTCCATATCTTTTCAACCTGTATGCAGAACAGATTATCCAGGAGGCTGGGCTCTATGAGGAGAAATGTGGGGTCAAGATGGGTGGAAGATTCATCAACAATCTGTGTTATGCAGATGACACAACCCTGCTTGCTGAAACTGAGGAGGACCTGAAGCACTTGAGGCTGAGGGTCAAGGACTGCAGCCTCCAATATGGATTGAGGCTCAATGTCAAGAAGACAAAGATTCTCACCACTAGACCAACTGGCAGCATCAGGATAGATGGTGAAGAGATTGGGATTGTTCACAGCTTTAGTTTCCTTGGCTCCACAGTCAACTCTCTGGGCACCAGTAGCCAGGAAATTAAAAGGCGCATTGCCATGGGAAAGTCTGCTGTTAGGGACCTCTCCAAAGTACCGAAGAGCAATGGTGTCTCTTTGGAGACCAAGGAGCGTCTGATACAGGCCATGGTATTTGCTATCACCTGTTATGCATCAGAGAATTGGACAATGACTAGGGAGGATAGAAGGAGAAATGATGACTTTGAGCAGTGGTGCTAGAGAAGAGTATTGAGGATACCACGGACTTCGAGGAAAACAAACAGATTCAACCTCGAAAGAGTTAAACCGGGCGGCTCTCTGGAGGCAAGGATACTGATGCTCCCTCTAACATATTTTGGACATGCTGTAAGGAGGGATCGGTCCTTGGAGAGGGACATCATGCTTAGTAGGGTGGAGGGACAGAGCAGGAGGTTCCCCTCTATGAGGTGGATTGATTCAGTGACTGGGGTAATCGGGACAGGTATATCAGAGACGGTGAGATTGGCACAGGACAGAGCAGAATTTAGGTCTGTTGTACATAAGGTAGCTATGAGTCGCAAGTGACTCGACGGCACATAACAACAACAAACAACAACAAAGATGTCCTTGGTAGGGTATAAAAACATTAATAATAAAAGAAAAATGACTATGTAAGACTTATCAATATTAAAAAAGTGTATTCTTCAAAATACATCAGCAAGAAAAAGGAAAAAAAAACCAACCCAACCCCACTATACATACTGGAACAAAATATTCATAACATATATCCAACAGAGGGTTTACATGTAGAATATTAAAAGAATTTAAGATGCCGTGAGATAACCCAATATTTTGAATGTACAAAAACTAGAGACATGGCACAGAAGGTAATGAAATGGCCAATAAACAGGAATGGATGAAAAAAACAATTCGCATGAGCATTTTTTAAAAAATCTAAGTTTAAGAATTCATCAATTCAAGAAGAATAAAATCTGGCAAAATAGTCTCTGTGGGCTTAGTAGATAACAAAGCCAGCATAAAACAAAAGAATATGCTGACTACAAAGATGCAAAGATCACACTAACACAAACACAGCAAGGAAGAACACTCCCTGAATTCTTCCTAATCAGACTTTACTGACAGCACTGCACTTCTATCTGAGCAACAGGGTTTTAGAGGGATACTGATAAAATGAAAGACACCTAAAGAAAATCAACAGTCAAAAACAGAACTGAAGTAATTATTTAGTTACAGCTGAGAAGTCAATGGAGTGGAAAGAGGAGAGAAGCTTGGTATGAAACGGTTGTCAAGTGAGAGGTCTATGCTTCTTCTGCATAGAGCATACAGTGATCTAAACCAGGGGTTGGCAAAGTTTTGTGTTTTGTTTTTTTAAATAAAGGGCCAGATAAATATTCTGGCTTTGGGGGCAATTGCAGTATCTGCTGTTGTAGAATGAATCTGCTGCTGTAGAATGAAAGTAGCCATAAACAATATGAAAAAGAAATGGGCATGGTGTGTTCCAATAAAACTTTACTTACAGAAGCAGTAGGCAGGCTGGCTTTGGCCAATGGGCCACATGACCCCTGGTTTAAATCAATAAAGTTAGAGAGAGGTAGAGTTTGGTTTAACATAAACAATTTAACACTTAGGGCAGTCACAAATGGAAGACTGTTACAAGAAGTGGATAAATCCCCAGTAGTGGGTATAGACAGTAGAAAGCTTTCCTCCGCTGGGAGGGAAGCTAACTTCCTTTTCCAAACCCAGACATACCACAAGTATAACGGCCTAAAGATTCATCATCATCCTTCTCTTTCCATAGTGGAGTTGGGAATGTGTCAGCTCTGAGTCCATCTTCCCAGACTTAGTTTAGACCCATCCATCAGGGTCATCTCAGGAGCCTGAGGGCATTTTCCAGACATTCAATGACTACTTCTCAATTA
>NW_006399779.1:11959803-11970498 GCF_000299155.1 Elephantulus edwardii
CATCCATACTGATGCTGCCAATTGGCCCAGTGGTGAGAATCTTTGTTTTCTTGATGTTGAGCTTCAATCCATATTGAAGACTGCAGTCCTTGGCCCTACACAGCAAGCGCTTCAGGGCCTCCTCAGTTTCAGCAAGTAGGGTTGTGTCATCCACATAACGCAGGTTGTTGATGACTCTTCCACCAATCCTGATGCCACATTGCTCCTCGTACAGCCCAGCATCTCAGATGATCTGTTCTGCATACAGATTGAACGGGTATGGAGACAAAATACAAAAGTATATATACAAACATTATATATTTAAAACAGAAACAGACCAAAGTTTACTGCTACCCCTGTCACAAGGCAACCCTAAAACAAAGATTTAAAATTACATCAACTTGATTGTAAAAACTGAACCCAGAGATTGATTGCTAGAAGTACAAGTCCACCCAGGAAAAGCTCTTTGTAATGATTGTCACAGAGTGTTAGTATCACTTTACTAAACAGAGTTTTAGCAAGTGAAGAAATTGTGCTTTATATATAATGAAACAAAAACATCTGACTCTACCTGGCCTCATGCAGTGCTGCTTATACTAGAGGATCAAAGGGTTACTCTCATTGAAGAGTACGGAGCCGAGCTCTATGGCCACCTCCCCCAGCAAAGTCACGTGGCTGTACCACCCCGACTCCCATTCTAGACATTTCAGAATCTCTAGTGCTCTCTGGACTATCCATTAGAAACCACCTCCCTGACCAGTCATCACAGACCCACTGCAGAGTCATGTAAATAGACATCCAGAGGAAAATGTAACTTACCAATAGGGCCATGTTGTTGTTGTTGTTGTGTGCCGTTGAGTTGCTTGTGACTCATAGTGACCCTATGTACAACAGCCCTAAACTCGGCTCTCTCCTGTTTCAGTTACATGGTCTCCGACACACCCATCCCGATTACCCCAGTCACGGAATCAATCCACATCATAAGGGGCCTTCCCCTCCTGCACTGTCCCTCCACCCTACCAAGCATGATGTCCCTCTCCAAGGACCGGTCATGTCCAAAGTATGTTAGACGAAGTCGCAGAATGCTTGCCTCCAAGGAGTCTCCCAGTTTAACCCTCTATAGCAGTCCATGGTACCCTAATATTAGATGGATCTTAGCTGAAGGAAGGGAATACCATAGGAATGTATATCTGTGTTTCATTGACTATGCAAAGGCGTTTGACTGTGTGGATCATAACAAACTGTGGATGACTTTGAGAAGTATGGGAATCCCAGAATATTTGATTGTGCTAATGTGAAACCTATACTTGGACCAGGAGGCAGGCTACAGAACAGAGCAAGGAAACACTGCACGGTTCGAAATTGGGAAGGGTGCACACCAGGGATGAATCCTGTCTCCATACCTTTTCAACCTATATGCAGAGCAGATTATCTGAGAGGCTGGGCACTCTGAGGAGAAATGTGCCATCAGGATTGGTGGAAGACCTATCAACAATCCGCGTTATGCAGAAGACACTATGCTGCTTGCTGAAACCGAGGAGGACCTGAAGCGCTTGCTGCAGAGGGTCAAGGACTGTAGCCTTCAATATGGATTGAGGCTCAATGTCAAGACGACAAAGATTCTCACCACTGGACCAATTGGCAGCATCAGTATGGATGGTGAAGAGACTGAGATTGTTCACAGCTTTAGTTTGCTTGGCTCCGCAGTAAAAAAACTCTTAGCGCCAACAGCCAGGAAATTAAAAGATGCATTATGAAGAGGAAGTCTACTTTTGGAGACCTTTCCAAAGTTCTAAAGAGCAAAGGTGTCTCTCTGGAGACTAAGGTGTGTCTGATACAGGCCATGGTCTTTGCAATCACTTGTTATGCATCAGAGAGTTGGACAATGACTACGGAGAATAGAAGGAGAATTGATGACTTTGAGCTGTGGTCCTGGAGAATCGGGTCATAGACACCCTAAATGTCGGGCATGCCATATGGAATCTGGGAATGGCAACACTAAAGATCTTATCTTTAAAGTAAAGAAAATGGAAGGTATAATAGCCTTCCATGTATCCTGATGTTGTAGAGAATGTGGTACAGCTTGTGTACTCATAAACCCGACCTGGGCTGATGATTGGAAATTCACCTGTGGCAACAAGAGTAACAAAGGATAAAATCTCAATCTATCATTACAGGATCTACAATAAGGTATTTCCTCTACAAGGCTGTGTAAGCTGTGTAAAAGTGCTTGCTCTGTTAGAAAAAAAGGACATTTTCTAAACGCCTGTGAACAGTGATGGGCTTCCACCCGCTACTGACTTAGGGGACTCTCGGTGACGCTCCATCACATTCCGGAGGGTGTGGGTCGTCACTGCCTGTCTTTCCCCTGGGGAGTGGCCCGTAGAGCTGAACTGCTGACCCTTCAGTTAGCAGCCAGCTAGTATTACAAATTACACCACCAACGCCTCCTGATGGCAAACATGAGTAACTGACTTCTCTTTTTTAAAAAAATATTCCCAAATTTTCAACAATGCCTCTGTGTGACCTATCTAGTAAAAATTATGGGGGGAAAAGTGCATATCTGCTTCTTCAAATTGTTCTAAGGTAGTGTGTAAAAATAAAGAGAAATAGAAGTAAAATCTTAAGTGTTGAAAGTCTTCCACTAGATGGGGCCTCCCCTCCCACCAGGACTGGTCTTCAAAGTCTCTCAGTGTCTTCTCAGTCAAATTGCTCAAGGTCACTGTATTCTTCCAACCCCATTTGCTTGGGAAAACAGAAGTACAATGGCAAGATAATGGGGAATATTAAAAAAATGAGGCTTTTAGAAGAAGCTCTGCTGGTTTATATTTAGAGAGACAGGTTCCAAGCTATGACCAGTAACGGGACCAAAAGCAGAACAGATTTTCCTACGAAAGTCACAGCACCATTTGTATTACAGAGGTCTTTCTCGCAGCACCTGTACTCTAGTTCATTTTCCCCAAGTTTTCGGTTAATCACATGGAAACTGCAATCTGCCATCTCCCAACACATGTAGTAGTGTCTTGAAGCTGTGGAGAGATACAAACAAGGGTGAGAAAATACATGGGTAAGCTCTGTACCTGCCTTTGAACTCTCAACTCTCCTACAAAGAACTTATCCTATAGAAGTAGACACACATGTACAAGAATGTACAGTTGGATCATGAAAGGGAAGTCAGATAAATGATAATACAGCTTTATATGGACTCTTCTATAAAAGAAAAGTCTCACTAAAGTAAATACAGCTGAGTATGATAGACACAAAGCATCATACTGTTATTTTAGAGGGCAATTTGGTAACATTTACTAAGATGTGAAGGTGGCTTAGGATGGGCAATCTCCTCCTGTGCAATTTACTGCCTCTGAAAACCTGTTGAAGGGTCAGCTGTGAGTCAGATCCGACTTGACAGTACACAATAGTGGTGTGGTAGGGAACTCTGATGGCAGAGTGGTGGGGAGTTGTGCTCAATCTAGTTGTTCAAATCTACCAGTGGCTCCTTGGAAGGAAGATGAGAAATCTCCTCCCTTAAGACTTAGAGCCTCGACAAAACAAACAAAAAACCCAAACAAAAGAACACAAACAAACCCAAAAGAACAAAAAAACCCTTAAAAAAAAAAACAAAACACAAAGACTTAGCGCCTCAGAAGCCTGATGGAGGAGCAGTTATGAGTCAACTCTGACTTAATGGCAATATTTTGAGAGTGGTGTAAGGGACACATTAGCTGAAAGGTTGTCAGTTTGAATTCAACAGCCAGCTCACAGAGAAAAAAAATGATTCTGTCTCCTCGCATTAAAATTTACAGCCTCGGTAACTGACGGGTCATTACGAGCAGGAATCTACTCAATGGTTGTGAGAAACTAAGATTTCAGCTCACACCCTTTTTAACCAAACAATTCCACTCAGGGATTTACCCTGTTATGTAATTTATAAAATAGTCACTGTACTATTATCAAGAACAGAAACAAACTGAAAACAAGACCATTAAATTTTTTAAAGTATTTCAAGAAATCATGATAGACTTCCATACAATAGAATTCCATAGAAAAGGAATGGCAGAGTCCTGGAATAGTTGACATGGCTGGAGCTTTAAGACATTGTGCTTAAAAACAACCATGATGTAGAAAGAACAGATAAGGTGGATGATATTAAAAAGAAAAAAGTTTGTGCTTGAAAAGAAATTACTAGCAAAGTAAATAAAAATCCACAGAATGAGAGAAAATATTTGCAAATCCTGTATCTACAGATTTATACTGAGAGTATATAAAGAACTCTTATAATGTAAATCATAACAACAAAAAAGACAACTCAACTAAAAATGGGGCAGAGGAATTCAATAGACATTTCTAAAAAAATAGAAATTTAAAAATGCATGCAAGCTAGATGTGCTTGGGAACCTTTTATTTATGCTTGAGAACAAACAGTTCTAAGTTTATAACTTCAAGTTTATAACTGTCCCATTCTATTCCTATAGAGAAATGAATTAAGATTAATTTCATAAAGCTTGCTCAAGTCGTAGAGGCCAGGTAAGATTGTCCCAGCTATGGAGCTACTTGCTAGTGTCATAAGATTTTTGTGAATGCTTCTAATATTGCGCTACTGTTGTTGTTACATGCCACTGAGTCAACTGCTACTCATAGTGACCTTCTGAACAACAGATCTGCACCCTGCCCTGTCCTGTGCCATCCTCACCATCTCTGACATACTTAGGACAAGGTTGTTGCTTTATGTAATAATAATTAAATATTGGAACTTTTAAAGCATTATACTACTTGAATATTAAATAAGGATACCTGATACTTTGGGAGAGATGAGAGCAGTTATTTATAATTAGCAATAAAAATAATTTACTGTGTGTTTGGCAATACTTCAAATATTTTACATGCATTCACATGTCTACCAATCATATTTAGGATGGCATTTTCTCACTGAGGGGGCTCTGGGGCCTGGTGGTAAGAAGCTGTGCTGCATCCCAGAAGCGTGAAGTCTGAATCCACCAGTTGCTCTACAGGAGAAGGATGGGCAATCTCCTCCCATGCGATTTACTGCCTCTGAGAACTCACTGGAGGGTCAGCTATAAGTTGGTTCTGACTTGACAGGAAACAAAAACTTCTCATCAAAGCCAGTATCAGGAGCAGCCAAATAAAAGCAGATTATACCAGAGTAGGAAATAGAGCATATAGAAGAAAAGGTTCTGCGGGACACGAGTGTTAGAAACTTTTTTCTTTACTTGGAACAACCTGTTCACTCTCTTTCAATTCAGCTTAAGTCTATCAAATGGCAGTCCCCAACCCTCCTAGGCAGCCCAAAGTGTCCTCTTTGTTCTTCGTGACATTAGCAAGCGTAGCACTATCATCAATTTCCACCAAACTACATTTGACAAAGGAGCTCTGCTGGCCTAGCAGTAAGAAGCTGCTCTGCAAACTTGGACACACAGGGTTCGAATTCACTAGCTACTCTGCAGGAGAAGGATGGCCAATCTCCTTCTTTGTGGATAACTACCTCTGAACACCTGCTGGAGGGTCAGCTATGAGTCGTTCTGACTCAGTGGCACACAGCAACATTTGACATGCTTGACCATTGCAGAGTCTGCCCAGGCTACCACTAAGTGCTAGCTGAATTAGCATCTAATATCTGCCTCTCTTCTAGATTTACTCTGCACTCTCTCAGAATTAAATGATCCCATTTTACAGCTTTGAGAGGAAAGTGTAACTGGAGAAGCCAGCGAGTGTGAGGCTTCTGAACTGTGTGTGGATGGACTCTGAATTCAGTGTGTGCTTATAACAGTGTGGTTCCCTCTGTCTCTCCCAGGCTGCCATCAACCAGAGCTGGAGGGGAACTGAACTGCTTTAATTTCAATTCAGAAGATCTGTCTCTCAAGATCTGCTGGTGGCATGTCAAGCTGGAATTCTGGGACAAATGTTCATGCTGTCCCCACACAGTGGCTGCACAACAAAGCAACAGCTGTGAGGGTGCTGCAGGGCTGAGAGAGGGCTTTGTCCTACTGGACACAGGGCCACTCTGAGTCAGACCTGACTCAACGCCATCCAGCAACAACAATGTTCACAAGCAGGAAGAGAACAACTGACAATTTTTGCTAGGAATTTTATTTATTTATTTATTAGCGATCTTTAAAAGCTCAAAAATCCAAGATTAAGAAACAATGAGACTTGAGAGCTGGGGGGACAAAAGTAAGGTTTTTTTCCCCTTTTTCTCTCCATCTCTGCCACTAAATATTTCTAAATAAGAAATTACGGTGGAGAGGCCTAGTTAGTAGCAAGTCAAAGACCAGAGGTCCTAATTGCCATGCTGGTACTCCTTACATAAAACTGCCGTCATTGGCTCATTTACAAATAGGCATTTTAGTAGGAGTTTAATAAATAACAAGAGATATTACTGGTCAATGTCAAGGACCAAATTGTCTGTACTTGTACATAACTGGTGTTCTAAGAGTCTTACTGAGCTTTCTACATCAAAAAGGAATTAATACAGTCTTTCAACCAAGACAATCAACTATTGTACAGACTCAAAGGACCTCACATGGAGGACATGACATTTAAGTGCCATTCTGGGCACTGAGAACAAGATATCAGATACTCCTAGAGGGTTTGTTGGAAGTTGCCAGCTTGGTTACGCTCTGTGACAGACAGAACTGCCTCGTAGGGTTTCCTAAGCTGCCGGCTTTCTGGGTGGTTGGACAGCATGATTCTAATGTGTTTTCACTTGTTGGAGGATCTTCTGTTAGAGGGAAATGGATGCTCCTATCAAGTTTTGCTGAGCACGTAGGTCTCTCAAGCTTTCTGTTGCGTCTTCCTATCACGTTTTCCACATTCCTGATGCCTATCCTGGGAGGGGTTTGTGGTAGAGACAGAATATTGCAAACAACCCTGAGGAATGTTTTTACTTTTGTCTATTTCAAATCTATGTTTGAAGGTTCCACCTAGTACACTGCTACTCTGATACATATGCTGATCTATCTCAAAAACACACTCTATCATGATGTGTGGTTAGTTTCTTTCCCTGGCCTCCATTTCCAAAAATCCCTTTTAATAGGATATATGGAGGTGGAGACGCCATACTTTAACCATTCTGGAAAGGAGAGGGAGGACTTATGGACGAGAGTTAGGTCTTATGGATACTGGCACTCTTTGCACGCTCACCCCAATCACAAGTTCCTAATTGTCTAGAGTCACTGGACCTTAGTACCTACTGTTGCTTCTTCTGAAACACCCTTCTCTTAGACCTACTTGCCTTTTGAGCTCAGTTTAAGTGCCCTCAGACTCTATATTTACTCAGAAAACCCTTGTTGCCTTCTAGTTGGAACCAACTGCAAATCATAGGAGAGAAGATTACACACCTTTCCTTCTCAGAGCCACTGGTGGATTGGAATTGCCAGAGAGGAACACCGTTTAGGTCTACAGCACAAATCCCTACAGACTCTGCCAGGAGCGCTCCCTTCCACATGTACTAGGTACTGGGATATCCAGTGCGCAGTTATAAGGTCATTTGAGACCGATGAGAAGACCTCTGTCATCATGTTAACTGTCCACTTGTTCCTGCTCTCTAGCTCTGCAGCCCTTGTGTCTAGCCCACTCTCACTAGCTGGGGAGGTGGCACAATGCAGCCGTTAAGAGCACAAATTTTGTAGCTGGGTGGATTGCCAAATTCAAGTCTTGACTTGATTACTTGACCTGCGTCTGTTGTTTAATCTGAGCTGCAGTTTCCTCAATCATCAAGTGAGAGTGAAAGGCCACACTAAGAAGTAGCTGGGAAGCATTAAGGAAATCCTGCATGGGGAGTGTTTAGCGCTAATGAATGAGAGCTGTTACTTGCTACCACAAGTTTAATGACAGTTGTTAGTTGTGAGGTAGTCAAGTTGGAAATGACCCATAGCTGACCCTCCAGCAGGTTTTCTGAGGCACTAATTTCATAAGAGGAGACTGCCTGTCTTTCTCTTATGGAGCAGCTGATGGTTTCAAACCAAGGGCCTTTGGGTTGGCAGTACAACTCCTTACCACTAGACCACCAGAGTTCCCTAATGACAACTGTTGTTGTGTATCATCAAAGTAAAAACCAACTCATAGCCTACCCTCCAAGGGATTTTCAGAGACAGTTAATTGCATAGGAGAATCGCAGGGTTGCAGCACAGCTTCTTGCCACTAGGCCACCAGAGCGCTCTTAGAGAAATACAAATATTTTTCTGCTCTAATCACTCCATTACATTGAGGAAAGGAGGAAGTTCTTACTAGCTTTGACATAGAGACAGGCGTTCAACGGGTGTGAGCACTTGGCCGTCTTGTTGCATTCACCACCTACTGCAACACAGTTGTAGCACTGCAGACTGTAACCTAGAACCAGAAAGAAAGCTCATTAGGACTTGTTCGAACGCTACAGATGTGCCATCTTGGCAGCAGTAGAAAGCTTCTATCTCCAGTAGTAGAAAATTGACAACCCCTGGGGCCTACTCCGATCTCACACAATCTTGCAATGAAGAAACTTTACTAAACTCATATTGTAGTTCCATTAACACATTATCCACCCTGACAAAAATGCCTCATTTCCCACTTGATACAAGGAAATAGTCTCCATTTTGGAGACTGTGTGATGCGTCTGGACTCTGGAAGTTGGGCACTCTTGTTTTGGTTGAGGGTCCTGTGGAATGTTTGGTTGTTTTTTTAAGCTGTTAATTCAGAGTTAACAAGACCTCAGGCCCTTGTATTTAAAAGTCGGTTGGGCCCTCAGACCTGTGGCCCTCAGGCCTTGTGTTATTATATTTTGGAGGAACATTCTTCTAAGTTGTACAGTACTCTTCTGTCAATTTGCTGCACTGAGGTAATCTGGGTTTGCTATGATGCTGAACCTTGTGACACTGGGGGTCAAATGCCCTAACAGCTGCCCATGGTGAACAGTGTTTTGTGGAGCTCCCTGTTTAAGACTGGTTTGGAAGCAGGAGTGGCATCCACTTTCTAAACCACATGCCTCTGGAAACTCTATGAATTTGGAGAAAAGACAATAGTTATAGAAAGGCTTCAGGTCTTTTGTTTAAATGGTTGTAACGAGTCGTGCTTGATTCAACGGCAATCAACAAAATGAGGAAACAGAATTTCTTCATATCAAAATGCAACTAAATGAGCAACTGAAGAGTGTCCTCTCAAATTCCAGTGCTGTTGTTTTTGCTAATGTATGAATTGTCTCCTATTCATAGCAACACTATACACATTAAAACTGTCTAATTCTGTGCCATTCTCACAATCTCTGCTATGCATGGGTCCACCATTATATAGTCGCTGTGTCAATTCATCACACTGAAAGTCGTCTTCTCCTTCTCTGCCCCTCTACCTTTCCAAGCATGATGTCAGTTTCTAGGGAAACTGTCTCACTACCCTTACCTCTAAGGAGCATTCTGGTCGCACTTCTTCCAAGATAGATCTGTTTGTTGTTCTTTTGGCAGTCGACAGGATATTCAGCACTTTCTGACAAAACTAGAACTAAGTGGCACTACTCACTCCACCAGTCTTCCTTATTCACTGTCCAACTGTCGGAAGCACAGGATGTAAACAAAATAAGGCAGCCTGGCTCAGGTGCACCTCACTCTTTAAATGATCATTCATGCTCTTTAGCACATTAAAGAGGTCCTTGACAGTTGATTTGCCAAATGCATCATATCTTTTGATTGCGTGGCTGCTACGATCAGGGATATGGATTGCAAATCCAAATAAAATTTTAAATCTTCAAAAGGAAGTGTAATAATATAGAGGAACAATTAACAGAATATTATAAATGCTGTTTGAGAGAGGACTATGCCCAAGGACTGAAATCAGTATTTGGTAATTCCTCTCTGTTCTTGGTCTCACATCCTTTAGGCATAATGTTAGGAAAGAGACATCGATGCTTGGAAAGGTGGCGAGTCGGCCAGAGAGAGGAGCACCCTCAGCGACATGGACTGACCCTGTGACACAGCAAGTGTATCAGAGATGATGAAGACTGCAGAGACTAGGACAGGACTCAGCTCTGCTGTTCACAGGGTCCTATGAACTGTACTTGAATTGACAGCACCTAACAACATCTGTGTTAAAAAAGACATTTTCAAGGGAGCTCTGGTGGCCTTGTGGCAAGAAGCTACACTGCAATCCCAGAGGTATACTGTTCGAATCCACACTCTGCTAGACAAGAAGGGGTAATCTCCTCCTGTACCTTTCAGATCCAATTTGACAGTACACACAAAAAAAGTCATAAAGTAAATTTCTTTTTTAAGACATTTTCAAAGATGAGTATCTGAAAACCTTATAAATCAGCAAAAACAACTAAGTTGATCATTGAGAAAGTGAACTTTGAAGCAACATAAGCAAAATCTTATCCCTCACAAAAGAATTCCATTCTCGTGAGTAGATCTGTACTTCAAACAGTTGTATTCAATTATTCAATTTTACATTTCACCAGTTATAAGTCAGAGGAAAACTCTTTATGAGATATCTAGAATACACAATGAATTAAGATCAAAGTTTATTAGTGATTATCAAGTGTAGGAAGGAGAGGGACACGTGGAATCAATGTTTTAGGCATGTATACTGATTATTCTGAGAACAGATACTGGTGATGGTTGTTGTTGTTATATGCCGTTGAGTCGTTTGCGACTCATAGCGACCCTATGTACAACAGCCCTAAACCCTGCTCTGTCCTGTGCCAATCGCACTGTCTCTGACACACCCATCCCGATT
>NW_006399779.1:11972153-11988583 GCF_000299155.1 Elephantulus edwardii
GTTTGAATTTTTTCTTCAGTTCCTTGAGCTTAAGAAATGCTGAACGAGTTCGGCCCTTTTGATTTTCCGACTCTAGAAGCCAAAGCACAAGGAAGAATCCAAGACACTAAAGAGCTGAGCAGAAGATTCCAAAAGGCAGCACGGAATGACAAAGCAAAATACTACAATGAAATGTGCGAGGTGATGGTTACACAAAATAATTCATCTATTTGATGGAATTGTACATGTGGAAATATATATATCTGTATATCGATATATATTTTCTTACATATTATATTTTTTAAGAATTTGTGGATAACTGATATTGGTGTTTTTCTATTGTGATTTATATAAGTGGTTACATGATATCCTTGATTTTGCTGTAATGGCTGAAACATATACTATGTGATCCATGGCATAAGGTGCCAATCACTGAAGGCTGTTTTCTGGTCTCTATTATTGGGCCCTTTAAAGCAGTAAAACCAACAAAGTATATAGCTTTATGAGATGTTTACTTCAAGAGAATGTCTTGTGCCATTGTGGAGGCTGGCAAGTTCTAAATCTATGGGTCAGATGTCAGGATGAAGGCTTCTTGTGACTCACGTGATTGCTGGGACTGATAAATTCAGTGGTGGCTCAAGGGGCAGCAGGAACTATCAAATTCCATAATCTGTAGGACAGATGGCAGGCTGTGGGTCTAGGAACCTGAGGTCAGAAGATGACGAGTCATATGCAGGTTGGAGAGAAGGTAAGCTTTGCCAGAACAACCATATATATTGGATGTAGGTCACAGCCTACACAACCTTCTCTTTCAACTAACTAACTGCTCACATCAGATCACAAAAAGGAAGAGTGCTTACACAATGCTACTAGCACATCGAGAATCATGCCTAGCCAAGTTGACACCTCATCTTGATGTTTCCACATTCGGTAAGGTACTCACCTATCTATAAAAACACAGTCACAAAAATAGTCACAACCCATGTGGATGGACACCCATGAAACAGACAAACACTGAGTAGAAAGGACCAGCTTAGAGCAGAAGCAAATTGTTCCCAGTTTTCTGACTCAGTAAATGGCTGGGGACTTCAAGTTCCACTTCACTCAAGGTTTTAGGATCTACTTCTCAGGTTTATTATTGTTGCACTGGCAGTGAAGAAAGAAAATGTGTTATACTTAACCTTTGTGATGAAAAGCAGGGTAGGGCAAAGGCCCAGAAAATATGAGTTGAAAGGAAATCTTCCGGAGTCGTGTGAACACACCCTTTCCTGCAATCAGAGACCATTTTCCTGTGACACGGCCTTTGTATTGAAACCTGCTGGAAGGGCACTGTGAGTAGGACATGACCTGATGAAAGTGGTTTGGGTTTGAATATCTGTATGAAAAGACATTTTCCAAGTTGAATTATGGAGCTCTGGTGGCTTAGTGGGTAAGGAATTGTGCTGCTAAGACAACAGAATGTGGTTCAAATCTAACAGCTGCTCCATAGGAGAAAGATGGGTAGTCTCTTCCTATGCCATTAACTGACTCTGAAAACCCATTTGGAAGGTCAGCTATGGGTCAGTTCCACTCAATGGTATATAACAACAACAACAAAATTTGGGTTCTGTGGCTGTTGTAGTTACTTACAATTTCTAGCCAGTCAATGGACAACTACCAACATCCTGTCCTATCCTGTACCATCTACATGATCTCTAACAGGTTCAAGTCTACTGTTCACTCACGGCCAATCCATCCTCCTGAGGTTTTTCTCTTCTTTCTCTGACCCTCTACTTTTCCCAGCATGACCTCTCCTGACAAAATACCCAAAGTATATAAGGCAAAGTTTTACCATCATTGATTCTAAGGTACCCCTGGTTATACTTTTTCGAAGAGAGATTTGTTTGTTCTTTTGGCAGTCCATGGATATGCAATACTCTTCACCAACATCATAATTCAAAGGTACTGAATGTACTTCAGGCTTCTTTATTCAAAGTCCAACATGTACAGTAAACAGTAGAAAATATTTTGGCTTGGGTCAGGCACATCATAAACTAGAGGTTAAATTAAGACAAAAGCCTAAATTTCTTATCTGGAGAAGGGAATATTCTGGAAAAGTTGGCTCTTTACTGCCCAAGGACAAATAAAAGTCAGGCTCTCTTGAGGACCCTTAAGTGGCCAGTTAAGTGGGTATGAAATTGCACCCAACAGAGAACACTTTGATCTGTGAAAGTTTAACTCATCATTTGCAGATGCCCCAGAAGATGAAATGCCTTGCTCAAAGACACCCAGTTACAAACCAGAAAAGCTCAAGCCATCTCCCAAACCAGGGTGCAAACTGATCCACCGGGCTCTTCACCAGCTTAGCATTTGTCATGTTTTTGTGAAAGGGGAGCTCCAATTAGAAGAACGGACATGGGTATATTTTGCCTGCCTTTCCTTCCTTGTTACAGATATAAAAGGAAAGATGTTACTCTTGTCTGAAGAATATTTTCCTGATGGGAGTCAGGGCTCATCTGTCTTTCTGGTAAGCTTTTTAAAAAGCCAAATCTTATTTTGGCACTTTGGTGGGACAGAAATATTCCTAAGTAACAAGTCTATTAAACTGTCAAATACCTGAGCATCTGTATGTGAGGTCTAATCTTTAAAGCCTTGTTACTGAGAAGTACGCTCAATTATCTCCACATCCATTTTGCACAAGAAAACCAAGACTAGGGGGTTAACCACAAGGACCCAAAGTCACACAAGTACTAAGTGACAAAGCTAAATTCACACACAGGCCATCCCTTCTGAAGCTCAAGCACAATTGAACCAGGATGTGCTTCTATTGTCTTGAGTGAGGGAGAGGACTAAACAGCACAAACAGTAGGGGGAAACCTAGGTAAGATAAGCAAGAAGTCAGCTAGACAGCTGCTTGATATTCTAGCCACTAAGCCACCTTAGAAGGAATGTGACCCAGCAACCTTAGAGGGGATGTGAGCCTAGCCAGCAAGAGCAGAGTGCAAGGGGAGGGCTCCTTGGCAGGCTTTGAGTCATTGGGCAACAGCAAAAGAGGTATCTACTCTGTATATGTTTGCACACACCACACCACACCCCAGCTTGCTCCATAAACATATGCAGACTGCAGAAACTGAGATATGATCAGACTACTTAAAATAACAGAAATCACACTGGCTAGAAGAAATGAGGTGGAAATGGAGCAATGGCAAAGTTTAATAAGACAAGTTTAAATGGTCAAGCTGAAAACTGAGCTGCAAACTGTAAAGTCAGTGGGTTTGAGCCTACCCAGAAAACAATCTTGGCAATCAGACCCCACAGAGATTACAGCCCTAGAAAATCTACAGAAGAGTTCTACTCTGGCACATGGGATCATTGTGAGGTGGAACTGACCCAGCAACAAAGCCTAGGTAAACCCTGTTTCAAGCTAGATTAGTTGACCATGCTCAATAGCACCCTTACACGAGTTTGTGCGTGCACAACGAGGAGAGGCTATCATTGATGAGATCTAAATATTAAGTCTTTACGTGCAACAAAAAAGTTTTATCAAAAAGGTAAAAAACCAAAATTAGTCGGAAAAAAACATTTTGCAATGCTATCTCAGACAATGGTGTACAGAATCCTACAGGGCCTCCACAAGAAAAGACTGATAACCCAATTACAAAATGGGCAAAAGACATGGAAAAACTTTTCACAGAAAAAGACATTTGGATGGCCAACCGACACATGAAGAAATGCTCAAAATCACTGGCAAATCAAAATCACAACAAGAGACCATCTCACCCCAGTAGCACTGGCAAAGTTTAATAGGACAGTAAGCAATAAATGCTGCAGAGGATGTGGAGAGACTGACCTCTCACACAATGTTGGAGAGTAGTTGGTACAACTACTTTGAAAGGGCATTTGGCATGTCCTTAAAAAGCTGAACAGATATTCCATATGACCCTGCTATTCCATTGTGAGGAATATACCCCGAGGAAAACAGAATTGAGACACAAATGGAGATTTGTACTTTGATGTTCATTATTAACAACAGCAAACACATGGAAACAGCCCAAATGTCCATCAACAAACAAGTGGGTTGAGAAACTGAGGAACATTCACACAATGGATTACCATGCAGCACTCAGGAACAACAATTTTAAAAAATATTACATAACATGGGAAACACTAGAGAGCATTATGCTGAGTGAACTAAGTCAGGTGCATAAGAACAAACACTGAATAAGGCCATTACTAAAAGGATGACTAAAAAGATGTATATGGATCTTCCCTCTATATGCAAAGAGGGAAGGGGAAGGGTTAGAGACAGGGAGGGAAATCATTGGGTTGCAGAGTGTGCTTGGCAGAGGAAAGTGGGGAAGGAATTAGGAAAGATCCAGTGGGGATCCAAAGAAGACAGGGTGAAGCAGGCTTAATCGCACTACCTCTTATGGCATGCTTGTAAAGATCTAATTAGGAAAAACACTGCTTTTGTAGAGAGACCAAGGGTAGTGGTTAAATTTCACACTTCCGGGGGGAGGTGGGTGGGACACCTGACACTTGCCCCGTTTGGAAGGAAACACAAATGTCCAAAAATTTTAAGAAAAAAAAATAAAATTTCACACTTCCCTGTTTCAAGATGAAAAGACACTGAAAGTTCTGATGCATCAGCAAAAAAATGCCTTCCCTCCTCTTGTCTGGTTGCCTCAAACAGGTGTCCCGCATACCTTGTAGCTCCTTGGAATGCCATTCTGCACCTTGTCTGGTGGGGCACCCCCTTGGATGCCCCGTCTGCCTCCATCCTCAACATGTGTGGGCCTGTCTCTGTGCTTGCTATGTTTAGGGAAGGACACTGGGAGCAAGAGATACTGCTCAGTGGTGCCCACCACCCCCAACCGTCAAGTGAGGCTCAGGGCACATGCCTACCTGCCATAACTTAGATGTTTCGGGATGGCTGGAGAGATCAAATGTGATATCTAAGCAAAGCGCTTGGCAGTGTGCCTGCTGCATGATCTATACCTGCTAATATATAGTTTATAATTTGGTTTTTTGGTTCGTTGCATTGCTTATTCTTCTTCTTCCTCTCCAGCCACTTTCCACTCAAAAAAAGGAAGTTGTCAAAATGTTGTGTCAACGTGACAGGCAGCAAATGACATTTTGAGCCTGAAGGTGAAACACTAAGTATGGGTGTTTCTATGGAGGCAAGACCAGGGAGTAGGTCATTAGACCTAGCAGCCCAGGGAAAGATGGCCTGGGAGAGAGTGAAGGACAGACTCTGATGCCAGACTATGGTCCTGCTTCTATTTCAGTCTCTTTGGACCTCAATTTTGTCATGTGTAATACAGGAATAAAAAGAGAACTTAAACTGTAGAGCCGAGACGACGAATAAATAAGACATGTAAAAGGCTTATGATAGTGGCTGACACTTAAGTACTGTAAGTATTAGGTGCAGCTGCTGTTACTAGTGTGTGTGTGTGTGTGTGTGTGTATTATATCACATTAACAGTGTTATCCTTCATTATAATAAAGGAGAGGTCAAGAAGAGAAGCAGAGCTTAGAAGCCTCTGAGTAAGCTGGACCCCAAGGGGCTTGTGTAGCACTCTACAGGTGGCACCAACTGGTTGGTATTCCTAACAGTCTATGATGAGAGGGGTAAAACTCTACAAGAAAAAAAAAGGAGCCCTGTAACACAAGATGGATCGTAACCAAGGAAAGAGTCCCATAGAGGAAAAGGCTGTCACAAAGCTCCTGCTTTCTTCATCTTATTAGGTGCTATCAAATCAGCTCAGCTCACAGGGACCCTGCAGACCACAGAAGGAAGTGCTGTTCCCATCTGTGTTCAAGTACAATATTGGAGTCACTGTGCCAATCCACCTTGTTTCTCTTTTTTTTTTCCCTTCTATTTTTTGTTTCTCTTTTTTGAGGACTCTCTTCTTAGCTATCTGGGTTCCTCTACTATTTTTTTTTATGGATGTTTCAGAATTTTCCATATACATGTTTCCTCTTCTCTTTACCTAATGGTTTGGGGAGGAAGGGGGTTCTGTAAAGTATAAAAGATGCTTCATTCGTAACATCTTGCTTTGAGTTTTACAATAAGAGGTATATTCTACTACAGGTTAGAATATTTCCTCATTGCTCCTAGACTACTTTTGGACTCAATTTCTCTTTCACTTTAATTAAAGACACCATCCATTGATGACTAGTAGGATTATCTCTGTATTTGCAGGTCTTCTTGCATACATGTGATTGAGGTTATTGTTCAGAACAGTAGGAGAATATGGATGCAAGAAAGAAAACAAGTGGAGACACAAACTGCCTTAGCAGCCCTGCCATGAATCTGCCGATTCTTTCGCATCAGGAAGTCGATTCTTCTGGTCATTTCCATGTTGTAGATCCTTCAGCAGGTCTCATAGCTTTCCCACTGTCACTTGCGGTACAGTTTCTCATAGTACCACCTTCACTTAATGTCTTCAATGAGCCCGTCCATGCTGGGGATTCTGTTCCTGTATGCACCTTCCACGTTGCCGTCCTGTACCATCACAGTCCTGGCAATGAACTGCAGATGTCTTGCCATGATCTTGCTTTTAAATCTTCACTCTGCTGACAGCCAAGTGCACCTTCCTTTCTTAGTCCCAGCACTTCACCCCAAGTACTCAGACCTCTCTCAATTAAAAAAAGTCTACTGTTCATTTTTGACCACTTCCTTTTTGTGGGGAGACTCTGGGAGTTGGCTATCATACCTTCCGGATCCTGTGTGGAAGCCTCTGGTCCTGGGCTCTAGCTCTACCCTCCAGGTCCTCTAGAACAGAAGCTCTGTTCCCTTGCCTTTAGGCTGCTCGGTTCTCCTAGTGCATCTGAGTGGTTGTGTTTTGTTTTGTTTTTTTTAATCTCTTCCCTCTCACATTTTACTGTGAGTAGAAAGAAGCCATGGGCTCCTTAAAGAGCAGTGGCAAAATTCCTCAGCCAAATATTCAAATTCATCACTTAAAAATTTCACCTAACATATAAACTTAATTCAAACAAGTGCTTCCTCCATTGTCCAATCCATGCTCATCATCATATCCTTCGCAGGCATCATCAGAAGCACACTGAACATCCATATTTCCAGCACTTCCTCTATAGCTCTCTTCATCCTTCTGAGCTTTCACTAACATTTCCTGTGACATCTATAATTATGCCAACAGTCTCTCCAAGCTTTCTGGGCTTTTACCACTAGGTACTTTAAACTCTTTCAGCCTCTACCCATTACCTAATTTCAAAACTGCTTCCACATAGTAGGTATCTGTTAGAGCACACAACTTCTCAGTATCAAATTCTGTCTTAGCTATCTAGCGCTGATATAAAAGAAATACCATAAGTGGGCAGAATACCATATTTTTTTCACAGTTTTTTCACACAGGCTAGAAGTCTAAATTCAAGGAACTGAGTCTAGGGGAAAGTTTGAGATCTCTCTCTGCAGGCTCTGGGGGTGGGTCCTTGTCTCTTCAGTATTCTTCCTAGATCCTTGGAGATCTCCTTATTTGTATTTGCTTCCTTGCTTGTTGTGGTGTTAGCTTAAAAGTGGGCTTTTCAATGTTAGCCCCCTCTTGTCTCCAGCTACCTTAACTGTATACACATGCTCTTAGAAATCCTCAACAATTGTGGGACAAGGATAAAAAAGAGAGTGCTTTCTACACTGGGCAGCAAGACTTAAGGGAGACTGGAGAGAGACTCTAGTGGTGAGACCCAGGTGATGGTGGTAAAGAGACTGGGGCACTGCTGTGGAGAAACTGTAGGAAGGTGTGACCTGAGGCTTCCTGCATTTGTGTTGGCCACAGAAGTTTTGCTGTTCTTGTCAGATGATTGAAAGAGAAGGTGACTTATAACTACTCTGAAGCAAACCTTGCTGGATGATTGAAGAAACAAGAGGCTTCTTGAATTTGTGCTGCTGAACTGAAATCAAGGCTTTTATTAATTAAGGAATTGCATTTTGCTGTTAATGTCATCTGAGACTGCTGTACTGATCTTGGACTTTCTTGTGAGATATTCTTGGCCTCTCCCACTCCTCAACCCATTTCCCAAATAAAGCCCACTCCTGGTACCACAATAGTGAGTAAAGTTTGTGAGTCAACAACAAATATCAAACCCACTGATTGGAGGAATTAGCTGCAAAAGCATGAGGGGTCGTGCGTCTGACCTAGCAGCTATCAAGTTTGCTGCTACAGACATGACTGATAGGGACAGCTACCCTTTATGAAGCAAGAAGTAGTCAGAGAGCCATTTCCATGTTGGTTCTCAAAAGAGATTGACCCAAGATATATCTTACCCTAAACCTGCTTCATGAGCTAAAAAAGCCACCCTTTCCCAAATGTGTCTGTAATTACAGGCATGGAAGTTGGGACAGGCCTTTGAAAACCTTATGAACACTAAAGAAAGAGGACAGTTATGTAGTGATAGAGCCCAGATCGGAAGTCAGTTGAAATGAGGATTGACAGATATGGTGACTGCTGCAACAGGCTCTTGTGTGTCACAGGATAAAACAGGGTTCAGACCTTTTGTTCATAGAGTCGCTATGAATCATGCTAGACTCGATGGAATCTAATGACAACCACAAGCCTGTAACACTGAAAGGCAAAAAACCCCCGGAGCAGAACGGCACAGTATCGGGTTATCACGATAGTATACTTTCTGAAGGAAGTCCCCTCTGAACGGCATCTTTTGGTCAGTAATTGAAAACGTAGCCTTTTCAACACAAGGGGACACCGTAAATGCTTCAGTACTCTTTTAGACGGTCATGTATTTTTATTACAGTTAATGTAGGAGGTTTGCATTATCAAAGCAGTAGCCTCTAAAACTTTTAAAAGTTACTTTCACTAGTTAAAAAGGTGCAACATGTTTAATGAGCACATTTTAAACTTTACGAACCACATAAATGTATAATTTTGCTTTAAAAAAATACGTTCTTTATTAAATATATACACACATTTAAGAATGAGATAAAGTAAAATAAAACAATTTATAGTAAAAGAAAAAATAAAAGATAGTTAATGGCTGAGGTATGCTGGATAGTCTAGACTCATGTCCACTCCACGCTAGTTTGTTTACTCACCTGTGTGGCAGAGAACAGTCAGGATGACCAGGACCCCGAGCAGAGCAAATGCGCCTTGACTTCCCATTGCAATTGTTCTAGGAAGAGGAGACATGAGAGCAGTTATGAACCAACAAATTACATCTAGCTATACCAAAAAACCAAAAATTGAAAGACTTCAGAAAAAGGGATGTGGAAGGAATTAACAGACCATAAAAAAAAAAAATAGAAAATCTAACAGAGTAGACATTTTGAACCAAGTTTTCAGGAAGATAGCACTTGATCCTTTCTTCTGACCTAAGATCTCACTGAAGAAAGTTCTACTGATCTTGGTGGGAAGGGCCGACTGCAGAGCAGTCAAGTACACTGGACACACGGTTAGGGGCAAGTGGGCCTTACTCCAGGTCTAATTCACGATAGCCACATATCCCTGAGTAAACTCAGTCCCTCCCAGTTTCAGTGGTCACTAGAAATAGCACTCTTCCTCCTAGGGCTGTTCTGTCCAATGAGAATACAAGAAAGTGCTCACCTCATCCAGAGCACAGAAAGTGAAGAAAATCAAACACAATAGAGAGCAATTAGTCCAAAGGTAATGAACCACAGGAACCTTAACCTTCATAACCCTAACGCCCCAAAATTACAGATGGTGCCCAGGTGTCCAGGTGCCCAGCTACCACTGCTGACCACTCTTGAAAGATTCACAGTAGAGATGCTAGATAGTGTGGGAGGAAAATGTGGAGCAAATGAAAATTGTAAAATTAATATTAAAGCACACTGGTTTGATAGAGACTAAAGTCTTTAGTCACTCTACAGTCCTGAAATGTAGCTAACCCCCATGGCCACACTTTTCACTAAGGGCTAACAACAAAGGAGGTCAAGGCAGGGGAATTTTTAACCTGCTTAATGAGGATCCACGGTGGTACGTGCCTGAGCCGGAATTGACGCATAGCTGACTTTCCTGTGGGTTTTCAGAGGCAATAAATCACATAGCAGGAGATCTCTGATCTTTCTCCCTTGGAGCATCAGGTAGATTTGAACTATGTCCCTTTGGAATAGCAGTGCAGTTTCTTACCTCTAGGCCACCAGAACTCCCTACGTGGTGGTGAAGTGGGTTATATGATGGGCTACTAAATCCGCCAGCTACTCCGTGAGAGAACACGGGCAGGGACTGGACAACGGAGGATGCTTTTATACACTAGCAAAGAACTTGGAAATTATTGCACAGTATCACACGCAAGTAAAATCTTGCTGAAGATTACTGTAAAATGGCTAGAATATTAAATCAATAGTATGTCGACAAGTGATTAGCAGAATGGTGTGGGACAAAGCAAGACTCTGATACGTTGTTCACAGGTCACTACAAGACACAGTCAACTGGATACCACATAAAAACAATATCTTACTCCTGACAACACCACATGTGTAGATGTCCTGTGCTAAATCGGACAAGCATGTCCACTCCTTCTGGCCTGTGTATATGATTCTTAGGGATCTTTCTGGCTATTCCCTGACCCTGAGAAATGGAAGCACCAAGGTCTCTATCTTGATAGAGCAGGAAGAGGTCCTGGACCTCTCCTGCCTGCTCCTGACTACCCTGCAACACCTCTGCCTGTAGACAGACAAGGGAAGTAAACAACAGCTGTTCTCCCAGCACTGGGATCCAGGCCCCCTTGGCCTAAGGCACACAGAGCCTCCTGCTGGGTCACTCACACTCAGGGGTTTCTGAGTAGAAATGTTGACTCACAGTTAAAAAAACACAAAAGCTCTTGCTTCAAGTATTCCTATGGGAGGGGGGGAGACAGAGGGAAGAGAGAGAAAGAAAGGAAGAAAGAAAACTCATGGAGAATCCTAGATAAGGCCAGGTGCTGGGAAGAAGTCAGGGCTATAGGAACCTTTTACTCCAGAAACACTCCTTTGGAATAGTCCTTGACATAAATAACCCCATTATAACAAAGTTATTCACACACACACACACACACACACACACACAAAACAAACCACCACCAACAACAAAAAACCAGTTACTGACGATACACATCATCAAAACTGATCTGCTGGGAAAGGCTCATCTCTTACAAAAGTAGGGGCAAGGCAGTGAAGGGGTTAAAAACAGCGACTTTCAAATCCAATTTGAAGGCTGTGCTCAGCTTCTCACTCTGCCCCTTAGAGGCCATGAATGCTCAACCTTTGAGCCACCACTCTATGTAGTAAAGAAGCCATTGCTGCTGAGTTGGAACTGCCTCCCACGTGACGCTCCGTTGTGTTTCTGAGGCTGTAGATTGTCCACCTTCTGCCTATGAAGACAGTGGGGGATTTGAACTGCCAGAAAGGTGCAGCCTTTGGGTTATCAGCCTAATTCCCTTGGGATTCTCTCACCAGACGACCCTTTCATGTAGTAAACATGGGGATAATCACACTTGCCATGTGGTGCAGAAAGCATGGTATTACTGAGAAATAATAGCATTACCTATAAAAATTAATTGGGTGGTGAAGGGGTCCAGGTGGGCTGGAAGGACAGAAGATAAAGACAGAGAGATCCAGGGACCCCAGGAGAAGGCAGTCCTTTCTCGGCTTGGGGACCAGGGGACAAATATTCAACGTCACACAGCTAGCTGGTGGTGGTCACAGCAATTGCTTCAATAACATGACTGAAGTCAGGACAAGGGCAGAAGGAAGACATAGCCAGTGTGTGAGGACAAGGCTGAGGTGATGACTGACCATAGAAGGCTGGTACAAGGTCCTCTTTTAAAAAAAATCTTTATGAGGCTGGTCTCATCCTTACTGCTAATTCAACAAGCCCGTGGTGCAACAAGATAGGGTAATCAGCAGAACCACAGCTTCCTAACACCCTTCCCTAAGCTGATGTGGAGGGTTTACATGTGACTTGTGAGTCTTCTTCCTTATTCTTCTTGCTCCCTCTTCCCTCAAATATTTTATAATAAACTGCACCTTTTTTAAAATCAGGAATATCAAGACAAATCATGAATTACCAATGTTTCTTTATTAGTAGAAATATCTTGTCTCCTCTTTTTGTAAATCTATTTCAGAATTTGAAAAAGAAAACTGTCAACTCCTGGCTTGAAGTTCCTCTCCTGGTTTTATGGAGTTATACTCATTAAAGTTTTAAATTTATTTTTGATGCTGAGAAGTTCAGTGCAGATATGGTGGTCCATGAACCAAAAGTTCTCTCTGACTCAGTCTATTCAAACCAAACTCACATATGCAAGACAGATCCAAAAGGCATTAAATCCTTTTTTATGTATGTCAGGACTTAGCAAAATAATGGGTTTGTCCCTACAGAATATTCTCACACTCCAATGCATCAGAGGGAGCTCTGTTAAGGAGTTACCCTACAATCCCAATGTGGTAGTGGTGGTGGTTGTACTCCATCAAGTCAGAAATATTTTCACTCCTTATTTTTCCTAAAATGAGCTTAGACCAGTACAGTCTTATTAACTTATGATTTCAGAAATTTATACCTAGAGGTATTTTTACAAGATTAAACACGCACTTGTGTGTGCTACTGAGGTGGAACCAGCTCCTTGCCGGCCGTCCAGGAGGTTTTCAGAGGCAGTAAATCACACAGGAGACTGCCCACCCTCCTGAGGAGCAGCTGGTGGATTTGAACTGTGTGCCTTTGGGACTGAAGCACAGCTTCTTGCCACTAGAGCTTCCTCTACATGTAGTAGGACCCACAATTTTAGATCAAATGCCGTATTTTGAGGAAATTACAACTGCCCAGAGATTTACTTTCATCTAAAACATGCAGTGAGACTCCACATTTTACATTAAAGTAACTATCTGGGCAATGTTGCTTCTTCAAAATACGGCATTTCCTTGTTGTTCTAGAATATCTTTGAAAGATTAACATTTATTTAGATCCTGCTGTTAGTTTCCTCCACGTCATGGGGCCCTTATTATGTCCACCAGAACAAAGCATTGCCTGGCCCTGCCCCATCTCATTGCTGAGCCTGCGGGCCCAGAGACTGGTCACTCGATCTACTGGAGGTCTTCCCTCATTGATGACCCTGTAATATATCCATTTACTTTTATTATGAGATTTCAGTCATATTCAAAAGTAGAGCAAACAGAACAATAAACATGCATCTATTCCCTTCTTCAACAATTACTACAACAGGCAAGAAAACAATTTAAAACCCTAATATTTCTTTATTAGTATTTTAAAAGGGACAACTGTCCTTTCAGTCTTGAAGGAAAACCTCCTTTTAGCTACTGTATAGTTTACCTTTCTGCCCTGGAGACAAAACTCTGACCTTCTGGTTTTCCAGGAATAGAACGAAGCCCTAGGAGATGAAGCTGCCTGTCCCAAGGCAATTGATTAGCTACAGAGTCACCTTGCTTCTATTCACCAGGGGCTGGTGACTTACAGGTGATTTAACCTGGTGCTGACAGTGTCAGGAACCTGAAGCTTCCTTGTCCTATTACCTTGCACATGAAGCTGAGTTAAGCAAGCTGAGACCCCCAATCAAAGAGCACTTAGTTACTTGGTTCCTATGTAATTACTTCTAGCCACCCCCCACCAGCTGGTAGAGACAAAGCAGCAGCCATCCTAAACAGGGAAGAATCCATCCCCATCACCTGGAGGTCTTGCTGCCAGAGATTGTCACCTTAGAGTTCTTAACAACACAGGTTTTCAGCACCTTTTCCACAAGAGCCTTCTAGGCAATCTGTGTAAGGGGCTCAGCACCCCAGAGCTGGGAGGAAATCTCACTCCCAGGTCAATACCTCTTCCTCATTATCCTGCCCTTATGAATACAAAGTCAAGGGTTTCGTGAAGATATTTCTTCACAATGATATGCTCCATGGGTGGAAATACATCTTCCCTCTAGAGCACACCCAAGTCCCTGGGCATGTCATGCTTGTGGCTGTTTAGATCTCCAATGCTCTCCTTTTCAAGAGCTGGTACCGGCAGTTTTGGAAAACGAATTCTATTAGAGATCCACTCCCCCACTCTAAAATCCATTTTCTCTGGACTTTTGTTTTCCAAGTCATTCAGATGAATGGGGAGTTTGGTTGGGGGGTTGTTAGTTCCCCCCACCCCACCCTTTACAGCAAAGCTCTGCAAGAATTTTCCAGCTTCAACTTCTGCAAGTATGGAAGCAGCAAGTTCCAGAGCAAGTCACTCCCCTATCTGTTTCCAGCCAAAGAGAAATTATATGTAGTTGGGGGAAGGGATTGCATAACAATGAAAGAATTTTTCTTTTTCTTTCCAAAGAGAAGAGTGAACTGAGGGCATTGCGGGGGGGCAGGGGGTGGTTGGGCAGGGAGAAAAGTGCAACAATGAATGAATGGAAATCCACAGTCTCTATAAACTTTCATTAAATTACTAAAATAAAATTAAAAATTATATGCACCCATTCACCCTGCAATTAACATTCTGGGCTCCAAGTTTCTTCCTTGGAGAACTGGCTCTATTACCCCAGCATGGAAACTGAACTGCTATGGATTATTGTTGTTGTTGTTAAGTGCCATCGAGCCATCAGAACAAAACACTAACCTCTTGCTGTCAATGAGATGGATTTACACAGTGGCTGTGATCCTGGGCTCGAGCGTATCAGAGATGAGAATGGCATAGGACAGGGTAGGGTGCAGAGCCACTGTTCACAAGGTCACTACAAATTGTAGTCAACACGAAAGTACTTTAAGAACAACAATACTGTCATCAAGTTGGTTCCAACTCATGGTAAACTTCCACTGGATTTCCAAGGTTATAAATCCTAAGTCACTACGGGTTGAAGTCAACCGATGGCACAAAACAATACTATCACCATCAAGGCCTCTTATGGGACACAAGGACACCAAAAGTATTAAGAGCCAGCATTTGTTCTCCACATATCAGGCACTAGTCTGAGCACATTCTACGCATTATTTCATTTAATCTTCACATTCATCTATGAACAAACTCCATTACTGAGAAGCTAGTTTTCTCAGCCAACAAACAGCACACAAAAAAGGAAACCGTGACCACTGCCCTTGAGTCACAGGACAGGGCAGGGGTGACCTGCCCACAGGGTTTCTAAAGCTGTGGTCTTTGTCCAGTGAACTGGCTTGTAGGTTCAAATCACCCACTTTTTGGATAGCAGCCAATCATTTGACCATGACCCCATTATGGCACCTTGCAACCAGCACAGACAAGGTTTCAATCTGATATCAAATTAGATTAAGATCAGTCAAGGGAATAATACTTTAAGAGAAAAAAAATTAAAAATTTATAATTAAACCCCACCCCCAAAACAGTAAAAGTTTGGATCCAATACCAAAGTCCAGGCCTTTGACCACTACATAGCACTCCATGAAACTAACACGGAAAAGAGAAGGCCAGTTCTTTTCAAGCACACACACTGAGCCTCCTGCAAACTGTGCTCATTTAAGCTGCCTTCCAGGGCCATGATCACCACCAGGTAAATGTTAGGGTAAAATTAAAAATGCTTTCAAAACCCAAATGAAAGGCAACGTGATAAGGAAAAAGATTTGACTGACTTGGGACTTTATGAAAAATCCCTGGGACTTTCTGAAAAATCCTAAAGTGATCTCTTTTTCTGTGTTTGTAGTTTCTCCTTTTCTTTTCAAAAATGCCCACCATCAAAAGCTAATTTGATAAGGTGTGCTTGTCCCTGAGAGTGAGCCCTGGTGGCACAGCACTCTAACTCCTGGCTTGAAGTTCCTCCCCTGGTTTTATGGAGTTATACCCACAAAAGTTTTAAATTAAAAATTGATGCTGACACGTTCATGCAGACATGGTGGTTGATGAACCAAAAGTTCTCCCTGACTTCCCCAATCTATTCAAACCAAACCCGCATATGCAAGACACATTCAAAGGGCATTAAATCCTTTTTTAAGTATGTCAGGACTTAGCAAAATAATGGGTTTGTCCTATAGAATATTCTAACACTCCAGTGCATCATAAGGAGCTCTTTTTCTGTGTTTGTAGTTTCTCCTTTCTTTTCAAAAATGCCCACCATCAAAAGCTAATTTGACAAGGTGTGCTTGTCCCTGAGACTGAGCCCTGGTGGCATAGCAGATGAAACGTTTGGCTGTTCACCTCAAGGTTGGCAGTTTAAACCCACCAGCCATTGCATAGGAGAAAGATGAGGCAGCCTGATTTCATTAAGATTTACAGCTGCAGAGACGTAGGAGGCAGGTCCAGTCTGTCCTAGGGAGTTGCGATGAAGCAGCACTAACACAATGAGAGTAGGAAAGGTCCCTGAATTTGTAAAATGTATGGACACTCTGGGGGTGAGGTGCACAGGGAGTTGGGTTACTGACCCTGAGGCTGAGCTTCTCTAGCACCTCAAACCTCCTAGCAGTTCCAAGGGAGGAAGATGGACATTTTTCTCCCATGATGTCCAGCCTCTGAAACCCATTAGAGGGTCAGCTGTGAGTTGGTTCTGACTCTACGGCAATG
>NW_006399779.1:11988873-11993360 GCF_000299155.1 Elephantulus edwardii
AAGCCAAAAACCATGACCTGCCAAACAGACATGAGATAAGCCCCGGACAGGAGGGCCCTGCAATGACGGTGAGCTTCAGGAGATGGCCCAGCTGAGGATCAAACACCAAAAGGAACCGACACAGATGCACAAGAAGTGTGGGGAGCTAGCTCAGCTCGTGATTGACCTGAATGACCAGAGCAGCAGAAGGACAAGGAGATGCAGACAAACAAAGCCAAAATCGCAGAGCTGGAGACGGAGTGCCAAGAGCTGAGCTACAAGCTCCAGGACCTGGAGATCGTCAACCAGAACCTGAGAAACTGAGGAAGACCACCTAGGACAACCAGGAGCTGGTCACCCGCTGGATGGCCGAGAAGGACCCAGGAGGCCACCCGCTTGAATGCAGGGAAGGAGAAAGGGTCAGGCTTCAAGGAGGTGGCAGGGCAGGCCTGGCTGCAGGAGGAGCCGTCAAAGAACCTCTCCCCTTCGAGCAGGCCCAGATCAGGACGCATTCACGTGCGTACCTAGAGACAAAAGCACAACTTCTTCCACTTTGCTTTGGCTGATTGCCCTCTTCTCAAGGACGACGTCATTGAAGTCCTTCTGGACGAGACCTCCGACCACCCCAAAGATCCCTCCCTGTGTCTAGCAGAGCGTCCACGAGGTGTTCTGTCTCATTGTCCGGTGTCCGCAAACGACATTTGCGCCCACTTTGGCTCCGGCAGAGACGCGAGGGCGCCCAACACCGCGATGTGAGTCTTTGACACACGTTGGAGAAGTAAAAGTTGTGCAGTTCAGCCCTGGGTCCCTACTGCTGGCCACCATGGTCAAGCTCTGGGAAGTGTGAACACAATGGCTCCCTCACCCGCAGCAACGCTGGAATTACAATACATCCAATTTGATAGTGCTGGAATGCACCTTTTAGCCGCTACAAATGATTTCACAAACTGAATCTGGACTGTGGATGGTTATCGATTACGGCACACACTCACGGGACACAGTGGAAAAGTCCTGTCTGCCAAGTTCCTGCTGGACAACGCACGAAATGTCTTAGGAAGCCATGACCGGACCCTCAAACTCCAGGATCTCCACAGCAAAGTCTGTAAAGCGGCTGGTAAAGAATGTTCTGGGATATCTGCAGGATCCTGGAGGGCAGGGAAGAAGGGGAGTGAAGAACGTTCTCGGAGGATCAGCAGGCCATACCTCGTTCCTTCCAGAAGTTTCTAGGTCACAGTCTGGTGACAGGGGGTCTCAGGGCCAGGGCTGTCCCCTAGTGGCTGGCTGCTGCCCATCTGCCAGGTTGATAGATCAAAGCCCTGGTTCTCCCTTCCAGCCAGGCCTTGAAGTAGGGTGGCCAGAGAGAGGTCGGGCTGTGAGTTTTCTCTCTGCTATTTTAGCTATGTATAAAATTCTAGGTATTTGTGTGGGTGTCAAAAGCACTGATGTTTTTGTCACCTTTCTTTTTGTTCCTTCCACATGCACGTCTAGAGATAGGTGGGGGTGAGGCTGAGGCCTGAGCTGCATAGAGTGCGTCCCAGCCCCCCTCCCCCCTGGGCAACCCGCCCACTGCCCCTCATAACCATGTGGAGGTACCAACACTCACAGGTCAGGCCAATTATTTATTTATGTCAACGGGTGAACTGGATTGTAAATTAAAAAAAACAAAGATTCTTTCTATAGAAAGGGAAAAAAAGAATCAGGTAAAATTATTCCAGGTGGATGGAATAGGGAGCAACATCTCCATTGGGTCCTTGGCTACCTTCGATATATTACCACCAGGTAAGAAGATTATTTTAAAAAGAATGAGCTAGTTCACAGCAAGATACATTTTTAGAAAAGGTATAGGGAAGGTGGAAGAACAGCGCAGGAGAGGAAGACCTCAGAGGAGATGGACTGACTTAGTGATTGGGCTACTGGGGGTAGGTGTGTCGAGTTAGTGAGACTGGCTCAGGATAGGGCAGGATTCAGCGCTATTGTACACAGGGTCACTATGAGTAACAGGTGACTCAATGGAACATAATAACAGCACAATAACATAAGGCAAGACTAGAAGAAGGGAAAAACAATGGTCAATAGGAAACTTCTTAAACTGAGTGAAGCATTTACAGATGGGCAACTGTGTCAGAATCACAGGGCAGAGAGGAAAATAAAATTTCAGATGTCACCAACTCCAGGTCTTCTCACTTTTAGGTTTGAGGTTAAAAGGAAGAAGCCATTTATTTCATTGGCCACACATTTGCTAATGAGATGAGAAATGCAATACTAGTTAAATGGGAGTGATAGGCATTTCAAATACTGTGTTAACTGTCGGGCTAACCTCATAATCCGCAGTTCCAATCCACCAGCTGTTCTGAAATAAAACGGTGGGGAAACTCCCACTATAAAAATTTATTGCCTGGAAGCCAATGATGGATCTTTATGAATCAGAATCGACTTGATGGCAGCAGTATTTTTGAAGAAGGAAAAAGAAGTCCCAAGCTAAGGTGCAAATGCTGGACTAGAAGCTGAAAGGTCACAGGTATTGGAAAGCATTTAGGATTTCAAGCCGGCATACATGGGGTTGTCCAGAGTTGAAGTTCTATACCTCCTAATAAGACAATTCTGACTCTGGCTGGAGAACACAGCAGAACTGCATTACAGCATTTCAAAGCTCGTGAATGCGTACAGAAGCTTTCTACCTACCACTCTTCTACAGAGCAGCTAGTGGGTAGGAACTGTGAACCTTCTGGTTAGTAGCCAAATCACTGAGTCACTATCAGGGCTCCAGAGTTGGAATGCACTTAACAGGGTAAAGAACAGCCATGGTCATATACGGATTGGCGTTGATCTCCTGCCTCCAAAAAGTATTTCCTCAGGCCCCACTTAATTGCAAGAGTTCGCTTCGTATTAAGGGTAGAGAAGCGGTCAAAATTTCATGAAAATATTCCCAAGAAAAAGGCAGGACTGGAGGTGGAATATGAGGTGTTTTCTTTGCTTGTAAATAAATAAGCCAGCGTTCTGCTTGGCTCCCTGGAAAGGTCGTGGTGTCCTACTGGAGGAGAGAGCAGGCTGCAGGGACACTGTGCTGCTAGCCTGGAGGGTGGCAGGTGGAGTGCACGGTGAGCTAGAGGCCCAGGGCCCGAGGTTCCAGCGGGCGGTGTCTAAGAATCCCGACAGAACCTAAAACGCGCTGACTCACTCCGGGAGGCAAGTGCAGACGCGGGCAGACACCAACTGCGGGGCCAGGGAAGAAAGATCCAAGTCCACTCCTGGGCGCTGGGTCTCAGGGCTCCGCCATCAGCAGCTCGCCGGTACTCTGGCTGCGAAAGTGTAACTCAGCTCACGAAGGTTTGGGGTCTTACCTCACCGGGACCCGCGCTCTGCTTCCAGTCTCGCAAAGCTGGTGATGTTGGATCCACAGGCTTTACAGTCCCCGCCGCCTGCTCAGCTCTGCCTTTCATCCGGGCTCACCCGGGATCTACCCCTCCCGCCGGCTCCACCCTCCCCTAGGCTGAGGCCACGCCCCGGCGCCGGGTGCGTAGGAGCCCGACGCCACAAAGCCAGTGGTGCAAACTCAAGGTTGCTTCTCCTGCTGTACTCAACTCCAAGGCCCTGCGCAAGTTTAGAGGCTCTGCTGGGAGCCAGTGGTCATAGCTGAATTCGATGCCCACATAAAAAAAAAAAAACAAACCAACAACAAACCAAACTGCAGCCAGGATTAGATTAACATCTTTAAAGCCCAGGCCTGGACATTTATGGTGTTCTCTTAGCATCTTTTAGAAATAACAGAACACCAAATTTTAAGATGTGAGAAAATCCAGGAGTCTTCTGATCCGCCCAAAGGGGCGCCATTCAAATCCACTAGATGCTCCTTGGAAGAAGTTTGGGCAATCCCTGTGAACAACAATGCTTAAAAAACCCCCTCAAACCCAAAACAACTATGAGATATCATCTCACCCCAGTCAGAATACCAAAATTTAACAGAACAGCAAGCAATAAATGCTGGTGAGGTTGTGGAGAAACTGGAACCCTTATTCAATGTTGGTGGAAGTGTAAAATGGTGCAACCACTGTGGAAAATGGTGTGGCGCTTTCTCAAAAAGTTTCAAATAGAGACGCCATTTGACCCAGCAATTCCACCACTGGGAATATACCCTAAAGAGACCATAAATGACTTCCAAGCAGATATATGCACACCCATATTTACTGCGGCTTTGCTCACTATAGCAAGGAGTTGGAAACAACCCAAGTGCCCATCAACAAATGAGTGGATAGAGAAGCTATGGTATATTCACACAATGGAATACTACGCAGCATTGAAAAACAAGGAACTCATGCAATATTAATCAAAATGGGTGACTCTGGAGGACATTATGCTGAGTGAAATATCTAGTCACAAAAGGACAAATACTGCACGGTACCACTGTTGTAAAATGGGACTGACATTAGGGTTGGGGTAAGACTGAGAAAAACTGGATAAATTATGTATACTGCATTGAAACAGATGAGAGAACAATTTAAAAGCGATGT
>NW_006399779.1:11993505-11997205 GCF_000299155.1 Elephantulus edwardii
TTCATTTACGAACTAGAGGGCTAGCAGGGAGAAAAGTGCGGCAATGAATGAATGGAAACCCAAAATCTCTGTAAATGTTCATTAAAATTTAGAAAATAAAATTTTAAAAAAACAAAGCCCTCAAACACATTTTTCAATTTCTCCAGCGCTGTTGAAACACATGCTTTGCTGGCACTCTGAACCGCAGCCTGGCTGCTCGATTACTCAGCCTTGCTGTTCCCCAAGGATCCTGCTCACAATCTTTGGTTATGTGGTTAACTCAGTTATTACTCCCAACTTAGAGGTACCTTACCCTACACCATCCGCCCAGTCTCCCCAGTACAACTCCAGATACCTCACTGTCAGGCCCCGCTCCTCATACCACCCTCCCTGCAATTTATATGGAACTAAACTTGTTAAGGATTTAAAAGCTTATTGAACTGCTCTGTTCTGGAACCACTGTTTAAACCATTATTTTAAGGTGCAAATATAATGTGAAGCTTCGGTTTAGCACATGGAAAGTATCCCGCCCACCACAGATTTAGCTTTTAGAGCATGGTCAGATTGAGAGTGGAGAACAGCAGGCCAGCAGTACTAACCATTTTCCAAGAGACTAATGTCACAGAATATGAGACCATCTTTGAGACTTAAGGTAAGAAAGTATTGCACAACACCTCCATTTTTGTTTATTCATCTGGAAGTTTGTAGTCTGAATTCAAAACTCAAACTGGGTGAACGCTGATGGCCTACTGGCAAGAAGCTGCACTGAAATCTCAGAGGTGCATGCTTTGAATCCACCAAATGCTCTGCTGGAGGAGGAGGGACAATCTCCTCCTGTACCAGTCAAGTCCTATTTAATGGTGTACTGACAGAAATAATTAGGAAAAAAATTTTTTTTTAAATCTCAAAAAAACCAAACAAAAAACCCTCAAACTCAGTGCTATTGAGTTGGAATCAACTCACAGCTGACCTCCAAGTGGGTTTTCAGAGCCTGTGAATCCCACAGACTGACCATTTCCCCAAGGAGCCACGGATGGATCTCAAGTGGCCAAAGGGACACCACGTTTGCCTTAGCAGCACAACTCCCTACAGACTATGCCGCCTGAGTGACACAGGGTGCGAACCAGAGATCACTCATTTAGCATGCTAAGAGAATCAGAATGTTGGTGGAAAAGCCAGCTTGCATTCTGAAGAGCAAGGATTTGGGCAGGAGTCTAGATTCAGGGTGTCTTAAGTACTTGGACAAGTTACTCAGAAAAACAAAGAAAAATTGGCTAGAGAGCATGCCTTTATTCCCTACTCTACTTTTCAATTGCTGTTTTATTGGAGAAAAAAACTGATAGGGCCAATTTAGAAGGACTTGGTAGCCTGATACTAAGCTATTAAGTGAAAAATATACAGAAAAATGAATTATTCTTTTACTGACTACTTTGGTCCTCAGTATTTCACATTCACAATAGTAAAATCAGGCTACTTTGTGCATTCTTTTTACGTACTCTCGTCAGTGGGTTTTCAGAGATAATTGCCCATCTTTCTGGTGGATTCGAACCACTTACGTTTGGGATGGCAGCACAAATCCTGACCATGAACTCAAAGCTCCCTTCTTTTGTGCATTAATGTAACATTTGGCAGCAAAGTTGGTGTGAAAGGCATCACTAGTTCTGTTAGATGCAGTCAAGTCAGTAACATCTCACAGCCACCTTAGGAACATCTGAACCTTGCCCTCTCCTACACCATCCACACACTCTGTCACACTCAAGCCCCTCTTGTTGAGGGTCCTCTTCATTTTCTGACCCTCCATTTTTCTCAGAATGATGTCTTTTCACAATGACTAGTCCTGGATCCTAACATGACCAAAGTGTGAGAGACCAAGTTTCAATAACCTCGCCTGTAAGGAACGTTTCGGTTGCTTCCTCCAAGACAGATCTGTATGTCCTCTGGCAGTCCATGGGGTATTTACTTCACTTCTCCAACACTAGTTTAAAGGCATAAATTCTTCTGTCATCCTTATTCATGTTGTATGTTAATGTGGCTGGACCCTCATTCTGCAACTAGGCAGCGAGGATGTCATCAATTTTGTGATCTGATGTATTCATTTTCATTTTTGAAAATGACCTTGTACTTAGAACCAAGTGAGCATGTCAGTGAGCAAATGTACACTATTTCAGGCCCTTCTGACATGTGTCAAAAGAAAAGTTTATCTTCATGGTCTACGTGGCAGCTGCTTATCTGTGTGATTCGGCTACCTCTAACTTGTGTATTCACAAAACTACATAGTGTTTGCTCTGAGTTTTTGGGAGAGAACCTCTAAATCTTTAGCATTCCCCATGGGATCCCTGGGACCACAACAAATAGCTTATACTAAGATGCCTCAAGATGAGGGCTGGCCTAACCAGAAGGACATACCATGTGATTAGCGGATTGGAACTTTTAGCCAGGTGAGAGCCAGACCACCAAAAGAGGGAAAGTGGCTAGAGATGGAGTTCAATCACAAGGTAATGCCTATGTGCTGACACCTCAATTATGAACCCTAGACACCGAGGTTCCTTGCCTGCCAGTAGTTTCTAGATTGTCACAGGGGATGTGCTGCAAGGGTAATGGCATGTGCATCTGGCACTTTCCCAGATCTCTCACAGGCAGAGGACAATGGAAGCTTTGTATTTGGCACTTTCTCAGATCTCACACTGTACTGTTTTCCCTCTGGCTGGTTCTCATTTCTGTTTTTATGTAATAAAACAATTTTATCCATGGTGTTTTTAGTGATTTTTGAGTTATTCAAACGAACTGGTCAAGCTAAGAACAAGTGGGAATTTGCAGTACGCTGTAGTAAGTGAGGACGGCCTGGGGACCATGCTGAGTGAGAGGAGTCATGCAGAGGACTGTGCCCTGTGAAGTTTGGCCTAACTCCGAGAACATGGTGTTAGAAGTCATTGTGATTCCCCTACAAAAGAGCTATTTCGGGGGAAAACAGGAGGTGGAACACACAAAAAGTTAGAATCAAAGCCAGAAATTACTTGGATACACCAAGTATTTTGGTATCAGGTCAAAGTCTGTCCACTCCACCTTTCATCCTAAAAGCACGCTCATTGGTATCAGTTTATGGAAAATGGGCAAGTACACAAAGTAAGTCACAACCAAATCTGCTTTTAAAATGGGAGCTTTTGACATTTAAAGGATTTCATTCCAAATTCTCAATTATGTAATTACAAAAATGTTCCAAGAAAACATTTAATTTTAACATAAAATTCATATCACGTATCACAAAGTTAGACAGTAAAATTTATAAAGGAGAAACAAAACAGAAACAGTATTTACAAATTTAGACTACATGAGACAATGTGAAGAATCTTGTTAGTAAACAATACACTACATACATTTACATACTACATTTCAAAAGCGATGCATATGTAAATAATATAATAAAGGCTGGTAGTACTGAAGTCTTTAAATTTAAGAACAGATTGTCTACGAAAGGACAGACTACTAGCATTCAAGTTATTTAGTCAGTTAGTTCCCTGTGAGTACAAAATATATAGGAATCACTAGCTTAATTAGCCTAATTACAAATTTTGTTCATTTCTAAGTAACTCACAACTTCAAGAAGGCTTTTCACAGAATTATTCAGTCACATAGTTGTTCTCTAACCATGTACAGTATTCAAAACAATTCCTTCTCAATTTATTTTTAGAAGTATAAAATATTTAAAAAAAAAAAAAAGAAA
>NW_006399779.1:11997305-11999382 GCF_000299155.1 Elephantulus edwardii
GAAGAGGCAAAAAAAAGAAAAAAAAAAAAGGTTCCCATTCTTCTAAACCTTAAAAACACAAAGCAAAGTCAACCAATCCAGTTGCTAACATACTTTCACATAGAACTCAGGGCCTGGATTGGTATTTCATGCTAGGTTTCCTGCTATATGCTGAAAACAATTTAGTTATTTACATTACTGAAAAGTCTACATAACAGACTGGGTTCTCTCCAGTGCTTCCATCAGCAGAAACCTTGCTATAAAAGGCGTGAGCAGCGGCGTCTGTGAATGGGAACATCAAAGACTCGCCTCCGCCTCCCCTCATCTTCTTCATCTGATTCATCCACATCTCCTGAATCATCATCTTCCTCTTCCTCTATATCTTCATAGTCAGCAGGACCCATCTCCTTGAAGGAAAGCACAATCTTTTGATCAAAAGAATTTCCATCTTTGTTTTTCATACTTACTATTTAATGTAAACTCTTACTTATCTAGAATCTCAACTGGATATACCGAACTGGACACATTTTCATAAACCCAAATAATGCATTTTCACATGCACAAGCTAATGTTAAGATCTAGAGTGAATTCTTTATCAAGTGTTTCATAATGTCCGGTATGGTTTTAATGGTAAATATAGTTCATTAATGCAGCGCTTATTTTTTTTTATAAAATAGGTGATGATTCATATAACAGACTACTTCTAACCAAAGAACATAAAATTTTACTTATCATGTCAATATTTTATACAATTCTTTAACAACCTCTATGCATAAAGAGGATGTGCACAGATAAGGTCAAGTATGACCTCTACTGGCAATTTTATGCAGTGTTTCTTAGCAAGAAGATTAACCAGTTTTTGAGCTCCTCCTATTAAACACCCCTCACTTAAATCTAACTAGTAATAGAGTACAACAGCAACAATGGCAATGCTTTTAACTCCTGTCTCCTAATAACATAGATCTAGATATCCATACTATCCGCCATGAAAATGTTGCCATATTTTTTATAGCTGAAAACACTTCAAATCTTAACCTACTCCAATTACATGAAATTTTAGCACAGACAAATGCATAAAGACAAGAGTAGACTAGTGATTACCAGGAGCTGAGGGGAGAGAGGAGTGGGGAGTGAATGTTTAAAATGGGGGGGAGTGAGAAGTAAAAAAAAAAAATAAGCAACTGACTACAGATGGGGAGTAGAGGTGGGGAAGAGCAAGTAAGAATTTTCAAGTGTAGAGTAAGAGAAAGGGATAGTTCTAGCAGAGAGACTTATAAGCAAAGGGAGAAGAAATAAAATCAAATATTAGAATAAAACAGGATTTTAAAAAGAGAAAAATTATAAAACAATCCTGGGCCACACTTCCAACTTTTTGGAATTTTTTCCCATTTCACGGCTAACTACATGTAAACTAGATTGTGTAATGAAAAAATAAAACAAAGTAAATATTTCTTTAGAGTAGATATTAACTAGGTGATTAAAATACAATTCATATAGGAACGCAGAATACTCAGACTAGTAAAAACAATTAAAAATTTAAGTCTTACAGTATCTCATTTACTTACTTAAAGCTTACTGTAAAGCTATCGTAAAACAAAATGTAAGAATAGGTATGGAGGTCAGTGCATATGCAGGGCAATAGGACCAAAGTAGACCCAGACATACATAATCAACTTACACAAATATACTGAAGTAATTTAAAGGGGGAAATGAGTGGTCTTTTCAAAACACACACACACAAAGGAACATGAAGGGGAGAGTGGACCTTAAGAAACCTACGAAATGCTACAGAAATCCAAACACAAACACCACAGGAGATTGTCTTTTTGACATTATGGTAGGTAAAGATACCTTGTTAGGCTATTAAAAACGTAAAAATGAGTATGTAAGACTTATCAAAATTAAAAACATGTATTCTTCAAAATATATCATTAATGAAAAAAAAAAACCCAAACAATATTCATACTGGAACAAAATATTCATAATATATATATTCGATAGAGGGTTTACATCTAGAATATTAAAAGAATTTAAGATGCCGTGAGATAACCCAATATTTTGAATGCACAAAGACTAGAGACATGGCACAGAAGGTAAT
>NW_006399779.1:11999727-12001310 GCF_000299155.1 Elephantulus edwardii
AAATGAAAGACAACTAAAGAAAATCAACAGTCGAAAACAGAACTGAAGTAATTACTTAGTTACAGCTGAGAAGTCAATGGAGTGGAAAGAGGAGAGAAGCTTGGTATGAAACGGTTGTCAAGTGAGAGGTCTATGCTTCTTCTGCACAGAGCATACAGTGATCTAAACCAGGGGTTGGCAAAGTTTTGAGTTTTGTTTTTTTAAATAAAGGGCCAGATAAATATTCTGGCTTTGGGGGCAATTGCAGTATTTACTGTTGTAGAATGAATCTGCTGCTGTAGAATGAAAGCAGCCATAAACAATATGAAAAAGAAATGGGCATGGTGTGTTCTAATAAAACTTTACTTACAAAAGCAGCAGGTAGGCTGGATTTGGCCAATGGGCCACAGTCTGTTGACCCCTGGTTTAAATCAATAAAGTTAGAGGTAGAGTTTGGTTTAACATAAACAATTTAACACTTAGGGCAGTCACAAATGGAAGACTGTTACAAGAAGTGGATAAATCCCCAGTAGTGGGTATAGACAGTAGAAAGCTTTCCTCCGCTGGGAGGGAAGCTAACTTCCTTTTCCAAACCCAGACATACCACAAGTATAACGGCCTAAAGATTCATCATCATCCTTCTCTTTCCATAGTGGAGTTGGGAATGTGTCAGCTCTGAGTCCATCTTCCCAGACTTAGTTTAGACCCATCCATCAGGGTCATCTCAGGAGCCTGAGGGCATTTTCCAGACATTCAATGACTACTTCTCAATTAAATTCCAAGTATAAAAATCACACTTAATTCTTACTAACTACAGATTTAAAATTAAAATCATCTATAGATTGAGGCTTACTTTTCAACAACAATGAAATAAATTGTATATATACACTTTATATATCTAAAACAGAAACAGACCAAAGTTTACTGCTACACCTGTCACAAGGCAACCCCAAAACAAAGATTTAAAATTACATCTACTTGATTGAAAAAAGCAACCCAGAGACTGATTGCTAAAAGTACAAGTCCATCCAGGAAAAGCTCTTTGTAATGATTGTCACAGAGTGTTAGTATCACTTTACTAAACAGAGTTTTAGCAAGTGAAGAAATTGTGCTTTATATATAATGAAACAAAAACATCTGACTCTACCTGGCCTCATGCAGTGCTGCTTATACTAGAGGATCAGAGGGCGGCTCTCATTGAACAGTATGGAGCATAGCTCTACGGCCACTCCCCCAGCAAAGTCACGTGGCTGTCCCACCCCAACCCCATTCCAGACATTTCAGAATCTCTGGTGCTCCCTGGACTGTCCATTAGAAACCACTTCCCCGCCCAGTCATCACACACCCACTACAGAGTCATGTAAATAGGCATCCAGAGGAAAATGTAACTTACCAATCGGGCCATAGACACCCTAAATGTCGGGCATGCCATATGGAATCTGGGAATGGCAACATTAAAGATCTTATCTTTAAAGTAAAGAAAATGGAAGGTATAATAGCCTTCCATGTATCCTGATGTTGTAGAGAATGTGGTACAGCTTGTGTACTCATAAACCCGACCTGGGCTGATGATCGGAAATTCACCTGTGGCAACAAGAGTAACA
>NW_006399779.1:12002996-12072543 GCF_000299155.1 Elephantulus edwardii
TTCCAGCCGTTTTTGGATAATCTTCAGTAAAATCTTGCTTGCATGTGAAATCAGTGAGATTGTTCTGTAGTTTCCACATTCTGTTGTGTCACCTTTCTTTGGGATAGGAACAAATATCGATAACAGACACAGGGGAGACCAAAAGGCCAAATGGCAGGAAAAGAACAAAGCTTTGATTCAAGGCCGTAGTACTAGATTCTCAAATTATTACATAAACTTGTACAACATGAATCTATTCATCACAGTGAATGAGAAGATCTTTCATTTGTAATCAGTTCTGTGTATGCTTAGGACTGATACAGAAGTACATAGCTCAAATATTGTAATTTTCCTGGACCACATCTTCGAAAACTGAAAAAATTTGAGGATTCAGGAATTCAACATAACTGTAATTTAAAAAAAGCAGACTGTCAGTGGTAACCAGAGTTAAAGCTGATTGAAATAATCAAACAATTAAGAAAGAAAAATCTATGCTATTCATTTTAACATTTACCTCCAAAGTTTATAAATAAAGGTGAACAATAGGAAATTTTTTTCTGCCCTATGCGGTGTGTCAGAGGCGGTGCGGTTGGCGCAGGATAGAGCAGGGTTTAGGGCTGTTATGCATAGGGTCGCTATGAGTTGGAAACGACTCGAGGACACATAACAACAACAACATGCCTTGTAACTATAGAATATGACAATTCATAATTATTTCTTAATATTTTAGCAGGAGACAACCAGAATAATAAATAATAACGCTATCTTTTTGCTACACCTTTTTAGTTACTAAAATATTTCCCAAGTTAAATGTCACACTTGTACTTTCTAAAATTTCTTAAAGACAATCTGTGTATAAGCCTTTAGTTACTTACCAACAACTCCAGGTCCTTGAACTTCTTCTACATCACCTTTAGCATTTGTTATTCTCCAATAGCGACTGTCCAGTTGACAAGCCTTCTCAGGAAGTGCATCCTTTGACATTTCAATCCTAGATGGAGAAGAGAGTAGAGTGGTGAAAAATAAAGGTGGCCTTTTTTTACAATTACAGTATCACACAAATACTTTGGGAGGAATTTCCAAAGGAAATCCACAAAAGCTATTATTATTATTATTATTATGATGATGTGGTGCTGAGTTACCCTAGGAACACCAGATCACAATTTCTGAAATACCTGAGCACATTTTTAGTCACTGTGTCAATCCCACCTCTCTTCCTCTCTTTTGCTGACCCTCCGCCTTTTCAGTCATGATGTCTGTTTCCAAGGACAGGCCCCTCTCTCCTAACAACATGCCCAAAGCATGTGAGATGAAACTTGATCATCCTCACCTCTAAGGAACACCCAGATTGTACTTTGGTCCTTAGCACTTTGGGGAGATCCTTAACAGTAGATTTTCCCAACGCAACACATCTTATGATTTCTAAATGGCTGTTACCATGGCTGCTGGATGTGGATCCAAGCAAAATGAAATCATAGTTCCAATTTTTTCTCCACCTATGATCATGATGTTAACTATTGGTCTAGTAGTGAGAATTTCTTGGTACTGAGATGTAATCTACACTGAAGGTTGCAGCTATTGATCTTCTGGAGCAAGTGCTTCAAGTCTTTATTTACAGCAAGCAAAGTTGTGTCGCCTGCATAAGGTAGGCTGTTGATGAGTCTTCCTTTGACGTTGATGGACCATTCTTCTTCATAAAATCCAGCTTCTTGAATGATTTACTCAGCATACAGATTGAACAGGTATGGAGAAAGGACACAGACCTCACAAACATCTTTCTTGATTTTAAACCATGCAGTGTTCCCTTGTTCTGTTCACACAACAGTTTCTTGGTCTAGGTAGAGGTTTTGCATGAGCACAATGTTCTGGAATTCCCATTCTTCTCAATATTAGCCATAATTTGCTATGATTCACACAGTTAAATGTCTTTGCATAGCCAATAAAATGGAGACAGACATGTTATATTATCTATCCCTGTAAGTTCTCAAAAGACAGTGGCCTTATCAGTTGAATCCCCACACTAATGCTTCTACTACATTTTGTGCACTCCACTCTCAGTGAGTTGTGTTCCACTGGTGGCAACGATCTTCTGCTCTTGAAATAAAGATCTAACAATCTCTTTCTAGACTAGAGTTATGTGCTGTTGAGTCAGAAGTGACTCAGAGCTGACCCTGTAGTGAGTTTTCAGAGGCTGTAAATTGTAGAAGACTGTCCATCTTTATCCCATGGAACAACCTGTGGATCTGAACCACATTGTGGATCTGAACCACAATGCCTGAGTTGGCAGTACAGCTTCTTACCACTAGGCTGCCTGAGTTCCCTATGACTAACATGTGTTGTTCGGTGCCACTGAGTCAAGTACTCATCAAAGCAATCCTATGAAAACCAGATCCTGTACCTTGTCCTAGCCTGTGCCATCCTCACAATCTCTGACACACTCAAGCCCCTTGCTGCAGTCACTGGGTCAATCCACAGGGTTCAGAGGCGTCCTCTCCTTCATTGTCCCTCCACCTTTCCAAACATGAAAGTCCTTCTCCAAGGAATAGCCTCTCTTAGCAACATGACTAAAGTATGCAAGATAAAGTTTTGTCATCTTTGTTTCCAAGGAGCACCCTGGCTGCACCATCTCGAAGACTTGTCAGTTGTTTTAGCAGTCAATGAGATATTCAGTGCTTTTCTCCAACATAGAAACCATTTAATAAATACTCAATTTTATGTTGACTGTAGTCAAGGTCCCAAGACCTCTGATCAATCAAGGTGGCTTAGTGGTAAGGAACTGCACTATCAATGCAAAGGCAAGCAGTTCAAATCCCCCAGCTGCTCCGTGGGACAGAGACGGGCAAGATCCTCCCATGCAGTTTTTACTGCCTCTGAAAACCCACTAGAGGGTCAGCTGTGAGTCAGTTCCAACACGACAAAAGAATAGTCAGGCTATGTGAAATTTAAAATACATAGTTTTATCTTCAACAGTGAGATTGCCTCTAGGATATTAGTTTCATATACATATATGTAACTGCACCTGTATATTCTAACTGGTACAATACCTTAAACATAGGATATTTGCAATAAATCATCTAAGGTTAATGTAAACTCAAGGCACTTATATTAGAAAAAATTCTTTATCTTCCTTCCTGAAAATTTAAAATGTGTTTCATCTATCATGTCAAATGGGCAAAATCATTGTACCAAAGAATTATATCCCATTATTAACTGAAAAGTGAGTCCTTTAATATTCTCACCGGATGCGGTATGTGAAGAAGTAATGAGGAGGATGGACAGAGCTAAGTTCTGGCAGAAACGATGTAGAAACAGAAACGGTAATATCTCCAGTTGTTGCTACACACTCAGGATCGTGGACATATCTATGTCATTGAAAACATTGGAAATGAATTACAAATCAAAGAGAAGGTTTAAAGATAAAATGCAAAACAGTTTATACTTAAGATCAAAAACTGAAACCACATTAATATTTTTGGACCTTAACAGTATAGTCCTATTAGGCTTACAAGAAAACTAAGGATTAGAATTAGAAACTAACTAGAAAACTTTGACAACTCTAGGTCCATAATGATTCAACGTTCAATGTAAAGACTGGGTCAGAAATAAGATTGGAAATGAAAATATTTGGTTTTCAGAGCTGACAAAACTTTATTAACATCTGAGAACCCAAATGAACTCTATATATTGTGGCTCTGACCAAAAAAAATACTACCGATATATCACTCCTTGAAAACTGGTACATATATTTACTTTATTGTTGCTGAAATTCCAGCTGCTGTTAATTTTACCTCTCATTTAATACCTAACTTGCTATTTGGAGACAATAATTTACCCCACGAGTTAATAGTTACTAACTTGTTATTCATGTAAATATACTAAATGACACCTTACCTTTTTCCTCGTGAAATAAACCATGTAGCTACTATAAAGCCATGACCTTTTAACCCAAAATTTTTCTTCCCCACACCCTCAATCCTTCCAAGATAAATATTGGTTGTTGAAGTGTTTGGGAAATTTGGCTTGTAAGTGAGATTTAAGATTGTTGTTGTTGTTGTTATGTGCTGTCGAGTCGCTTGCGACTCATAGCGGCCCTATGTACAACAGCCCTAAACCGTGCTCTGTCCTGTGCCAATCGCACTGTCTTTGACACTCCCATCCCAATTATCCCAGTCACTGAATCAGTCCACCTCATAGAGGGCCTTCCCTTTCTGCGTTGTCCCTCCACCCTCCCAAGCATAATGTCCTTCTCCAAGGACCGGTCTCTCCTCAGAGTTAATTAAGTTCTGTTATTATTATTATCCTTCCTGGGGAAAGCATCTCTCATGATCTGGGAGGTTCTCATTTACATTCACCTCAATCTAAAATACCCTAAGTGAAATACCTGAAAATTTGGTCTCGGATGATGGGAAAGCCACCTGATACAACATTGTTGACGTAAGAGGTAAACCATTCAGTGAAAGTAGCACCTACAAACCAGTAAGGGAAAAAAAAATTATTTCTGAGAAATTCCAGAAACAATTTATCATTTCTCTCTACTTCAAGTCTGAAACTGAACCTGAAAACATTTATAGGTAAAATTCCAATTCATCAGGTCAATTTCTATTGTCAAGTCTATCCACACTATTTCTGTGGGGTTCTGTAGCTAAACAAATGGTTAGAAGTTTAAATGTACCCTGAGGTGCCTTTGAATAAAGGCCTGGCTTTTAGGTCTCTAATATATCAGTATTTTACTATATCACTAGATTAAAAAAGAAAGTATAAAGTTGTTTTACATGTACCTACCTATATCTCTAGATACATGTAGAACAACTTTATCAGCAGTCTGATAAGCTAGTAATGTAAAGGGATGCTCCACACATGTGCATGTTATAAGGAACATATATGTACTCATCACAGTGATCTATACTTTTCACTGTTCTACATCAGAATCCTAACAGTATGAGATTGGACAGGACATAGTTTTTTCCCCAAATGGAAGTAAAATTCTAGTAAAACTAGTTAAGTTTTTTACCAACTTAGTTTGTCAACCATGAGGCAAAAAGGAAATAGACCATTTTTTCTTACCTATGATAAACATATCAATTGCAGCTGGATTCCGAGCTATTTGGTCCTAGGTTAAGAAAAAGAATGTTATAATCGAGAAAGGAGCTTTTTTTCCTTAATCTCAATGTTCCTAATTCCATATTCTTAGACAAGGCAAAATAGACAAGAAATAAAACTAACTTAAATGTTCCAGTCAATACTAATACTCGACCTTTTATACTTTTCAGCTCCTGCTCTTATGATTTCTTTATATGATCTCTCTATATCTCTATATCTCTATAAAGATATTTCCTGTTGTTTAACTGAAGTTGTAACCCACGCCTTCAATAAAGAATTGTATCTTGAGACAGAAAACTCAAATACCTACTGAAGAGAAGGCTTAAAAGTTTTTACTGTACTGAGCTTGAATCAGAATTTTAAATCTAAATTTTTAAAAATTAGAAAAAATATAATTACTTTCATAAATTTTCCTTTATATATACTGTATCTTTTACTGTTTGTCTGGTGGAAAAGTTTGCTTCTGGCATTTTATACCATGTCAGAATATTAGTCCTCTAGTTAGGTATATCTGTCAGAAACTGTGTAATTCTCTATGCCCATTCTATATCTTGGAAATATCTAATGCACACACGCTTATACAATGATCAGAACATATCTTAAGCAACTTTGGTTGGACACATGTTCTACTTACAGGACATTGGTAGAAAACTTCATTTTTGTTTCGGCCTTCTGCAGTTTCCACTGCTATGTACTGACTCAAACCAGTGTGTATGCAAAAAGTTAAAGGGAGACAATATTTCAGTCCCTGTCTCTGTTGGAACCCTCCAGCAGCCGTATCAACGTCTAACAAATCCTCAGAACGATAGTGGTTAGACAGGGCCATACTTCCCAATAACCTGAAGAGAACACAGACTCAAACATTTAACAAACTGTAGTACCAGACAAACAGCTGTGCTTTTTAAGAATAACACTTATTGCTCTGATGAGTAAGTTCACATTATCTACTTTGTAAGCACTGATCAAGACACCAATTAACAAACAGGAATGACACAAATATTAACAATTTCTAGATATTAAATCCAAATTATTTCTGAGTAAAAAAAGATGAGGATTTAAAGACCCTAATGTTATCCTTTAAAAAAAGAAATCAAATTTTACTGCTCTCAAGTATATAAAGGAACCGCTTGAAATATAAATTCCAAGATAAATTCTCTCTAAAAGCTTTATTTGCAATCTTTCATTGACTCTGTATCTAGTGGGCTATATGCTACACTAAGTGAAAAGTTGGTCATATGAACCCATCAGCTGCCTGAAAGGAGTAAGTTCTCTGTAGTGGAGATTTCCAGTCCTGGAGCCTGACAGAAAGTTATCATGAATCAGCACAGACCCAGTGCCAGCAGGTAGCTCTACTGAGTGGCATAAATGTAAATCGGCCTAAACCTTGTCCAAATTTTCATAAACTCTACATGTCTTGGATTCAAACTGATTTTACTATATTTACATGATAGCAACACAGGTCTCAAGGCCTGCCCAGCCCTTGATGAAATTCTTATCCTAAGTCTAATGGCTTGGGTTACATATCCATAAAAATTCCTGTTTTAAAATTTATGACCCGTTTTCTAGGTTAATTTTAATCAATTCTTTTAACAAAGTTCTCCTCTATTCTTGAAGTATGACAATTTTTCAACTCTATCAAGTTTCAGTTGGATAGGAAAACAGACTGGGGTATACAAGACCTAGGATTTGATTTCTGAATACTGTCCGTCCTGTCAATATCATGACCTCTAGGTTTCTCTGCACTCACGTAACAGATCCTCACAGAATTCTTCAGAGACAAAGGGATAAAACCAATGCAAACTTCTCCCTAAATTCTGATTAGCATTTCACAAGTGTGACGGCTCTTAAATAGTTTCATAAAGTACAAAAGGCACAAACTTTTTCAAAGCATTCCACATTTGAAACTATGAGCAAATATGACAGCTAACTGCATGGTCTGCTTTCATCAAAAGGTTCCACAAAGAATACTTAACCCTCTAAAGGTGAGTTTAAAAATACTATTTAGTTATGTAGGGCTTAAATGTGACAAAACCTTATTTTGTCTATATATGCAGTTCTGAGCAAACTAGTGCTTTTAATGTACAGGACACAGAGAAACTGTATCAAATTCCCAAAACCATTTACGTCACTTGTAAGAGGATATTTCAAGCATTGTCAAGTTTTAGCTAACACACACTCATGTACACCTCTACCCTATATCCTTTCAACAGTCTCTATTTCCAACTAGACTTCATTTGAACTACAAGCAGACCACATGTTATGGATGCGATCTGTTCACAAGTGTATAGATAAGTGGAGTTTGCAAGTAAGTTGGATTAGGTGGATACATTTCTTATATAGCCTTCCTTTATCTCATCACTGTCTCTGATTCTCCAGTGGGATTTCTAAAGCTGTAAATCGTGCAAGAGAAGACTGGTCATCTTGTTACCAAGAAATTGCTGGAGGACTTGAACTGCCAGTGAGGCACAGCCTTTGGGTCAGCCGTGCAACTCCATCTGAACTAGGCCATCCGCGCTCCCTAGTTTTGCTTTCGTGCATGAAAATGCTTCCAGCCTTTTAATGATTTAAGAGTGACATGTGTAGCAAGAACAGGTGATTGTGATGAATTTGTTTTGTGCAGGAGTTGGTTGAATGTGAGGACAAATGTAAACATGAAAGGGCATTAAGAAGTTGTGCCTAAGTCAAAGTTTATAACATGAGGACTGCTGAAATGAGAAATGGTGTTTTTGGTAAAATAAAATTCAGGCTACTCCTGTGAGGTACTACCAAAAGGAAGAGAAAAATTAAAAAACAACATTCGACATCTACTGGGTTTTTAAAAATCTTCATTTTTGAACACTCATCTGAGGTGCAACTATTGGTCTCTCCTGTCCAGATAAAAGACAAATGATGAGAATCACAAACTGTAGCCCAAAGGATTAACAGAACCATGTGAACGTTGGTCCCCATGACTTGGAAACCATAAGAATTAGACAGTGTCTGGCTTCCACTTCTGGCCACTCTGAAAGGTACCACAGTAGATGGTTTCTGAGAGCGTGGGTGAAAACTGAAGCAATACATAAAATCATCCCAAGACTAGGCTTACCAGGCTGGCAAAAGACTAGCAGAACCCCTCAGGATGTGGCCATTAATTACTCATTAGGTCTGCAACTGTAATCACAAGGATTCAACTTTCAAGCACATTAAAGGATCTGGAACAATATGGAGGAAGGCACTCCCCAGAACCGCCAACTATACAAGAATGAAAGGGCAGCATTTGCTCAGGGGTAAAGTACAGAGGGCAGGAAAGGTAGGGAAGAAGTATAAATGGAAACAGGGACTGGGAAGAAATCTCAAGACTGCCAGGACAATGAGGGGATGTACCCAGTGTCATGAAACATAATGTGTATGAACTGTTGAGTGAAAAAACCATTTGTTCTGTTAACTTTCATCCAAATCATGAAAGAAGTTAAAAAAGGGGAGAGGAGAGAATTTTGACTCCTTCACTCTGTTGGTGGTAACAACAACATAGCTTGTTGATCTTCTTTCTAGACATTAACCTGTATCTTTAGAATAACGAAAGCTGGGACCATCTTACCCAGGAACCACTAACTTCTGCCCATTGTGGATACGGTAAGAGCATCGATAATCATCAGGAAGCTTACAGCCAATTTGAGCTTCCACTGCATCTAGGTCTTCTTCTCTTGTCCCCTCTGCAAAAAGACAGAAAAAGCAAACTGTAAAGAAACATTAAACATTAAAATCTAAGACGAAATACTATCCATGCACAAACTGATGAAACAATTTCCGAGTAAGTAAGTTCTGTCCAAAATGCACACCTGGAATAAGGGATGTGAACTGAAAATTCAAAGAAATATTTTACCTCTTTGGATTGGCTTTACCATTTAAAATGTTCTGAAAAAGGCAATTCCTCAGGTTCCTCTCAAAAGAGAAAACACTAGCACTAAATATGGAAAGATGGGCATCAATAAATTCCACAATAATTTCCCCCCGTACATTATAATGCTAACTTTATGCTAGGTCTTATTTTGCGGAGTCACTTCCTCTGAAACTTGCTGGAGGGTCAGCTATGAGTTGGTCCCAACTCGACTGCATATATAACAACTTATTTTTCTAAATCTAATATACTCATGCTTCTTTCCACTGATGTGGCTCAAGAGTCTCAATGTAACCATGTAATGTGAAATACAAGATATAGGGTAATACTGTGAGGAGGCTGTTGACCTGGATTCTATTCTTTTAAAAGCAGGAAGAAATTAAAGACGCTATGTTCAGACATTCCTCTAGGTCGTACAGCCCTGGTGTACAAGCTGCCGTCCCACGGTCACTTGTGGTTGCTGTGAGGCTGAACACTGTGACACGGATGTGTCAAATGCGTTAATGGTTGGCTACCCAGTGCGGATTGAGATTGGGGTGGAGCTCCCCGATTAAACAAGCGTGGAAGGAGGAGTGGCGTCCACTTCCATTATAGCTTGCCTCCGGAAACCCTATGAACCTGGAGAGAGGATGAAAGGCACCCAAGCGTCGAGGACTCTCCTTCATAGGGTCGCTATGAGTTGCCTGCGACTCGACTCGACGGCACTTAACAACAAACAACAACATGAGAAGAGAGCTACTTCCAGCAAATGGCCTAGCAGGTCCAATAGCTACCAACCCTCTTGTTGTAAATAATGAAAAGCTAAAAACAAACAAACAAACTGCTTTGAAGTGGCTGCAGAACTACTAAGGCAATGATGGGATCTAGCAAAGGGAAATGAGGAGAGGGCAGCCTGACTTGGAGGGCGGGCTTGTCTCTGTCCTAACTACAAATTCTGAAAGCAAAAGGGAGGCTGAGCAATTGAGTCTGCAAGTCTGGAGTCTAAAGGAGAAAGGGACTGAGTCAAACTCAAGGACTTTTGGCTGGGATACAACATGTTCAACTTGATGCCCTCAAGTGAGAACCAAACTCATAGCTGACCCTCCCAACAGGTTTTCAGAGGCTGTAAATCACATGAGAAGAGACTGCCCCTCTTTCTGCCATGGAGTAGCTCATGGATTCAAACTGCCCTGCCAACTTGTTGTTAGGGGCTATCAAGTCAAGCACGACTCAGTGACCCCATCAACAACAGATCAGAATACTGTCCTATCCTGTGTATCCTGTGCTATCTTCATCATCTCTGACATACTTGAGCCCATTGTTGTAAATCACTGTGTCAACCCATCTCATTGCGAGTCTTCCTCTCTCTCACTCACCCTCCTCCTTTCCAAGAACGTCTCCTTTAGGGGAACAGTCCTTCCTCACAACATGACCAAAGTAGGTGAGATGAACATTCAGTATCCTAGCCCCTAAGGAACACTGATTGTACTTTATCCAAAGACATCTGTTTGTAATTCTGGCAGTTCATGGAATATTCAGTACTCTTCTCCAACATCACAACTTAAAGGCATCAATTCTTCTGACATCCTTATTCATTGCCCAGCTCTCAGATGCTTAGGAAGTGACTATAAAGACCATGGCCTAAATCAGGCACCTTAGCCTTTAAACTGACATCAATGTTCCTTAGCATTTTAGATAAGTTCTTGACAGCAGACTTTACCAATGCAATATATCATTTGATTTCTTTGACTGTTGGTACCAATGGTGTTAACTGTGATTTAAGTAAGATGAACTTTTGGAGTAGGGGGGGATAAAATGGTTGACAATGAAATCTTTTCTCCAGCAATCTTGATGTTACCTATTGGCCCTGTGATGAGGACTTTTGTCTTACTGATATTGAAATGTAATCCATATTGAAGGCTATAGTCTTTGAACTTCTTCAGCAAGTGTTTCAAATCCTCTTCCCTTTCAGCAATCATGGTTGTATCATATGCATAAGAGGTGGTTAAGAAGTCTTCTCTGATCCTGATGTCATGTTCTTCTCCATAAAGCCCATCTTCTTGAATGATATGCTGAGCATATAAATTGATTAGGCATAGAGAAAGGATACAGCCCTGACACCTTTCTTGATTTTGAAATCATGCGGTATTCCCTTGCTCTGCATAATTACGTGTTCTGGAATTCCCATTCTTCTCAATGTGAGCCATAACTTTATTATCCACGCAGTTCATAGTCAATAAAACAGAGACATCTTTGGTATTCTCTGCTTTTAGCTGAGATCCAACTGACATCAGCATTGATACCCTCATGGTACAGCCTCTTTGAAAGCAGTTCCCTGTCAGAGTACTGTTCTAGCCATGTTTGGATATTTGGCTTGCATGTGATATTAACGATATTGTTCAATAATTTCCACATTACAAAAATAATTCCTATGAGGTCACATATGGTCCCACATTTCTGCACCTACTTCTACTCATTTTAACACCAACTCAGATCTCACACCGCTCACTACTGGGTGCAAAGTTTGTTACAATAGCCATACAGATATCATAGGCCTAGATCACAGTTGTGAGGTTTCTTTAGGGACATTAACAGGTCGGCAACAGGAAACTCAGTTTCCCAAGCATATCTGCAGGCCCTTTGACCTTCAGTCTCTTGGCTTTTGTCAGTGTTACAAGTGTCTTAGTCCTAGTCAGTTAAGGCCCCTTGCCCTAGTCCGCCAGCAAGCTTGGGTGATCTGTGGCTGTTTCCACAGGGCAGCAATCCCAAGTCAGCTCTGTCTCTTGCTGGTGTCTGGTTCTCCACTACAGCTGTTGTTCGTGGTCTGACTGGTATAGCAATCTCTAGCCCTGAAGGATGTGTACTACATTCTTTGTGTCTTCTTTATTGCTGGTTGTGTGATTCTCATCTTCTGTTTAGTGTAAAACTGATAGATGGGAGTTGTTTATACACACTCTATTTCATGTTACCACCCAGCCATGTGGTGAAAAAAATCAAAGCTGATGGGTAGGAAGGCCATTTTGAACAATAAATCCATGATACCACAGAGGGAAATGTATATCCTTAGATACAGTTGAAGAAAACAATGGAGGCTGAAAATTTATGACCTAAGTAGTCAGGAAACCAAAACAGAACAAAAATAGTAAAATAATCTTTTAGAGAAGAAAAAAAGAGGAAATTTTAAAAGTTACTGAAATAGGTGTGTGGAGAGTCTGATGCTGCTGGATGTCTAACTAAGAAGTCACCTTGAAGTGACTTCGGACCACAGCAAGAATCGCAAATGCCACTTCAATGCCCCCTCACACGTTCACAGGAAGATCGCGTCCTCCCTGCTGTCCAAAGAGCTGTGCTGGAAGTAAAACACGTGCTCCATGCCCATCTGCAAGGATGACAAGGTCCAGGGGCTACGAGGACATCACAAAGGCCAGCAAATTGGTAAGGTAGTCCAGGTGTACAGAAAGAAGTATGCCACCTACACTGAAAGAGTGCAGCGTGAGAAGGCTAGTGGTACAGTGTGCCATGTGGGCATTCACCCAAGCAAGGTGGTTCCCACCAGGATGAAACTGGATCAAGACTGGGAAAAAAGTTCTTGAACGTGAAGCCAAATCTCACACAGCTGGGAAAGAGAAAGGCAGGACCTACTAGAAAAGGCAGGAATGACTGCACCCTGCTGAGTAGCCACAGTTTCACTAGGTTTCTAGTCAAGTGTGTGTTCCGTTGAACTTTCCCTCTCCTTGTTTTTTGTAATTATGATGCATAATTTTAACAATAAAAATTGGAAATGTTTCCCAGTTGGGAAAAAAAAAGTTAATAAGAAAACAGAAAGGTCTGATGAAGGCAGAAGCTTCTGGAAGACTAATAAAACTTACCACAACAAGATAAAGGTAAATAATTCAATTGAAAAATGGACACAGTATATGAACAGACACTTCACCAGAGAAGACAAGAGATGGCCAACAAACACATGAAGAAATGTTCAAAATCCCTAGCTCTAAAAGAGATGCAAATCAAAACAACTATGAGATATCATCTCACCCCAGTCAGAATGGCAAAATTTAACAGAAGAGCAAGCAACAAATGCTAGTGAGGTTGTGGTTGGTAGAAGTGTAAAATGGTGCGACCACTATGGAAAATGGTGTGGCGCTTTCTCAAAAAGTTGCAAAAAGAGACACCATTTAACCCAGCAATTCTACTACTGGGAATATACCCTAAAGAGACCATAAATGACATCCAAGCAGATATATGCACACCCATGTTTACCGTGGCTTTGTTCTCAATAGCAAGGAGCTGGAGACAACCCAAGTGCCCATCAACAAACGAATGGATAGAGAAGCTGTGGTATATTCACACAATGGAATACTATGCTGCATTGAAAAACAAGGAACTCATGCAATATTATTCAAAATGGGTGACCCTGGAGGACATTATGCTGAGTGAAACATCTCAGTCACAAAAAGACAAATACTGCATTGTACCACTGTTGTAGAATGGGACTGACATCAGGGTTGGGGTAAGACTGAGAAAAACTGGATAAATTAAGTATACTGCATTAAAACAGATGAGGGAGAGAATAGTTTAAAAGTGATATATGATAGGGTATTATGGTTATCACAAGAGTCCAGAATTAAGGTTGCATAGTGGCGTGTACTCGGGACAGTGGGGAGAGGGGATGCAGGGGGATTGTATACCAGTGAAAGAATTTTTCTTTTACTTTTCAAAGAAAGAGGTGAACTGGAGTGGGGGAGGGCTAGGCAGGGAGAAAAGTTTAACAATGAATGGATAGAAATCCAAAATCTCTGTAAATATTCATTAAATAAAAAAAAATACAACAAAGACCAGTAAAACTGAGCAGCCCTTACACAGCAAGACTGATAAAGAGTAACCAAGTGAGAACATAAATAACTAATACTAGAAGTATAAAAGGGAATACCACTATAAACCCAAGAGGTATGAAAATGAGAAGAGGCTAACAGGAAAAACTTTGTGACAATAAACCTGAAAATATAGATGAAATGGGTAATTCCCAGAAAATTTATAAAAAAAAACCCTTATCCTACAATTTATTCAAACTGACATAAGAATAAAAACTGGAGCACTCCTAAATCTAATAAATTTAATCTTTAATTTAAACCTTCCCACAGTGAAAACTCTAGAACTGAACTTCACCAGTGTATTCTATAATTATTTTAAGGAATAGAAATCAGACCAAGCTTACATAAACTCTTCTAGGGGAGAGAAAAAGAGGGAACATTTCCCGACTCGATTTACAAGGTGATCACCTTGATATCAAAACCTGACAAAACACTGCAAGACAGGAAAATTACGGGCCAAACTCTCTCGTGAGCACAGATGTAAAATAAAAATAAAAAATTCAAATACTGGCAAACTATATCCAATAATATATAAGAAAAGAATAACACATTACAGGCAAAGAAAGTTCATGCCAAGAATGAAAAGTTGGCTTGACATTCAGAAAAATCAATCCAGATAATTCACCACACTAACAGAGTGAAGAATAAAAGTCATACGATAATCAAACTAACAGAGCGAAGGATACAAGTCATACAGTAATCAAAATAAAAAAAAGACATTTGAAAAACTCAATTATCCATTAGAAAACAATAAAGACTCCTCAAACTAGGTCTCTCAGGGAATTTGTGCAATATAATAAAGAGTACAAAAACCTTCAGCAAATAAAGGTATAATGTTGAAAGCTTTCTCTATGGTCAGAAAGATAAGAATGCCCATTACTATAATTTCTAGTTAAAATTATGCTAGAATCTAGCCAGTAAAATAAAGCAAGTAAAATATATAATACAAGGATTTAAAATCTAGAAATAAATGTTAATATTATGCATTCTCAAGGAAATGCAAATTAAAAACACCATCATACACCCACTAAAAAGGCTAAAATAAAACAGAAAACAACATTAAAGTCCTAATAGGAATGTAAACTTCTAGTAGGAATGCATCTGGCAAGCTGACAATATGTAAAGTCTAACAGCAGAATACTTGGTAACTCAGTACACAAAGGTTCTAGATATTTACCTAGAAGAAATGTCTATACATACACAGAAATTATAACACTGTTTGTAAAAGTCAAAAGCACAAAAACCTAAATATCTATCAAAAATAGAATAAATACATGTTCACACTGTGGTCTATTCACACATGGAGTACTACACTGTAACAAATATGAATCAAGCTCTGTCAACACACAACACAGCTAATGCTTACAGAGAATTCATACAAAATACTTAGTCATGAAATATGTTTGAAGTTTAAATTGGAAAATGATTCTCTGGCATTAGTAATTAGGAAAGCAATTATCTCTACTATAAAGGGAAGGTACAAGACTTCTAGATTAATATTCTCTTTTTCTATGTGGAGGGTTATTACATGGCATACTCATTTAGTGATAACTGACTTGCACATTTCTATGTGGAGGGTTATTACATGGCATACTCATTTAGTGATAACTGACTTGCACATTTGTAATTTATGCTCATTTCTGTATGTTAGCTAACATAATTCATGAGGTCAAATGGATATCATGTGTCCCTAGATGTGTAATGAGAGAGCACGTGACCTCTAACGTAACCTTTCTAAACACCCATTAACCACAGGCTAATGATGAGTCAATTTGAGGGACATATTACAGAATTCTCAAAACTTTCCACATTATGAAAAGATTGAAAAACTGTCCTAGACCAGAGTATAATACCAAATGCAGCATGTTATTCTTGGATTTGATCCCAGAACAGAAAAAGGATATTAGTGAGAAACTGGTAGGATCCAAAAGAATCTAGAGTTCAATGAATTGGAATTTGTCAATGACAGCTTTTTAGTTTTGACAAATTCCCACAGTACTCTAAATGATGTAGTAGGTGACACTGTTTAGAACTCTTTGTACTATTATCACTTTTCTCAGCTGGGGTTCAAATCTCAGTTCTATCATCTAATGACTGTCTTCTCTAGCATGTTATTTCACTTCTTTATAAATTGTTAAAGGGTAAAACCCCATAATACTGCAATTGCAAAAAGCCAAGAAAAATCAATACTCCTCAAAAATGGTTACATCTTTTTTGGAATTCACAGGCCTAAAGTTAGGGACACAATACTTAAGCCAATGGTGGCCACTCACTAGGTTGTTGGCTCAAGCCTGCTGATCCACGGGAGAAAAGACCTACCAACCTGCCTCCAATAAAGGTCGCAGCCTTGAAACTCTAAGAGGAGCACAACTCTATTCTATAGGGTCACTGTGAGCTGAAACCCACTAATAAGTTTTTGGTTTTAAGACATTCCAAATAGTTGCTTGGTTCACCTTCCAGTTACTGTGTAATTCCAAAGTTCTATACTAAAATCTGGGTTTTGTCCTGCACTTTGTAATAATAAGCAACTTACTTAAAGTGTTACGCCTTAGACAATTTGCTTACAAAACCTACTTAGAAGATCTCTTTCCCTCCTAAAAGATTTCTTAACACATCTTTTAAGCAATACCAAAAAAATTTAGATTTTTGTAAATTAATAGTAACACTCATGAAATATCTGACTTATGCCTAACTTTGTGTTTAATAAATAAAAGCTATTACAAACTCTCACTTTTACCACCAACTAAGAATCTTCAGAATTCTTTTCCAGTTGAAATTTCTTTTACTCTATTCCAGGTGAATAATATGTTTTCTATTAAAAAACCATTAAACTATCAAAAAACTATTAAAAATAGTCAGGATACTTTCCTTCAAAGCTCTACTTTCTCTGCCAAATCTCTGCTTTCATGCTTTCTTTCTCTATTCCTTCTCCTACTTTGAAGCAATTCAGTTTTAAGTACCTAGTCATGTAATCATATTTGCATGAAAGGAATATTTGCAACTGGAATAGTGGAAATATGAAATGTAAAAGAAATGCCATTTCAAAAGAGGCTTTAACATTTGGAATGAAGTAGTTCCTATTTTCAAGAATTCTGTCTGGTGGCCTAGTGGCAAGAAGTTGTGGCAAGAAGTTGTGCTGCAATCCCAAAGGCGTGGTGGTTCAAATCCAACAGATGCTCTGCTAGAGAAGGAGGAGCAGATGCTCTGCTAGAGAAGGAGGAGCAATCTCCTCCTGTGCCAATACGGTCCTATTTGACAGTACACAACAAGAAAAGGAAAAAAAAAAAAAGAATCCTGGTGCACCATGGTCAAGGTAGTCAGCTAACCAAAAGTTCAGTGGTTCAAGCCCACCACCTAGCTGTTCAGCAGGAAACACTTTTGTAAAAAGTTCCCTTTGGCACCCATGTTTATTGTGGCTTTGTTCACAATAGAAAAGAGCTTCAAGCGCCTATCAACAAACAAATGGCTGGAGAAGCTGTGGTATATTCACACAATGGAATACTATGCTGCTTTGAAAAACAAGGAACCCATGAATTATTACTCAAAATGGGTGACCCTGGAGGACATTATGCTGAGTGAAATATCTCAGTCATAAAAGGATAAATACTGCATAGTGCCACTGTTGTAAAGCAAGACTGACATCGGAGTTGGGGGGAAACTAAGACAGGACAAATAATGTATACTGCATTGAAACAGATGAGGGAGAGAACTGTTTAGGAGGAATATATGATTAGATATTATTGTCATGACAAGAGGCCAGATGACAGCTGCGTAGTGAAGTGGAATGGACTTGAGGTGGGGGGGGGACTATATAACAACGAAGGGTTTGTTTTTTTTTACTTTTCAAAGAGAAAAGCAAACTGGGGGGAGGAGTGGGCAGGGAGAAAAGTGTGCAACCATGAATGAATAAAAATCCAAAGTCTCTGTAAACTTTCATTACAATAAAAAAAAAAAATTTCCCGTTGGAAGCCCAAAAGACACTTCTACTCTGTCCTACCAAGGTTGATATGAGTTGCAATCAACTCCCAGCCAGTGGTTTGGATTTTGGGATGTCCCAATTTTAGCTTATCAAAACCAAAACACATGTACAATTCCTTTCAGTAGAGACATATAAAGTAACCTGGAGGCTAATGAAGGATAAGAAGCAATGTATAATTTATCTGTCTCTGGAATTTAATAGACATACATCTACAAACAAATAGGAAAGAGCTGCTGAAATTTCTTGCCAAAATTGCTTAATAGCAAAGAGGAGCACAGATTCTGGGGTCAAACAGACTGTCTTAAAAATCTCAGTTTCACTGTTCTGCAAATGTCAAAATAGAATAAAAATTCCCAAATTTTCTACATTTAATTAAGGACCTAGATTTTTCCAAATACTAAATTTTTCCAAATAAGACTGTCAAGCATTTTTCCTCTTATTTGCAATAAAAAGTAGGAGATATCTGTAGTAGATATAGAAGGCAGTTTTCTAAACTTAAAGGAAAAACATTTAAAGAAATTACAAGTTATCCACAAGCAATCTTAGCATTACTAAGTTGCTTTATTTAAAACAAAGGATAAAAGGGAGCTCCAGTGGAGAAGTCCATAGGCAGCTGCACTAGAAACCCAAAGGCTGTACCTCTGGCAGTTCGAAACCACTAACACCTCTGAGGGAGAAAGATAGGCAATGACCTTCCTTGAGATTTATAGCCTCCGAAACCCAATGGAGGGACAGAAAGAGTGGGAGAAAGAGTTCAACTTGCCCTTCCAATAAGCAGTTACCAAGTCCATTGCTACTGAGTCAATTCTGATTGACAGTGATCCAGTACACAGAATTGCCCCACAGGGTTGGCCATGGCTGTAAATCTTTACAGAAGGACACTGCCTCCTCTTTCTCACGTGCAGTGCCTGATAGATTATTAGACCTGCCTATTTTTCAGTTAGCAGCCCATCCATAAATCCTTTGAATCTCCAGAGCTTCCTGAATAAGTCCCAAGCTAGGCAGACATAAGGCAAACCCTAATATGAGGTTACATAATCTTTTTTAATACTGGGTTTCTACTTACTTGGCCAGATGTAAATGCTGAATCACAGACAATGCTAGATCAGCACAGATAACAGAGATGAAAATTATGTAAAGTAACGTGTTTATAACAGTAATTAAAATGAGGTAGGAAGAACCTGCATTCCCAGTACCTTTCAGAGATAAAACCATCCGTGGACACCTGGGTTCCAAATATTTCTTCAGATCATCCCAAGCCTTTTTAATAGCAGCATAGTGGTCAATGTATCTTCCTACATCAGAGTACGTATCTATGAAGAGAGATTTCCAACATTGATTCTTCTGTGCTTTCTCTTCCCTAAATAGATTAAAAAAAGATTAAAAATATTTTGGTAAGACATTAACATATCTTTCAGACACCTATTAATGTCAGTAAAATAATTAATGAAAGAACCCACCAATTCTTTTTCATACACTTCCACAGCACAAGTAGGCTGCATTTTGTAATGCGTTCTTTGGAAAAAACTATGTGTTAAATATGCCTTGTTTAGACATAAGTGACTGTGCTGCTAGGGGAGAATTCAACATTAACTGATCAACAAAACATGATAAATAAGGTATCTTTTAAGTAACAACACAAAAAAACAAAGTTATGTATGGATTTCGTTGACAAACATGTTGTAACCAAAGAGTTGTAGGAAGCTAACCCTGAATTTCCCCTGGAAGCAATGTTGAAGTGTTGATTAATTCAGTGTTTATATTAACTTCACAGAGCTTAGAGCCATATGCAGCCTGGAGAAAGAAAGTAGCAAAGCCTCTTTGGTGATTCAAAGCTACCACCTGAAGGTGAAAGATAGGCAATCTAGTGCCATTTACACCCCTGGAAACACAATGGAGGGTTGATTATTTATGAATATGTTCCAACAGGATGGCTGTGAGCTTTGAATTTCAGATACTAACTACCATTAATAATGAGATTTCATTTATCTGCTGTCACTGCGTGAGATTATAAGAACAGTAAGCATGCTTACTTACTAATCTGTAGAGAACAATTCCACATTTTTTACACATCAGAGATCCTGCTTCTAGGTAGAGCTGGCATCTGTCTCCAACTCCACAGGCCCTTCCTACAGAATCAAAGTCTCTTTTTAAACTGACAATCCCTGTCAACCCAAAGGTAGGTGATGCAAACACCCACTGCTCTGGGGGAGAAAGGTGGGCAATCTCCTCCCAGCCAGTTTATGTCTATAAAAATGCACTGGAGGGTCAAGTATGAGTTGGTTCTAATTCAATGACATGAGTTTGTTTTTGAGTTTTAAGCAAAATAAACATGGACTTACTCATGCTTACTTATATATAAGTAAGCACAAGCAAACTGAGCTTATCTGTGCTTACTGGGTAAACCACTACAATCATTCCAAAATGCAAAAGGAGGACACTAAAATTCTTAAAATTCTCCTTTCTAAGTTCTTCCATTTTCCAAAGTTTTATAAAGTGGTGGTATGTTTTTCTTTTCAGTCTTACTGAAGATATAACTTTAAATAATGTATTTAAACCTCATTTATATTTTACTGAATTTTCATTCCCCTCAATCTGAGAAAAAAACCCATCAGCCTCTCTACCAACATGTTCCTATGGTTCCTTAGGTGGCACAAATGGTTAAAGCACCTGACTACTAACTGAAAGGTAGTTGAATCCACCCAGAGGAGCCTGAGAAGACAGGTCTGAAGCTCTGCTTCCAAAACGTCCCAGCCCTGGAAATGTGACAGAACCCCCTGCACACACACGAGGTGGTGAGAACTGACTTAGCAGTAACAACTATTTCTTTCTTCCTTAACAATTTCCAACTATTTATCTTGTCAAATTTGTTAAATTTTACTAACTTCAGCAAACTTCTATAAGGTATGTAATGGAAAGGTTTGTAATTATACGAACAAGGTGAAGTCCAGCAGTACTATCGGCTAGAATTCCAGGTTGGGAGGCATACAAATAATCAGTGTAGACCCTGTTAATGGGGGAGCAGAACTCAGACAGGGAGAAACAGTGGCCAATGATAAACCCTAGGGAACATTAACGTTTACTGGAGGCACAGGAAGAACCATCAGAGGAGACAGAGAAGGAAGAGCTAACAATTAGGAGAATGAAGACAGCCCATATTACAGAAACCATGGGCTAACTAGCAATTATTTCCCAGGATACTTACTCGGAGATAAGCCAGTATTTTTTACAATGTCTCCTCCACAGCGGATCATGATTAGACAGCTGGCTAAGTCTTCGACTGACATAGCAACAACTGGCAGGAACCACATTTATGGTCAAGTATAAAAGAAAAAAATTTAAGAAGAAAGATTAAAAATTAAATTTGTTTCATTTTATCCTTTTTGCTTTCCTATAGTATCCATTTTCTACCATTATAATTATAAAACAATTTTTTCTAGAGTCTATTTAACATGTTAGCTAATTGTAATTACCTTGTGAGTTATTACTTAACCCTGAAATCTCTATAACTGTAACTTTCATACAAAAGTTTGTAATACATAATACTCTTGAAATTAATCTTCAAACAAGGAAATTGCCCAATCTCTAAAGCAAAGAGCTTTGCTGATATTATTACTGTGGTAGTCGGTTCTACCACTAGGAAGAAATGTTACTCAGATATAAAGTCGTAGTTGTTTCGTTGGGTTTTTTGTTGTTTTTTTTAAAGTTCTGTGAGTCTTCTCTGCTACTAAATCCACAGACCCTCTGTTCAATTTTTTTCTTAAAGAAGAAAAGAAACACTGCCAACAAGGTCACACTTAAATTATAACCTATAAAAGGTGTGAAACCTACAACAGTTCTGGTTCAATATTCAGGCCTATGCCAGTTAGTATCAGCTGGTCAAAAGCATGGCAGTGTATAGACTAATTCTGTAAAACACAATGTATGGGAGTGATCATATGAAAACACAATGTAAAGAAAAGAATGTGTGCAACTAATGCATATGAATGAAACACAATGTATCCAAATTTTGTATGCAAATCAATATAAGGAGGGGAACACAAAGGAAAGTAACCTGAGATTTGTCAAGACTATGAGTGGGGCATATTAAAAACTAATCTATGGTAAGCAAAACAGGTTTTGTTGGATTTTCAGATTTCACATCCTCATTTTTCTACCAAGATAAACAGATGCACAGACTAACTTTGTAAAACATAGGAATCCCTCTGGGTTCTAAGTTTGGGTTCCTTTCCCTTTTCTCTTGATTTCTCTTCCTCTCCTCCTCCAGCAGTTCATCAACATAAAAGAGTATCTGGGGAAAGCACCAAAGGCAGTTCAGACGCACTATTAAGCCTGGGAACTATTGCTCTAGAGATGCCCATGGGTCAGCTTCAGGTGAGACTTTGCCACCTGTGTACTTAAATAGTGCCACAGGTGATTCTGATGTGCACTTAAATAGTGCCACAGGTGATTCTGATGTGCACTGAGGGCTGAGAGACTACATCAAGGTATCACAAAAGGTCAAAACCACACTGTGATGATCCCAGCAAACCAATCTAGTCCAATCCAACCCAGTTCAGCAAATCAATACTAAAAAAGCCAGTTCAATGAGCAATAGGTTGGGCACTTGACAAAGTTGGTCTGAATGGTGTGGGAAAGAAGAGGCAGGAAAGTGCAGGAGTAAATTGATGGTGGTGGTTGTTGTTAGAGGTTGCTGAGTCCAACTTATAGTGACCCAATGAAAAACAGACCTGAACCCTGTCCTATCCTGTGCCATCTTCACAATCTTCTCTGACACACTTGAGCCCATTGCTGCAGTGGCAGTATCAAGCCACCTGGCTGAGAGTCTTCCTTTCCTTCATCATCCCTCCACCTTCCCAAGCATGATGTCCTCTTAAAGTAACAAACTCTCCTAACAACATGCCCAAAATATGTAAGATGAAGCTTTATCATTTTCGTCTCCAAGAAGTACTCTGGCTGCATGTTCTTCAAGATACAACCTATCCTTTTGGTTTAAAACTTTAATTACTCCCTTGAGCATTTAAAATAAAAATTGATCTCCCTGCCTTGGCTCACAAGCTCCTGCATGATCTGGCCAGCCTTATCCCAAACTATGCTGCCTGTGAGTCACTCCCCACACCCAGTCACACCAGTTTCTAGCCCCTCCAAAAGGCTGTGCCACCATTCAAGTAGCCCGCCTCTGAACACACTGCCCCTTCTACCACGACAGTCCTCTGCCATCCTTCATAGACAACAATTTGAATGTGATTGTTAGCCCTCTCCCTCCCACATACAACCTAATGTGGTTTTTTAATGTGTCATTTAACATGGTTTTTGTCTTGTGCACGAGAGGGACAAGGTCTATCCTGTTCACTATTGTATTGCTAACCTTTAATAGGCTTGCACACAGCAGATAACAAATGATTAATACAAAGATGAACAAGACAGCCATTGCATTCCAGACATGTAAGATGTATCTTGCATGGCATTCTGCAAAGGAAAGAAAAGATGGAGAGCCGAACGTAAAGGAATTCCACCCTGCTAGGTAGGGGCCTGACAGGCATTTGAGGCAGGATTAAGCGCTTAACCCACACAACTAATGGGCACAAGTATGTGGAATGCCGGCAGGTCTGATTTCGCAAGAGCAAACTGTAGATACGGTAGTGGAAGAGAAATAAGGTCAAGAAAGACCTTCCACAAATCAAATAAAGGCTTTTATCACCCCCAGAGCTTACGTTATAGAGTTTGTAAAAAGGGGAGGGGGTATCTCTGGTCTTTTAAGAATGAATTTTATTTCAGAAGCAAATCACTCTGACAATAATAGAGCCTATGAATCAAAATTAGGCAGGGCTGGATTTGTAAAAAGCAATACAGCCACAGAAAAATTGTAGCTGTAACAGCCTTTCCTAAAGAAAAGAGAACTTTGATTCTCTGCTTTGGGGAAAAAGAGCGAGCAGAAAGAGATATGTTTTTTAGAGGGAGAAAAAGAAAACTGTTACTAGGTTTTTATCTAAACTTAGATTATCCCTCAGTTAGCACCGGGTCCGCCAACCTGTATAACTCGAGTCGTTTTCTCTAAAAGGAACCCATGGGGCACAATCCTCAAGAGGCGAGAATCCACTATCATTTACAAGCACCACCTAAATCTCGCGGTTTTTCCTCCCCTGCAAACACAAGTGGCGGCACAAGCAACTCAGCCATGCCACCAGCTGTCACGGATGTAAACAGTCCCGACACCTGGGGGTGGGAGAGGGATGTGTCACTTCTTCACCATCACAGATCCTTTCGAACTCGGTAGGAATCGGGTATTTAACAAGCCCTCGCAAAGCAACCAGTGTTTATTCCCGGACCAAACGCCCGGGCGAGAAGATCTGAATCACATCACCGGAAATTGGCACTCAAAACAAAAAAACGCCAAACCACTCAATAATCCAACCTACACACGTGCAGACTGCGAGCAAAACACAATTCTCCAAAGCCCAAGCCCCGGGGTCCGGGGGGAGGGGGAGGCCCGCCACGCGATTTCGGCGCAGGGGAGACTCGCACCCGGGTCGATGGGATCAGGGGGGCATGCGGATGCCCAATCCCGAGTCAAACTCCGCAGAAAGGGGAGCTTGGCCGGGCCTGCGGCTTCCGCAGAGCCGCCACTCTGGGCCCGGAGGGGGCGGGGACCCGCAGGCCGGCGGGTGCAAGGCGCGGGGGGTCCGCCGGGCGCCAAGGGGTGCTACCCTCGGCGGAGCTGCACTTCCCCTCCTTGCAACTGGGCCTCGTCGAGGCCTGCAAGAGAAGCTTCCCGTGACTCCTCGGGCCCGAGCTCCAGACGCGAGAAAAACCTCCTGGCGAGGCCCTTTCTAGTCTCGAATCGTCCGGGGCGCCCGGCCGCTCTGACGGATAACGGCGGCCCCAGCGTCACCTTTCGCTGCCGCAGGAGTCGGGACCCTGTCGGCAGGCCGGACCTCATTCCCTCACGGGCCTCTCCTCCCATGCTCCCACCCCTGCCATCCGTGTCTTCCTATTACTTGATCAGGTCGCGGTAGTCCAAAAACGATAAGATGAGCAGCAGCGGATCAGTGGGCAGCGATTCCAGGGTCAGCAGCAGCCCATCTGCCTCCATGGCCGCCATCTTGCCTGGCCCCGGCACCTGGCCCCGCCCCCCGCGGCCTGGCCCCGCCTCCCGCCGCCGCACCGGGAGGCTCCCGGAGAGCGCGCACAGGTTTGTTATATAACCGCGGGCCGGGACCCGGGGGGCGGGGCCCGGGAAAGGCTCCGCCCACGGAGGGGTAAGCGTAGGGGGGGCCTGCTGCCCTCCCTGGAGCCTCCAGGTCCCTCTGCCGCTGGGGCTTAGCCCACTGCCCTTGTGCTTCCGGCTTCAAGTTTGCATATCTTTCCAGTTCCTAAATTTGTCCAATCCAGGCGCCTTCTAGTCTTTGTGGCCAACCTGTCTGTCTCCACAAGTTGTTAACAGAAATTTGACATAGAGATATTCTCCAAGGAACTACTTTGGTGCAATGGTTAAAGCGTTGGATGGTAACGGAAAACACAGGACAGTTGAAACCCAGTGGCTAATCAGGAGAAAGAAGCCTGGTCCTAAATTTCACCCTAATTACTACTCGCCTGAAGCTCCTAAATCTTTCCCTTCGTTTTCTGGTCCAGGAACCCCTCATTTCCTCCTCTGAGCCCCTCAGTCCAGGAGATACCTCTTAAACAGCAGGGTCAGTAAGTTTGAGACTAGAAAACAGAGGCGTAAACCAAAGGCTCTTATTCCAAACCTTGAGCTACAAAAGAACTATGCAGAGCATAATTATATCTGCAAAGTAAGATGTTGCGCAAGGACATTTTACTAATTAAATTTGAGTGTCAACTCAACTTGGTTGTCATGCTTCTTTTACTACTAGGGAACTGCAAGGCAACACTACAATTCAAAGACATAGATTGTTCTTTGGTCTTCTTATTCATTGTCCAACTTGTAGTGTTATTAGCAAAGGGTACTGAATGTCTCATGAATTGCCAGAAAGAAGAAACAATTCTATCTTGAAGGAAGTATGACCAGAGTGCTTCTTAGGGGCAAGGATAGTGAAACTTCAACTCACTTACTTTAGCCATATTTTCAGGAGGAACCAGCTCTTGGAAAAGAGATACCAAGTGAGAAAGGGTAGAAGGTCGGTGAAAAAGAGGGAAGACCCTCAACAAGATGGATTGACACACAGACGACAATGGACTTGAGCATGTCAGAAACAGGGAGAATGGTGCAGGACCCAGCAAGGTTCAGATCTATTGTTCATAGAGTTGCTAGAAGTCAAGTCAAGTTAACTGGCACTTATGAACAACAACAGGAAAATGCAAAGTATATGTTGTTTTGCAGCTTTCAGTATGGATTGAGGCTCAATGTCAAGAAGACAAAGATTCTCACCACTGGACCAATTGGTAGCATCAGGATGGATGGTGAAGAGATTGAGATTGTTCACAGCTTCAGTTTGCTCAGCTCCATGGTCAACAATCTTGGCACCAGCAGCCAGGAAATCAAAAACCTTATTGTGATGGGAAAGCCTGCTGTTAGGGACCTCTCTAAAGTACTCAAGAGCAATGGTGTCTCTCTGGAGACTAAGGTGTGTCTGATACAGGCAATGGTCTTTGCTATCACTTGTTATACATCAGAGAGTTGGACAGTGACTAAGGAGGATATCCCTAGTACCACAACCCCTTCTAAGCCCAGCCTGGACTTCTGGTAGTTCTCTGCTAATGTGCTGTTCCAGTTGTTTTTGGATAATCTTCAGTAGAATCTTGCTTGCTTGTGAAATCAATCAGATTGTTCTGTAGTTTCTACACTCTGTTGGGTCACCCTTCTTTGGAATGGGAACAAATATAGATCTCTTCCAATCAGTTGGCCAAGTGGCTGTTCTCCAGATTTCTTGGCACAACTTGGTGAGCACGTCCAGGGCAGCATCTATTAGATGAAATATGTCAATTGGTATACCATCTATTCCTGGGGCTTTATTTTTTGCTATTTCCTTCAAAGCAGCCTGAACTAATTCTTTCATCACCATAGGCTCTTGCTCATATGCTGTTTCATGAAATTCTTCTGTGTCTGCCAATTCCTTTCAATACGGTGACTCAGTGTATTCTTTCCATCTTCTTTTAATACTTCCTGGATCATTTAATATTCTGCAGAAAGCATCCTTGATTACAGCAACTATAGGTTTGAATTTGTTCTTCAGTTCCTTGAGCTTAAGAAATGCTGAGCGAGTTCAGCCCTTTTTTTCTGACTCCAACTCCTTGCACATTTCATTATAATATTTTACTTTGTCATCCCATGCTGCCTTTTGAAATCTTCTATTCAGCTCTTTAGTATCTTGAATTCTTCCTAGTGCTTTGGCTTTTCTGTGCTCCGCAGATCTTTTACAGCTTGTTTTTCCAGTGCAATGTATCATATAATTTCTTGACAGCTGGTTCCACTGACACAGATTATAAATACAAGTAAAATTAAATCCTTGACAACTTCAATCTTTTTTTGTGATGATGATGCCTATAGGTCGAGTTGTGAGGATTTTTATTTTGTTGGTGTAATCCATACTGAGGGCTGTAGTCTTTGGTCATCATTAGTAAATGTTTCAAGCCCCTTCTCTTATTGAAAGCAAGGCTGTGCTAGACACATATCATAGGTTATTGGTGGGTATTCCCCCAATTCTGATGCCACATTCTTCTTCATATAATCCAGTTTGTCAGTCTATCTGCTTGTACAGATTGAACAGACATAACAAAGTCATAAAACCCTGACACAGAACTTCACTGATTTGAAACCATACAGTATCCTGCTGTTCTGCCCAAATGACTGATTCTTGATCTATTTACCAGCTCTGCATGAACATGATTAAGTGAGCTCTTGTGGTCCAGTGGTAAGGTACTGTACTCACAAACCAAAGGAAGGAGGCTCAAATCCACCACTGCTCCTTGGGAGAAAGCGGGACAATCTCCTCTTTTAGAGGCAGTTTATAGCTTCTGAAAACCTGCTGGAGGGTCAGCTATGAGTTGGTTCCAGCTAGACAACACATAATGATAACAACAGTCTTCACAAAGTTATCTATAATTTGTTATGAACCGCATAGTTGGATGCCTGCGCATTTTTAATAAAACCTCGGTGAACATCTTTCCCATATTCTTTGCTTCTGTTTCACCAGAGTGTTATTAAAATGAAAGTTGAAGATGTAAAATCTATAGTGAGTTAAAGAATGTATTAATTGCCAGATGTATTATTTTCTGTTACTTTTTCAATGTTTCTGGGAAATGTAGGGAGACCTAAAATTCACATACTTACCATATTCTTTACTGAATAATTAGAAGTTAAACTAGTTAATTGTACCTAATTTGTAAAGGAGTCCTGGTGGTGCAGTGCCTGATGTATCAGGACACTAACCAAAAGGTCAAGGGTTCAAATTCACCAGGTGCTTCATGGGAGAAAAATGGGTAGTGTAGACCCATAAAGATTCACAGCTTCAGAAAACAAATGGAGGACTGAAATCAACTTGACAGCAACAAGTTAACTTGTATGAGCCTTATTTACTTATCTCTTAAAATTGTCCCTTTAGGGCAGTATGTTTTAGGAAGCTCTGGTGGCCTAGTGAGTAAGAAGTTGCTCTGTCAACCTGAAGGCAGGTAGGTCGAATCCACCAGATGTTTTGAGGGGAAAAAGATGGACAATCCTCTCACAGGCTATTTACAGCCTTTGACAACTTGCTGGAGGATGAGCTATGATTTGGTGCTTACTTGACAACAGATAATAGCAACAAGAAGGATAGTAATACAGCTTTGGGTAAAGTGGCTGCTACATATTCAATAAATGTTAATCTCCCCAGCCTATACATACAACTTTGATGATATTTTCCAAACTTTGCCATACACTGGCAGAAATATCTTCCAATTACTTTTGACAAGTAGAATTTATTCTCACCACTACCACCAGTAAAACAAACAAAACCTGCATTTCCTCAATTTGTTGTACCATTAATGTTTTATATTTATGGTTTTGATTAATATTTGTAACCTCTAGCCCCATTCCATCAAATAAACAAAAACAGTGTCTATATCAAATCCTGAACTGCCTTTGGATTGTCAGTACAACTCCTTACCATCAGGCCACCAGAATTTCCATGTAGATAACAAGTATAAATGTTGGAAAACTGGAAGTTGCTATGAATGTATGAAGTATGAATGTAGAAAAACTGGAAGTTGTAAAAAAAATGAAATGGAATGCATGTAGATCAACCTATAAACTGGGATGGACAGGTGTGAGGCACTTTAAATCAGAAAATCATATGTTCTGCTCTGCTGGGAATGAAAAACTAAGGAAGAATGGTGTTGCATTCATAGTTAAAAGGACAATTCCAAGGTCTATTCTAAATCACAATGATGTGAGTGAAAGAATACTCTCCATACACATACAAGGAAGGCCTGTTAATACAATTGTTGTTCAAATATAGGCACCAACAGCTAAAGCCAAAGAGGATATCTACCACGTTTTTCCAGTTTGAAATTAACCAAGATGCAATTGTTATGCCTAAGAATGTCACCACCTTAAAGGACTGTCTTACGTATGTAAGAAACAAAGACCGTGCTTTATTTTGCAGAATAATTTTCAACATCAGAGGCTCTCTCCCTCAGTAGAAAGGTGGCCAGAGAAAGACCCCCGAGGAGCCCCAAGTCATCCTGCCCCCCACCCTGTCTCGCCCTCCCTCCGCCATGCAATTGGTTTTAAGGCTTTCCTGAGTGCTTCTGTCTGGGGCAGAGAGATTGGGAACATGGTTGGTGGGCAGGGGAATCAATCATGTGGGTCGGCTTTTGGTTGGTTGGCTACTTTGCCTGCTTTTGCCCTCTCTGGATCACATATGCACTTTGTCTGTCCTTGCTTTGAGTCACGTAGGATGAGTTAATTTTAAACTTTGCTAGGACAGATGAGACTCTACCTGGTGCATCTGTGTTTGCTCTTCCCTTCCTAAGTTAAGAATTTTTATGGCCTGCTTCTGCCTCTGGAATTAATGGGTTCTTTTCAAGGTTGGGCTTGAGTCAGGCTCCAAGTGGGCTCCAGATGCACAAAATGGGGTTTATCCTGTCACCTCACAGTCAAGATAAACTCATAATTATTATAATTTTACAGTGACTGAAAAATATTATAATATTATAGTGACAGGAAAGTAAGATTTGGAAATAATGAGGAAGGAATACTAATTGGAAAGTATGAACTTGATGACAGAAATGAGGCTGGAAATCAAAGTATTAACTTTTGTATGTTAATAGCAAATACTTTTTTTTAAATGTGAAAGGTGGCTTTACAAATGAACTTCAAATGAAAATAGGCCAGGTGAAGACTGTGGAGAAGATCATTAATTATGTGCAAGTTCAAGTTGAACCCTGAAGAAAATGAAAAAAGTTCACAAAACACCAAATATAACCTTGTGTCTATCCTACCTGAAGTTAAAAATCACTTCACAAACAGGTTTGAAGCATTGAATACCAATGATTTAAGATCGGAGGAACTGCAAGAGTACATCAAGGATATCATCTATAAAGAAAGCAAAAGGTCATTACAAAGATAGAGAAGAAAGAAAAAACCAGAATATATGCCAGAGAAGACTGAAAATTGCACTAGCACATCAAGAAACTAAAACAAAAGGAAGAGATGTTAAAGTGAAAGAGCTGAACAGAAGATTTCACAAAACAGCTCAAGAAGACAAAGTATAATAACAAAATATACAAAGAGTTGGAGTCAGAGAATAAAAAAGGAGGATCTCACTCAGCATCTCTCAAGCTGAACTGAAAAACAAATTCAAGCCTCAAGTTGCAACACTGAGAGATGCTGTGGGCAAAACTTTGAATGATCCAGGAAGCGTTAATAGATGTTGGAAGGAATACACAGAATTACAGTACCAAAAAAAAAAATTGTTGACACTGAAAAATTTCAGGAAGTATCATATGAACAGCCAATGGTAATATAGCAAGAAGTTCAATGTCTGTGCTGAAGGCATTGACAAAACACAAAACAAAACAAAAGGCCCCAGGAATTGATAGGGTACTAATTGACATGTTTCAACTAACAGATATAACCCAGGACATGGTCACCTGTCTACACCAGGAAATTTGGAAAACATCTGTCTGGCCAACTGACTGGAAGAGATCCATATTTGTTCCCATTCCCAAGAAAGGTGATCCAACAGAATACAGAAATTGTCCAATAATGTCAATAATATCACCTGGAGGAAAAATATTGCTGAAGATCATCTAAAATGGCTAAAACAGAACATAAGCAGGGAACAACCAGAAGCAAAAGTATAGTTTACAAGAGGCTGTAGCATCAAGTATATCACTGTTATTGTCAGATGGATCTTGGCTGAAAGAAAAGAATAGCAGCAGAATGTATATATGTGCTTTTTTAACTGTGCAAAGGCATTTGATTGTGTGGTTAAAACAAACTCTGGGAACATTGAAAAGAATGGATATCTCAGAACACTTAATTGTGCTCATGCAAAACCTCTACCTAGACCAAGAAACTGTTTTCTGAATGAAGCCAAGGAACACTACATGGCTTAAAATCAGGAAGGATGTGTGTCAGGGAAGTATTTTCTCCATATGTATTCAATCTGAACAAATTATTCATGAAGTTGGACTCTATGAAGAGGAATGTGTTATCAGGATTGGAGGAAGACTTGCCCACCACCTACCTACTTTATGCAGATGACACAACCTTATTTGATGAAAGTGAGGAGGACTTGAAATGCTTGCTGCAGAACATCAAGGACTACAGCCTTCAACATGGATTACATTTTAACATCAAGAAAACAAAAGTCATCATCACTGGGTCAATAGGCAACATGATGATAGATGGAGAAAAGACTGAAATTGTCAATGACTTCATCTTACTTGGATCAACTATCAACATCCTTGGTGCCAGCAGTCAGAAGATCAGAAGATCTATTTCACTGGGCAAGTCTGCTGTCAAGGACCTCTCCAAAATACTGAAGAACAATGATGTCAGTTCAAAGATTAAGATGCAAGTGATTCAGGCCATGGTCTTTTCAATAATTTGCTATGCATCTGAAAACTGGGCAAGGAATAAGAATAATAGAACAAGAACTGATGGTTTTGATTTGTGGTGTTGGAGAAGAATACTGAATATACAATGGATTGCCAAAAAACACACAGACACCTCTTGGAAAAAGTGCTTCCAAAGTGCCTCTTGGAGACAAAAATGGCAAAGCTTCTTATACTTTGAGTATATTGGTAGGAGGGGCTATTCTTGAAAAGGGACATCATGCTTGGAAAGGTGGAGGGTCAGTGAAGAAGGGGAAGACCCCCAATGAGATGGATTGACACAGTGGTTGCAGCAATGCCATATGAGCATTAACGACATTTAAGGCAAAAATGTTCTTCCTTAAACACTTTATGTGTTTTTTGTTAAATTATTATTTTTCCCCAGCTCAGGTGGGAGATTCCATTCTCCCATGTGGTTAGATTCCAAACTCTTGCCTCAAGTATGTCAGAGATGATGAAATGGACTGTGCAGGGTACAGGTCTGTTGTTCATAGGGTTGCTATGAGAGGTACTCGGAATCACGTGAGATTGCCTGTCTTTCTCTAGCAGAATCACTGATGAATTCAAACCACCTTCCTTTAGATTGACAATGCAAGTCCTTATCCGCTGGGGATCAGAAGGCAATAAAGGGCCTTGTAGGAGGCTAGGAGTAAGGAGCTGTGCTGTCAGTCCAAAGGCATGCAGTTTGAATTTACCGGTTGCTTTGTGGAAGAAGTATGGGCAATCTCCCCCCTTGGAATATTCAACCTCTGAAATCCCCCTAGAGAGTCAACAATGAGTTCGGTCTGACTTTACGGCATAGAATAGCAACAAGGTCAAAAAGCACAGTATTTCCCCAAGGATAAAGCTCAGAAGGTAGAAAGGATTGATGGAAACATAGATCACAGAAAGGAATTGGGAAAACACAATTATGTTGAGAATATTGTCATGAATATCACAAACTAAAAGGTGTGTAAATGGGTCAAAACTCACTTTTCTTTGTTAACTTTCACTCAAATCACAATAAAATGGGGAAAACCTGAAGTGTTTTAATTTACATAAAAACTGACTTAAAATATAGTCTTTGGAATTTATTCCCATTATTAAATAAGAGACTACTTGTATAGGAAAGGGTCAAACCGGGCTGCTCCTTGGAGGCAAGGATTCTGAGGCTCCATCTAACATACTTCGGACATGTTGCAAGGAGGGACAGGTCCTTGGAGAGGGACATCATCCTTGGTAGGGTGGAGGGACAGCGCAGAAGGGGAAGGCCCCCTATGAGGTGGATTGATTCAGTGATTGGGATAATCGGGATGGGTGTGTCAGAGAAGGTGGTATTGGCACAAGACAGCAGAGTTTAGGGCTGTTTGTCCATAGGGTCGCTATGAGTCACAAGTGACTCGACGGCACATAACAACAACAACAACTTGTATAGGTTACACCTTAACATCAAGAACAAAAATCCTTACCACTGGACCAACAGGCAACAAACATCAAGATATATGGAGAAAAGATTGAAGTTGTCAATGATTTCATTTTACCTGAATCCATAATCAACACCAATGGTAGAAGTGGTCAAGAAATCAGAAGAGTGTTTCATGGAGGAAATCTTCTGGGAAGGAGCTCTCCAAAATTCTAAAGAGAAAGAATATAAATTTAAAGGTCCACCTGAACCAAATAATAGTATTTTCAATTGCTTCCTATACATCTGAATGTTGGGCAATAAAGAAAGATGACAGAAGAAACATGCCTTTGAATTATGGTACTGTTAAAAGAGTATTGACTAGGGAATGCCAAAAGAACAAACCAACCTTCTAGAAAGAAGGGCAGGCAGAGTTCTCCTTAGAGACAAGGATGGTGAAACTCTGTTTCACTTACTTTGGGCATATTTTCAGGAAGAATGAGTCCTTAGAGAAAGACATCATGGGGGAAATTCGATGATCAGTGAAAGAGGGGAAGACCCTCAAGGAGGTGGATTGACAGAGTGGTTACCACAAGGGGCTTGAAAACGTAGAGATCATGAGCTGTCCAGACCTGTTGTTCATACAGTTCCCATGCACTGTAGCTGACTCATTGGCATCTAATAACAAAAACGCCATGTTAAAAGTTACCCTCCTGTTAGACCAGTTTTAAGATGAGGCCAGAGACACACTTGTCTTGGTTGCAAAACTTAAGAGAATACCAAAAGTCTTGAAAATAAAAATAAATATGTTCATATAACACTTTAAAAAATAACAATTACTGCAAAAATTATATGATGAACAAGATAAGATCTCACAGTGAGTGCCCTTTGAGAGTTTAAAGCAAAAATTGAAGTTTACGGCAAAAATGTACTTTCTTAAATGCTTTACATGTTTTTGTTAAAGGGTTATTTCTCCCCAGAAATCCAGAAGGGCAGCTCAGGTAGGAGGCTCCATTCTCCCACATGGTTGGGTTCCAAACTACTGCTTCACTACTTAGCCTCTTTCGTAGGCTGCCTTCCCACCCTGGAGAGAGTCATTGGGTTACTTATTTCTTCACCAATATCTCAGGCCTTCCCAGAGAAATGGCTTCACCTAGATTCTATTAGTCTTCTCAACATCATCAAAAGCAGGTGAAGAAATTTAAGGGAGCAATTCGGGTAGGAAAGACCCAGAAAAGCCCTTTCCTAGGTTGTTTCTTCCCGTTGCCACCATCCCACCTCCTATCATGGCTGGAGTTGGGGTAAGAAGAGAAAGTCCAAGATTAGGTTATTCAGATTCCCTGGACTGAGTTTGAGGGACAAGGAGAAACAGTCCGTTAAAGTCTGCTGATTGCTTTGGAAGCAGGCGTGGCATCTACTTCCTAAACAACATGCCTCTGGAAACTTTATGAACTTTGAGAAATGACAATAGTTACTGAAAGACTTCAGGTTTTTTTTTTGTTCATAGGGTTGCTGTGAATCGTGTTCTACTCGACGGCAATTGATAAGAGCAATTGCTTTGAAAGCTGGTCTTTAAGAGTCACTTATCTCAAACAGGAGGTGTTTGCCATTATAGTTATTATTATAGTAGATCAGAAAACAAAGTTCTGAAAGAACAGCTCAAGTGTGAAGTTTTTCAACAGGGTTTCTCTATTTTCTCAGAAATAGAAATGGATGATGCTTACATGTACATGTTTGTATGCAGTCACTCACTGTGAGTCACCGGCAACTTGATGGCACACAACAATAACAACAACAACAACATATTCTTATCAGGACGGTGATATTATCTTGGTCTATGGCAAGTAGACCTTAGGAAACAATCTCCTACATCCAGGGAGTCACACTTTATCATCATTGGCTTTATGTTCCTTTGGCATTAAGGGTTTACTCCTCAAAGTGGCTTTTCTAAACATTGTTTTTTTTTACTTTGCCACATGGATGGGTGGGATCATACAAATAGAGTGTGCTAGTCTAGCCACAAGGAGGTAATCTAGTGTTACCATCACACTAAATTTAAATGGAGTGGTTTCAGCGGGAGATATTGGAAATTTGAACACTAAGAAGAGGAAGCAGCATGTCTCCTTCAGGGTCAGAGATTATATAAGAGAAGCAGCAGCATTAGTTGAGAACAGGAGAGTTAGAAAAGGCAGCTGATTTGAGACTGCTACTCCCTGAAGCCAGAGCAGAGGCTTCTACCCTAGCTTGCTGGAGGATTGAGGTAAGATGTCATAAATGGCAAGGACTAAGGGAATGTTGTGACACTGACCTAAACCTTGAAACTAAAGATCAAAGTGCCTGTGGCCCTACTTGAGAAATTGTTTGCACTGAAGGATTGTATCCTGCTGCTAACATGAATTATAGCCTGTTAATTTCCTAATAAACCCTATAACCATGACTATGGTTCTCCAAAGTTGTGTAGTCATTGCAATAGATTTTGGACCCCGTAGAGCAGTAAGATTAATGTTGGAATTATTAGAAGTAGATGCGGGAATGTGGGAGACCTTATGTTTGACCGTATAGGAATTAGTTTTATACTGTGGATGTTGTTGATGGGCTAGGTCTCCATTGTGGAGTTAGTAGAAGTCAGACTCAGCAGCAGTCCTCAGGCTGCCTACACTCTCTGCCCTCAGCTGTTCTGGTAGAAAGATTCCTCCAACATATATTCATACCTTATCATGTGCAAGGATCTGGTCTCGGGGTTGTGATACATTGAGATGACTCCATGCTGTTCTTGCTTTTAATATAAATACAGGCATCCCTTGTTGGTTTTTTGTTTTGTCTTTTCAAATTGAAGATTAAGGGCAACCTTGCATTGAGAATGTTTGCTGACACTATTTTCCCAACAGTATATGTTCACTTCATGCCTCTGTGTCATATTTTGGTAATTTTTACAGTATTTCTAAGTTTTTAGTAATTCCATTTAGACTGCAATATAGTATCAACATTACTTTTATATGCACTGAGAAACAAAAAATTGTATTGTGTTACGTGGTGGTCTGGAACTGAACCCACAATGTCTCTGAGGTATGCCTGTATTCTCACACCCTGAGAAGATGCACTTCATAGCAGTTTGTTTGAGAAGAGACAAACCAAATGGCCCTGGAGACTCATCGCCTGACTCCTCTCTGGTTTTGTGGTCTAGCAATTAGCTGCCTCAGTAGATCTGAGTCAGATCAGAGGAAGGATAGTGCCCACAGATGATGAGTTCCAGAAACAAAAGTATCTGTTGCCAAGGAGTCTATTCTGACTCACAGCAACTCATCATGCAGAGTACGACTGCTCCCCGGGGGCTCCAAGGTTGTACATCTTTAATCACACTTTTCTCCCTTGTTCAAATCATTTGGCAATTAGGTGCTTAATCACTCAGGGACAAGTCTTCTCTGACCTCTAGGGGAACCTGCTTCAGAATGGCACACATAGTTTCTGGCTTCTAGCTCCTGGCTGGTTTTGGGGATGTGTCCAGTACTGCTTCAGGTACACAGCCTAGGAGCCCCTCTCTGAGGGAAAATGAGAGGTAGGAGCTGGGCTGAGGAAGTGGGATGGGGAAATTGTGTATTGTATACAATCTACCGTCTTTGCTTGTGGCCATCTTCCCTTTCCTGTTTATATACCACATGGGATTTGCTGGTGTGTATATGCATGTCCATGCATATAGGTTGGTAGCTGCATGAAGGTAAAATTTAGCAGTATCTCCTCCAGCCAGGTCCCAGGGAAGGGATATGACCCAACATCATAAGCCCAGGTGTCAGCCCTTCTGGTAATACTGGGACCGCCCAACCTCTTAGAGCCCAGATAATAGGGAGAAGAGCCCACAGAAGGCCAGCCAGGTGAACGCTTCTCCCAAAACAAACACTCTGAGCCGGTGAGGCTCAGTGACAGGTAGTAAGGAGGTCACCTCTGCGGAGTTCAGGAATATTTGAGAGTTTGCTTATGTTTTGAAGAAAGAAGGAAGGAGGATAAGATGATAAGGATCTGAAGGGATTAGGGTCTGAAACTGCTCCACAGAAAGGCAGAGAGCCTATTGGGTTGATGCGAAACTCTGGAATGGATTTTGCTGCTTCTGTGAAGCAAAGCCACCAACAAACTCATAGCTAAACCTGGGGCGAATGTAAGCGTTCTGTAGGTAGAGTTTTAACAGCTGTCTGCGGAACTATGCTGAGTGCTTCTCAGTTAGGCAAAGACTTTAAATATTGGTAAATTTGCTAAGCGACTGTTTGTTACTTGTGGTTTGTTTTGTTTTTTTTTTTGGTCTGGACCATGTTTCCTTTTCTTTTCAAGGCTGTACAATTGTTATGGACTTTCTGGATAAAGGGTGAGTTGGCGTGATGATCGGATACACTTAAAGTGTCCTCCGTTAGTGTCTTCCAAAATGATGGGCTGAGGGCATGTCAAGAACATCTTCTTGTCGGGAGGCGGGGAGGAGGGACAGGGAGGGAAATGTGCAACGATGAATTAATGGAAATCCAAGTTCTGTATAAACTTTCATTAAAATATCAATTAAAAAATAAATTTAAAAAGCCTATCTTATAGTCGTAAAATTTGCCACGTTTGTATCATAACACTATTTCCAGCTCATAACAGGCCTATAGGACACAAAACTGCTTCATAGGGCTTCCTAGGTGTTAATCTTCATAGAGCTCTGGTAGCCTACTGGATAAATTGCATTGTCAACCCCAAGGCAGGTGGTTTGAATCCACGAGCTGCTCTGCAAGACTAAGATGGGCAATTCTCTCTTGTGCAATTTAAGGCTCTGAAAACTGAATGGAGGGTCAGCTATGCGTCAATAGTTCAGCCTGAAAGGCAGTGAGTTGGGTTTTTTGGTTTTGTTGATTTGGTTTTTTTGGCTGCTCCTCAGGAGAAAGATAGGCAGATAAAGTTTCTCTTTGTTAGGATGTAGGACAGCCTAGTAAATCTGATGGAGGGTTGCCATGAGTCACACTCAACCTGACAGATCTTGATGGTTTGTAATCTTTATAGGAGCAGAAGGCTCCTGAAAATTGGGAAGCATCAGGGTGTGTTCGACTCGCTGACCTTCCAGTTGGTAGCTGAACACACTTGTTGTTGCCTCTCCAGGACTCCCGTAGGGCCAAGAAAGCCTCTACTGCTTGGAATGTTGCTGCTGAGACTTACACTAATAGTGATCACTGCTATTTCTTCTCTTCCTGACAGCCTAACTAATTGGATTGTAATTGTTGTACCAGTGGTGTTTGGTATGCAAGTCTGGATTTGCTAAGACTTTGGTTTACTTTGTGACATCTTCCAGGAAGAAGAGCTTAGTCTCTGCCCTGCTCTGTGCCTGTGAGGCTGCTCTTTATGAGCTCTTTCACCTGGGATCTCTTGTCATGTGACAGCTGGTTCGATTCAATTAAGGAGAAATGTTAGGAAGAGGCTGAGGAAGAGAGGAGAAAAGCAAAATGAGAGTATTTTGTTCCCTGCTGTGGCTGTGTTTCTCTATAGAGGCAGCAACTATGGGTTGTGTTGTTGCTGTTGTTAGGTGCCATCAAGTTGAGTATGACTCATAGCGACCCTATGAACAAAAGATCTGAAACCAGTCCTGTCCTGTGCCATCCTCACACTTTCTGATACACATGAGCCCGTTGCACCAGTCACCTTGTCAGTCCATCTGGTTGAAGATCTCCCTCTCATTTGCCGACCCTCCCCTCTTCCCAACATCATGTCCCTCTCCAAGGAATAGCACCTCCTAGCAACATGCTCAAAGTATGTGAGGTGAAGCTTCATCATTCTTGCCTCCAAGGAGCACTCTGGCTGCACCCTTTCCAAGACATATCTATTTGTTTTCTTGTCCATCCATGGAATGTTCAATGCTCTTCTCCAACACCATAGCTCAAGGGCATCAATTCTTTTTTCTGTCATCCATATTCATTGTCCAGGTCTAGGATGCGTAGCTAGTAATCCAAAGACCATGGCCTGAATCAGATGAACCTTAGTTCTCAAGCTGACACCAGTACTCTTCAATAATTTGGAAAGGTCCCTAACTGCAGATTTTCCCAGCTCACTGTATCTCCTTACTTCCTGACTGCTTGTACCAAGGATGTTAATTGTGGATCCAAGCAAGATGAAGCTGTTGACAGTTTCAATCTCCTCTCCATCCATCATGACACTGCCTATTGGTCCAGTGGTAAGAATCTTTGTTTTCTTGATATTAAGATGCAATCCATACTGAAGGCAGCATTCCTTGATCTTCTGCAACAAGTGCTTCAAGTCCTCCTCCCTTAAAACAAGCAAGATTGTGTCATCTGCATAAAGCAGGTTATTAAAGCAGGTTATTGATCAGTCTCCCTCTAATCCTGATGCCACACTTCTCTTCATAGAGTCCAGCTCCTCAGATCATTTCCTCAGCGTATACATTGAGCAGGCATGGAGACAGAATATATCCCTGACACACTCCCTTACAAATTCCAAACCATGCATTGCTCTCCTTCTGCATTCTTACAACAGCCTCCTAGTCCCGGTATAGTTTCCTTACGAGCACAATCAAGTGCTCTGGGATTCCCATTCTTCTCAATGTCAGCCACAACTTGTGATGACCCACACAGTCAAATGCCTTTGCATAGCTAATAAAGCACAAATAGACATTCTTCTGGTATTCCTTACTTTCAGCCAGGATCCATCTGACATCAGCAATGATATCCCTGGTTCCCTGGTGGCATGACCTCTTCTAAATCCTGCTTGAACTTGGCAATTCCCCATCTATGTACTATTCCAGCTGTTTTTGAATGATCTTCAGCAGTATTTTGCTAGCATGTGGTATCAGTGATATTATTCGATAATTTCGACATTCAGTTGGATCAGTCTTCTTGGGAATGGAACAAATATAGACCTCTTCCAATCCATTGGCCAGACAGGTCTCCTCCAAATTTCCTGGCATAGACTGGTGAGTACACCCAAGGCTGCATCTGTTAATTGAAATAAGTCAATTGGTATCTCATTGATTTGCATTGACACAAAAGATGACTTTACACTTGGATTTTACCCAAGGGGCTGCATAAGAATCAGATTGACTACATTTGTGGAAGAAACTGTTGTAGAAGCTCATTATCAGCAGTCAAAATTAGGCCAGGGGCAGACTGTGGGTCAGATCATCAATTAATCATATGCAAGTTCAAATTGAGGCCAAAGAAAAGAAAAATAAAACCACAGGAACCAAGATATGATCTTGAATCAATTCCATCAAAATTTCATGATCATCTTAAGAATAGGTTTGAGGCATTGAACACCAGTGACAGAAGACCAGATGAGTTGTGGGATAATATCAAGGATATCATCCAGACAGAAAGCAAAAGGTCATTACAGAAACAGAGGAGAAAGAAAAACTGAAGTAACTGTCAGAAGGGACTCTAAAGGTTGGTTTGGAACATTGGGAAGCCAAATGTAAAGGAAAACATTCCAAAGTAAAAGAGCTAAACAGGTGGTTTCAAAGGACGGCTAGGGAGAACAAAGCAAAGTATTATAATGGAATGTGCAGAGAGCTGGAATTGGAGAATAAAAAGGGAAGCACTCACTCTGCATTTCTCAAGCTGAAAGAACTAAAGATAAAATTTAAGCCTTGTGTCGCAATGTTGAAAGGTACTATGGGCAATATATTGAATGACCCAAAATATATCAAAAGAAGATGGAAAAACTATACAGAGTCACTGTACCAGAAAGAATTGATTGACACTGAAAAATGTCAGGAAGTACCATATGAACAGGAGAGCCAATGGTAATAAAAGAGGAAGTGAAAGCTGCATTGAAGGCGTTGGGAATTGTGGGTACCCTCTTTTATATCTTCTCATCAGTTCTAATAACACTATTCTCACCTTCTGGTTTTTTAAGGACTTAAGAGAGAGTAGTTGTCTTGTGATGGGTAATATGTCTTCCAACACAACCGTGGTTCACAATACAATGTAACTATCTTATTAGGTTTGCTGTTAGGTGTAGTAGAGTTGATTATAACTCATCATGAGCCTATGAACAACAGATCTAAACCTTGCCTTATCCTGTGTGATTCTCAAGCCCTGCTCAAGCTCATTGCTGTAGTCACTGTGTCAGTGCATCTTGTTGAGGATCTTTCTTTCTCTCTCTCTCTGACCCTATGCTTTCCCAGCATGAGCTCCCCGCCACCCAAGTTCTGTCTCCTTCTGACAACATGCTTAAAGTATGTGAGATGAAGTTTTACCATCCTTGTCTCTGAGGAGCACCCTGGGTTGCACTTTACCCAAAACAGACTTGTTTGTTCTTTTGGTAGTCCACGGGATATTCAGTATGCTTCTCCAAGCCCACAATCCAAAGGTATTGATTCTTGTTTGGTCTTCCTTGTTCATTGTCTAACTTTCAGATGCATAGAAAACATTTGAAAATACCATGTCTTGGATCATGTGCACCTTAGTCTTTAATGTGACATGCTTGCTTGTTAACACTTTGGTAGTGGCTGTTGCAGTTATGTACCATTAAGTTGGAAGTGACTCATAGCTGATCCTCCAGCACATTTTCATAGACAGTTAATTGCACAGGAGGACATTGACCATCTCTCTCCTGTGTAGCAGCTGGTGGATTTAAACCTTGAGCCTTGGAGCTGGCAGGGCAACTTCTTAGCACCAAATCACCAGCACTCACTTAACACTTTGGAGAGGTCCTTTACAGCAGATTTCTCCAATGCAACACATCTTTTGGTCTTTTGATTTCGTCACTGCTATAAAGTAAAATAAAATCCAAATAGAAGAAAATCACTAACTGCAATCTTTTCTCTATCTCATATATTATAAATTCTAAACCTCTATTTACTATGCAAAGACATTTGACTGTGTGGACCAAATAAATTATGGCTAATATTGAGAAGTATGGGAATCCCAGAACACTTAACCGTACTCATACAAAACCTATACCTAGACCAAGAGGCTCTTGTGTGAACAGAGCAAGGGAATACTGTTGTTGTTATTGTTGATTTAAAATGAAGAAAGGGACGCATTATGGTTACTGGACTCTAAGAATATGGCATCTGGATTGGAGGAAGACTCATCAACAACCGTTGTTATGCAAATAACACAATCTTATTTGCTGAAAGAGGAGGACTTGATGTGCTTGTTGCAGATCAAAGCCTACAGCTTTCAGTATGGGTTGCTTCTCAAAGTCAAGAAGAGAAAAACTCTCACCACTAGACAGACTGATAGGCAACATCGTGATAGGTGGAGAAAAGATTGAGACTATCAGTGACTTTGTCTTACTTGGGTCCACAGCCAGTACCCTTCATATCACCTGTCAGGAGATCAGGAGACGTATTGCACTGGAAAGGTCTGCAGCCAGGGAACTCTCCAAATTATTGAGGAGCAATGACGTCAGTTTGAGGATTAAGGTGCATCTGATACAGGCCATGGTCTTTCCAATCACTTGCTATACATCTGAGAGCTGGACAGTGAATAAGGATGACAGAAGAAGCAATGCCTTTGAGTTGTGGTGTTGGAGAAGAATACTGACTATCCCATAGATTGCCAAAAGAACAAACAGACATGTCTTGGAGAGGGTACAGCTCCTTGGAGGCACCCAAGCTATTCGTTTGAGAGGGAGGGACATCATGCTTAGAGAAAGAGAGGAAAATCTTCAATAGGGTGGATTGACACAGTGACTGTAGCAATGGTCTCGAGTATTTAAGATATTGTGAGGAGGGCACAGGTTAGGACAGGGTTCAGTTCTGTTGGTCATAAGTTGGCTATGAGTTTTCACTGCTGTCCTTATATATCACATAAGCAACCTCATTTCATAATTATACTAGATTGGATTACAAGTTCTCTAGATGACAGAATAGAACACAAAACATTTTCATTTAGAAACGTAAGAGTCAAAACTCTGTTACTTATAACCACAAATAGAGTCGCTACGAGTTGGACTCAATAGCACATAACAACAATAACAACTTAAGTCCATTCAAGAAGCTGTATCTTGGGGCAAACTAAAGCCACAGAAGTTGGCAATTAAGGTAAGAACAGCTGGTTTTCCTTGGATTTTGTATTGAATGGCTAAAGGGAATAATTTTGCAAGCTTTTTGCCACAGGAAGTGTTGTTAGTTTTGTGGTATTTGTCCCCAGGACAATTATGCTGGATACATAGTGGGAACATACTCCCATAGTGGATACTCAGGGGAGTGTAAAAGTTTGATAAGGAAAGTACCTGGGGTGCAGACTCAATCAGTTGCTCAAGAAGAATTGGCATAGAAAGTGCTTGGATTCACCCTTTTTTAGCTATGTGATATGTGTTCTATTTACTTCAGCAATTTCATTTACAGGACACACTACCCATCCTGCAGTTGGATAAGAAAGAAGGATAAGACAAGAAACTGCTTTGCAGCGAAAGGGCCCTAGTACCAGGCAGGCTGGTGGTGGGCAGGGGTCAGTTTCATTCAGTCTCCTGGAGGCAAAGTCCCCAAGCAGCATAGTTACTAACCTAAAGGTTGCTGGTTCAAACAGACTGTTTACATTATGATTAGGGTTAGGAAAGGCCCTGTGAGAGAGTTCTGCTCTGTGACACAAGCTGTTATCCTAAGTTGGAATCCAGTGAACAACAATGGCTGCCTTTGTCTCTGAAATGACTGCTCTGATCATAAAGCATTTCCTTCTTTAATTATCCTGCTTTATCCTGGCCTAGCCCCCTGGATCTCCTTTAGTCTCTAAATCCACATCACCTGCCTTTCCCCTCACTGCTGCTCATGCTCACAATCCCTTTCTGTACCGTTCCAGAGTCTCAGAGGTCCTGGTGATAGAGTGAGGAAGCTATGGTGACTTCTGGGTTTAGGCCTTTAAAGAACCTGGGCATAGAAAAGGCCCCTGTAGAGCTCACTCTCATACTTCTAGTTGTTATGTGCTGTCGAGTCCCTGTGACTCATACTGACCGATAGTTCTGAAGCCTGCCCTGTCCTGAGCCAGTCTCACTGACTCCAACACACCTACCCCCATTATCTCAGTTACTGTGTCAATCCATCTCATCTGGGGTCTTTTCCTCCTACTCTCTTCTTCCACTGTTCCAAGAATGATGTTCTACTCTATGGAGTTGTCCCATCTGGCCATATGCCCAAAATATGTGAGACGAAGATCCAAGATCCTTGCCTCCAAGGAGAAGCTTGGTTTTAACCACTCTAAGACAGACCTGTTTGTTCTCTTGGCGATTCATGGCATGTTCAAGACTCTTCTCCAGGACTACAACTCAAAGGCATCCATTTTTCTTCTGTCATCCTTAGTCATTATTCAGCTCTCTGATACACAGCAAGTAATTATGAAGACCATGGCCTTGATCCCTAGACTGACATATTTCTAGATATTATGAAGACCATGGCCTTAGTCCCTAGACTGACATATTTCTAGATATCTCTCAAAATAGGCAACAGACCCACACTGAGTTTCAGATGTAGAACAGACGACACTCCCTGACCCAAATACAACTTCAGAGAGTGTAATTTATATTACACAAACAAAACACCCAACCATGTTGACAATAGCAAGCAAGTGAAAAAAGACACACTTAAAATTTTTCTGTGTTAAGAGTCTTTTTGTATCTTTTGCCTATTTTATGATTGGGTTATCAGCCTTTTTTCTTATGGAGGCCTGGTTCTTGTTGTTGTTGTTGATTGTCTTCGGGTCCAGCACGACTTATTGTGACCCTATCAACAAAAGGCTTGAAGATTTTATATAACCACTGACATTGATCAAAGTTCATAGTTTCTGGAGGGATGTTGTTGGGGAAGTGAATCTCACTCCTGCTTCGTAGTATCCCGTAAACTTTACTTATGAGACCCTTGTTTGAAATGTCATTGCCAAGTCTGAGTTTTTCTTCCCAGTCTGACGGCTGCCTTTTCTTCCTATTGGAGAAGACTTTTGATGCACAAAGATATTTGCTTTTAAAAAGGTCCTTTTCCTCACAAAAATAGTAAAAAATTTTTTAAAAAGTTGGTTTTTTTTTAAAATAAAAGGTCCTTTCCCTCAATCTTACCCTCTCCTGGTTGACATTTATGGCTATGTTTGCAAGCCTGTTTATGCTGTAGATTGTTACTGTTGTGTTCTATCAAATCAGAACCGACTCATAGCTGAATCTCTAGTGGGTTTCAGACTTTTCTCCATTTATCATGATGTTGCCTACTGGTACAGTGGTGAGGATTTTTGTTTTCTTGATGTTGAGATGTGTAATCCATGTTGAAGGCTGTGGTCTTTGATCTTCCTCAGTAAGTGCTTTAAGTTTTCTTCACTTTCTACAAGCAAAGTTATGTCATGTTGACAAGTCTTCCTCTAGCCCTGATGCCTTGTGGTGGTTTTCTGTTATAGCAGCACTAAGAAACCAAGATGGTAAATTAAGAATAACAGTCTTATTAAGTCCATCATATTGTAAATAATTACATTAATTAATGTTATAAACTTGGAAGCAGGAGTGGAACTCACTACCAAAACAGCTTGCCTCCAGAAACTATGAACTTGGAGAAACGACTAAAGTTATACAAGTGTTTAGGTTTTGCGTACATAGGGTCACTATGAATCATCCACAACTCAATGACACTTAACAACAACAACAACGTTACAAAAACATCTATAAATGATTGGATGAAAATGTATTATGATTCGTAAACACTCAAAATGATAAAAAAAAGTGAAAGAAAATGCTGTAATTCACTTTTCAACTGCAGTTTCTTGAAGATAAATATTCTTTGCTACAACTTTGGAGCTAGCTTTGTCTCTGTGTGTGCTGTCCCAGCCTGATGAATGGCAGGACTGGTGTTTGCTTTCTCAATCTTGTGGGGGTGACAGAGACTGACACAGAGTTCCTTATGATTTTAAGGTCCTGGAAGTGCGAAGGGTGATACTTTAAGGAGGGACAAATGTAGATTGCTTTGGCGGTTATTTTTCTCCGGCTTTGAGTAGTCTTCATGGAGCTGGGTCAGCTGCTTTCAGCCCAGAGGAGGATCAGACTGACGCCAGAGGTGTCTATTTTTCTAACAAGTCCATTTCCTCAACCAGGAGCCTCGGCTGTTAAAATGCTATTCCCAAGACTTCCTTTTTTGGTATTTTCAGTGACAACATTACAGGCCAGGGCTAGTGACCAGGGTAGCTATCAGGTAGCTAACATTAGGGTCAAGGACATGGAGACAGAGGGACAAGACCTGTGCATTCTCGGCCCTCACTGCTCATACTTGTGGTGTGCATCGAGTGGAAAATGACCCATAGAGCTGACCCTCCAGTGGATTTTTCAGAGACAGTAAATAACATGGAAGGAGGTTACCCTTTTCTCCCTCATGGAATAGCTTGTGGCTTGAAACTCTGTACAGTTGGTTTTGCAGTGCAACTCCCTACCAAGCTACCACAGCTTCCCGTAGTGTCCCTGAGGAACTCTATTTAATGAAATTTTTATTTTATACTCGTTTACTTACAAAATTCATATTCATTGTTTTTCACACTCAGTCTTTCCAATTTTCTCTATCTACCTCTCTCTCCCTACACCCATCAAATTGTGTGACCCAGTAATTATCCCTCCCCTTCCCCACCTTGGACCCTCATACACGTTTTACTAGTTTGTCTATTTCTAAAATAATGGTCTTATACAGTATTTGTCCTTATGGGACTGAGTTAGTTCACTTAGCATAATGCTCTCCAGTCCCTCCCAAGTTGGGAGTGTATATAAAATCATTGCTCTTGAAAGTTGCATAGTATTCCATCATGTGAATGTACCATAATTTCTCAATCTAGCCAATTGTGGTTGGACATTTGGGCTGTTTTCATGCTCCTTATATGGTGAATAACGCTGCTGTGCGCATTGGTGTACAAGTCTCTGTTTGTACCTCAGTTCTAATTTTCTTGAAGTATATTCCAAGCAGTGGAATGAGGTACTCTATTTTGTGTTTATGTGCATGGCCCTACTTGGGGATTCAGGGGTGGCCATCCTTGTCCTCCTCACACCACACAAAAGCACACATCAACCTCTCTTCCCTAATTTCCAAAAGTAGTTGTTTCAATCTGGATCACTATGAAGATGGGAAACATTCCATCTAGGGGTCCTGTCAGGTCTCAGGGAGGGCTGGTGACTTGAGTGATCAAACCTCTGGAATCTGCAAGCCCAAGTCTGGGCAAAGTGGCCATGGAGTTTCAGCTAATCAAATGCTGATTTGGCTAATCAAGAGTGAGGGAAGTGGGGATTCTGGCAAAAAGAAAGTCCTAAAAGAGTAGACCATTTGAAAGAGAAGTAGATTTCATATGGAAGGAAAACCTAGTTCTCCACATGCACATAGGAAGCAGGGGCAAAAAAATCTGGTGCAGGGTGGCTGCTCCAGCTAACAGGTTGTAGCAGCCAGGCAGGCTGGTGGGCTGATAGTAAAACCAGGTACGGATTTAGCAGCTCCTAGAAGCAAAAACTCTGACTGTCCTACGGTTCAATGGGAAAATTTGGAACGGCTTTATGAAAAATGCAGGAATTGGACCTGCAGGAACAAAGCCTAGGTCTAGAATCTGTTTTCTATCCCTTTCCTCTCTTTCTGAAGAATGTGGCAGCAGGATTGGAAGAAAACTCAGCAACAATCTGTCTTATGCAGATGATACAACCTTGCTTGCTGAAAGGTTTGAGAAGGCTTGAAACACTGCGGAAAATCAAAGACAACAGCCTTCAATATGGACTTTGTCTCAACATCAGGAAAACAAAATCCTCACCACTAGGCTGATAGATGACATCAGGGTAGATGGAGAAGAGAGAGAGAGTGTGTCAACAGTGTCATCTTGCTTGCCTCCACAAAATCAGCAGCCTTTGTACCCACAGACAGGAAATCAGAGATGAACTGTATTGGGGAAATATACTGTCGAGGATCTTTCCAGAGTGCTAAAGAGTAACGATGTCAGTCTAAAGACTACGGTGAACCTGATCCAAGCCATGGGCAATGCATCTGAGAGTTGGACAATAACTAAAGATGACAGAAGAAGAATTGATGGTTTTCCGTTTTAGTGCTGGAGAAGAGTACTGAACATACCATAAACTGCAAGGAGAACAAACAGTTGTGTCTTGGAGAAGGTGAAACCAAGTTTCTTCATGGAGGCAAAGATGTTGAAACTCTGTCTCACATACTTTGGGCATGTTATCAGAAGGGTCCCAGTTCTTGGAAAGACATCCTGCTTGGAAGAGTAGAGGGTCAGTGCAAGATAAAGACCCTGGAAGAAATGAATTGACACAATGACTGTTGCAGTGGTGTTGGGTGTGTTGGAGATGGTGAGGTTGACCCAGGACAGGGCAAGGTGTAGAACTGTTGTTCATAGGGTTGCTATGAGTTGCAGTAGAATAGAGGCACAAGACAACAACAGTAAACACAGCAAGTGATCTCTAGTAGCTTAGTGTGTAGGTAATTGTACTACAAAACCAAAGGTGACCTCTAGTAGTTTAGATAGGCTACCTCCTTCCTTGAGATTGACAGCTTTCAGAAAATGCACTGGAGCCTATAAGTTGATTCTGACTTCACAGCAGTCTTGTTTAATGACTCATTGAAATGAAGGAACCTAAATTTCAAAGATGGGAGGGTCTGATCACCAACTGCCAACACTCTTCATGATTTTGTGAGCTGGCTTACCCCATGAAAGAAATGTGAATTTTTTTTTTCTTTAAAGAAGGGGCATCTAATCCACATCTTTAGTGTGTATAAGTAACCATTGCTCCTGGTGGTGTATTGGATCTGGTGCTCAAAACAGTTTCCCTAGACTATTATCCTTGGCCTTGCCACATGACCAGATAGGAACATACAAATAGAATGGATACATTCTGAGGCTCTACCCTACCAAAAGACAAGACCCAAATGGCTATCCTTAGTTCCCTGAAGGGTATGGTCTATATACCTGAGCTCCTGTAAAGAAGATTGTATCTGGGAAAGATTAGCTCTCTTTCTACTTGTCTGGGACAAGGCTTCAAACTTGATTCAATTGCCTTACCTCTGCCTGCCCTGCAAGCATGTGGCCCGCCTAAATCATTAACAGCTGTGGGAGCCAGAGACCCAGTGTGAGACAGAGCTGACCTGCGGATTCAGACCCCACAGAACCAGAGCTAGGAACCTTTATACAGGCTTGTTGGAGAAATGGAGGGTGGAGGGAAGGTGCCTTATTTGGCAAGACTAAGAGATCTTTGTTACACTGGCCTAAAGCTCTGAGGCTGAAGGTTGAGCAGACTGTGAGCACAATTTGGAAGCTGTCCTGAGTGATACTGTACACTGTTGCCAGCCTGAACTGTAAGCTGTTAACTTCCTTAATAAACCCCATAATCGTAAATATGTTTCTGTGAGGTCTGTGTAGGTATTGGAATGGATTTTTAACTCAAAAGGGCTATAGGATTGGTGCTGGAATTAGTTGAAAGAGGTATGGAGTGTGGAGGGAATGTTTGACCTCATGGGAGTTGTTTTTGAGTTATGGAGATATTAGTGGGATAGTTCTTCTAGTAGAGTTAGTAGAAGTCAAACTTGGTTGTTTCAATGCTGCACTTGCTCTTTTAAAAATCCTCATTGTTCAGTTTTTCAGAGCTTTCTGCAATGTGTTAGCAGCCAGGCCAGGGTTAAAAGGTCTTTTTCACTGTGCAAGCAAACTGTTGTTTCAACAGTGATAGATTTTTCTAGGAATGTGTCTGTAAACATGGCCACAGTGCAGTATTGCTGACCCACTAAACTGCCCTTTGTTGGGCAGATATAAATGGGAAGCAGATAAAGAGGAGGCTGAGGAATAAAAATTCACGACCACTTATTTGATACTAATTCACGGCCATCCAATATGTTACAGAGTACAACTGCTCTGATGAGTAAGGGGTTTCCACACTGTAAACTTCATGAAGCAGATCTCCAGGCCTTTCTTCTGTGGTGTCTCTGAGTGGATCTAAATCAACAAACTTTAGGTTAGTCTTACTCAAAATACTGATTATGGTTGAGTCTGTACTTACTCAGCGCTGATTCACTCATGAGTTTTCAAGGGGAGAAGATAGGAGCCACTGGAGGATTCAACCCGCTTTTGCATTAGCTGCACAGCCCTCTGTGCACTATTCCATCAGAGAACTTCCTCCTGGTTAGTAGTGGAAACACCATGTGTGCCCCCCACATAGGTCTATATACACTTTGCCAACAATACGCATGTTTGTCGGTCACGACTTGGAAATTTATCAGAAAGTCGATCTAAATTCTGTTAGGATCTTATTTCAGGAAAAGCTCTGGTGGCCTAATGAGTAAGAGGTTACACTGCCAATCCAAAGGCAAAGAAAGGTCCCTGACAGCCGATTTCCTCAACGCAACCTGATTTATTTATTTATTTTTTTTTTAATTTCTTGGTACCAACACCGTGGGACCAAAGGCATTGATTGTGGAACCAAGCAAGATGCAGTCTTGATAACTTCACTCTTTTTTTCTCCAGAGCCCTCTAGACAGATTTCAGCAGCTCCAGTGAGTTAAGTTGTAAATCCCTCAGGTGAGGGCATAAAAAATGTTAGCACAAAAAGAATATGGGAACAAAAGGAGAAGTGAACAAAAAGGCCAATTAAAAGTAAGGAGGAGAAATAAAGGACTTCATTTCCCTGGTAAGGAGTCGTGCAGCCAACCCTATGGCAGGGCATCTGAAGCCATCAGCATCTATCATGATGTTGCCTATTGGCCCAATGGTAAGGAGTTTTGCTTTCTTGATACTGAGATGTAATCCATACTGAGGCTGTAGACTTTGACCTTTGGCAGCGTTTCACTTTCAGCAAGCAAGGTTGTGTCATCTTCATAACATAGGTTGTCGAATCTTCCTCTGATCCATATGTCACATTCTTCATGTAGTTCAGCTTCTTGAATGATTGGCTCAGCATGCTGACTAAGTATGGCAAAAGGAGAGAGCTTTGACACCCACCTTTCTTGATTTTAGACCATGCAAAGTCCCCTTGTTCTGTTTGGACCCAATCTCTTGGTCTATGTATGTTGTTGTTGTTTATTGCCTACAAATCAAGAACAACTTATAGTGACTCTATGAACAAAAGACCTGAAACCCCTCTACAAACTGTTGACATCTCAAGATAAAGCAGGGTTCAGAGTTGTTGTATATAGGGTTGCTGTGAATCACAGGTGACTTGATGGCATATAACATTTTGGAAATTTTTCTTTGAAGAATTATCTAGCCTTATTTTTCACTCATTTTTTAAATTGGGTTGTTAAGTTTGTTGTTGAGTTATAATTCTAGATGTATTTTGAATGTTAGGCCTTGTTGTTATATGCCATTAAGTCACTTGCAACTTAAGCTCTGAACCCTGCTCTATCCTGAGCCAATCTTATTGTCTCTGACACACATACCCCCATTTCCCCAGTTACTGAGTCAATTCATCTCATCAATGGTCTTCCTTTCTTGCATTGTCCCTTCACACTGACAAGGATAATGTCTCTCTCCAAGGACTGGTCCCTCCTTGCAACACGTCCAAAGTATGTCAGATGAAACTTTAGAATCCTAGCCTCCAAGAAGCAGCCTGATTTCTCCCTCTCTAGGACAAATCTGCTTGTTCTCCTGGCAGTCCATGGTATATTCAATACTCTTCTCCTTCTATCATTCCTATGATTTGAAGAATAACTATTCCTTTCTCCTGGTTGTCTTTTCCACCTTTTAGATAATGTTTTTTTTAATGCACAAGAGTCCTGGTAATTGCTTGTTGGGTTACACACACACACACACACACACACACACACACACGTGCAGAACTTTAATATTGTTAACAGTTTTCCATTAACCAAAGGATTCATAAAAATTGTATCCCCTTTCTCTGGGATTAAGGTAACAGTCATTAAAAAAAGACCACATGCTCTTGAAGAAACTATTTGTGAAGAGCTTTAATTCTACAACTTGAACATATATCAATAAACACAACTCCCACTTGTCTGTTTGGCAGAATGCCCCCACCCCCACCCGGCTCATGTAGGTCTAGACTTCTCAAGGAAAAATACAGCATACCAGTGAATACACTTGGCTGCTGACCAATATGGAGGAAGTGTAAACTTGCTATGAAGGAACTTGAAGGCAAGTCTTATGATCTTCCCCAAGTCAGCCAGTAAGAAACTGTTGGGGCAATTATGGGACACGTAGGGGTCACCATGAGTCAGAATTGATTGACAACTGGTATGTATATAGGATATCATTTACAGTAAGAAAAAGGAATAGGAAATGAGAACCTAAACACAGACACTTCTTGTGGGATCGCTTTATTTTTTTGTTCATCATCGCCACTCACCTTATGGTGCCCTCATTAAATTCCTCTGGCTGCCCATCTACAGTCTTTTAAAGAATATTTTTTTTAATTGTTGAACATTTTCTTACCCCTGCCCTCTGCTTCCCCTCAGTTCACTTTGCAAGGCACCCCTTTTTCCAGATTGTTGTCATGTATTCCTTTCAGATAGTTCTTCGCCTCATCTGGTCGCCTCCGCAGTGTTCATTATCTAGCCACTCTTTTCCCATTCTTTTCCCAACTCCCCCATGTCTATCCTGTTTTATAACAGTGGTGTTATGTAGTGTTTGCCCTTTTGTAACTGGGATATTTCACTCAGCATAATGTCTTCCAATGTCCCCATGTTGTGTAATGTTTCACGGGTTCATTGTTTTTCAATGGTGTGTAAATTCCATAATGTGAATGCACCATAGTTTTTCTATCCATTCATTTGTTGAGGGGCACTGGGGTTGCTTCCAGCTCTTTGCTATTGTGAAAACACAGCAGTAAACATGGGTGTATATACATCTGAGTAATGGCTCTGGTTTCTTTTAAGGGTATATTCCCAGTAGTAGAATTGTTGGGTCAAATTGTATTTCTATTTCCAACTTTTTGAGAAAGCGTCAGACCACCTTCCAGAGTGGCTGTACCATTTTACATTCGCACAAGCAGTGAAGAAGAGTTCCAATCTCTGCACAATCTTGCCAGTTTTTGTTTGCTACCCTGTTGAACTTTGCCACTGTTTCTGGGATGAGGTGATATCTCATAATTTTTCTGACTTGCGTTTCTCTGATAGCAAGGAATTTTGAACATTTCTCCGTGCATTGCCTGCCGTCTTGAGTATCTTCTTTGATGAAGTGTATATTCATACCCTGTGCCCATTTTGTGCTTGGGCTGTTTGTCTTTTTCTTGTTGAGGTACCATCTACAGTCTTTTGAATGGCAGCAGAGTCAACATTCCCATGATTATCTGTGTTGTTTGGTGCTGTCGAGTTGTAACGCCCTCATAGCTAACTCTCCAGTGAATTTTCAGAGGCTATAAAACACACGGGAGGCAATCACCCATCTTTTTTCCTGTGGAGCAGCTGGCAGATTGGAACCACATGCCTTTGGGTTGGCACTCCTTACCACTATGTCACCAGAGCTGAGGCTGGCAGGGGGAGGACAAGAAGTGGGAGGAGGGCAGAACACAGAGGATGCAGAGAGTTTCCTTTCACCCAGGTGCATGCACCAGAACTCACGCCAATGTCTGCTGCAGTCTATTCTGACTCATCACGACTCCACAGAGTAGAACCGCTCCATAGAGTCCTGGAGACTGGAAATTTGGGGGGGGAGGACTACCACCTCTTTCTTCTCTAAGTTATAACCACATCATATGCATGTGAAATGTGGACAATTAATAAGACTCAAGAAGAGCTGATGCATTTTAATTATGTTGTTTGGTGAAGAGTATTGAGTACCCCACAGGCTGCCAGCAGAATGAACAAATCCATTTCGGAAGCACTATATCCAGAATGCACTTTGGGATGAGAGGGTGAGACTTTAGCTCGTGCACTTCAGACAAGTTGTCAGGAAGAACCAATCCTTGGAGGATATCATGCTTGGTAGAGGGTCAATGAAAAACAAAGAACTTCAAGGAGATAAATTGACAGAATGGCCACCACAATGGGCTCAAATATGGCAATGATTGAGAGGCGCCGGGCTGGGCAATACTTGGCTCTGTTGTACAGAGCATTGTGAAGAATGAGCACTAACTCAATGGCCCCCCCAAAACACAACCACCTTGGTAAATAATTTATAAGTTTCATATAAAATGAAGCCATGTATTATTATATGATCTGGCAATTCATCCAAGAGAAATAACAATTTCCTCTCATGAGATTTTTTTTGCCTCTGAAAATAAAGGGTCTAAGAGGGCCAGCTATGGGTCAGTACCAACTCGATGGCACCAACAGTATAAGAGATGGTATAGAATGCTCAGATACGCCATTCACAAGGTAGCTAGGAGACATGACGTGATCTGACATGACACACGACATACTCATGCCTGAATGTTCACAGCACTTCCTATCCAATAAATGCAACTGCAATTGAATTGAGTTTCACGGTTGACGTCTCGGTTAGCAGCTCAGTTCACAATACTGTATGCCACAAGGTGCCTCGTATACATCTGATCCAAACAAGGAAATGCTTAAATGAGGGAGTTTCTTCTGGGGGTAATGAGAATTAGCTATAGCTTCATTATGTGATGGTGGTGGTGATTACGTGGACACACAGTTATCCAAATTCATGTGTATACTTAAAATAGTTGCATTTTCCTGGCCAAATTAGACCCCAAATTGAGTCTATGATCGCATAGAGAGGAAAAATAACGACCCAGATAGACAGAGGCCAAGTGCAGGAGGAGTGCCCTTGAGGAGGAATGGTGTGCATCCAGTGGCTGCTGACACCGTCAGGGGGAGTGTATCTGTTTAGAAAGCAGGGCTGGGAGAGTTCGGATGCTGGTGACGGGAAGGGGGAGCATTCTCTTCTGGCGGCTCTGGTTTTCTCAGTTAAACAGGAAGCAAAACAGTAGTGAAGAGTGAGGAGTTGATGGAAAGATGAAGAAAAAAAAAGATGTGAGGGTCATTTGAAGAGACCAAATGGACCCTTTGGTCTGTGCCTGGTCCCTGTGGGTCACCGTGGGGGGCTTTCCCCTAGGTTCTCTTTCCCCATCAGGATCTTGTTTGTACGTCTTGTAGAGACAGCAGTTTCAGCTTAGAATCTTGGACTGGTCACTATTGTCATGGCAACTCCAGACCTTGTGGGCTGAAGCCTACTCTTGGAAGGAAAGGTCTGAGGGTGAGTGTAGGTTGAAGCCAACCATTAGATTGATATCAGTGTACAGTATATGAATAGATATCAGAGCACAGGTGGGTGGAATCCAGCCAGTGTTTGTGGGTGCAGGCAGGTAGCTGGCTTCTCTACCCAGGGATTAGAGCACTGGTCAGAAGCCCACAGAATAAATCTGTGCCAACTGGAAGCAACAGGCACTGAGGAGCAGTCTGACAGTGAGGACCACCCCCTCCCCTGCCCTGAGCTTTAAGACTTCCTTCCACAAGTGGACGTCCAAGGGCATCATGTAATGGAAACTGAGGGACTGAGCTTGACAGGCCAAGGGACATGACAGGAGGCCAACAGCAGGGCCCTGAAACCTAACAGAAAGGCATTTAGGTACTGAGATGGGGCGGTCCTCTGCTTCTTCTTGTCTTTTCTCCCCAGTTACCTTCAGCAGTGGCTCTTTGGAGGAATCCAATTTAATTAAATGAGCACTGCTTTTGAGCTCTCAGAAACAAATCTAGGGTATAGACTGCCTGAGCTCTCAGAAACAAATCTAGGGTATAGACTGCCTAGGTAGGCATAACTGCCTTCTCTCCATTCCTCCACCCTATTCCACCAGTTCCTGCAATAGAATTACCTATGGACCCTGTTGCGACTCAAGGGCTGTGAACTTGGCCCTTCCTGGGGCTGCTAGGCACAGAGGTGACCAGGTCAACTCAAAGGCCAAATTCCAGGAAAATACCCAAGCTAGTTTCCCTGTTAACATGAGAATACCAACTCAGAGCTGATATACCTTTAAATCAACTCCCCCAATGAGGGACCTTTCTAAACTCTGTCACTTCTTCAGCCTTGGCTCTAGTTTTGTCTTACTCTTTACAGAATCTTGTGTCCTACCTGAAGTAATAAATAGACTTACGACCCTCTACAATGAGGTCTTATCCAAAGGGACATCCCACATACAGGAGTCATCTCTGAGAAATGTGGCTTTAAAAAACAGCATTCCCTGCTAAAGACGACTCTCTAAACTTCCTCCGGCTTAGGCAGGAAATGCCTTCACTTGCTTTCAGGAGCCTGGTGGTCATGGAGTGAGAATCCTATCAGAAATGTACTGCTTTTAAAGAATTTTTCTCTAATGATTTGTCCTAAGTGCTCTAAATGATTATTGGTCCCCAACAGACTTGTGAAGTAAAAGACCATGGACAGTGTGGGGGCTATTTAGACTTCCCGGTGCTGTGGCCCTTTTCAGGGGCGGGCAGGGATTGTTGAGCCTCAGAAATGTTGTCTTGCTTAAGTGACAACCATGCTTCTCTCTGGTGCTGGGCATTCATTTGGCAGCGATGATGGAAGGCATCACAAGCAGCAAAAATATCTATGGTCCAAAGCTTTCCAGACGCCAGAGTTGCAGCGTATTTCACATGTTCCGTGTTCCATGCCACTCACCTCCCTCCCTGCTCCCAGGTGAGCAGTGGCCAGCTTGGGCATTGATAGCCCATCTTCTATTATCTTCTCCCCAGCGCAGACACAAAGACAGACAGGCGATGAGTACCAGTGGTGTCCTCGTAGAGGGTGGTCATCAGAGTTCCCACGGCCCTGCACATTCAGAGGAGGAGGCAGAGTTAATAGTGTCCCCATTCAAAATATCTTCACCCCAAAGACCTTGTTAAATCTAGGAATACATGTGCAGGGATTTACTGCCAAGTCCTGGGGAATCTGCTTATTCAGTTGACCCCTGTGAACTGAGCATGAGAGTGGTTAGTGCAGCATCAGGCTCAACCCTCAATACGTCAGGATAGATTAAGTCCATGCCTGAAGCATGGGCTCTGGCCTCAATGTCCTAAGAGCCAGACCTTGGTCTCCTCCTTTGATCTCTGAGCTGTGCCTTTCCCACCACACCCCATGGAGCACACTGCCCAGAGGTGTGGGGACAGAGAAAATAGGCATGAAATAGCTGGGGAATGAATAGACTACCAGGGTAAGAAAACTTCTAGACAGCTAGCAACAAGGCCCCACTGGGCCTGTTTGAGGCTGAAGACCATCTGGTGTGGTGAGGATTTTTCCAGCCATTTTTCAAACCATTCTCTTGCTGGAATGAGCAAAGAGCAAGCAGAGCTGATCCTCTTGACTAGGCCGTTCACTTAGCTAAGTCCAGGGACAGGAGCTGTGTGGGCTCGTGTGAGAGACTCTAGTGAAGAGCCATGGAAGGTAGGCTGGGGAACTAAAAGCTGTGAGTATAAAAGAAGATTGGATTCCATCCCCCACCAGAATGATCCAAGCTGAGGGATTATTTACGTGAGCAAAGTCACTTGGGCCTTTCAATTCTCCTATTACAGAATGAGTCTCAGAACACTTCCTTTGTGGAGCTGTTGTGAGGGCTAAATGATGTACTTTGTGTGGAAGTGCTTCTGGTCTGTGACAGGTATCACTGAGGGGCTGGTGTTGACAAAGCTTCCCAGGAAGCATCCCCCAGGGTGAATCACTCTGGTTTCTGTCCTGAAAAGCCTCCTGGAGCACTCCCAGGTCTCCTTGGTGATTCCCTTCAGTATCTCACATGTTCTCGACACTAATAATCCTCACTTAGAGGCTTCAAGACCCACCCGCTCTGCAGGACCCTTCAGGTGCAATGCTGCTCTTTGAGTCAAAGGCCAGAGATCAGAATGCCATCCCTCACCCCTCAGAAGGAAGTTTCTCTTAAGAGGCTTCAGGGACTCTCATCAACAGGCCACCATTGGACAGCCCTGTAAGAGCAGAAGGGTGTATCCAAAGCCCTCAGCCCAAGGTACAGGGACAATCTTCCACTCATACCTCACTGTCCACTCCTCTGAAAAGCCGTGTGAACACTGTGGCTGTGAATCTATCAGCCTCTGGTCCTTCCTTTATATATGCACAGCCAGTCTTTAACTTCGCTGATTTATTTCTCCACCTGAATCTAAGGAGAAGTGTCCTGTGGACAAAAGAATCACAAGTTATCTTCCTCCTGTGCGCACTGGCTTCTACAGACCTGGGCCAGCCCTCAGAGCTTTCTCTAGCTTTATCCAATCAGTTTTGTCTTCCTCAAGGGAGCTGTGGTGGGGCAGTCAAGAGGGAGTTTTGCTGCTAACACCAAGGCCATATCTCTCTGGCTGTTCAAATCCACTGGCTCCTTGGGAGAAAGACAGGCAGTCTTCTCATGTGCGATTCACAGCCTTAGTTTAGCCATGGTTTGTGGTTCTGCTTTCACGTGATGCCCATAATTTGAACTGAGTCCTCTTTCTTCAAACCTCCAGTGACTTCCCTTTCCCCCTTTTTCTCTGCCCTCTACCCTCAGTAAAATTGTGTCCCTTCTCCAGCCCACAACAGATCCTTTCTCTCTGATTTCTCAGAGTTCAAAACCACCAAACATAGTACCACTTAGTTCCAATTCGATGACTCTACATTGGGTTTCTGAGATTTTTAAATCTTAATAGGAGAAGACCGTTCATCTTTCTCCTACAGAGTGGCTGGCAGAGACATGGAGAGAAAAGACTATAGACTGTGATGCCAGAGCTCCAGTAATTCATTCATTTTTCTGTGTGGGAGAAAGAGGGGACTCCTCCTGATTCAAGCCTTTTCAATTACTTGCTATATATTTGAAAGTTGGACAATGAATAAGTAAGACAGAAGAATCAATGCCTCGAGTTGTGATGTTGGAGAACAGTACTGAATATCCCGGGTTCTGCCAAAAGAGGAAACAGATATATCTTGGAGAAGATGAAACCAATGTGCTCCTTGAAGGTAAGGATGATGAAGCTTCATTTCATGTTCTTGTCAGGATGGGCCAGTCTTTGGAAACAACATCACACTTGTATAGTTGGAGGATCAGTGTAAGAGTGGAAGCCCTACAACCAGATAGATTCACACAGTGATTGTAACAATGGGCCCAAGTATATTAAGAGATGGTGAGGATGCCAGCTCCATGGTTTATCGATTGCTGTGAGTCATCAGACATTCGAGGCACACAACAATAACAACCACATGCATCAGAGTCAACCCAATGGCACTGCTGTTTCTTCTCCCACCTCCTTTTCTGCTTTCCTTCATCTTTCCTTCTCCTCTTTTCTCTTCCTCCCTCCATCAGAATTTCATACCTTTCCTTTCTTCTGGCTCCTTTTCCACCAGCATTTAAATAGCCTCAAATGCTCACATTAGAAAACAAAGAGAAGCAAGAAAGATCTGACCTTCTAATTTCCCTTGCATCTCTGGGTGGAGCAGTCTTCATCCCCTTCGAATGAAGCAAGATTCTTCCATTTGCAAAGGATCCCTGGTTGGTGCTAAGTGTTTAGTTTATTACTCATGTCTGATAATTAAAAGGTTGATGGTTCAAAGCCATCTAGGAGCTTTACAGGTACAAGTTCTGGCAATCTGCTCCCTTACAGATTGTAGCCTAGAAAATCCTGTGAGCACAGCAACAGCTTCCATATACGCTACCTAGAAGAGTTGGGTTTTTGTGCTTGTGCAACTCTCAATTGGTCAGCGTTGTCTGAGATCTCTTCTAAATCACATTACAACAATTCAAGTTAATGGATGTCAGTTTAAAGATTAAGGTAAGCAAAGGATAAGAACAATAATGTCAGTTTGAAGACTAAGGTGCACCTGATTCAGGCCATAGTTATCTCAGTCACCTGTTAATCTTCAGAGACTGGACAATGAAAATGGATGACAGAAGAATAATTGATACCTCTGAGTTGTGGTGTCGTAGAAGAGTACTGAACATCCCATGCACTGCCAAAAGAACAGTCAGAGAGATCTTGGAAAAAGTGTAACCAGACTGTTCCTTAGAAGTAAAGATGGAGAAGCTTCACCTTTCATACTTAGGACATGTAGCAGGGTGAGGTTATTCCTTCGAAAGGAACATCATGCTTAGAAAGATGAAAGGTCAATGAAAGAGAGGAAGACTTCCAATGAGATAGACTGATGTCAGCAATGAGCTTAAGTGTATCACGGATGATGCGATGGCACAGGATAGGGCAGGGTTTAGGTTGGTTCATAGGGTGGCTATGAGTTGTACTGACATTGATGGCACTTAAAAACAACAACAATCTAAGGCATGATATTTACATGCTTCATGTGCTTGTAAAATTTAGAGAGTGTGTAAGGAAGAATAAAGAGAGATTGGTATCTTTGGATGTTGGGAAAATACCCCATGCTGGGCAAGGTAGAGAATCTGCAAAAAAAGAGGAAGACCCTCAACGAGATGGATTGACACAGTGACTGTAGCAATGGGCTTGAGCGTGGTTGAGACTGTGAGGGTAAAGTGGGATCGGGCAAGGTTCAGATCTGTTGTTCCTTGGGTCACAGTGAGTTACAGTCACTGTGGTAGAGCACAACAACAGCATACCAAATTAAGTAGGAAAAGCAATAAGCACAATTAAGAATTTTAATGAGTATTAAGATATAGTAAAGAGATTATATGTGAGGGAAAATTACCTGGAAGGAAAATCACTAAGATTTTATAAGAAGATGTACTTCAGCATTGATGAGATGGCGAGTGATTTTTCTTTTTTTCATTATGTATATGTTACTGGGTTTTCCATATTTCCTACTAGGAACATCTGCTTACTATCTTTCAAATAAGGAAACATAATAAATGCTAAGTTTTTGTTTTAAAAAAAAATAAAAAATTGTGCTTGCACACTTGGGTTGTTTCCATGTTCTTGGAACTGTGTATAACGCTGCTATGAACATTGGGGTACAAACATCCATTTGTGCCTCAGTTCTCATTTTCTCAGGGTACATTCCCAGTAGTGGAATAGCTGGGTCATATGGAATTTCTATGTTCAGCTTTTTGAGCAAGCACCAAATTGCCTTCCAGAATGGTTGTACCATTTTACAATCCCACCAACAATGTTTAAGAGTTCCTTTCTCAACACACCCTCTCCAACATTTTTCACTTGTTGCCCTGTTAAATTTTGCCACTGTTACTGGAGTGAGATGGTACCTCATTGTGGTTTTGGCTTGCATCTCTCTTATTGCCAGTGATTTGGAGCATTTCTTCAATGGATTGAGAATTTATGACACATTCACACAATGGAATACTGTACAGCACGCAGAAGCAATGATTTTGTAAATTATTACCTAACCTCGGAGGAACTGGAGAGCATTATACTGAGTGAACTAACTCAGTCCCACAAGGATAAATATTGTATAAAACTATTATTATAGAATGAGTATAAGGATCCAAGAGGGGTGGGAGAGGGTGGAAGCAAGAGGGATGAGGATGTAGAGGAGGGGGGATTAATCATGGGGTTGTACAGTTTGATGGGGGTGAGGTGAGGGAAACTGAAAGAATTTGTTCTTAAATATTCAAATTTTGTGAATAAACTAGTAGAATTTAAAAAAATAAACATACCATGGACTGCTAGGAGAACAAACAAGTTTGTCTTTGAGAGGATGAAGCCAGCCTGCTCCTTAGAGGCAAGGATTCTGAAGTTCCATCTGACATACTTTGGACATGTTGCAAAGAGGGACCACTCCTTGGAGAGAAACATCATGCTTGGGAGGGTGGAGGGACAGCGCAGGAGAGGAAGACCCTCGATGAGATGGATTGATTCCGTGACTAGGACAGTGGGGATGGGCCTGTCGGAGACAATAAGATTGGCATAAGATAGAGCAGGGTTTAGGGCTGTTATACATAAGGTTGCTATGAGTCACAAGTGACTCGATGGCACATAACAACAAAAAAATATTTTTAAAAGAAAAGAAAAAAGGGTATATATACTTAGGTACCAAAAAGAAAAAAAAAAGACTATAGAACTAGTATCTTTGAATTGTGTTGCCACCAAAGCATACTGGATATGTCATGGATTGCCTGAAGAACAAATCTATCCAGGAGGAGGTGCAACAGTGACCCACCGGAGGAGGAGGGCAAAATTTCATCTCATATGCTTTGAGTATGTTATTAAGAGAGGCCAGTCTTGGGGAAAGCTATCATGCTGGGTAAAGTAGACACAGCAAAGAGAGGAAGACCTTGAGCAAAACAGACTGGCATAGGGACTGCAAGAGCAGGCTTGAGCACGGAGGAGATCACGAGGATTACAGAGGACAGGACACAGTTTTGATTTGTTCAGTATGACTCATCTCGCTATAGTCACAGTCAGTTCAACAGCACTTAACTGCAGGTGGAACCACCCAGAAGTCTTTCACACACACATCAAAACTTGATTTAAAAACTGAGTTCCTCTCCCTTACGTGAAAAGCCCATCCCTGTTGCAATGATTGCCACTCAAGCATACACCATTTTCCTCCGCGGTTGCAAGGACCAACTTCTTTCCCAGGAGTTTTGTGGGTTTTTTTTTTTTGTTTTTTTTCCAAACTCATTCATGATCCGTCCTAATACATGAGCACAGGCCATGGTCTTCTCCCAACTGGGTCACCACGACGGTCTCCACTGATATGCACAGTCACATAGGAGCCAAGCCAGACTCCAAGATAAGTCCCATCACAGTGTTTCCTGCACAGAAGACATCAATGACCCCGTGAAGCTCAGCATCAGGTGCAGATCTCATGCCTGCAGCTTTTCTCCACACCCATGTTCTACGCACCAGCGACTTAAAAACTTCATTCCATTTCCAGGATGTGCTGTTTCTCACACCTTCAATCTTCTGCAGAAACTGTTCCCTCTGTCTCCAACTTTTCACCTTTCCCCTCAATCTCTTCCTTCAGCTTTTAGCTGGGAGCTCACTTTTGTACAGTAACTTCTCAGAAATGAGTCACATGCCCCCTTTCAGTTTCCCACAGCATTATTCATTTCACCAGTGGTAGTGTCTTTCCTACGTAATTGCCTGCTCACGTGCCAGCCTCTCTTGTGCAGGCTGAACTGCATCAGTGAAAACTGCATGCCTGTTTTACTAAATATTAACTCTCCATTTTGGCTCTGGTGATTTGCAGCGTGCCCAGAGGAGTGGATGTGCGCATGGATGGTGCTCAAGCTGATCTGATCTCCAGTGAGGACCCAGCTTGCTACTAAACTCGGGGACCCCAGAGCCCTTGCACAAATGCTGTGGGTTTGTCTTACCAGCTGGGTGTGTCTTACCAGTTCCCCAGACTCCAGGGTCTTAAGAGTGGCTTCAGTGTCTCCCAGTTGGGACCCTTCCCCCTCCTACAGAATGAGCAGTGTGACATATGGCTGCCTTTAACCTCTTTTTGGTTTGTGGTCATTCTTTGCCTTTTGTTTACAAGTCAGTGCCTTCAACTATGGCCCTTGTTTCAGCCTTTCCAAGGACACTTCTCCATTCATTACCTCCATAGCCTCTTTGCTATTACATTCTTTATTACTGAAGAATGAAATATTGCACTCTTTATTACTGAAGAGTGAAAACAAGTCCCTGTGTCCCAGCTTCAAATAACCTCCCATGCAACCCTTTCACGTTCCTAAGCTGTCTGTTCTGTGCTTTATGCGTCATCTAGTTCTCAGCTGAGTGGTCTACATTCACCACTTCCATTTCTACTTTTCCTGCCTTGGTCCTCTTCTTAGGAACCTGATTATAATCTCCCAAGCCCAGAGCTGTGTGCTCCTTCTCTTCAACCACATGGCTCCTCCTGGAAACTCCTTAAGGGCAGTGTGGGTTCATGGGCTACAGGGCTGCACGGACATAGACTTAAACCCCAACCTGCTTAAATTCAGCTGTGTGACCTTGTGCCGCTCTCTTGCTGCCTGTGGGCCTCAGCTTCCTCATCTGGAACTCTAACAGTCCCTCCAACAGACTTGCATAGCAAGTAACGATATGAATTCACCTGCTCAATCTATGTTCCCTGATGTCCTCCTGACCCAATTTCTCATCTTTAAAACCCTCCTCCTGGAACATCAGTGATGTTGGTTTTGTTTATAGCATCTCTGCTCTCTTTCCCTTTTTAATCCACTTAAAGGTGGCTAACATTGATTGAACTCTTACCGTCTACTATTGTTCCCTCTATTTTACATTACCAATGTATGTAGTCTTCACCGTTTTGTTCTCTCTGACTCGTATGTTGCATGGAAGGAGACTGCCTGCTTTTCTTTCTTGAAGCAGTTATTGAATTCGAACCACTTGTCTTTGGGTTGACAGACTAATTCCTTACTTACTGGATCACCAGAGCTCAGTCTTCACCATAGATACTATAATAGTTTCCATTTAACGGATGGAGGTATTAAGGCACAGAGGTGGTGGTGGTTGTTGATTGCCTTCAATTCGGGCACGACTCAGTGACCCTATGAACAAAAGGCCTGAAGCCCCTCTACAACTATTGGCATTTATCAAAATTCATAGAATTTCTTGAGTCATGTTGTTTAGGAAGTGAGTGTCACTCCTGCTTCCAAAGGCACAGAGGAGACAGAGGCCCAAGCATGGAACAACCAACAAGTGTCAGACCTAGTGTTCAAAATCATGCAGTTTGGCCGAGATCTCGAACTGTAAGCCATTCTCTTCTGCCTCCAATTCTCTGAGCTCCTTTTCCCCTCCTTCTATTCTTTCCTTTTCTCTTACAAACTTAGTGTTTCTAACCCCTCTTCAGTGTCCAGTTCACCGCCCACTTCTGGGATCACTCCTCACCCTTATGTGGATCGGTGACCCCCAGGACTTACCTCAAGCCCCATCTTCTGGAGTGGAGTGGGGTACCTGTGAATTTTTTCCCTTCATCATTGCAGGCTAGAGTCTTATGAGATACTGTCTCCTTCACTGGACCATGGGCTACTGGAAAGCAGAGCCCTGCTCTCTCGGTGCCTCTCTGTCCCTTAAGTGTAAGCAAAGCAGATTAAACTCTCTCTCAGATCACATCCCCTCCCAATTTCCTTATTTATGCTCAGGACATTATTATTTATCCTGTTTTTATACTTCTGAAATTTTGCCCTTGTCTCATCCTTGACTACTTGTCTCTCACAGCAAATTTCCCCAGGGTCAGGATTATCTTCCAACTGTCACTTAGATTCTCATGGCTTCCTTATTCCAACTGCCCAACTGTCACCCCAGTTCTCAACCCTTCACTGCCCCAAAACACAACCACTTCTCTTTTTCCTTATTTTAAAAAGTTGACTCTATAAACCTAAACCACGATCACTTAGAAAGCCCACTAATTGTCATTTTAATGATTTTGAGTCATCCTATCCATGATATATCTTCCACTTCTCCTTTTGTTTCCTATTTTAATGTTTTGTAATTTTCTGTGTATAGGTCTTTTGTGTCTCTAGTTAGATTTGCTCCCAAGGATGACCCTGGAGGACATTATGCTGACTGAAATATCTCAGTCACAAAAGGGCGAATACTGCATAACACCACTGTTATAAGGGAAGAATGACATGTGGGGTTGAAGGAAAATAATATATAAAAGAGTGAACACTGCATTGGAACAGATGAGAGAAGTATTTTAAAGGAATATATGATTAGGCGTTATATGTATGACCATAGTCCAGAATAAGAGGTGCACTGCAAAGTGGACTGGAGGAGGAAATTTTACCACAATGAATAAATATTTAAAAATAAAAAAGTGGAGAAGGGAGGGGAGGAGAGGAAGAAAAATATGCAACAATGAATGAATGAATGAATGAATGAATGAATGAAAGAAAATCCAACTTTTTATAAGCTTTTGTTAAAATCATAATTAAAAAATTAAAAGCTTAGCAAAATAAAGTCTCTATATGTATCTTGGATAGAACTATTGGCCATCAGTTTACTAATTTGAAGCTGGAAACTAGTAGGTGGAACCCAGAACAGAAAGTCTTTGATAAAAAGAAATATTTGTGCTCAGCTTCCCAGATGGCCCCTGTGATCTCTACCTCCTGGCGTTCATGCCCTTGAGTATTTGTTTCCACAGACTATCAAGTTTGGCCTGTGCTATTATGGTGAAGAAATGGTGTATCACTTCTGAGATTAAGTTAGAAAAGACTTTATGACATCTACCTTTTTTCTCAAATGGAGCTCTGGTGACCTAGTGGCAAGAAGCTGTGCTGCAATCCTGAAGGCATACAGTTTGAGGCCACCAGTTGCTCTGCAGGAGAAGGGCAGGCAATCTCCTCCTGTACAATTAACTGTCCCGGAAAACCTGCTGGAGGGTCAGCTATGGGCCAATTCCGACTCTATGGTACACAGCAACAACAACAACATCTTTTCCTCAAGTAACTAATTTTCAGGGATGTGAATTTCTGTGATTCTGACCACCCAGGAGGTGGTAATTGAGGGCTTTGGCCAAAGGCTATGTGATTGTGCCATTTTGGAAGCAGCTCCTTGAATCAAGTCAGCCCTTCTGACACTTCCCTGAGTGACAGCTTGATCGTCACCTCATGAGCGACTTTATTTAAGCTATAACAATCCAGTTAAACAGCATTCCAATTCTTGTCTCTCAGAAACTGTGGGAGATAACCAATTCTTGTGTTTTTTTTAGCAAGCAAACTTGAGAATAATTAGCTACACTCCAATTCATTGCTGTTGAGTTGGAATTGACTCCTAACTGACCTCCAGCAGGTTTGCAGAGGCTGTAAATGGCTCTGGAGGAGATTGTCCATTTTTCCTCCATCAGAGCAGCATCATTCACCTTTGGGCTGGCAGCACAGCTCGGTGCCCACTGGACCACCTGAGCTCCCTAATATGTTACACAGCAACATATATACAAAAAATGGATCTATTAATTCATTTCATTAACGAATTTTATTGAGGTACTAGGTTAACGGTGATTTCAGGATCAAGTTTCGACAGGAATATTGACAAGGGAGGACCGCCACCTTGTGGTCAGTGTGAAGGTGGGGGATGTTAGCAGAAAGGAAATCAAAGGAATGAGAGCGAGGACCATCCTTCCTTCATCCTGTTTCCAGCTTTGTCCAAAGCACACGTGTGGACACATACATCCGCAGGTTCCAGATCTGTTGTTCATAAGGTCACTATGAATCATACTTGACAGGATGCCACGTAACACCAAAAACCTTACTCTCTGCAGATAGCTGTCCCTCAACCATCACCGGCCTAAAGTTGTGCTCATGTGCTCCATCAGATGATACATTCAGAAGAGGACCTTGGATAGAGAATTCCAGAGTCCTACTAGTGTGCGGTTAAGCACTGAGCTGCTAACTGAAAGGTAAGTAGTTCAAGCTCAACAGCAGCTCCCTGAAAAAAAGAAGTGTCAGCTTTGGAAACCTGATGCGGCAGCTCACCTCTGTCCTACAGGGTCACTATGAGTCAGAATCGACTCAAGGACAGTGGATTTTGCTTAAAACACCAAGGAGAGGGGACACAGTTTTGGGGAGCATATTCCCTTGACTTTGAAAATTTCCTAGCCAGAGGGAGAAGTGTATTCAGAGAAGAACTGGAATAAGGCCCTCTAAAACTTCGGGTCCTGGGGCAGGTTTTTGCTAAGGTCTAAATTGACACTGTCTCTTCCCCCCTCTGTCTCACTTACCTCAGGATCTCCTTTAGCTCCATGCTTACTGCATTCTTTTCTATTTTCATCATCCTCTAGTTCTATCCTCCTCTACACCCTCCCCTGGGGCTTCTTCTTATTTTCCCATCCTGCCTCCTTGCCATAGGACACAGCTTCTTTCAGGAAGAAAAGTTCTGAAGCAAGATCAATGGGCAGCTCCTTTTCCAAGGAAAATATGGACTCCCTGAAGGAAAATTTGGTGAGGGCTTCAAAATGGGCATTTGTCAACATATCATGTTCCGCTCTGGAAAACTCAGCATTTGGAGGAGGTTCTGTCCTTGGATCGAAACATGCTTTACCATTATGTCTCCTCAGTGGCCCTCATCTGTGAGTGTAGCCTGCAGAGACAGCCTGGAAGCTAAAGTGCTGGGCTTCCCGTATTATAATGAGTAAGCTAAATTCGCCCCAGGAGACCCCAGGAAGTGCAAAGGTGCTTTAAGATGTCAATCAAAAGTTATCAATCAGGGTTTGAGTTGTTTTGGAGATGGGTCCTGAAATAAATGTAGTCTATTTTCAATGGATGCTGGAAAATACTGGTAGGAAAAAGGGAAGTGAGGAAAGGCAGTGTTATCAAGCATGATACCATGATGGAAATCTAGTACTTAACCTCCCAGGGGAACTCCAGGATTCCTTGTGAATTTCACCCCTGAATTATTGTACCTGGAGGGTAGGGAAGCTGGGTATTTCCATGTTAACCTCTCAGTCTATGACTGGGCGCCTGGTGAGTGTGGATGTTGATTCTATGACATGACCAGGCAGCTGAAGGTCAGAGAAAACCTACGGTGCTGGCCGGTGTTCTTTCCTCCCAGTCCCCAATCCCTATTTGAATCCTGCTGCTTCCAGATCCTGCTGGTTCATCCAAAAGCTCCCTGTTTTTGTTGTTGTTCTATGTCTCTGAGTTGACCCCCAATTCACAGTGATGCTGTGCACAGTGCAGTAAAATCCCCATTACTGGTTACGATGGAATATTGTGATCCAGAGAGTTTACACGGGATTTTTTAAATTAGAGCTCCAAGCCTTTCTTCCTACTTCTGTGTAGTCTGAAACCTATGATGAAGCCCGTCTGCGTCATTGCAACACAGCCCCCACTGACAGACAAATGGTGCCTGTGAAAGAAGGATGTGCCTTGGCCTGGAACTTGGGTCTCTGGGATGGAAGGTAAGCATTCTACCACTGAACCACCACTGCCTGTTAGGGTTTCCTTGGACTCAACATCTGACCCGCTCACACTTTTTGATGCTTGAATGGATTTAACCCCAAGAAAGTAACAGCTGAGAGTTCAGAGCCCCTGGTCTGACTAGCTAGATTGTACAGTCATTCTGGGTTATAAATTGCATCCTTTTCTGGTTGTCCATTCATAATATGCATGAGCAAACACTAGATGGGGCTCCAAGAACATCCATGCAATTAGAATATCTTCCTTCTTTGGCAGAAAATGGAAAACTTTGAGAGTAAAATCTAAAAGCTGCTGGCATGGGGATAACCAGTGTAGGCTTGGTGTTCATAAGAACCCCTCTCCTAAGATGGCACCATTCAAATCATAGATGACTTTGCTATTCTGAAAATATTTTGTAAATTGTTGCTATGTGATCCTGGCTTGAGGTAACACCAAGTGTGCAGAGTGAAGGGATTTTAAGGCTATGGCCTTTTAGACACAGACTGCCAGGCCTGCCTTCTGTGATGCTTCTAATCATCTATTGTATTTTCTTTATTACAAAGATGTGTGTGTTGTGTACCATCAAGTCGGAACTGACCCATAGCCGACCCCCTGGGGGCTTTTCCAAGGCAGTAAACTGCCCAGCAGTGATCTGCCTACCTTTGGGATTGCAGTGCAGCGTCTTACCACTGGGTTGTTGTTGTTGTTATGTG
>NW_006399779.1:12075728-12076643 GCF_000299155.1 Elephantulus edwardii
AACAACAACATTGTCAATTCCTTCTTCTTAAGAGTACTGAGTATCCCATGCACTTTCAAAGGAACAAACAGCTATATCTTGAAGAAGGTACAGCCAGAGTGCTGGTTGGAGGCAAGGATGGCGAAGCTTTGGGCATATCCTTTGGGCATGTTAGTAGGAGAGGCTATTCTTTGGAGAAGGACACCATGCTTGGAAAGGTGGAGGGATGCGAAGGAGAGGAAGATTCTCAATGAGATGAACTGATACAGTGTCTGCAGCAATGGGTTCAAGCATATGAGAAATTGTGAAGATGGTGTCGGATAGGATAGGGTTCACATCTGTTGTTCATAGAGTCACTATGAGTCATCCTCAATTCAATAGCACCTGACAACAACAACTTAATGATCTGGTAATTGTTGATGTTATTAAGTGCTGTCAAGTCGGTCGAATACATGACCCAATGGACAACAGATCTGAACTCTATACTACCCTGTGCCATCTTTCTCATCTCTGACACATTTGAGCCCATTACTACAAACCGTTTATCAATCCACCTCATTGAGGGTCTTCCTCTCCTTCACCGACCCTCCACCTTTCTGAGCATAATGTCCCTCTTGAAGGAATAATCCCTCCTAACAACAAGCCCAAAGTGTGTTGGGACGAAGCTTCACCATCCTTGTTTCCAAGGAGCACTCTGGTTGCACCTTCTCCAGGACATATCTGTTTGCCCTTCAGACAGTCTGTGGGATATTCGGTACTCTTCTCCAACACCACAATTCAACCACATCGATTCTTCTCCTGTCACCCTAATTCAGTGTTTTGCCCTTAGGTGCACAGCAGGTGATTAGAAAGGCTGTGACTTAAATCAGATGGACCTTGGTCTTCTAGCTGACAACACTCCTTTTAGGACTGTGGAGAAGTCCCTGACAGCGGATT
>NW_006399779.1:12076743-12077989 GCF_000299155.1 Elephantulus edwardii
GCCAGGGATGTGTCCTGTCTCCATACCTTTTCAACCAGTATGCAGAGCAGATTATCCGAGAGGCTGGGCTCTATGAGGAGAAGCCTGGCGTTAGGATTAGTGGACGATCTAGCAACCACTGGGTGGTTTGTATATTTTCACAACATACCAGCAGATGGCAGTAAAGTGTCTTGTTTGAAAAATTTTATTGTTATTATACAAGCAAGTCTTGCCTAACACCCATGATACATCTGTGAAATAGACACTATGCAGTTTGCATGTTGTGTGAACTTCAGTTTATATACAGACATCTCCCCAATTATCAGTGAGTTCCACTCCTTAGTCTAGAAGTTAAGTTTTATATAAATCAGAACAATTATTAATAGAGTTGGCTCATAGTTAATATTAGTAAAATGTTTGTCTTAGTTTATACCATTTAGTTTCCTTTCTTATCCATAAAAGAGTTAATACACTAATAATATTTTGGTGTGTGTTACAAATTAGCTCCCTCTTAAGAATATGAACAATTGAATGTCCCTTGAATTTCAATAAAATACGTTTTTCAAAGGTTGGGACTGTGAATAGATGCTGAAGAACATTGCTGTCATGGAAGTTAAGTGTCAAATGACTATATATTGTTCTACTTCTGCCCAAAAAGGAAAAATGAGTTAATAACAACATTACAGATGTGTTCTTGGTAAGGGCTATCGGGTCACATCTAGCATTATCTAAAATAATTTCTGCTTCTAAGTAAAAAATTGCACTTTCAACCGATATGCTGGCAGATGAGTATTTCAAATAGGAAAAAAGTTACTGGATTTTTTTTGAACTAATAAATTTCACTTTGCATTTCACATCACCTGCTGTTTGTCTGCTGTGCCAGAAAGGCATTGCTGACTTATCAGTTAAGTTTGTAAGAATTTATTACATTATCATACAAATGCAAATCTCATCACTTGTATTTATTTACCACGTAATCCATAAAATTGTTATTGGTGCCATTGAGTTGTAACTGCTCCATAGCTGATCCTCTAGCTGGTTTTCAGAGGCAGTAAATTGCATAGAAGGAAATTGCCCGTCTTCTCTAGTAGAGCAGCTGGTGGATTCAAACCATGTGCCTTTGGGATTGCAGTGCAGTTTCTTACCATTAGGACACCAGAGATACATACATTAGAGAGTACTATTTAACGATCTTCTATTGCCCAGAGGGGTTTTAGTGGCCTGCTATTGCTGAAACTGAAGAGGACCTGAAGCACCTGCTGCAGAG
>NW_006399779.1:12080369-12085745 GCF_000299155.1 Elephantulus edwardii
GGAGAGGTCCCTGACAACTGAATTTCCCAATGCAATTCGTCTCTTGATTTCCTGGATGCTGGTACCAAGAGTGTTGATTATGGAGCCAAGCAAACTAAAGCTGTTAACAATCTCAATCTTTTTACCATCTATCATGATTAGACAATAGTAATTGCCTGTTCTTACAGTTACTTAGTCAGTACAAAATCTAACACTTGATAATCTTGTTGCTAGGTGTCATGGAGTCAGCTATGACTCAGAGTGAACCTATGAACAACAGGTCTGAACCTTGCCTTATCCTGTGCCATCCTCGTCATTGAACATGATCAAGCTTAAGTCTCTGGGTCAATACCTCTCATTGAGAAATTTTTAAATTATGCATTTTGTATGTTTTAAGACATATAAGTTTGAAAACATATAAGTTTTAAGAGAAAATTTTCATTTTTTTCCTTCCCAAACACTAGATGGAAGTTTAAAAAATCAATTCCAGAACTAAAGAATAGAGAAAACAGTGAAAGAAAATGATTTGGAGATAATAGATGGAATGGGTGAATAAAAACTGATGAATTAGAATGTGAATTGGAAAACCATCAGTATTATGCCAAGTGTAACTGATTATCTCTGAGGAAAAACCTATCGGGGGGGGGGGATTCATTAAACTGGATGTGTTTTGTCTATCTAGGTACTTGGTTATGTAATTTGAATATTAAACAATGGAACATTCTAGCTGAAAATTATCTTCCTTATGTAAGAAATTTAATTTTTCAGACCTGAGGCAGTTTTCAGAAATTATTTACATATAAATTCTGAGTAATGATGGGAACTCCCATACCATTCCACCTTAATGGTTTCTTTGTTTTGTCCATATTGCAAATTCTTCAGTGTTGGGGGGGAAAAAACAACTGAGAAATGAAAACATGGGCTAATAATAGTACTTACAATTTTATACCAATAACAGCTAGAGTGTAAAATATACTTGTGTTAAGAATTTCAAATTGAAATATGATTAAAAATACACATACCCATCTATCATCTATCATCTATTATTTATCTATCTGTTAAGGGAAATGCAGACAAAGGTGCTATGAAAATTGGAAACATTAGGTGCACGTAAGAAACAAAATTCAACTTTTGACAGGGCAACATCTCAGGAGATTATTCAGAAAAAAAACAAGTATATACTTACCTGGCAGGGGAGATACCATGATCACGAAGGTGGTTTTTGCAAGGCGAGGCTTATCCATTGCACTCCGGATGTGCTGACCCCTGCAATTTCCCCAAATGTGGGAAACTCAACTGCATAATTTGTGGTAGTGGGGGACTGCATTCGCGCTTTAAAAAAACCAAACAAACAAACAAACAAACAAACCAAAAAACCAAGTATAATGAGGGGAATTATCTTCCTGTGGCAAAACTGCAAAATAATTTTGATTACATCAAATAATGTTACACATTTAAAAATCACAAATGCTGTTGTAGTCAGGCGCTACATAATTGTTGGGTCATACGACAACTACACAGTAGTTGGGTCATACGACAGAATGGCCACCTGGCCTTGCCCCTTACTCACAAGCAGAGCTGTGCTGAGACCCCTTCTGCTGCCACTGTGCCAACCTATCTCGTTGCAGGGCTTCCTTTATCTTGGTCACCCTCCACTTTACTGAGCATAGTGTCCTTCTCCAGGGATCTTGATAACATGGCCAAAGTTCATGAGACAAACTCTTGCCATGCTTGCTTCTAAGGAATATTCTGGCTGTATTTGTTTACAGACACATTTGTTCAATCTTTTGGCAGTCCACTGGGTAGTCTGTATTTCTTCACCATGATGCAAATATGCTAATTATGTTTTCATTTTCCTTGTCCTTTTCCAAGTTCACATGTGTATGCGAGGAATTGTAAAATGGATATAGAAAGACTTTTTTTTTTAAAATATGATTATAACTGAGAAATAAAATACCTTTATTCTGTTAGAAAAGAGGTGGTTGTTGTTAAGTGCAGTTGAGTCAGGACCAGTTCACAACTAACCCTCCAGTGGGTTTTCAGAGGCTGTAAATGGAATCTTTCTCTTGCAGAGTGGCTAGTGGATTCAAACTGTTTACCTCTGAGTTAGCAGCACAACTCCTTACCCACTAGGCCACTAGAACTCCTTAGAAAGGGGTTGTTGTTGTGTACTGTCGAGTTGGAAACGACCCGTAGCTGACCCTCCAATGGGTATTCAGAGGCAGTTAATCATACTGGAGGAGATTGCCCATCCTTCTCCCATGAAGCAGCTGGTGGCCTTGAACTGTGTGCCTCTGGGATTGCAGTGCAGCTTCTTGCCACTATGCCACCAGAGCTCCCTGTAGAAAGGGATAGCTTTAAAAAAATTGCACAAAATGTTATACATGCTAGCAGTCGTTCTCCTCTGAGTACTGCACATAATAGATAAAATGTGCTGTGAAACCTATCTTTTGGTCTAAGGCTCTTAATACACTGAATATCCTAGCTCGTGTAACTAAGGAATCAGAATACAGCCTGATCTAGGAAGAATTTTGACTCCTCTGAGAAACACACTGTTCTAAGAACATCCATGATACTAAGGAAATGGGATTCTCAGTCATGGATTTATCTTCCTAGTGACCAACCAACAGGGCCTCATGAGAAAATGGGAATTCTGGGCCAAGATTGTATATGTCATGTACCATTAAGTCAGAACCAACTCATTGCTGACCTTCTAGCAGGTTTTCAGAGACAGGAGAAGACTGCTCATTTTTCTCCTACAGAGTATCTGGTGGAGTCGAACCACATGCTTTTGGGTTGACAGTACAACTCTTTACCACTGAGCCACCAGTGTTCCACCCAAGAAGGCATAGAATGCTAGAATTTGGCTCTAGAATTGGAAGGCACCTATCTAGGGTCTCAGGCAGTTCAACTGTGGAGTTTATCCTCTCCTCTGCAGGCTGAAAGTTAGCCATTCATGTGACTCATTTTCACCATCCCTCCATTTATTGTTCTGCTTCTGTTACTACTTTCTGGCTAACAGCACAACCTACTATAGATTAAACCACTAAGGATCTTTCTGCTTCTATTTCCATTCAAGACAGGAAATCTAGCTAATTTAATATGGTCACACTGCAAGAAAGACCTGGAGAACTATTTCTGATAAGTCAGCCTTGAAAATCCGATGGAGCACAGTTGTACGCATAGGGTCTCTATAGTTCATGTCTTATTCTGTCAGTTTGTGATGTACTTACTACTCTTCTAAGACAAATTTGCTTGTTTTTTTGGCTGCCCAAGGCATATTCAGTATTTTATGCCAACACTACGATTCACAGGCATCAATTCTTCTTCAGTCTTCCTTATCTACTGGTGAGCTTTCTCACGCATATGTAGCTGTTGCAAATTTTAAGGCTCAAAGGAAGCACGGCTTACTCCTTAAGGTGCTGTCTTTACTTTTTAAAGAGGTTTCCCCTTACAATGGATTTGCCTAACTCAAAGTGTCATTTCAATTTATGGTTTCTGCCTCCATGGACATTGATTGTGGATCCAAATAGCATTAAATCCTTGTTAAGTCCAAACTTCTCTGTTTATCATTATGTATCTTACTATTCCAGTGATGAGGAATTTTGTTTTCCATAGGTGTTGTTTCTGTGGTGTACCATCAAGTTGACCGTAACTCATTGTGATCCTATGAACCGGATCGGAACCTTGTCCTATTCTGTGCCATCCTCCTCATCAGAATACTCAAGATCATTGTTATAGTCATTGTGTCAATCATGTCTTCCTCTCTCACTGACCCTACACTTTTTCAAACATGGTGTCTTTTCCCAAGGATTAGTCCCTCCTAACAACACATCCAAAATATGGAAAATGAAGTTTCAGCATCTTTGCCTGTAAGGAGCAAGCAACATGGTTGCATGTTTTTCTAAGACGTATTTGTTTGTTCTTTTAGCTGTCTATAGGCTATTCAGAATTCTTCTCCAATAACACAACTCAGAGATTGATTATTCTTCTGTTAGCCTTAGTCATTGTCCAATTTTCAGATGCATAGCAAATAATTAAAAAAGACAATTGCTTGAAACAGGTGCACCTTGGAGTGGTCCTTGATAGCACATTTTCTCAGAGTAACACGTCTTGTGATTCCTTGACTGCTGGTAACAAGGGTGTTGATTGTTGATCCAAGCCAGGTCAAATAATTGACAACTTCAATCTTATCTCCGTCTATCATGATGTTGCCTATTGGCCCAGAGGTGTAAGCCAACAAAGTCTGCAGTCTTAGATCTTCAATAGTAAATGCTCCAAGTCTTCTTCACTTTCAGCCAACAAGATTGTGCTATTTGCATATAAGAGATTGTTAATTACTTTTCTCTGTAATGATGAGTTCTCCAAATAAGCTAATTTCTCAGATTATTTGTTCAGTTTATAGATTAAACAAATACAGTGAAACTATTAAACCCTGATGAATACACAATTTTCCCCCCTCATTTCGAGCCAGGTGAATAAAAGCCAAATAATAAACATTGGGGCAGATAACAACAAATGAACCAACTTTTGAAAAGATAAGAATTTCCACACATAAATTATTTAGATACAACCTCTGGCATATGCCATGGTGAACACATACCATTTTTAGATTTTAGATGTACAAAACCCCCCAAACATTTCATATGGAAATATTTCAGTGAAGTTGTCCAGCAGATGACAAGATTGAAGAAAGCAGATGCATATTTCAGGAGCTTTGATTACATGGTGTGTTATATATCAGTCTGATAACTGAGAGGTCAGCCACTTGAATCCACCAGTCTTGCCATGGAGGAGAGATGAGGTAGCCTGTTCCTGTTAAGATTTACAGCCTCTAAGAAAACCCAATAGAGGGTCACCAGGAATTTGAAAAGATCCAATGGCAATGGATGATGCCCATTTTTAGAAGAGTACTTGAAAAATGGAATCTAAAGAAAATTATGTATAACAATGCCACAAGTGTGTGTAAAAAACACAATAGCTTGTACTAGAAGATCCTTGGAAAAGTATTCTAGGATATTCAATATTTTGGGTTTTTAATTTTCTCTAAATGTGATATGCAATGATGCATTGAAAATCTATTTTGACAGCACTCAATTTTTTATGTCATCAAAGACATTATATAACTATCCTTTTTGCTTCAACCAAATATTGGAGTATATTGAAAGCACATTTGTGGGACATAAAATTTAAAATCATTTTTGAATATGTGATAGGAAAACTGAGCAAATGCCACTTTGCTACTAAAACATAATTAGAGTATCCAATGTATGCTGATGATACGTTTAAGAGTATAGCTTCTAAAATGCAGTCCAAAGTGTACTTTTGAAAATATCTTCTTTGAAATACGTTGCTTGGTACTAATGACAAATGAGAGTAAAATTGTTATCAGCAAAA
>NW_006399779.1:12086804-12088098 GCF_000299155.1 Elephantulus edwardii
ATTTACAAAAAGATATTATTCCTGCTAAATAAATCTCAGAGCTTGTTGTTGAGGATCTCAAACCTTCTAATGTAGAAAATATCAGCGAGGGAAAGAAGTTTTATTTCAAACCCTAATTTCACAATAAATCCACCTATAGTTCAAAGTCTATCTATCCCTTATTTTTGCATAACATGTAAGGAATTGTGCTTCTAACCCAAAGGCTGTGTCTCTTTGGTGAGTGGAATCTCTCACTGACTCCAAGGACAAAAGATAGACAGTTTCTTCTGGGCGATTTACAGCCTCAGAAACCCAATGCAGAATCAGCTATGAGTTGGTTCTGACTAGAGGACAATGAAAGATGGAAAGCAAAAATTAACATCATGAAAGGAGCTGTGGTGGCCTAGTGGTAAGGACTGTACTGCCAACCCTTTGAATCTACCAGCTGCTCCGGAGATGAAAGATGGACAATCTCCTCCCGTGCACTTATACTCCCTCTGAACACCCACAGGCATATCAGCTCTGTGTGGGTTCCAACCCAACCCTACACAACAACAACAAGAAGATGAAGATCACGAAAAGGACAGTTTTCATTGCTGAAAGAATAGAATGGTCTTCTCAGTGTCTTGGAATGGTAATTGTCAAACTTTCAGGATCATACAGTGCTTCTGGGGGACTTATTTAAATTAAAATTCTGAGTCAGTAGTTCCGAGGTGAGATTCTACAAACCTAATACATTTCCTGATGATGTTTACTGCTGAGTTTTGAAAGCAGCAAAGTTCCAGATGTCACGTGCAAACTGAAGAAGAATTACTGTGACTACGAAGTCATTTTGTAAAACTAGGTAAAATGTGCAATTGATATGGTCTAATGAACATAGCAAAGCACATTACACATTATCCATCAGTGGATGAAGAAAGCTAAAACTGTTTGTTTTTAAAAAGAAATATTAACTTATCCCACTATAATATGACAGTATCTTTCTTAAAATGATTTATCAGTTCCTTTTCATTTTTAAGATGAAAGTGATTTTGTCAAATTCAGTTTCAGTGGACAATACAACTCCTCAAAATTAAATGTGTTAAAACCAGTATTAAGTCTACAATGTCACAGAAAGACTATTAATTGAGTGATCTATAAAAATGGACAATTGAAAGCAGTAAGAATAATTTTATTTGCACAAACCCAAAGTACCTATTTTATGAAAAGTTATCAGATGCAATTAAGTTTGTGTACCTAATATTGGACTGCCAGGGAAACAAACAGATTCATCCTAGAGAGGGTTAAATCAGGCTACTCCTTGGAGGCAAGGATT
>NW_006399779.1:12089318-12133389 GCF_000299155.1 Elephantulus edwardii
AGTGAATAAAGGTTCCAGTTTCTCCACAACCTTGCCAGCATTTGTTGTTTGCTGCTCTGTTGAATTTTGCTATTCTTACTGGGGTGAGTTGATATCTCACAGTTGTTTTGATTTGCATTTCTCTTAGAGCTAGGGATTTTGAACATTTATTCATGTGGTTTTTTTGCCATCTGAATGTCTTCTTTTCTGAAGTATCTGTTCATGCCCTGTGCCCCTTTTGCAATTGGGTTGTTTACCTTTGTCTTGTTGTGGTGCCTCCTGAAGGTTTTACGAGGCAGTGGATCTAAAACGCATTCTTTTCGGTGGGTAGGGCAGCTCCTTACCACAAGGCCATCAGAGCTCCTTAGTTCTAAAAAATTTGGACAAAATACCACATGTGCTGGTAGTATCCCAGGTTTGGGTGATGCATATAATAAAGAATAAAATGGCTTGTGTAACCTATTTGGCTGGTTTAAGGCTCTTCTTATACTGAATATCCTACCTCACATAATTGAAAGAACCAAATAATAGTCTGAGCCAGGGGTGGATTTTAGTAGACCCCTAAACTTATTATTGAGTGCTCTGATAGCCTAGTGGCACGAAGCTGCACTGCGATCCCAAAGGCATGTGGTTCAAGGACACAAGCTGCTCCAGAGGAGAAGGACAGGCAATCTCCTCCCATGCGATTAACTGCCTCTGAAAACCCACTGGAGAAGAGTCAGTTGACTCGACAGTAAAACAACAACAACAAACATATTATTGTAAAAGTATCATGAGACAAAGGAAAATTGGTGTCTCAGTCATTGGTCTGCTTCTTGGGTGACCAGCTATCAAGGAAAAATGGAAATTATGGACCAAGATGACATGTTGTTGTTGTTTTACCACCAAGTTGGAGCCAAACCATAGCTGATCCTCCAGGGTGTTTTCAGAGGCAGTAAATCACAGTAGGAGACTGTCCATCTTTTTCCTGTGGAGCAGCTAGTAGATTTGAACTGTGTACCTTTGCATTGGGAGCATAGTTCCTGGAACTGGGCTGTAGGGTTGGAAGATGAGCTTACCTAGGATCTAACCCCATATAGTGATATAGTTCCTTTACCTCCTTGTCTGCAGTCTGTATTTTAGCCATTCAAGTGATTTATTCTGTTCTTTCCCTCTTCTACTGCCTCTGCTACAACTTTCTGAACATTGTTGTGTGCTGTTGAGTCAGAATCTACTCATAGCTGACCCTCCATTGGGTTTTCAGAGGCAGTAAATTGCACAAGAGATGTTTACCTAAACCTCTCCTACAGAGCACCTAGTGGCTTCAAACTGTGGTTTTGGGTTTGCAGTGCAGCTTCATACCACTGCTCCACTGCTGTTGTTAATGTACTGTCAAGTTGACTATGACCCGTAGCAACCTATGAACAATGTGCCCTAGCCAACCATACCATTGCCACAGTCACTGTGTCCATTCATCTCATTCAGGGTCTTCCTCTCCCTCACTGATGCTCTACCCTTCCAAACATGATTCCCTTTCCCAAGAATTAGCCCCTTTTGACAACATTCCCAGACAACATATTCAACAAAGCATATGAGATGGAGTTTCAAAATCCTTGCCTCAAAGGAGAAACCTAGTTTTGCCTTCTCCAGGATGGATCTGTTTATTCTCTTAGAACTCCTTGGTATATTCAATACTCTTCTCCAGCACTACAACTCAAAGTCATCTATTCTTCTACTATCTTCCTTAGTCGTTTTCCAGCTTTCTCAGATGCACATATAGCAAGCAATTGCAAAGACCATGGCCTGGATTAGGTGCACCTTATACTCTAGACTCACATCATTGCTCTTTAGCACGCTGGCGAGGTCCTTGACAGCAGATTTTTACAATGCAACTTGGCTTTTTTAAAAATTAATTTTTGAATGAATATTCCTTAAATGAAACAACAATCTTTTGTCTATTTGCCAAACTGAACAACTTGGTATTGCTGTGATGCTGCACACTGTTCCATAGTCTTGTCAAACACCGTAATGATTACCCTTTAGGTACAATGTTTGGATGAAGTTCCAGATTGATTTATCCTGGGAATCAGGAGTGACATACACTTCCTAAACTAGGTGCTTCTGGAAACTACAAACTCTCTAAACTCTACAAACTCTCTAAACTCTATAAATATCCAGAAATGATGTTAGTTATAGAACAGAGTTCTATACAGAAATGATGTTAGTTATAGAACAGAGTTCAGGTCTTTTGTGCAAAACATACTCTCAGTCATATTCAACTTGACAACACTTAACCACTGCTAAATTAAATTAGTGCTGTTTATATCTAGAGGAATATTTTTCCACTTTGTAAATCACTCTTTGTCAATGTGCAGTATGAAGTAACCTCGGTTTCTGTGATGCTGAACCTTGTGCTATTGGAATATCAAATACCAGTATGGTTTCCCAATGTAAACAGTGTTTGGTGGAGCTCTGAATTGTAAAACAGGTTTGGGAGCAGAAGTGGCATCCACTTTCTAAACCACATGCCTCTGGAAACTCTATGAACTTGGAATCAATGACAATTAGGGAAAGGCATCAGGTCTTTTGTTGATAGAGTTGCTGTGAGTCACGCTTGACTTGACGGCAATCAACAACAACAACTTGGCTTTTGGTGACTTGACTGCTGGTGCCAAGGAAGTTGATTGTGTATCTGAGCAAGAGAAAATCATTAACAACAGCAAACTTTTCTCCATCTATCATAATGCTGTCTGTAGGTCCAGTGGTAAGGATCTTTGTTTTCTTGAGGCTGAGGTATAGTAATAGTACTCCTTGGAGGCAAAGATGATAAAGCTTTAACTCACATGCTGTGGGTATGTTGCTCGGAGAGGCTATTCCTTGGAGAGGAACATCATACTTGGAAAGGTGGAAGGTTGATGAAAGAGAGAAAGACCATCAACCAGATGGATTGATATGGCGACTGCAGCAATGGGCTCAAGTATGTTAGGGATTGTGAGGACGGCACACGATAGGCCAGGGTGTAAGCTATGAATTATTGTTATCTTAGTACATGTTGTTCATAGGGCTGCTATGAGTTGTATTTTATTGGACCTAACAACAACAACAAACCAGCATATAATAGAAAACATCTACAAAATCAGGAATTTTGTGCCATATATTTTATTTCCTTCATTTACGCCATGAGACTTCTCTTATTTTTTTTATGTCATTAAAAGTATTCTTCAAAAACACCTTTGCTGATAGCTCTTTTTGCATTGCAATGAAAGATGAACTACCATCCGCTGCTTCACTATTATCAGACAGGCGTTCATTTAAGCAGCTGTCATCTCTGTGACAGTTTGGATGGTGGCCATAAGGACAGCCCAGTGTGCTGTGCTGTGGGCTTTCCCCCCCTAGGTCTGACAGAAGAGAAATAGCTGGTTGGCTCCGGGTAAGGCCGGCCAGACAGACTCTAGCAGAGTAGACAGAGTCTTAACGAGGGGGAAGGCCTGTCTTGGGAATCTCGTGTACATATTTCTGGGAAGGAGTTGGTGGTAAAGGGTTATAGGATTAGAGAGCTAAGCTGAAGGGCTGCACCTGAAGACAGTCCTGCCCACTGAATTTATAACAGGAGTGTGGGAGTCGTATAAATGAGTAATGCTTCATGATGCTCTTTTCCAAACGAGCTGCAAAAATTGGCAGGGTCCCTTCAGCGTGCTGTTGATGTGTCTAGAATTCAAATAATTTGATTCTGAGATACAATGACAATGGGAAGCAAGGCATTACCTCAAGAGAGTGATGGCAGAGACAGCTGCTGCAACCAATATTCACGGAGGATGCTGTACTAACAACTGAAGTCTCTATCCTGACCTGCTGCTGCCGCCCTTACTGAAGGGCATTAAACGAGAAAGTAATGTAGATGGTGATTATGTTTATTTCCTCCAGCCCCACCCCAAGACCAGGCAGCGAAGAACTGGGGAAAGTGCAAAAAAAGCCTTGACTTGAAACTGATATGTCTCTTTAAAAAAATGATGCTGACATTAAACACCGCTCAGGAGAGATATTTGAATACAGGGTGGCACTGCAATGTTTAGCACCACTTGCTTTATCTTCCTTTAAATTTGTCTTTGTTGGCGGAACACGTTAACATTCTTCCGAGGTATATAATAGCTGGGAGGATCCTGACAGCAGTAATAGTAGAGCTGAGGACCCGGGCCATGCTATCTCTTGAATCAGGAGGCATTTTGCCGATGCTAGTTGTCATTTCCATTAGAGGAACTGATAAGCAGATTCTGACTTTATTTGCCCAAATAGAGTGCTCATACTATTTCCCATTTGCAGAGTGGTTAGCCTTTCTGAAGCAGTTTATTTTTTTTAAGTCTATTTGTCCAGGCCAGAGCACCCTGGAGAAGAACCCTAGACAGGGACTGTGTGCTGCTTGTCATGATTTCAGGTTTGCTCCTGCTCTTCTCTCTCTGGGTTTCATTTCCTACATCCAGAAAAGGAAATGATTGGTATTTACCCTTCTAGGTTCTCAATTATCCCATTATATTATTTTATTTGACAATTTATTTCTAAATTGTTGTTAGGTGCCATTGAGACCTGGACAATGAATAAGATGACAGAAGAAGAATCAATGCCTTTGAGTTGTGATGTTGGAGGAGACTACTGAATATCCCATGGACTGCAAAACAAAAAACACAAACAAACTAAAGAAATAAATACATCTTGGGAAAAATGCAGCCAGAGTGCCCCTTGGAGGTGGATATGGTGCAGCTTCATCTCTCAACTTTGACATGTTGCTTAAGAGGTGATTCTTTGGAAAGAGAGATCATCCTTGGAAAGGTGGAAGGTCAGCTGAGGAAGATCCCCAATGAGATGGATTGACACGGTGCCTTCAGCAATGGGCTCTAGTGTACTGGAAATGATGAGGATGGCACAGATTGCTATGTGTTGTGCTTGACTTGATGACATCTAACAACAACAAATACATTACCATAGACCAAAACGATGCCTGATCCAAGGATGGTGTCATCCTCAAAATATCCACTATACCTAAGCCCATAGTTGCAATCACTGTGTCAAATCCATTTTTTGAGGCTCTTATTCTTCTTTGCTAACTCCACTTTTCCAAGCTTGATGTCTTTTTCCAATGGCTGGTCCATCCCAACAGCACACCCATATATAAATAAGACTGAGTCTTATCATTTTGGCTTCTAAGGAACATTCCAATTACACCTCTTTCAAGACAGATTGATTTGTTCTTTCGACAGTCCATGCTATACTCTTTTAACAACACCACAATTCAAAGGCATCGATTCTTCAGTCTTCCTTATTCACTGTCCAGCTTTCACAAGTATATGAAGTCATTGAAAATGGCATGCCTTGGGTCAAGTGCACCGCGTTGACACTTGTCCTCTTCACTATTTTAAAGAGATCCCTGGCAGCAAATTTTCCCAAAGCCATTCATCTTTCAATTTCTTGGCTGCTTCCATGGGTATTGATGGTGGATCCAAGTTAAGGGAAATCCTTGACAACTTCAGTCTTTTCTCCATTTATCATTATGCTGCTCTCAGGTGTTTTGTTTCCTTGATGTTGAGGCATAATCTATACGTAATATTGTCTTTGATCTTCTTCAGTAGCTTCTTCAAATCTTCTTCACTTCTCCAAATTCAAAGCAAGGTTGTGTCATCTGCATAATGCAGGTTATTGATCAGTTTTCCTCTATTATCAATAATGTTGTTGTTGAGTACTGTAGAGTCAGAACTGACCCATAGCTGACCCTCCAAAGGGTTTTCAGAAGCAGTTAATTGCCTAGGAGGAGATTGCCCATCCCTACCTTTGGCAAAATATCTTAGATGTATTAACTCCACATTTCTTACAAAACTCACATGCCTTTAAAATTAATTTGGAAAATTTAACATTTTGATCTTTTTCTTAACGTAATAGTTTTCAGATTGTGAACATATAAATAAAGAGTGCAATCATTTTTTAGAGCATTTACTGTGTGGTAGGTATTGTTCTAAGTGTTTATTCTTCTAAAAACCCAAGGAGGTAGGTAAATAAACACAAACACTAACATATACAAACAAAACCCCTAGAAGTCATCGCATTAACTCAAGTCCAACTTATTGCAAACCTGTATCTGGTTTCTGAGACTATAAATCTTAATGAAAAGAATCTGCCTATCTTTTTTGGCTAGGAGAACTGTCCTTCAATGTTTCCAAAGCTTTAAGTCTTTATAAAAGCAAATTGCCACATTCTTGTATGGATGAGTGATTTGTGTGTTCATACCACAGGGTATAGAAGTATGTGGATTTCAACTTTATACTTGTATGAAATCATTTGTTCTATCTTGTTTGTGCAACAGAAGTACCTTGGGCAGACCAATGGCATAGAATGGAATATATAAAATTCCCTCACTAAAACACCGCCAGATCTTGGACTCAAGGCTTGTAAACTCTTAAGACATCAGGTCATAATCTAAGTAGAGGAGATATTTAGGAGCATTTTCAGTTGACTTTCTTGTCTGGGAATGTGATCATGGGTTCACACTCTGTTATGAAACAATAGTTATGGTTTAGGAAGGAGCTCTGGTGACATAGTGGTAAGAAGCCACATTGTCATCCTGAGGGCAGGTGGTTCAAATGCACTAGCTGTTGGGAAATCTCTGTCTGATTAACTGCCTCTGAAAACCTGCTACAGGGTCAGCAATTGGTCAGTTAAGGCCTGACAGCACACCACAACAATCATGGTTTAGGGAGCTCTGGTGGCATAGTAGTAAGGAGATGTGTTGCCAAACCAAAGGCATGTGGTTCAAATCCACAAGCTATTCCACAGGAGAAAGATGGGCAATCTCCTCTTATGCAATTACAGTCTACAAACCACCCCCCCAAGGGTCAGCTATAAATGTGTTCCAGGTGGACACAGGCCAACAACAACCTCTTCTCACGTGTTTCTTGTCTTTAGGTTTCTCTAGTCTCCTGTTTTGGAATTTCTAGGAGATGTTGAAGCCTCCCATTCAAATCTCCATTTCTCTTCGTCTTACTCTGCGTAATTTTCTCACTGTTCTGCTGGCTCACACATACTTTATTGACTAAATGGCTTAAACCATTTGATGAGTATTTAATTTCAGCTATTTTTGCTCTGTAGAATTTGTATTAGATTCTTGGGCAAATATGCTTTTTTAAAAAAATAGAGAATTGTTTCCCCCCTCAGATGTATATCTTTTAAAAATATTGTCTCAAGCTGTTTTCCCACTAAATGAAATCCTTCTTTTTGTTGTATCTACTGACACTGTCTGGGGGTTGGGTTGGGATGTGTTATTATCCTCATCTACTTGGAATTCGTTTTCTTGATTCAGGCTTTATATTTTCTTGGAAATTCCTTGGAATTTGTATTTGGGGTATGTCTTTTCAGAGAAAGCTTATCTTTGCCTTCTCCTGGTCAGATGGGGAGAGGTCAGGTGATTCATAAACATTTTCATTATACGTTTATGGAATGAGAAAAGCAGTACAAGGGCTGCACCTTTATTATCAATTCAGAGCCTACATAAGTGGCGGGCCTGAGGTTTGACTTCTTGGATTTTGTTTTTTGCTCATCTGCAATCTAGTCAAAGACCACAAACTTCCTTCCCATCTCTCTGTGTTGTGAATAGATTTTTAATGAATTATTATTTCTTTTCAGTTCATTCTTTTGCAGAAGTTGTGGCTCTTTACAATCAATGTCTCAACTATGTCATTTATTGTTCTTAAGTCCTGAACCAAATTCCATCTACCACTGGGTTGTTTTACAGCTCAGAAGTCAGCATGCAAGGCAGAGGTGAAGTAAGGAACTGCTTATGAGGTTTTCCGTCAATTCCGACAACTAAGAAATAGTGAGACGAGTTGGGAACTCAGAAGGCTTTTAGGAACAAATAATAGGCTCTTGTGTCCAGGAGAAAATGAATATACTTACCAGTAATGTTATTGCTCACCCACAGCTCTTCTGGGAGGATCTAAATTATTGAAGCATCCTCCTTTGTTTCCAGCTGGGAGCTAGGGCCTGTCAGTCCTATCAGCCATGAGGACCTGTGGGCCACTCTTGGCCATGTGTCCTTCAAATCCACACTTAAAGCAAGTGAGTGGGAGCTTCCTCTCTACTCCCTTGCCTATCTGTGGCTCTCATCTGTGACACTGACTACTGAAGTGGCCCAGCTTTCCACAGTGGAAGCAATTCTGACCTCCTTTATTACTTTTGGGTGGCACTGTTTATGAGTAAGACTTCCTTTTCCTGACACAGGTCCTAAACTGGCAGCAATAGCTGCCCCAATAATTTTGGCCGTTCTCTGGTCTTTTCTCTTCCCTCTAGACGCCAGTTGTTAAAAGAGGAAAAAAATTAAACAAATATATAACAACTAATTTTGAACAATATAATATTTTAAGTTTAAGGCTAGAAATATTAACAATATGATCATCTCCAATCCAGAGATACATGTTCCAATGCAGTTCCTATTTTCCATAAATGGTTTTGGTAAGAAGAATATTGTAAATGTGGATAAAGTTCCACTATTCCTCCTCCATACCATGATATAGTGTTATTAGCATGAGCAGTTATAAATCCATTGCCTCCCTTACTCTAACTTAAATTTTTTAAAATTTAAATTTATTATTCATTTCAGTAAAAATGTACAGAGGCTTTGGATTTCCATTCATTCATTGTTGCACATTTCTCCCCTCCCTAGCCTCCCACCCCCTCCCCAGCCCAGAACACTACACTCTTGGAAAAGTAAAAGAAAAATTCTTTCATTGTTTTACAAACCCTCCCCCAGGTCCACTCCACCATGTAGCCATCCCTCTAGACTCCTGTCATGACAAAAATATCTAATCACACATCCCTTTTAAGCAGCTTTCTCCCTCATCTGTTTCAATGCATATACATTATTGAATTCATCTTTCTCAGTCTCTCCCCAACCCCAAGGTCAGTCCTGTTTTAAAACAGTGGCACCATGCAATATTTGTCCTTTTGTGACTGAGATACTTCACTCAGCATAATGTTCTCCAGAGTCAACCATTTTGAATAATATTGCATGAGTTCCTTGTTTTTCAATACAGCATAGTATTCTATTGTGAGAATATACAACAGCTTCTCTATCCATTCGTTTGTTGATGGGCACTTAGGTTGTTTCCAACTCCTTGCTATTGTGAACAAAGCTGCAATAAACATGGGTGTGCATATATCTGCCTGGACGTCAGTTATGATCTCTTTGGGGTATATGCCCAGTAGTGGAATTGCTGGGTCAAATGATATCTCTATTTGCAACTTTTTGAGAAAGCGCCATACTGCCTTCCACAGTGGTTGCACCATTTTACAGTTTCTCCACAACCTTGTCAGCATTTGTTGCTTGCTGTTCTGTTAAATTTTGCTCTTTTGACTGGGGTGAGATGATATCTCATAGATGTTTTAATTTGCATCTCTCTTAGAGCTAGGGATTTTGAACATTTCTTCATGAACTTGTTAGCCATCTGAATGTTGTCTTTGGTGAAGTGCCTGTTCATATCCTGTGCCCATTTTTCTATTAGATTATTTACCTTTATCTTGTTGTGGTGCTCAAGTATTTTGTAAATTCTGGATATAAGTCCCTTATCTGATATGTTATTACCAAATACTTTTTCCCAGTCTGTGGCTTCCCTCTTTACCCTATTGGAGAAGTTTTTGGATGTGCATTACAATCAATGTCTAACTTCCCAACAATCTTCAACATGTCTATTTGCCTAAAGCTAGATTATGATGGACAGTAAAGCCACCAGAGTATCTCAGCGTCAGCGATTTTCTTGACCTCTATTTACAGCCCTCATATACTTTTGATTTGTTTTTCCTACAGTTCAGTTTTACTTTTAAACACCTTTGAATATAGTTTATTTTCAACATTTGTAGTGGGAGGGCTATCCTAGGGTGCTATGTTGTCCACACTCAACATTGTCGCATTTAGATTTTACTTCATCTTTGTTTATAACTAGGACAGTGGAAAAGAGAAAGACCCCACATGAGATGGATTGACACAGTGCCTGGGATCAAGGGAGATAGGAATGTCAGAGTCAGTGAGACTGGCTCAGAATAGAGTGGGTTTCAGAGCTATTGTACATAGAGTTTCTATTAGTTGCAGGTGACTTGATGGCACATAACAACAACAAGTCTGACTTTACTCACTTGTTAAGTAATGTGGGGTTCACTCATAATTGAGCATTTGGTTTTATTATAAGTTATAATAGGCAGACTCAGAGGAACTATATTTTTTTTTCTAGTGACCCCAACTGAAGGCCATCATTCCCCGCCCCTGCCCCCCTTTTATGTCAATCACCTGGCAGCACAGAAGGTTTTTTGTTTTGTTTTGTTTTGTTTTGTTTTGTCTAAATGAATTTCCTCCCCCCCTTTTCTCAGTAAGTAACTCCTTTCTTGGGCCCCCTAAAGTAAGCCAAACTTTCAAAAATTGTGCTGATGGTGTTGCAAATAACACTGCTAAGACAATATTTCTTTTTGTTCTTTTAATTTTATACTGATATACTTATGAAGTTTAAATGCATTGTTTTTTCACATAACAGCATTATTCGCCATCCCAAGAACATGGAAACAGTCCAGATATCCAACCACAAACGAATGGATTGAGAAGTTGTGGTACATTCATACAATGGAATACTATGCAACAAGCAGGAACATTTTGTAAATTACTACTAATTTGTGGGGGACTGGAAAGCATTATGCTAAAATCATGTTTTTTTAACAAAAATATATACACAATTTGGTTTAAAAGTCTCTGTTAGTGGTGGTGTTGTTATGTACTGTGAGGTCGACTACTTGAGTTGACTGCGGCTGTTAGCACATAGTGACACTATGCACAGTGGCTCTGAGCCCTGCTCTATCCTGAGCCAATCTCACTGCCTCTGACAGAATCCACTTTTCTCCACCTCATTGCAAACACCATGGTCTAAGCCATCATCATCATCTCTCACCTGAATAATACAAGTCTCCCAGGCAATCTCTATACAATTCATTATGCATACAGATACCAGAATCATCATTCAAGAACATTAATCTTGTTAAGAGATCCTAAAGACCTGCCTTAATAGAATAAAATCTGAGCCCATCTTCTGGTCAACATCCTTTGCTATTTGACCTCATATATCACCTTTCTACTTCAGTCTTCTTGGTGGTCAAATTTCTTAGCATTAGAGCTAAGAACAACCAAACTTGTTCTTAGCATAAGAGTTTTAGTTTGCCTACTCTCTCTGTTTCCTCATGTCTATTTGCCTGGATGAGTCTTCTTTTCATTCTAGTTCTAGTTCAAAGTCACCTTCTCACTTAAGTCTTTGCTGACCATTGTCTCCACCCCACATCCCAAATGAGAACATCACTATTCATCTCCTCACTTTCTGTCATGTTATCCTACTTTATTTTCTTAATTTTACATATCACTATATAAAATATATGGAGAAATGGTGAAAAGCACCCAAGCATTGAGGACTCTCCTTCATGGGGTCTCTATGAGTTGCCTGTGATTCGACAGCACTTAACAACAACAACATATAAAATATATATTTACGAACTTAAGTTTCCTCCCATTAGAAGGTAAGCACAATGGCAACAGAGACCTTATCTTATTCACCACTGCATCTCTACTGCCAAGAACCTAGGAGGGGCTCACTGTACAGTTGAACTAAAGCATATATATATGCATGCACGCACGCCAGGAACTATGCTAGCTGCTTTATGCAGATAATTTGTAATTTTTACACTGGTATGCTAAAGGAAGTATTGTTGATGTGAGCCATCAAGTCAGAACCAACTCATAGCTGATCCTCCAGTGGGTCTTCAGAGGGACATGAAGAGAGTCCTCATCCTTATTCTGTGGAGCAGCTGGTAACGCCTTTGGGACTGAAGCGTAGCTTCTTAGCACTAGGCCACTAGGGCTCTCCAAGTCAGTATTATTATCCCCATTTTATAGATGTGGAGACTGATTGGAGCTCAAGTCTGTTTATCTCTAAAGACTATTGATGGAAATCTCACTACCACCGGGAGGAAGAAAGAAAAGAGTGTGATGTGTCCTTTGGAATACGAGACAGAGTGAGACTGAGAGACTGGAAGCAGAGAACTGGAGACCAGACACCAGACAGGTGATCGAGAACAAGGGACTGATGTGAGATGTAGCTGAGCTCGATCTGCTACCCTATGGGGCCAAAGTCAAGGGCTTTGTTGTAGGTTTACTGGTGGAGTCTGTGTATAGAGATAGGGCACATATTGACAGAAGTAAAAGAGCTTTGTGATACTTACCAAGCACATTCCCCCTATTAAAGCATGTTTGTAGCTGTTTGTCCTCATTTTGATTGACATCCAAATTTGGGCTTTGCCTCTAATACTACAACTATCCATGTGCCTCAGTTGTTCATAGAGTTTTCAGAGGCCCACTACTTATTTAAGAAGGGGACACTTAATCCTGCTTTCTAGCTTTTCTTAATCTGGGAACTCTACTAAAACCTATCCAACATGGGTGGCCCTTCTGGCATTTGATAGACCTGTGGCATAGCTTTCAGCATCATGGCAACCCACAAACTACCTGAGTACAGCAAACTGACAGACAACGACTGTATTAATAAGAACAATGATAATTAATCAAAGATATAGATACTTTAGCTATAAAAATACTTAGCAATATTCAGATTATTGACTGGCTAGAAGAAATTAATAGTTGCTCCATGTCCAAGACAGAGTGTGAAAATTATCAAACAATATCTTTAATATCACACTCAAGCAAAATATTGCTGAAAATCTTTTAAAAACTTCTAGAACAGTACATAGACAACTGCCAGAGGTTTAAGCTGGATTCAAAAGAGGCCATGGCACCAGGGATATCATTAGTGATGTCTGATGGATCCTGGTTGAAAGCAAAGAATACCAGAAGGATGTCTATTTGTACTTTTTTTGAATATGCAAAGGCATTTGACTGTGTAGATCATAACAAATTACGGCTAAAGTTGAGAATAATGGGAATCTCAGAACAACTGATTGTGCTCATACAAAACCTCTTCCTAGACCAAGAAGCTGTTGAGCGAATAGGCCTTTTATTGTAAGAACCACCTTCCCTTTGTAACTTGATTTGTGCCACTATTAGAACCTCTACTCGGAATATTATTGCTTTTTAATTTTTGACTCATGTACTTTTAACTTGTTAGTTAAATTTGTGTCTTCTAGGCTGCAACACTTCCATGATACATCTTCAAGGATATGAACATGTATGGCTAAGCACAACTGATAACAGTGCATCTAAATTCCAGAATCAATCTCCATAATAGTCTATGTGTTTCCTACTGCCAAAGAGGCCCTTTAGAGTAGTGAGAGAAGATCTTCACCCTGAAACCCACAGCATCCCTTTTCAGCAGGAAGTAGCTAAGAAAATACGCCATCCCACTTTCCTTAGGAATCAGGGTGAAGTCTCTCTCAGGGAGGAGTGATAGGGAATGGCAAAGGACACACTGACAAAGGAGATTAATCAGAACTGGCTTTGACAAGCACTGTGGCAATTGGACAATTAAAACAGACATTCGGGGTTGGGGGGAAGAAGAACAAACTGGGGAGGAGGGTAGAGAAAACAGTGCAACAATGAATGAATGAAAACACAAAATCTCTGTAAATGTTCATTAAACTAATAAAATTTAATAATAGTTTTAAAAAATTAAGAAAGATGTGTGTCAGCGTTATATCCTCTCTCCTTACTTATTCATTCTGTATGTTGTTGTTGTTGTTGTTGTTATGTGTCGTTGAGTCATTTGCGACTCATAGCGACCCTATGCACAACAGCCCTAAACCCTGCTCTATCCTGTGCCAACCGCACTGCCTCCGACACACCCATCCTGATTACCCCAGTCACCAAATCAATCCATCTCATAGAGGGTCTTCCCCTCCTGTGCCATCCCTCCACCCTACCAAGCATGATGTCCCTCTCCAAGGACCCATCCCTCCTGGCAACATGTCTAAAGTATGTCAGACGAAGCCCCAGAATCCTTGCCTACAAGGAGTTGCTTGGTTTAATCCTCTCCAGGATGAATCTGTTTGTTTTCCTGGCATTCCATGGTACATTCAATACTCTTCTCCAGCAACACAGCTCAAAGGCAACAACTCTCCTTCTGTCCTCCCTAGTCATTGTCCAACTCTCTGATGCATAACAAGCGATTGCAAAGACCATGGCCTGTATCAGGCGCACCTTAGTCTCCAGAGAGACACCGTTGCTCTTGAGTACTTTAGAGAGGTCCCTAACAGCAGACTTTCCCATCTTGATACGCTTTTTGATTTCCTGACTGCTGGTGCCAAGTGTTGACTGTGGAGCCAAGCAAACTGAAGCTGTGAACAATCTCAATCTCTTCGTCATCCATCCTGATGCTACCGATTGGTCCAGTGGTGAGAATCTTTGTCTTCTTGACATTGAGCCTCAGTCCATACTGAAGGCTGCAGTCCTTGACCCTTCGCAGCAAGTGCATGAGGTCCTCCTCAGTTTCAGCAAGCAGGGTATAGAGCAAATTATTCGAGAAGCTGAACTCTGAAGAACAATGTGACATCGGCATTGGAAGAAGACTCATTAATAACCTATGTTATGCAGATGATACAACCTTGCTTGCTGAAAGTGAGGAGGACTTGAAGCACTTACTGTAGAAGATAGAAGACTAGCCTTTCATGTAGATTGCATGTCAACATGAAGAAAGATTGAAACTGTCAATTACTTCACCTGATTGTTGTTTTGTACTATCAAGTTGGAACCAAGTCATAGCTGACCATCCAGTGGGTTTTCAGAGGCGGCAAATCACACGAGAAGAGATTGCCCATCCTCTTGCAGAGCAACTGGTGGATTCAAACCATATGCCTACCGCTAGGCCTTCAGAGCTCCTCTCATCTTATTTAGATCCACAATCAACATCCTTGGTACCAGCAGTCAGGAGGTCAGGAGATATACTTCACTGGAAAAATATGCAGCCAGGGACCTCTCCAAATTATTGAAGATCAATGATGTTAGTTTGAGGATTAAGGTGTGCTTGATTCAGGTCATAGTCTTTTCAATCACCTGCTAGGCTGCTGAGAGCTGGACAATTATTAAGGATGACAGAAGAAAAGAAAATATGCCTTTGAACTGTGGTGTTGGAGGAGTAATAAACATCCCATGGACTGTTAAAAGAACAAACATATGTCTTAGAGAAGGTATACCCTGAGAGCTCCTTGAAGGCAAAGATGATAAAGCTTCATCTCACATATTTTGGACATGTTACTCTTCCTTGGAGAGGGACCTCATACTTTGAAAGGTGAAGGTTTGGCCAAAGAGGGGATGACCAGATGGATTGATGCAGTGACTGCAGCAATGGTCTCATGTATATCTGAGATGACGAGGATGGCACAGGATAGACACATTTTAAATCTATTGTTCATAGGGTCACTATGAGTCATACTCGACTCAATGGCACCTAACAACCACCACACCACCACCATTCTGTGCCTGGTAGTACAATGTTTAAAACACTAAACAGCAAACACCCAAATCTTGATAATCCAGTCCTGTAAAGGTTACAGCCTAGAGGAAATCCTATACGGGAGTTCTACCCTGCCTTTGTTGTTGTTGTTGTTGAGTACCTTCAAGTCAGAACTGACCTGTAGCTGACCCTCTGGCAGGTTTTCAGAGGCAGCTAATCACCAAAAGATCGCCCATCCTTCTACCACAGAGAATCTGGTGAATCCGAACCATGTTCCTTTGGGATTACAGTGCAACTTCTAACCACAAGGTCACCAGAGCTCCCTCTTCTGCCCTTAGACCTGCTGTGTATGAGTCAGAATCAACTCAACATCATCCAACCACAATATTTCCATTCTGATATTTTCTCATATCTATTTTACTTTCGGTATGACTAAGGGAAAGGCATTTGCCTTCAGCTACCCATTTAATAATTAGAATGAATGGACTTGGGTGGGGTTGGGATACTGAGGCATAGATGCAGCTGCTGTGGATTCTCTGGGGACCCCCGCAAAGCCGTCTTCAAGGTGGCCATCAAATAGGGTAATTCAGTGAGCCTGGCTCAAAAGCATCACAAAGTGACAATGGGAAATTGACTTGATTTAGCTTCAAAGGTTCTATTAACTCCGAGCAGCAATAATTTTCTGGGAGAATTAATATACAGACACTGGTAAAGAATGGAAGTGACTCCAGTGCTTTGAAACCTCTTTTAACTCAATTCTTAGATCTACATACAAAACGTTATAGCTTAGCTTCCTGCTCGTATAACACCCTCATTTCAGAGCCAGATGATTAAATCTTGATCCTAATTACAAAGGAAATAGAGAATTTTTAGTAAGCTCATTTTATGATGCTGAGGATTGAACTTGCTTCGGAAATTTGCGTTAAACGGATCCTCCTAAACACATCGTTCACGTTCTGGGGGAGGGCGTAATATCAGTTACTTAAGGCACATTCTTTATTTTTTTAAGGCCAGAAAGACATTAAAATTGTGACAATTCTAGACTATGTTTTTCTTCTCTTTATCGTGCTTGTTCTCCTAACAGAGCACCAAGCCCCAAATAAGACAAAACCAATGTGTCTGGGTTGGTTTTAAAAAAATTTAATTTAGAAATAGTTCCAAATTTGTAGGAAAAAAATACAATAGAAATAGCACACCTTATATAGTTATGTACAAAACAGAGGAAGACCACCAATGAGATGGATTGACGTGGCAACTAACTCAGTGGGCTTAAGTTTGAAGGAGATCAAGAGGGTGGTACAGATAGGTGGGGTGTCAGCACCACTGAAAATTGGCCTTTTTTTGGTATTAACAGTAAGATTTATTGAGCTGTATCTTAGTACAGAAGCTGGGGCTTGCCCATGGTGCTCTTGACGTACAAAGCCCAAACATTCTGTCAATTCTTCTTTAGCAGTGAAACCAGAAAGTTGACAGCTAGGTGGATGTTGTAGACAAGTTCATCATCTGTCGTCTTCACATGGCCAACGGCCGCTGACACAGGATCTTTTTCATCTGGAATTTGATGGTGGACTTCACCTTGTCTACTTTTGCCACCATGTTCTCATTGTGGTTCAGCAGAGAAGGGAACTAGGATTCTTGGGATCTGCTTCATCAGGGAGTCAGAGGCCTAAAAGGCATCATACTTCTTGGCCAGCTTTCTGACCAGCTTTTTATTCTTGTTGAGTTTTTTTTTCAGCACTTCGATGTCTACGTGGGGGATACCCACAGTCTTGGCTTCATCACAGTGCTGCTGATCTCCAAGAACTTGGGGCATCGGGTGGACAGTCCCCGAGAAGCGCTTGTCCTTCTGAGGGTCATAGTTCTTCAAACTGACAAGCAGCTCCACCGTCTCCAAAAGCTTTCTGCGTTTGTGCTGGTTCCAGTGCAGGACTTCCCGCACCACCTCACAGGGGGTGTTGTGAGAGACCTTGCTGCTCATGGCTCTTAGTGCTGCAGTAACCAGAAAAGAGACCAAAGATTGGCTTTTATAGCCATTGTGTTAGCCTCTGTTAGGAGCATGGTTTCCAGCTACCTTAACTGTGGACACATGGTCTTGCAAATTATCAACAGCTGTGAGACCAGTATAAGAGAGTGTTTTCCATGAGATGGTGATGGAGAGATTGTAAAGATAGTGTAATAAGGTGTAACCAGAGGAACTCTGGAGATAAAGGCCATAGTTAAAGGTTTTCTTGCTGAATGACAATCAAAGAAGGTTTCTTTCTGTGTATAAATTTTTCCATGATTAAAAAAAAATCTTTAAAAAATTTGTTGTGTCTTCAGAAAAAGTTTACAGAGCAGATTAATTTTCCATTCCACCATTCACACATCTTTTTTTTAATATGACATTCATTTCAATCAGTTGGTCTAGTGGACAGGAAATGATACTACCAAGCCAGAGATAGGTGATTTTAATCTGAGGCCCTCAGGCCTGGTTTTATTTTGTTTTGTTCATACATTCTTCTAAGTAGAATAGCACTGGCCTGTCCATTTACTGTACAGAGGTAACTTGTGGTTGCTGTGATGCTAAACACTGTGACACTGATGTGTCAAATGCAATAATGGTTACCCATGGTGGACAGTGTTTGGTGGAGCTCCCTGATTAAAACAGGCTTGGAAGCAGGAGTGGCATCCGCTTCTGAAATACCTTGCTTCTGGAAACCCTATGAACTTGAAGAAACGATGAAAGTTATACAAGTATTTAGGTCTTTCGTTCACAAGGTCGCTATGAGTCGTCTATGACTTGATGGCACTTAACAACAACAACAACATTATAACTACTTTCTTCTTGATTTTAGTCTTCTCTGTGTCTTCCCATTTTTTACTGATAGAAGACGTATGTATATATATATATCACATTATATAGTACATATTTAGAAAATAATTATATAGAAAAAAATGTGTTGTTGTTGTTGTGTACCGTAGAGTCAGAACTGAACCATACCTGACCCCCAGCAGGTTTTCAGAGGCGGTTAATCGCACAGGAGGAGATTACCCATCCTTCTCCTGAGGAGCAACTGGTGGCCTCGAACCCCATGCCTTTGGGATTGCAGCACAGCTTCTTGCCACTAGGCCACCAGAGCTCCCTAGGAAATATTTCTGTGTGGAAAAATTATGTTCTCCACCAACCCGGTCATTCAAGAATAAGTTATAGTGCATTGGAGCTGATACTTCTATCTGAGGGTGTGCATTTCCTAAGAAAAGGAATATTCTCTTCTATAACCACACAGAAGTTACCATCTTGAGAGAAGTTAATATTGTTGCAACACTTTTAACTATTTACCTAATCATATAAGATCAGATACTGGGTTTAATTATCAGGTCTCTTTAACCTTCTTTATCCTGGAATGTTTCCACAACCTTTGTTTTTTATGATACTGCCCCCCCCCTTTTTCTTTCTTTCTCTTTTTTTTTCTTCTTTTTTTTTTGGTGTCGTCAGTAGGGAGTTGTGCTGCCAATGCAAAGGCTGAGCCTCTCTGGTAGCTTGAAACCACCAGTTGTTGTTGTTAGGTGCTGTTGAGTATGACTCATAGTGACCCTATGAACAAGACCCTGTCCTGTCTTGTGTCACCCTCACCATCTCTAACATACTTGAGTTGAGTTCATTGCTGTAGACACTGTGTCAATCTACCTGGTTGAGGGTCTTCAATAATACCCCACCTTTCCAAGCACCATATCCTTCTCCAAGGGATACCCTCTCCCAGCAGCAGGCCCGAAGGATGTGAGAGGAAGCTTTGCCATCCTTGCCTCCAAGGAACATGCCAGGTGTACCTTCTTCAAGACATACCCGTTTGTTCCTTTGGCAGTCTGTGGGCTATCAGTACCCTTCTCCAGCACCACAGTTCAAAGGCATCAATTATTCTGTCACCCTTATTCATTGTCCAGATCTCAGCAGCATAGCAAGTGATTGAAAAGACCATGATCTGAATTAAGCATATCTTAGTTGTCAAACTAACATCATTGCTCCTCAATAATTTAGAGGTCCCTGACTGCAGACTTCACCAGGGTGATGTGTTTTCTGAGCTCCTGACTGCTGGTACCAAGTGTATTGATGGTGGATCCAAGTAAGATGGAGACATTGATAGTTTCAATCTTTTCTCCATCTGTTATGATGTCACCTATTGGTCCAACAGTGAGAATTTTTTTTCTTGACATTGAGATACAACCCATATTGAAGCCTGCAGTGTCTGATCTTCTACAGCAAGTATTTCAAGTCCTGCTCACTTTCAGGAAGCAAAGTTATGTCATCTGCCTACTGAATGTTACTGATGAGCTTACCTCTAATTATGATGCCACATTCTTCCTCACAGAGTCCAACTTCTCAAACAGACAAAAAAGTTGTTGTACCTTGAATAAAAGTTTACAGAGCTAATTTATTTTTTCATTCCACCAATCACCCATCTTTTGTTTTATAATAATAATTACAATCCCCACATTGTATTAAGGCAGCAAACTTGGTGACATCTTTCTCCTGTGAAATGGCTCATAGATTTGACCCATTGACCTTGAAGTTAGCAGCCTAATGCTTAATTCACCAGTTGGACTTATTTAGAAGGCCTTCTTAATGCCGTTGAGCCAAAACCCACTCATAGCTAAACCTCTGCTCGATTTCCAAGGCTGCAGGAAATTTCCCATCTTTCTTTCATAGAGCTGCTCGTGGATTTTAACCACCACGGAGCCATGACTTCTGGGCTCGTAGCACAATGCCAAAGAACTTAGAGGCTAGTTTGAGTTTTCTTCTTCCCAGGTGAAGTTTTTAAGCAAAGGATAAAGGTTGTTGTGGGTTTTGTTTTGTTTTTTAATTTATTATTTTTTGTATGTGTACCATCAAATGGGATCTGACTGGTACAGAAGGAGATTGTCCTTCCTACTCCAGCAGAGCACCTGGTGGATTCAAACCACTCACTGCTGGGATTGCAGTGCAGCTTCTTGCCACTAGGCCACCAGAGCTCGCCAGTGGATAATGTTTTAAATAAAGCAAATAAAATATACAAGAAATACTATAAAAGCAAAGCAGAGAAAACAAATAAATCCATTGCAGTTGAGCTGATTTTAGCTCCAGAAAGTACTTTCTTTTTTTTTATGTGTGTACCGTCAAATTGGATCTGACTGGTACAGGAGGCGATTGTTCCTCCTTCTTCAGCAGAGCAGCATCTGGTGGATTTGAACCGCGCAACTCTGGGATTGCAGTGCAGTTTCCTGCCACTAGGCCCAGAAAGTACTTTTGACTATAATTGTTACTAATGCAGATTGCCAGGCATTTCTCCTGTGGTGCCAAGGAGTGAGTTTAAGCAGCCAGCCTTTAAGTTAATAGTTACATGTACTATTTGCACCACCCATGGATCTACGGAAGCTGAGAGGAGATTTTAAAATGATTTCCACAGCATCTGAGTGCCTACTATGTGCTAGGCATGTGCTGGGGTCTGGAGATAATGGTTAAATGAAAGACATGGTCTCTGCCTCTGTGGAGCAGAGTTTAGCGACAGTTTCTGGTTGACCTCAGAAAATAACCTTCATTAGTAAAGAGGAACAACAAGTGAAGGATGGATTTGCTTGGTGAACATATAGATGGCTGAACCTCAGCCCCACAACATCTTGATCCTGTAGATTTGTGATTCACTTCGGAAGCCTGTGTATTAAAGTATCGTGGCAGTGAGGTGGGTTAAGCTGCTAACCAAAGGATGAGTGAATTTTCCAGTTGCTCTGTAGAACATAGATGGTTACTCTTCTCGACTGCAGAAGGATCCTTTGTTGACATGAGGAACCACTCCTTTGCCGTCTCTGCATTGGTGATGGTCTCCTGGGTCGTAAAAGTCTTGGAGGCAATGATGAACAGGGAAGACTCAGGGCTCAGTGAGGCCAGGGTTTTAGCAATGTGGGTCCCATCAATGTTGGAGACAAACCAGACTCGGGGACCACCTGCAGAGTATGACTTGAGGGCTTCAGTCACCATGAGGAGTCCCAGTTGGAGCCCCCGATGCCTATGTTGATCACATCTGTAATGGGCTTGCCTGTGTGCCCCTTCCAGCCACCACTTTGTACAGACTGGCAGAAAGGCTTCATCTTGTCAAGCACCCTATTGACCTCAGGCATCACATCCTTGGTGTCCACCACAATGGGAGTGTTCCACCGGTTCCCTAGGGCCACATGCAGCACAGCTCGGTCCTCAGTGAAGTTGGTCTTCTCTCCATCGAACATGTGTTCCCGGGCAGCCTCCACACCCCTGGACTTGGCCAGGTCCACCAGCATCCACATCACTTGCTCTGTCACCAGGTTCTTGGAGTAATCCAGTAGAATCTGTCCATGGTTGGTGTTGAACGTCAAGCTGAAGCAGTTGAAGCGCTCCTTGTTCGAGTCGAAAAGATGGCGCAGGCTGAGATCGGAGCCGTGCTCGTGGTGCCACTGCTGTAGCTTCTGGAATTGCGGGTTGTGAGTAAGCGTGGCCATGGCAGGAGAGGCTGAGTGCACGGACTGAGATCTGCCGGGAGGCAGAAGGTGACAGGTCAGGCGGTGCAGTGCGGTGGTTACTCTTCTCCAGTAAAGGTTTAACAGCCTGCAAGTACGATGGAGGGTCACCAATAGTTGGAGTCTACTCCAACGGCAATAGGTTTTATTTGTTTTTTCTATCAATTAGGAGACTTGGGCATGTTGTCAGAGGAAAGTCAGTCCTTGGCAAAAAAGATATGCTGGAAAAGGTGGAGGGTCTATAAAAGAAATGAAGACCCTGAAGGAGATAGATTGATACAGTGACTGCAACAATAAGGTTGAGCACACCCATGTTTATTTCTGCATTATTTACAACAGCAAAGAGATAGAAGTAAGCTAAATGCTCATAAACAAATGAATGAATAGAAAAACTATGGTACATTCACACAATAGAATATTTCACAGCATTGAAAAATAATGAACTCATTAACTATTACACATGGGGGCATTTTGAGGACATTAAGTTGATTGAAATATCTCAGTCACAAAGGACAAGTACTGCATAACACTGCTTTATAAAATAGGGCAGACATGGGGAGGTTGGGGAGAGAATGGAAAAAGAGTGGATAGATGATGAACACTGCATTCTATCAGGAGAGTGGAAGAACTCTCAGAAAGAAATATAGGCTTAAGCATTGTATGTATGACAACAGTCTGGAACAAGGGGTGCATTGCGGGGGGAAGAGAATGTGCAACTGTGAAAAAACTAAAATAAAACAGTTTTTACATGTTAATTAATGGCTTTAAATGGTATTTTAAGATTGTGATTTAATACATTAACCATTTGTTTGAAAACAAAAACCTAGCTGGCACAATTCAGTGTATGTTCAGTGGACAAGAAGGGTCTTGTGGGATAAACCTTTGCCTGCTGTTACGTCCTGTTCTTTCTCACATTATCGTTAGGAGCCCCAGGTGGAACTCCAGGTCAACCAGGCCCTGCTTCTCCCTGTGTTATGTACTGTTCCTGCCCTGCACTGTTTTCAGGAGCCTCCAGGTCACCCAGGCCCCCTGTTCCTCCCTGCTGTTGTTACATACCTTATCTTCTCTCTCGATGTTGCCTGAACTTATTAAAAACTCTTGACTGTCATATATAAGACTACAAAGAACATCTTCACCACGGTTCCCCTCTAGTTTTATGTGGTAGTGTTTTGGTGGGGGGAGTGGGGTGGCAGACCATAAGGTTCATGTGAATTTAATATCCCGGAAACTGTGATTGTTCCCCTGGTGACCAGACCACTCTGTACTCTTGCAAGCAGCTAACGAGATTTTGCATCTCTCCACATCTTTGCCAACCCCTGCTAAAAGAAAGCATTTTTTTAATGTCAAAAGCCAACAACAATAGGATTGAGTATGTTGGAGATTTTGCTGATGGTGCAAGATGGGTCAGGGTTCAGATCTGTTGTTCACAGGATCCATGAGTCGTAATGAACTTGACAGTGACAGCACCTGACCACAACACAACAACACATGTTAAAGCTTAAGTACTGCTGGACAAGAGGTAGGTGGAAACTGAAGAAGTTGAGGGAGATGGCCTGGAAGAAGAGGGGCTTGACCAGATAGTCTGCGTCAGAGCAGATGACAGCCGTCTTCACTGTATCAGATCTTGTCTAGCACGCTAGTGTTCTATGAAAGAACTGAGAATTAAAGGCTACTCCCATCAGGAAGTGACTCAGTCAGGAGAACTGAAACCCTTCACTGGCCACAGCCCTTCTCCAGCCAATACTTCACAGCCATGAACCTCCAAGACACAATGTGTTAGGTGTTTGTCTGCTGACAGAAAGGTCAGTGCTTTGACACCACCAGCTGCTTCAATGGAGAAAGATGGGTGGTCCTCTCTCATAAAGATTATAGCCTCACAAACTGGACAAAAGGTCACTGCGAGCCAGTATTGGCTCCGTGGCAGTGAGGTTTTATAAAAACTACAAACTTGTCCTGTTTAGTCCATGTTTCTGAGTTTTCCTTTTGCCTAGGTTTCCTGTCCCCACCTTCCTGGTCCTATGCCACTTTAAATGTCACTTCCTCTTTACTCCAGACAGCCATTCCTGGACAGATTTCATTGCTCCCTTATTGAGGTTCCACAGTTCCTTTTATATCCCTTTATCATATCATAGTTGTCTGTTTACTTTTTTTTAAAAAAGTTTATACTGGTTTATTTACTAAGTTCAGAAAGTGTGTATACATTGTTTTTCATACCCGATCTTTCCCCTTTTCCCTACCCCTCCCTCCTCTCATCAAATTGTGTGACTCTATGATTAAGCACCCCACCCCCACTTCGGATCCTCATACTCTTCTACAATAATAGTGTTATACAGGATTAGTCTTTATGAGACTGACTAGTGGGAGCTCAAGTATCTTCAAATAATGCTAGCAGAAGCATTTCGTTCCCCATTTTGTAGGTGAGAAAACTAAGGTCGGGTGAGGTAAGTCCCACAGCACAGAGGCTAAAAGCCTTGGTTAAAAGCTTACCATTGTGATTTACTTTCTGGAGGCCCTTAAGTAAGTTACTGAACCTCTCCTTTGCAATAAAATGCAGATGATAAAAACTGCAGTAAAAGTACTGTATGTGAACTGGAGTTAATTTAAAATTTGCAAAAGCACCAAGCATAAAACATATGCTAAATGGTATATAAATATTAAGTCTAATCATATCATTGTCATCCAAGTAAAATTTTTTACCTTACACAAATGGGTGGCACAACTGGATAGTTTGAGCCTGCCCAGCATCTCTGTGCAAGAAAGACCTGGCAACCACTTTCTAAAATAGATCACTGTCAATAAAATACTGTGGAGCACTTGGACTTTGTAGTACATGAGCACAGAGCTCATAGACTTGACAGCAATGGGTTGAGTTTTGAGTTTTCATCCCTGCTGTATTTTAACTTTATAAAAGTCCAAGTTTTATTTTGAAGTTATGGGTCTGTTAGAGGCGTCAATAAAAAGAAGCTGCTTCTGGACAGAGGACGTTAAGGAATGAAGAGAAAGTAACACATCCAGAAAACTGCCAAGTCGATGTGTCAGACTGTGGAAGGGAGCAGGTGCCCAGTTTTGATACTGAGCCTAAGCGGGGGATCTCTAGGGATAAACATGGGGAGATGGGCCGATTTACATACCCTCTAAAGTGGTTGTGGGCGGTTTGGGCTCCTGGAGTGACATGCCACAGAAAACCCACCTCTGCATCTGAAATTCAGTGAGATGATGCCATTGGCAAGTGGACAATGTCAACAACTGTTTGTTGAGGATGATGACATGGTGATATAGTACTTGACTTTATAAATTTTATACTATTATTAATACTATGAGGACTGGGAATAATCTTTATTCCTATCTTATGGGAATCCCAGACACTTCATTATGCTCATAGGAAACCTATACCCAAACCAAGAAGCTGGTGTCTGAGTAGAGCAAGGGAACACTGCATAATTTAAAATTAGGGAAGACATACATCAGGGCTGTATCCTTTCTCCATACCTATTCACTCTGCATGCTGAGAAAATAATTTGAGTAGCTGAACTCTATGAAGAAGGTTGTGGCTGGGGATTGGAGAAAGACTCATTATCACAAGTTTCATTAGGCAGATGACACAACCTTGATTGCTGAAACTGAGGAGGACTTGAACTGCTTGCTGAAGAAGATCAAAGGCTGAAGTCTATAACAACTATGCAATATCATCTCATCCCAGTCAGGATTGCAAAATTTAACAGAACAGCAAGCAACAAATGCTGGCGAGGTTGTAGAGAAACTTGAACCTTTATTCACTGTTGGTGGGAGTGTAAAATGGTACAACCACTGAGCGGTATGGCGCTTTCTCAAAAATTTGCAAATAGAGATACCATTCGACTCAGCAATTCCACTACTGGAAATATACCCCAAGGAAACCATAACCGACAACCAAGCAAATATATGCACACCGATGTTTACGGCGACTTTGTTACAATATAGCAAGAAGTTGGAAACAACCTAAGTGCCCATCAACAAATGAATGGATAGAGAAGCTGTGGTATATTCACACAATGGAATGCTATGCTGCATTGAAAAACAAAGAACTCATGCAATATTATTCAAAATGGGTGACCCTGGAGGACATTATGCTGAGTGAATATCTTAGTCACAAAAGGACACATACTGCATGGTGCCACTGTTGTAAAGCAGACTGACCTCGGGCTTGGGAGGAGACTGAGAAGGGTGGGTTCAATAAATAACTAATAAATAATTCAAAAAAATAACTTCATTGAAACAGATAAGGGAAAAAACTGTTTAAGTGGGAAAATTATTAGGGATTTTTGTCATGACAAGAGTCCAGAGTCAAGGCTATATAGTGGAGTGGACCTGGGGTGAGGGATTGTAAAACAATGAAAGAATTTTTCTTTTACTTTTCCAAGAGGGTAGTGTACTGGGGGAGGGAGGAATGGGAGGGAAGAAAAGTGCAACATTGAATGAATGGGGGGGAAAATTAAAATGTGTTGAATTGGAAAAAATAAATAAATAAAAAAGCTGAAAACTTCAATATGGATTGCTTCTCAGCATCAAGAAGACAAAAATCCTCACCACTGGACCAATAAGCATCATCTTGATAGGTGGAGAAAAGATTGCAATTGCCAACAATTTCATCTTACTTGTGTCCACAGTCAACCCCCTTAGTACCAGCAGTCAGGAGATCAGGAGACATATTGCATTCAAAAAGTCTGCTGTTAGGGACATCTCCAAATTGCGAAGGAGCAATGATGTCAATTTGAAGACTAAAGAGCACCTGATCAGGGCACGGGCTTTTCAGTCACTTGCTATATATCTTGGAGATGGACAGTGAATTAGGACGACAGAAGTATTGCTGCTGCCTTTGAACGGTGGTGCTGGAGAAAAGTATTGACTATCCCATGGAATGTCAAAAGAAAACCAGGTATTTCTTAGAAATAGTGTAGCCAGAGTGCTCCTTGGAGGCAAAGATAACAAAGCTTTATCTCAAATATTTTGAACATACTGCTAAGAGAGGCTGTTCATTAAGGAGGGATATCATGCTTGGAAAGGTAGAGAATCAATAAAAAAGAGACCCTCAACAAGATGGCTTGACAGAGTGATTGCATAATGAGCTCAAGCGTGTCAGGGATGAGGAAGACACCAGATAGGACAAGGATCAGACCTCTTGCTCGTATTGTTGCTTTAAGTCGTACTCGACTCCATGGCACCTACCAAAATCAACCTTTTTTAAACAGATAATTGCATAACCAAAAGATATTATGTTGATATGGTTGAAAATGGTGAATTGAACTGATTGCTGTGACAGATGAGACAAAAATCACCTGAGCTGATTGCGTGACCACCTTTGCCAATGTTGGTAGCTTAGTGTGACCTGGACAGGCAGTGTCTTTCTATCTGTGGAAAGATTACTCAGTGATTAAATTATCAACAACACAAAGTGTGTTACCTTCCGACTGAAGAACAACTAGAATGGTCTCCAAATCTGAGAGTGAGTCATAATCACCAATAAAATCTGTTGCCATCAGATCAATTCTGATTAACGGTGACCCTATAGGACAGAGCAGAACTGTCCCTTACAGTTTCCAAGGCTGTAAGTCTTTTTGGAAGCAGACTGCCCCATCTTTCTCCCATGGTGTGGCTGGTGGGTTTGAACCCATGACTTTTCAGTTGGGAGTCAAGTGCTTAGACACTGCACCACCTAAATCCACTACTGGGCTTATTAAAACATGGCCAGTCCTTCTGTCAGAGTTTATAATTCAGTAGGTCTAGAGTGGAGCACAGGAATCTGCGTGTCTAACAAATTTCCAGATAATACTGGTTCAGAAACTACATGTAGAGAAACATTTAGAATAAACTTCTCTCTTCGGGAGCACCTCACCAATCCCCTCAACCTGAATGCAATATAGTTAGGTTAGTTTTCAATAGCAACTTTAAGCAATCAAATTTTCCAGTTATTTCTAACACTATAGATCAAGAGCTCTATTACTCACTTATTTCTTCTCCTCTAGAGATAGGGGAGGCCAGGTGGTAGAGTGGTTACATTTTGACTACTATCTCAAAAGTCAGCAGTTCAAACCCACTGGAAGGATGACCCGGCAGCCTGCTTCTCGAAATATCACAGCCTCGGAAGCTCTGGCAGGCAGTTCTGCTCCATCCTACAGAGGAGCTGCATTGACTCAGTGGCAATGAGTTTAGATTTTTCTGTCACATTTCCACTGAGTCAGAACCAAATCAGAGTCCATATTTCAAGTTTTCGAAGGCTGTAAATCACACAGGATTTTAAAAACTTGCAATGTCTTAGAGAAAGTGCAGCCAGAGCGCTCCTTGGAGGCAAGGATGATAAAGCTTCATCTTACAGACTTTGGGCATGTTGCTAGGAGGGGCTATTCCTTGGAAAGGGACATCATGCTTGGGAAGGTAGAGATTAAGACCCTCAACCAGGTGGACTGGAGCAGTGACACAAGGGGATCTAGTGGGTCAGAAATTGTGAGGAGGGCACAGGATAGGACAGGGTTCAGATCGATTGTTTATAGGGTCCCAGTGGGTCATGCTTGACTCAATGGCACCCAACAACAAGCAAACAAATCACACAGGAGGAGATGGGTCATCTTTTGTGACTGCCTTTGGTTTAACTGTGCAACTCCCCACACTATAATTGTTGTTGTGTATGGTAGAATTAGAACCAATCCACAGCTGACCCTCCAGCAGGCTTTCAGAGGCAGTTAACTGTAATTGTAATTGTATGGAAGCTGATTTCCCAACCTTTCCCCACGGAAGCAGCTGGTGGATTTGAACCGCATGCCTTCAGATTGCAGGGCAGCTTCTTGCCCCTAGGCCATCAGAACTCCCTACACTAATTAATAACTTTAAAAGGAATCTTAACATCAACTTTACATTCCCTAGTTTTGTGTTTTAACAATTAAACATACAATTGTTAATCCACACTGTTTGTTTAATTGTACCTTGGTATCTTTCAATGTTTTCGTGAAATAAATGAAGAGTAAAGCAGCCCTGGCGGCTTCGTCTGTGGAGAGTTGTGCAGCTAACCCAAAGGTTGCTTCTGTGGGAGAAAGAAGGTCAGTCTTCTCCTGTGAGACTTACAGTCTCTCGAAAACTCACTGGAAGGTCACCTATGAGTAGACTCCGACTTGACAGCAATGAGTTTTAAGTTGAAAAACATCTTTCAGCTCGGGTTTGTCCTTCAAGGAGACCTTGCTGAAGTAGCGCGCTGTGAGGTGATGACCGGCAGGTGGCGCTCTGAGTCAGTTCATGGGCACAGCGGGACGGGGTGAGAGACGATGGCACAGAGGCAGGCGCCCGCTTTTAAATCCTCGAAGTGAGGTCCTCTTAACCACTTGTCATAAAATACTCTGAGACACACATCTCGGAAAATCGAAGTGTCAAGCTCAGCATCTTTGCCACATTTCAAACTAGGTAATTACCTTCCCTCCCAAAGGGAACCTGTTTTATGTATTTGTGTCCTTTCTAGGTTACAGGTTTCCCAGAGGCAATGATCTTGCCTTCCCCTCATTCTGAACAATGCTGAAGCCAAATGCACACTTTACAATAACAATTTAATTATTCTACACCCCTCTGAGCTAAATGGCGGCCTGTTACCTAATTGCTAGTAATACAGAAGCGTGCCTGCCTCATCTAAACCCTAGCAATAAAGGCAGGTTTTTATTCGACCTAAAAATGCACTGCTTATTTCCTTTTTTCTTTTGATACAAAAAAAAGGCACCTATTTCCCCATCATCCCAAATTGTATGTCATTACCACACAGGCCACACTGCATTTCAGTCTGTCATTTTTATTAAGTCTGCAGGGTTTTGTGTTTTGTTTTGTTTTTAAACTACACACACCAAATACTTTGATATAATCTAAGATAATAAAATAGTTGAACAACTTTTTTTTTAACATTTACATTTGTATAGAAACAACCTGTGGAATCCCTCAAAGCAACATGGTCTAAAAACAGTGATTCCTTAAACATTTGTGTTAAATAATTGTTTACTTAAAAGTTACAGTTTCCATTTGCAGCTGAACTAGGTCTCCATGCAGTTCCCCAGGGTCCAACACTTAAGGCCTTGGGAAGGTGGCCAAGGGGAAAGGGTGGCCACTCTTCCCACTGTCCCCTCCTCTGGAGGACAGTCCTCTGGAGGACAGTGATGGGGACAGCATTGTTGTACGAGCCGGGGAGGGGGACAGAAATCAATTGCACCTTTCTAGTTTGTAAGAGGAAGCACTGGTGGCCTGGTGGTTAAGAGGGTGTGCTGCCAACCCAGGTGGTTCGAATCCACCAGCGGCTCCATGGGATAAAGATGGGCGTTCTCCTCCAGGGCCATTAATCACCTCTGAAAATCTACTGGAGGGTCAACTATGAATTAATTCTGACTTGACAGCCATGAGTTTGAGTTTGTAAGGGTCAGAATCACACCCAGGCTTTACATCATGTAGATGTGAAATCCCATCTACTTGTCCCCAAGTGTCCCTACCTCCTGCTAATCATGTCAGTTATTTTAAAAAGATGGTGGCCATAAATTCTCCCTAAGGGCTGGTCTTTTTTTTTTTTTTTTAAATCACTCCCTGGCATTCTATATGACTTAGCTGTTTTGTATCAGTGCCCAATCAGGGGCTCCCATCCCCTTAGAAATGTCTCACCCCACCCACGAATCCCCAAAGTGCCTAAGAGTGAAGACTCCATGGAGAGAATGACTGCAGTCCAACGTCTCCCCCAGGAGGCTGGGGGCCGTGGCCTATATCATCCCGTTGATCTTAGTCCACTCGTAGATGTCCTGTTCACATACTATGTCAGAGTTGATGAGGAGGTATCTGTCGCCCACGCAGAAATGCTTCTGACAGGCGGCACACTTGAAGCATTCCAGGTGGTACACTTTGTCTTTCACACGCATTGTCATCTCGTAGGCACGGATCCGCTTGTCACAAGACGCGCAGAGACCATCTTGACCAAAAAGTCTAGGGAAGGAGGAAAAAGACACACAGACTAAGAAGATGACAGAGACCTTGCTGAAAGAAAGGGCGTGGGGATGGGTTCTGTAAAGTAGGCTGGACTTTCAGGAGGTCAGGAGTCTAGGAAGGGCTGGGTCCGGAAGGAAGTCATCTTGTAGTCTTGTCTAGAAAGTATGGGTGAGTGAGGCATCGAACAGTAACCAGTAGCATTTACTTGGTGGTAACTCTTGGCTTTTCTGAACTTCAGAACTCTCCCACCACTGACTGTTCCAGGCCTCTCTGCTCTCAGGAGACTCTGGAGAGAGATTCGAGACAAAGGGGAAAGGACACAGAGAGATGCCCTCCCAAGAGGAACATCATTTTAGACGAGGAGCTCAAGTATACCCCTCGGGGCCTCTCTGTGGAGAGGGGGATGACCAGGAAGGCAATAAAAAGGGGATCCTCCTGAGACTCTTCAAACTGCAGCATGTCCACCGTCATTAAGTCCACCCATGGGGGGAGGGGCTCAAACTCTTCCTAAGCAGCAAAGCCCACCTCCACATGATTGTCCTCTAGGGACCGAGGGCTCGGACAGAAAACACCTGGTACAGTTCATGCCTAATTCACTCCTCAGACAAATGCAGGGCAAACTGCAGGTCTCCATACCGCATGGATCATCTGAAGTCACCACCCTCCTGGCCCTCTGGGGGATACTTTCCTGCTGGCATTTAAACCCAGACATTCCTAAAGTTTCCGCTGAGAAGCCACTTATTTCAAACCATTTTCCATATTGAAGTGGGTGATGCAATAGGGTCAAGAGTAAAAATCAAACAACTCATTATTGTGGCGTCGAAACGACTCATAGCTGACCCTCCAGGCGGCTTTCAGAAACACTAAATCACAAAGGGGGAGAATGTCTATCTTTTTTCCACAAAGACAATGATGGATAGGTGGATTCAAACCATCAGGGTAGGGAGGAACTACCTTTGGGTTAGCAGTTCAACTCCCTACGGTCCACACTGCTGCCATGGAGACCTCGGCACCTGATTCTTAACCTAAAAGATGTGGATGAGTGATTGAACGGAGTCATTACCACAGTGTTAAAAACAAAATGCCGATGAAAGATCAAATGAAAACCCAACGTCTTGTAAACTTTCACTCAGATCATAAAAGACATTTTAAAAAGGAGGTGAGAATGTCCACACAATTTGAAGATTATCAATGTCACAATAATACCATCAACACTGATTGCAGTAACAGTACTAGAGCTCTCATTCAAATTGGTTTACATATACAAACTCAACAGCATTAAACTTGAAATTACAAAGCAAAAGAATTGCAGTAATGCAAAAGGAAAATGGACCTCAGAGAAAGTATGCATAGTTTATACTTTTCCATAACCATCATACCATGCCAATATTTGCACCACATACATTGCATGTATCTATAGCCTTTCCTTTGAATGCAAAAACTCTACTAGGAAGTACAAAGTTTTTCTTTTCCTACAGGACAGAATAGAACAGAGTTTAGGGCTGTTGTACATAGAGTCACTATAACAACAACATTAACATTTATCAAGTAAAATCTTTGTTTCAAAATGGCCTTTGTCAGAACAACCTGGCAGTATTTTTCACGTTTTCAAATGTACATACACCCCCTGTGGTTGAGAACTCTCATACCTATAGATCCACACTTTGGCATAACAGCATCCTAAATACAGGCAATGCTCACCGTGGGTCCCTCTGTAACAATGACAAGGTTATACCATTCTACTTGTAATTTGGGGATTTCTCTATAAAATCAATGTAATTCTGATTATTTTTTAAAAGTTGCCAGCTGGAACAACCCCAGTGGCACTGCAGAAGACAGGCCTGGCAATCTGGCTCTGTAAAGACTCTTGCCCTCAGGGGCCCATGAGTCCACATTTGACTCACTGTGACACCATGTGGCAGAACAGACTGCCCCATGAGGCTCTCTAGACGGTACTCACGGCAGCAGATGGCCAGGTCTTGTTCACATGGAGCTGCCATGCAGGCTCAAACCACCAACCTCTCAGTCGGCAGCTGAATGCTTAACCATTGTGCCACCAGGGTACTTCTCGTAGAGGTTCTTGTGCAGCATCAGCACCAGGCACCCACTGGCTGAGAAGCCCCGAGGGTGCGTCTCAGCAGTCATGGTTTTCATCCATCCAGGAGATCCTGAAGCAAGCCAGTCCTGGAGACTGACCCTGCTGGGATGGAGTCACGCCAGCCATGGAAGTGGAAGACCCCAACGCAAGACCAGTTACAAGTACCTGAGTGCATGAGCGACCCAGGGGAAACATTTGAGTCCTCAGGATTTCTGTGAAATAGCAGTGATTGCAACATCAGCCAAAGAGGCCTGGTGGCGCAGTGGTTAGCACTTGGCTCCTAGCCAAAATGTTCATGGTTTGCACACTCTCTCTATCCATTCTGCATGAGAAAGATGTAACAATGTGCACACCCATGTTTATTGCGGCTTTGTTTACAATAGCAAGGAGTTGGAAACAACCTAAGTGTCCATCAACAAAAGAATGGATAGAGAAGCTGTGGTATATTCACACAATGGAATACTACACTGCATTGAAAAACAAGGAACTTGTGCAATGTTATTCAAAATGGGTGACCCTGGAGGACATTATGCTGAGTGAAGTATCTCAGTCACAAAAGGACAAATACTGCATAGTGCTACTGTTGTAAAACAGGACTGACCTTGGGGTGGGGGGAGACTGAGAAAGATGGGATAAATAATGTATACTGCATTGAAACAGATGCGGGAGAAAACTGTTTAAAAGGGATATGTGATTAGGTATCTTTGTCATGACAGGAGTCCAGAGCGAAGGCTGTATAGTGGAGTGGACCCGGGGTGAGGGATTGTGAAACAATGAAACAATTTTTTTTTTACTTTTACAAGAGGGTAGTGTACTAGGGTTGGGAGGGGGGAGAAGTGCAACAATGAATGAATGGAAATCCGAAGTCTCTGTAAATTTTTACTGAAATTAATAATAAATTAAGAAAAAAGAACTGAAAGAAAATTATAGTCCTGCCCTATGAGTATGAGGTTACTAAGAATTGGGATTGAGAGCAATGATGCCAGTTTAAAGACTAAGGTGCACCTGATTCAGGCTATGGTCTTTTCAATCACTTGCTATGCATGGAGAGCTGGACAGTGAATAATGATGATAGATGAACTGATGCCTCTGAACTGTGGTGCTGGAGAACAGTACTGAATATCTTACGGACTGCCGACAGAACAGACAGGCATGTTTTAGAAATGGTGCAGCTGGAGTGCTCCTTGGAGGCAAGGATGGCAAAGCCTTATCTCTCCTACTTTGAACATGTTGCTACATGAGAAAGGCAACATGATATCCTTGGGAAGGAATGTCATGCTTGGAGAAGTGGAGGGTCAGCAAAAGCGAGGAAGACCCCCATTGAGATAGACTGACTTGGTGACGGCAGCAATGGGCTCAAGTGTGTCAGAGATGATGAGGATGGCACAGGACAGGATCCAGGTCTGGGGTTCACAGGGTCGCTATGAGTCAGACTTGACTTGACAGCACCTAACAACAACAACAGGAGTCACAACTCTGCCCCATGAGTTGGAACTGACCAGATGGGAATGGGTTTGGTTTTTCATAACATCCACCGTCACTGGATGTTAAAAGGTTCAAGTGAGGCATAGCAGTGGCTGAGGGTTAAGCCAACACAGATTACCTCAGGTATTCTGCCAGCTGCCCCCGCCTGGCTGCAGGAAGTCATCATGTAACATGGCTAAGACAGGTAGCTTGCACATAAAACCTTTAGGACAGTTCCAGGTAAATGCTGGTTCTCAGCCAAAGTTCTTAATTCACTTTGAAATAGCAGAGAATCAAGCAGTGTGTTCTGAGAGGCTTTGGGAGAGATTAAGGTAATTGGCAAACTCTGAAACATTTGAATCAAGAAGATGTGGTCTGTGAGCAGCGAGCTCATTTTCAGAGCCAAGCCTCTCAAATTTCTTCTGCATCTTGCTTGTCATTTGAAGATTGTGGAGTGTTTTCAGAGCACCGCCTGGGAGCAAGCTCATTACTGGGGGAGCACACGGATCTCAGCGTATAGCAGATGGTGGAGCTGTAGGTAACCACCACGCTGGAGGTCACAGAGTAGAAAGATGGTTCTCGCTTCCTGGCCGTTGAGTAAGTTAAGTTTGGGTTTGGGCAGGGATAAATGACTGACAACACAGTGTGACTCCAACTGCCTGTGACGTGTGCCCTTAAGGAAGGAGAGAGTTTATTACAGGGATGTCAGGGGGTAAATTATAAGACACATCAGGCAGCTAATGAAGGCAATGACAAAGGGTTGAAATTTAAGGGACAAATCTAGGTCTCGGCATCATTTCTAAATTTCCTGGAAAATGGTGTCTTCTCATCAGGTTTCTGTGTCTTAAACTGTCCAGCAAGGAGACCAAAAGAGAGACAGCATCTGCAGCGACAACCGGAGACTTCCAGTTCTGGCATTCTGAGAGTCTCTCAGTTGCTTCCTATGAACGCAGAAGCTGGACAATGAATAAGACCGAAGAAACGATGCCTTCGGACTATGGAGATGGTGAAGACTGCAAGTAATGGTGGCTCGCCAAAAGAACAAGCAAATCTGTCTTGGAAGAAAAGCAGGCAGAGAGCGCCTTAGAAGCAAAGCACTTGAGATCTTCTCACGCTTTAGACATGTTATGAGGAGGAATCAGTCCTTGGGAAAGGACATGCTTGGAAAGGCAGAGGGTCAGTGAAAGAGAAGAAGACGCAACAAGACACACTGACACAGTGACTGCAATGGGCTTAAGCTCAGTAGACTGTGAGATTGGCGCAGCACTGGGATAGGTTTTAATCTGTTGGACAGACAGTGGCTCTGATCAGGAGTTGACTTGATAGCACAGAACAACAAATACTGGTCCGAGTAGAGCAGCACTTAACACCTGCCTTGAGCATTAACCTGTGGCATCAAGAATTGATGTCTTGAGCTGGGTAGTAAAGAAGCAGATGCTAAAGTGAAGCTTGGGTACAAGGAGTTATGAAGGGTGTGTTTGTAGTGGTAGGAACACAGACTGGAATAGGAAGCCAGGAACGTGGGTTAGAAAGAGATGAGGTCAAGCAGCACTGCATTATCAGGCCAAGTCTGAGAGGAGTCAGAGCCTGACCACATGGGGACCTCTGGAGTTCTATCACCGGGTTATCCTGACCAGAGGCCAGCTTGCCGGGCTTTGATGCTCCTGTGATGTCAGGGGACTGCGATCTTCTGGCTGCCAATGTAAAGTCCTGTGAGTGTAGGGGTAACTCCACACATTGGATCTAAGAAGATCTGTGATCACTGACCCCAACAGCTACTGTTAGAATGTTGAAAACTCAATAGCATTGGGGTCCAGGCTCAGCATGAGTGGAGTCTCATGACTGTTTGAAGCCAAATACCTGAGAAGCTTATAACAGGTGGTGGGTCACTGGGAATACTCCTGGGGAGGAGTCTCCTAGGACGAAGGACTGGATCCCATTCACTCACTCCCTTTTCTTGCCTTTTAATGATGACACTGGCAGGTGAGTTAAGAACGCCTGTAAACCAGGCCAGTTAAAGAACCATCCTTGAAGCCAGGCCATGCCTCTCTGCTCTGTCAAGAGGTGTCACATCTTAAGCTTTCAGCTGCCCATTTTAATAATAATAATAATATAAATGCTAAAGGAAGGCTGGAGCCTCCTGCACTAACGCTGAGTTAATTAACATGTTGCCTGGGAATGGAGCGGGGAGAAGAATTATTTCGTGTCACCAAGACACAAGTTAATTAACATTGGGTTCTCCCAGCCTATTTTTCCCCCCTCTCCTCTCCTTTTTTAAAATGGGAGAGATTAACAAGCTCGGGCAGCCCTGGTTGTATCCTTGGACGTTCCATAAAATTAGAGAGACAGAGAGAAGCCTGGGCCCCTCTGACCTTACTCGATCTGCACTTCATTTAATAAGATTCAAATGATTTGACAGGGAGGCAGTCAGGGAGCCCAACGGGAATCATTTTACTCATCTGCTTTCTGTACTGGCCTGGCAAATCGGTTACCAAGCAAACCCAGGGCTCTCATTTTCCCTGCTCTATAACCTTGTGTTTTCAAAAAAGAAAGGGAAAGACTGAAAAATATAATCAAGTTATTACAAATCACCAAATTCCTCAGCACCATCAAATTTGCAAGGACTCTGTCATGGAACTTGGAAAAAACATAAAGATGGGAGGTTATTCTGTCAGTCAGCCTGAGTAAACAAATGAGCTTCCATCACCACCAAAGTGCCTGCAGGTTTGTCGTTGGCTTTTTTTCCCTAAGGAAGTGCTGGCCTGGCCACCAAGGGCACTCAAGTCTAGAGAAACTTCCAAGAGATGGGTGGCCCTGTGAGTTCTGTAGACCCTATAAAACAGGAAGGTGGTAGAGAGGCAACAGCTATACAGTTGCTAATCTGAAAGTAGGAATGCTCGAATATTCCAAGCAAAGGCATCACTGAGTGCTCGACAAGCATGGCGCTTGACCGTATGGCTCAAAGCACCAGAGATGTCTTCAGCTAGTGTCTCACTTGGTGCGCAGAGTTCCTATTCCACCCCTCCAAGTTCTAGCACCTGTTCATTACATAAGAAAAGAGAAATGGGTAATATCACCAGGGTTAGTTACCACTGTGATTTACCTCAAAGAACTTCTCTGGTGGCTTAGTGATTAAGGAGCTGCACTGTCAAACCAAAGGCAGGCAGTTTAAATTCACCAGCTGCTCCATGGAAGGAAAATGGGCAATCTCCTTCCATGTGAGTTACTGCCTCCGAAAAGCCGCTGGCGGGTCAGCTATCAGTCAGTTCCAACTAGACAGCACATAACAACAAGACTCAACTCAGCAATCACTGGAACTTGAACCTGGCTGGCTGACTCATAGGGAGCTCTGGCAGTTTAGTGGGTAGGGAGTTGCGCCGCCTACCCAAAGGCTGATGGCTCAAATCCACCAGCTACTCCACTGAAGAAGGGCGAGCAACCTCCCCCCTCCCCCTGTGTGGTTTACAGCCTCCAAACACTCACTGGAAGGTCAGCTATGAGTCACTTCTGACTTGACGGCAAGGAAAGAGTCCAACACGTAACTGAAGTGGATCTTCAGAGACAGTAAACTGCATGGGAGGAAACTGCCTATCTTTCTCCTGTGGAGCTGCTACTGGTGGGCCTGAAGCACCCAAGAGATGGCACCTTTGTAACAGCAGCAGAACTCCCGACGACTATGCTGCCAGACTGCCTCTGTTGTGTGAGTCCCACACATTCAGCTATGCTGGCACAGTCTGTATCGAGCTGCACTGCTCACTCAAAGGCTGTGTGTGTGTCTCCAGTGATGTGATCCACCAGCAGCTTCTTGGGAGAAAAGTGGGCAGTCTCTTCTTAGTGCCATTTCTACCCTCCGAAACCCTGTGGGGGTTTGCTACAAGTCAGAACCAACTCAATGACAGTAAGTTAGAATTCTGAGTTTTCTCCTACATGTAAGGTAAAAATGCAGCCACTGAGCTACCACTGCCCTCTCACCTTGGAGGTGGATACTATTATTATACCCATTTTACAGTAGAGGAAATTGAGGCATGGGAGGTTCAGTTATCTCATCTAAGGTTACAGGGCTAGAAAGTTAATGCCATCGGAACTCAAACCCACAAATGACTCCTGGCCTTTGCCCTCGGCCAAGGGCCTTCCTATTTTCTTCCAAATGCTTGGAGCTCCACTGAGAGAGAGCGCTTTCCTTTTTAACATTTCTCGTCTCTTAACACTGGTGTACACAAGAGTATTTATCATCTTTATGTGTGTTTTGAAGCACATAAACAAGAACCCATCCCTTAACTTCCAAGAGAAGACATTTTCTTGTGATGCTTATTCCTCCCTCCCCACATATAGTAACTTCTCTGAATTTCAGCCTCATCATCCTCATGCTATCCAAAAAGAAGCCCTGGCAGGACAGTGGTTAAGCAGTCAGCTACTAACAGAAAGGTCGATGGTTCAAACCCACTAAGTGGCCCTATGGGAGAATGATGTGGCAGCCTACTTCCATAGAGATTATGGCCTTGGAAACCGTCCAGGGCAGATATACTCTGTCCTGTAGGGGGCCCCATGAGTTGGAATTGACTCGATGGCAACCGCTTTGGTTTAGTTTGGGTTTGGCATCCCAAAGAATGAGTACTTTTACCACATAGGAATGCATCCCTGAGAACCTGCTCCTCAAACAGGCAGAAATGCCAAATGCTTCTCCGCATGGGGCAGCTGAGACTGGGCCTCAAAGGCTGACCTCATTCTGGCAGCATAATGGCTCTGGGGAGGGCTGGAGGAGCCACACCCTGACTCAGGTCGCTCCTGAGGCCTCTGGGGACCGTGAGGGGAAGATACCTGAGGTAGTCTCTGCGACAGAGCTTCCGGCCCAGCTTGTAGTAGAGGCGCCGCCCCACCTCTCCCAGCCGGCACCCACACAGGTCACAGCTGAGGCAGTCCTCGTGCCAGTACTGATCGATGGCCTTCAGGAAGTAGCGGTCCCCGATGTTCTGCTGGCAGCCGCCACATGTCAGCAGGGATGGGGGGATCTGCAGCACCTCATCCACTGGCTCCCTGGAAAGCAGGCCAAGCATTAGGGACATCCCCATCCCGGTGAGAGCAGGCACAGAGCAGCGGGAGCCCTTGTGAGGTAAGCCAGCCTTGTGGTGGGGCTTGTATTATGGGGATCTCACTTGACTGCCTTCTGGTGACATAAGGAGAAGGGACAGGCCAACATATCTCTAGGCCAGATTGTGGTGAGGCCCAGCCAGGCCTGGGTTAGGACAGGAGCAAGGCAGACCCAAGCCTCTGGTCCTTTAGGAAGTGACCATGGGCTCCAAAAGGCATCCAAGGCAACTGCCGGCTGTACTGTCTCCCTGCTCGGGGCCAGCACCCCCCTTGGCACACAAGTCTCCTTTCTTTCCCCTACTCGCTTCTATCTTTCCAATTCTTCCGGTTTCCTTCTCCCAGACCCAGAACCCACGAGTGTGGCCTAACCCCAGGGAACCTGCCTGGGTTTAACCAGTCCTCTGTTGCCCAGCCAGCCAACTACCTAAAAACTCCATCAACTGTCTGCTGGATCAGTGTGTAATTCATGCCCCTCCCAACTTCGTGAAAGCAGAAAGAAGCAAGAACGGATGCATCATTTTAGCTTGCTGTCTCATTTCAAAATCAAAGACTCCATCAGGACATAATACAAATTCTCCTTATTGCTTTTTCCAAGGGAAATTTCTCATCCTATCCTTCATACAGAATGATTCCTTAAGGACAAACCCAAGATGTGCAGGGGTCACTGCCATGCTTCTAGAGACCTTAGATAGCTCACTTGTCTTCTGCCCTCATGTGGAAGTTTTACAACAGCAAAGCTGATTTGGGTGAGGCTAATTTAGTAAGGGAAGTGGGGCGAGCAATAAGAGATAATTTTAAGGAGAGTGGAGGGCAATTAAGCAGAATCTGGAACTGTGGTGCAGGCAATTTTTTAACAGAGCATCTGTAACGATACACATTCTTCCATTAAAAACTCCGACATCATCATGTCTTCTGTCTACTTTGCTTCACAGGAACTGGAACACTTTGGGTTTGTGTTTTAAGAGAAACACCTTTGTCAAAATAAAACAAGGAGGGTGAAAGAAATAATCTGAGAGCCAAATGGGAAATGGGGGGGCCGGTAAGCCCAATACTTGTTGATGTGTAACAGTTACCCAGTTAAATTTCAGTATTTGGAACCTAAAGACAAAGCTATTTTTCAAAAAAAAAAAAAGCAAACTATTATTTTTTTTAAAAATGGACCTACTTCCCACTGTGAAATTCCAAAAGAGTTTATCCCTGGGTGCTTTGGAAGTATAAATCTGTCTCCTGACTCTTATTTCTAGCTTACACCAATTTACCAGGTGACATGAGGTTCTAACTGGTCTGTACCCACAGACCTCAGCATCTACTGAATTTAAGAACGGTGAAGCGCAGGTAACTTTTCCTTATCCTCTGACAACCGTGGGTGGCTGGCATGTCTCCACATGAATATTCAGGACATGCTAAAACTATGTACGTGTGTGTGTATGTGTGTGCATGTGTGTATGTATGTGCGCGTGTGTGTGCGTGTGTGCATGTGTGTGTGTAGATAAAGGACTGCATCAGGACAGTCTGGGATATTATCTCCTTTTAGAACAAGGAGATAGGACATGCAAGCCAGTTGTGTGTGTACTGCTGTTTTCTGGACTGTATTTTTTGTTTGTTTGTTTAACAATGAGACCTTACATGGTGTGAAAATTCACTGAAGCTTGACTTTCTTTATTTCTTTGTTTCTACAGATTGTGAATCAGGACTCCCATATTGCTACCTGAAAAAATAACTAATACTTTTGGCATTTTCATATGCATCAACTGAGGATTGCATCTCTTCCCCTGCCACAGGCCAGGCTCTTGTAGGGGCTTTTGAAATGCTCCTGGCACTGCTGCCATGCTGAATGCCCCGGCTGCTGATACTGCCAACCGACTGTGAAAGAGAATTTGCACTGAGCTGGTGCAAAACCGCCTGGAATGAAAATGAACTGTTCCTGTTCCCCACAGGAAGGCAGTAGGGGCCACCTCTAGCTCATCATAGAGGAAATCGCTTAAAATCATGAATCCCGGCTGTCTTTCTGACTAAATGTTTCATTGGCATAAGCCTAGGCAAGCCTCCTTCAGTAATGAGGAGGTGCTGATTGCAAGGCCCAAGTGAGCTCTGAGTAAGTACACAATAAAGCATCTAGTATGGTACTGGTCTGAAATGTTAAGCAAAAGAGCCACCACGATGGCCTAAGATGAAATAGGAAAGGACAGGATAAGATATTGGTTCCATCTATCTTTCTATAATTAATGAGTATCACATTAACTTTGGTTGCGGTTCTAAACCAATAACTGAGTGGGATTTACCATTAAATGAATATTTTATATTCTTCCAGAGACTACATTGTACAATGCACTTGACTATTAGTTTAGCCTGGATTTCTAAGATAATTTATCAGCAGATTCTGAGACTGAGACAGGGTGAAAAAAAATACGCTATGTTAATTCCTCAATTAGCTTGTCCATCTCCAGTTCAAGCCCATCTTTACGAGGCAAAGACGGAGGCAAAGGCTGGGGGAGCTCAGCAACCTTCAGAAGGTGTTCAGAGGTTAGGATGCTTCAATTTTCCAGCCTCAGAGAAAAAGAACAAACTTTGAAAAGAGAAAACTTCCTTCAGGGAACCGAAACCTCCAGATTTATCTTCTAATAAAAGGATTAGTGACTCAGTTCTGCTGATCGAAAGGGCATTAGGCAGCAATTCATTCAGTTCACTCTCTTATTGTATTGCTATGGTCTTGCCTAGTCTCCTGCAAACTCGAGACTAAATTGTAATTCTAGGCTTGTAAGAAAGTGAGCACACCACTGTTGAAACTCATTGTTTGCATAGTTATAGACTTTCAAGTAAAGGAATGTTATTTTCCTCCGGAGAATTTGTTTAAGGAAGCTGAATTTCTGTTAATACAAACCTAGCTCCTTATAGAACTAGTGTCTTAACCTTCAAGATTGAATAGTGATGTTTATATTCTCATTGGACAGAGGCACTTCCTGTGTTTTATGAGAACATACTAAGCTTTTATGTCGATGACTGAGGGTAAAACCCAGGTAAATAAACACCATGGAAGACTGAAATTGGAGGAGGGAGGCTTTAGGCAGGAAAGCACAGTTCTTTTAAAGAGGAAAAGGGGGGGAACACACCCATACACACGAAACAAAACAAATGCCTCTTAAAAGCACAAATGGACAAGTCATTAACCAGTTCCTTTGGTCTGTGTAACAAATCCCTTCAAAGGATTAGCCTGGGACTTCAAAGGAATAAAAATTCTCAAAACCAGACAACTAATGAATCTTAAAAGGATATTTGTGTTGACGGGGGAGGGGGGAATGATATCTTAAACAATCCTTTCTCTCCATGACAACACCAAAGACTGGGTTGAGGGGTGTGGGTTAGGAGTGGGGAACATTCCAAACTAGGAGGACTTCCAGAAAACAGATGCAGCAAATACTCATTGGAGAGCTCCCTGATCCCAAACCCCTTTGAGGCTCCCACGAAAATCTGGAGAATAGTCTCTGCAAGAAAAAAATTGACCTATACCACAAAATGGTGCAAAAGCTTTTGGTGTTTGGCGACTGCCCCCTCAACCTTGTCGGTAGACTTGGGGAAGGAGTGGTGACAGGAATCCAGATTAACTCTGGATTTGGTGGTTTAGGAGTCTCCGGAGGCCAGAGCTAGATTCTAGGTGGTCGCTTGGACCTTTCACCCGCGGGCCACTGGAGCTGAGGGCGGTCGCTCCACCTACTGACCTGAAGAGGGCTCTTGGGGCTCCCTGAGAGCTCCACTTGAAACACCCCTCTTTCGGGAATCAAATGGACAAAGCGAGACGGGGGCTAGAAGGAGGCAAGAGAAGGGGGTGGGGGGGTAATAAAACCAGGACGCTCCCCAGACCGCACCAGCGCTTGACACCCGTCGTGCCCGCTCCTGTGCAAACTTTCTGGCCCAAGGCCGCTTAGAGAGCATCCTGGGCAGCGGGAGGCGGGGGGTCGGGGAGGTGCCAGGCCAGACGCCTCCTTTCTCCATCATCCTTTGCCCAGCGCCTCTCCATGGGTCCCCGGAGCCACCCCGCGAGGAAGGGGGAGTCCTGCGCAAAGCCCAGGGAGCCAAGGGCACGAGGCGGGCGCGCACCTGGAGCCCCCTCGAGGGCTGTCCGCGCCACCCCAGCGCCCCAGATCCCGAGGCCGTGCACACTGTGGGTGACAGGGGCAGGAGCGCCACACTTACTCAGACGGGTCCAGGCTCTTCCTCTCGATGGCCGAGGACATTGGGGAGGAAGGCGGCGTGCTGGGTGGCGGGGGCGCTCCCTTTGTGGCGCGGGGCTGGCCGGCTGCCGGGGCTCGGACCCCCTCGGGTGCTGGGTTGCCGCTGCCGCCGCTCCTGCGCCGCCTCTTGCTCCCGCGCTGCCGAGGCGAGCTCGCCCCTCCGCGCTCAAGGACAGTCACTGCGCTCCCTTCAAATGCCAAAGAGAGAGAGCGAGTCACCAGGCTGCGGCGCACCGGGGACGAGGATGGGGCCGGGCGGGCGGCTGCTGCTGCTCCGGACTTAACCTTCCATCCCG
>NW_006399779.1:12133581-12165376 GCF_000299155.1 Elephantulus edwardii
CGGGAAGGTCTATTTTCGCCCAGCTTCCCTCTGTCTCTGGTTTCATTTCCTTTTTCCTGATCACGATTCAAATACAATAGAAGGAAATCACATTTAAAGAGACAGCTGCCTGCCCCCCTTCTCCCTCTTTCTTTCTTTTTCTTTTTTCCTTTCTTTTTAAACGGGGCTCCTGGGGATTAGCAACATAAACAGCGGCAGTATTAGGACTGACTTGGCTTCTTAAAGGGGCCCGCGTCGGGGACCCGGAGAGTCACTTTGGGAACACCTCTTCTAGGAGGGGAGACTGGATAACCTAAAATTCGTCTTTAGAGCGTCCCCTTGCTCATCTTTCCTTTCTGGTTTAACGAACACTAAAGTAACCCGTACGCAGTGCAAAGGGGCAGGGGACGGGGAAGACAAGCCAGTAAAAGAAACACGTACAGAAGCGTTTGCGTCGTCGGGGGTTCGAGGTCCCGGGTCCACCGACGTGGGGTGCGGGGAAACCCGCGGTGGCGCGGCTGTGCTGGTTGCGGGCGAGTAGCTGCGTGCGCACCACCGACGCGCGATTGGAGCTGTGCGAGCAGGCACCGCGCGGGCTGGGGACGCCTGAGCGTGCTAGGGGCCGCTAATCCCGGAGGGAGGGACCACGCAGGTCCGGGTCTCCTCTCCATCTGCTGGCGCCAGAATTCCCTCCCTCAGCATCTTTCGAAAGGCAGACCTGCGGTTTAACTGGCCCCCTGCAAAGTGCCAGTAAATACTCTGTACAAGAGAAAGCACTTTTCCAATGATCAAGAGCAATGAGGAGCTCCTTTTGCTTGGGGATCAAAAAAGGGCAGTAAGCAGATTTGATGTTGGGGTTCAGTCTCCTCCCAATAACTTCCAAGGAGATGTCCCAGAAGAGTGAGGAATGTAAGGGAAGAAGAGAGGAGGGCCAATAGAATCAGAGCTCTGAGTAACTTTGGTTTTCCTGCATCTCAAATTTCTTTGGAAGTGTCTGCATTTAAAGTGATTATTGAAGACCATTTGTGCTCAAACCAGTCAGAGTGGAATAGAGTCTGACACATGGTAACCCCATGCTTTGCAGAATAGAACCTTCTAGGGCTTTCAAAGTTATGGCCTTTCAGAAGCGGATTGCCAGGCCTTTCTTCCGAAGTACTGCAAATCACCATTAGGTTGTATTTGAATATTTAACTAATTGCACCACCTGAGACTCCTATGCTAGTTTTAAATTATGTTGGGTTTCTTTTTTTAGATGGATAATCTTAATAATTATTATAGGCATTTTATTTCTATTTTATACACTGTAGTGTATAAATTAGTGTATACAGTGTATACACTGTAGTGTATAAATTGCTTGGAGTAATTTACCCTGAAAAGTGGTGGCTGAAGGAAAAAGGTAAATCTCTGGATACTTCATTCTGAGTGTAAATAGAATTTACTTTTTTCTGCATTATTCTCGTCATTTCCCCTCTCATTTTTATGCTTCCAGGGTCCTTGATGATTGATCATTTCAAGAAGCACTTTTGCAGAAGATGGAAGGCTAAAGCCTTCCATGTGGATTATATCTCAACAGCAAGAAAACAAAAATCTCACCACTGGACCAACTGATAGGCAACTTGATAGATGGATTGAAGCTCTCAGTGAATTCATCTCACTTGGATCCACAAATCAGCACACTTGGTACCAGCAGTCAAGAGATAAGAGACAAGAGATGTCTTGCATTGGGAAAGTGCAGTCAGGGAACTTTCCAAATTATTGAGGAGCAATGATGTCAAGTTGAAGACCTAGGTGTGCCTAATTCAGACCATGGCCTTTTCAATCACTTGCTATGCATCTGAGAGCTGGACAATGAATAAGTATGTGAGAAGAATTATTGATGCCTTTGAGTTATGGTGTTGAGAATAGTATCGCATATTTCACGGACTGCCAAAAGAACAAACAGATATGTCTTGAAGAAGGTGCAGCCAGAGTGTTCCTTAGAGGCAAAGATGGAAATGCTTTGCCTCATGTACTTTGGGCATGTTGTCAGAAGAGGCTATTTCTTGGAGAGGAACATCATGCTTGGACAGGTGGAGGGTCAGTGAAAGAGAGGAAGACCGTCAACAAGATGAACTGGCACAGTGACTGTAGCAATGGGCTCAAGTTTGTCTGAGATGATGAGGATGGCACAGGGTAGGACAGGGGTCAGATCTGCTATTGATACGATTGCTGTGAGTTTTAGTCAACTTGACGGCACCTAATAAACAATAGCAGGGTCCTTAATAAGCCAAAAATGAAATCACTACCATTGAGTCCACTCTACAGGGGCTGGTGGGCTTGGACTGCTGAACTTCAGCCATCTGACACTTAATGTACTTGTTCAACAGGGCTCCTGAATATAATTAAAGTCTTTGCATGTGCCAAAAAATGTCTTAAGGACAATTTTCAGTTCAAATCAAGGCCATAGATGTACAAAATGACATTTTTTTCCAATTAGATCTTTGTTTTTAATTTTTTAAAATATTATTTATTCATTCATTCATTTATTTATTTTCTGTGTGCACCGTCAAATTGGATCTGACTGGTACAGGAGGCAATTGTTCCTCCTTCTTCAGCAGAGCATCTGGTGGATTTGAACCGCGCACCTCTGGGATTGCAGTGCAGTTTCCTGTGTTTTTAATTTTTTTTAAAAAAGCAAGCCTCAAAATTTTGAGGCAGTCCTATATTATGTGATAAATATATGATACTATAATCAGAAAATTTAAAAAATTGATTGGCAGCTTATCTAGTTCTAATCTGATAATGTGATCATTAAATGCCAAAATTTAGCAATCAGACTGAGTTTGATTTAGGCTCTTTTCAACTACATGTGGCTAGGAAAATTACTTAGCATGTTGTTGCCAAGGACCGTCAAGTCAGAACTGACTCATAGCTGACCCTCCAGTGAGTCTTCAGAGGCAATAAATAGCATAGGAGGAGACTGTCCATCTTTCTTCCATGGAGCAACTGGTGGATTCGAACTGTATGCCTTTGGAATTGCAGCACAGTTTCTTAGGCAGAAAGAGTGAGGGATCTGGAGCCAATCACCGTTTACCAACTTTGTCAACCCGGGATGCACACACTGAAGTTTAACCCCCAGTATCCTCATCTGCAAGTTGGGATCACAGAATCTACTGCATGGGTTGTTACAAATGGTGTTGTAATAGACTAGATAGCAGGTGATCATAGAACCTCCTAAGAGGAAAGTTAGAAGATCAAATAAATCAAAGTGTCTTTAAATGCCTGGAACACTTCTGGTAGATAGTCTTACTGCCAAGGAGTTGGTTCTGACTCACAGCAATCCTGCACTGGGTTTCTGAGGCTGTAAGTTGTCATGGGAGGAGATTGCCCATCTTTTCCCTTGAACAGCTAGTGAATTCAAAGGTTTTAAACTAGAATGTAGAGCAGCTCTTTTATGAACTAGGTTATGTCAATTAATATCTGCAGAAACTATAGTCCTTAACCTTCAAGCCTTGTAGCTCAGTCCTGTGAGTCGGCTATAGTTTATTTAGCATAGAACTCAAATAAATTGTTAAAATAAATTCATCCTTCATTTCTATAAGCTAAGCTCAGAATGGCCGGTTTGGAGCAGACAGTTTCCTTTCGGTCTTGTGGCTTCTCCGAGGGAAGATCTGAACCCTCAGAGAGCCACAGCCTTTGGGTCAGCGCTGATTCTCATTAACGACTGTGACACCAGAGATCATGGCATTTATCACTCTCTCTCATTTGCTGACAAGTTAGAAATAACTCATAGCTGATTCTGTGGTGGGTTTTGGGGGAGGATAATTTAAATAATGTGGAAGGATATTGCCCATCTTTCTCCTTCGGAGCCACTGGTGGATTTGAACCTCCAGAGAAGCAGGGCCTTTGGGAAGCCTGGCACCGCTCCCTGTGGACTGGACCACCAAGGTTGACCTGTATTAAGTGCTCACAAATGCATGGCAGAAGACTTCATTGAAGGAATCTTAAAAGAGGTTAAATTTAAAAGTGACACGAGTGTTTAAAATAAGAATGTCTCATCTACGTTTATAACCCTAGCCCTTATTTTTTAAAAAATAGGCAAACCAGAATTCTTTTATCATGGCTCTTTACTGCACCTAAGCAAAAAAGGATTTTCCAAGCTAATGTTCAAGATCTCGATGACTTGATATGTGTGCTGTAATTAATTCTGGCAAGCTGTCTTCCTTGCAATCATTTAAAAAAATATTTTTTTTATATTGTGCTTGAGATGAAAGTTGGCACAGCAAATTAGTTCTGCCCTCAGTAATTTATACACAAATAGTTCCTTGACAATTCCCACAGTGGGTCAGTTCTCTCCCATTTCCACAGTGGACTCCCCACTTACCATTTCTAAAGATTCCCTACCTTCTCATTTTAAAAATTTTTTTAAAATTAATTTTAATGAAAGTTTACAGAGACTTTGGATTTCCATTCATTCTCATTTTTACCTTGGGGTATGTGTTGCCCTTTTGTTCTCCTACAGGTGATTGTTTTAAGGAGGACATTCCTCCGGGAGGCTAGCGATCTTTTATGTTATTGTTCAGTGCCATCTGCCATTGAGTAGAAACTGACTTACAGCTGACTGTCACTGGCTGTAAATCACACAGGAGGAGATTGCTCATTTTTTCCCCCTCCAGAGGTGAGTGGACTCAAACTGCCTGCCTTTAGGTTGGCAGTGCAACTCCTTACCCACCAGGCCAGCAGAGCTCCCCATTTATTTTATAGACTAGTCCACTGTTTGTTTGAGAGGCGTTTTCAAATTCAGTCCCAAGTTGGAAAGGTGGCTTAGGGTGCCAATAGTCTCTGGGCTTCCTCTAGTCTCTTTCAGACCAGTAAGGCTGGTCTTTTTCATGAATTTGAATTTCATTCTACATTTTTTTCACCCATTATCTAGTGCTTGTGGTTTCAGGTTAGAGGAGGCTGTGGTTCGTGTGGCTCATTAGGCTTTTGGACTACAGGCTTTCCTCGAGTCTTTGGTTTTCTTTACTCTCCTTTGCTCTGGGTGGGAAGGGACCAGTAGGTAGGTGTGTCTTAAAAGGCTGCTTACAGCTGCAACAGCTGCAACTCAACAAACAAGGATGGAGGGCAGCACCTCCATGAGCCATGTTATTGTCACCTGTGGAGACTACGGCCCTTAGCCTTCAAGCCACGTAATGCAGTCCTGTGAGTTGGTTGGTTGTAGTTTAGCATGGGGCTCAAATCAATTGTTAAAATAAATTCATCGAGCCTTTCTGGAAAAGAAAGCTCAGAATGGCCCTGTCTTTTTGGCTTAAAGTCTCCTTTCAATAATAGGCTTCTGCTTTGACCTGAGTGTGTAAAGAAAGTGAGATTACTGCGTATGACTTTGGGTCAGTTTCTTATCTTTCACAACTCTTTGGGGAGAACTTCCTTCGAGAAGGTGAATATTTGAAATGGTATCTTAAGATTTCAATTTCACACACAGTGGCTGTAAGAAATAACTGCCTACTAGTGGGATTTCATTTCCATTCAATAGGCAATTATATGGCTCAAATTTAAGTTTAACACTTAGAATCAAGTCTCAAAATGTTTATATTATGAATCATTTTAAAGCAATTGTTGTATAGTATCCTCACCTGGCAACCTGTGCCAACTTTATGGTAAAGAAGTACTTAGTAACGTGAGAAATGATTTTTAAACAAGTTGGGGAAACTTAAAACTTGATCTTATCCCAGTGGGATTGAAATGTAATTCCTGTTTCTCTGCCCTTAGTCCTTGCAAATCTTAAATATCCCCAATTAAAAAATTTTCCAAATTTTCCTTCCTGAATATGAATGTCCAAAGAAAGCTGAGTCAGTTTGCATGATAAACCTGATCCCTAGGGGGGTAATTTTTCCTAGGGGACATTTCCTATTTTGGGTTTGTTTCTTTTTACATAGTACATTTACTATTGTTTTCTAGGGAAGAAACACTTTCAACTGATCAAGGCTGCATTCCTTTACTGGAATGGACTTCCAGGAGAAATGAAAATGTAAATATCTTTGGGGAAATGCCAACAATGTCAATTTACCTTCCTTTTGTTTCAACAATTCAGAGCCAGGTTGCTACATACGCCCTGTTAGTTGCGACATTCATACAGAGGAACAAAAATAAAGATTAATCTTAATAATGTGGCTTTCCTTCCAAAGCAAAATTCTTTACACTGTTCAATTGTTATAGACATTTGACTTCCAAAATAGTTTCAGAACATTCCAGCTTGCTTTCACAGAATTTATTTATAACCTCACTGTTAACTAAGTCAGGTTTCCTATACACTACAGGAGGAGGCAGAGTGTGTAACATAAGGGTGGGTAACTGAAACGTCAGTGGTTCAAATTCACCAGCCACTCCTCAGGTGAAAGATGGACAACAGTCTCTTAAAAGTTTACAGCTTTGGAAATGGGATGGAGAGCCTCAATAAATACAAACTATACCAGTGGATTTGGTTTGGGTTTATAGTACAAAATGAATCTTAAAAAGGAAAAGTCATTATTATGAGCCAATTCATAGGGAATGAACATAGAAGTCAGAAAGACATTTCAGCCATTTACCAGTTGTGCGATTTGAGACAAGCACACCACCTCTCTGAACCTTGGTTTTTGTATCGGTCATAGGAAAGTGGCAGTGACACTGAGCAGAGTGGAGACTAGAGCCTCTGCTTGCCTTTTCCCAGCCCCAGCCCTCCTCAACACACAGGAATTGGGACAGGGTTCAGCAGGAGAATGCATTTCACAGTGCTGGTGACTAATAAACACTTAGAAATGATTGCTATTGTTATTACTCTGCCTTTCAGAAGTAATCGCCACTGTATCAGGAACAGCAATCTTGCAGTCACTCAGGTCATCCACTAAAGTTATGACTTTGGAGCAGTGGGAAGAAGAGTTGTTAGGTGGCTTTGAGCTGGTGCTGACTAAGAGCAACCGTATGCACAGCAGAACGAACCCCGGTCCAGCCATGTGCCATCTGCACAGCCTCTGCTGGGCTCAAGTCTGTTGCTGCAGTGACTGCACCAACCCCTATCATTGAGGATCTTCCTCTTTTTTTATGACCCTCCATTTTTCTACTCCTGGGGTCCTTCCCCAGGGACTGGCTGCTTCAGACAACATGCCCAAAGATGTGAGACAAAGGCTGATCTTTGTTTCTAAGGAGCTCTATGGCTGCACTTCTAAAGCAGGTTTGTTTGTTCTTTTGACAATCAATAGAACACACAACATTCTTGGCCAATGCCATCATTCAAAGGCTTCAATTCTTCTTCTTCCTTATTCACTGACCAACTTTCCCATGCTTATGAAGCAGTCGAAAATTCCATGGCTTGGAAAAGAAGGAAAACTTATACAAAGCATTCATGAGCTTTAAGTTTAAGGAGGCCAGCATCTATCAGCTAGAAATGGAGGTCCATGCCCTTTTAACCTCTGCTTTACAATTGATGGAGTCCCTGGACATGGCAAACAGTAAATGTGCTGGACTGTTAACCAAAAGGCTGTCAGGCTAGCCCATTCAGAGGGACCTTGGAAGATCTACTTCTTAAAACTCAGTCCATAAAAGCACTATGGAATAGTTCCATTTTGACACACATGTTGTTTATTGTTATACACCGTTCAGAACCAACTCATAGCTAAGCCTCCAGCAAGTTTTCAGAAGCAGTTAATCACGTAGGAGGAGAATGCCCATCTTCCTCTTGGGGAGCAACTGGTGGATTTGAACCATGTGTTTTTGGATTGGTAGCACAACCGCTTACCACTAAGCCACCAGAGTTCCCTCTGACACACAAAGGGTGAGCATAAGTTGGAACCAACTCACTGGTAACTGCTTTGAATTTGGCTACTGATAATTTACTTGCTTCCTTACTACAGAGCACTCTTGTGGTGTATTTCATGAGGAGATGTACTTCTGACCCAATGGTGGTGCTTCTCTAACGGTTCAAATCCACTAGCAGCTCTGTGGGAGAAATATGATTCATCTCCTCCCATGAAATTTATAACCTCCCAAAATTCTGCTGGAAAGTCAGTTATGAGTTGATTCTGACACAATGGCAACAAATTCATGTACATCCGGGTCCTGTCACAACTCTTATTTTACTCATTGAATTTCCCCACTTGCAGCAACTTCCTTAAGAAAAGAGGTTAAATAAACGTTGAAGAAAGTACTCCTAGATTGTACAATTCTGTGAGTTCTTAGCAGAGCGAAGCTCTTGGCATGCCCTAGTGGCGGGGTGGGGGTGGGGGGCTTCAAGAAATCTGATTTCTTAAGGGACTTATATCTAGAATTTATAGAATACTCAAGCGCCACAAGATAAAGGTAAACAACCTTTACCTTGCAAAATGGGCACAGGATATGAACAGACACCTCCCCAAAGAAGACATTCAGATGGCAAACAAACACATGCAGAAATGTTCAAAATCCCTAGCTTTAAGAGAGATGCAAATTAAAACAACTATGAGATACCATCTCATCCCAGTCAGAATAGCAAAATTTAACAGAACAGCAAACAGCAAATGCTGGTGAGGTGGTGAAGAAACTGGAATATATAACAACAACAAGTCAAGTTTGTGCATCCGACAGCTGGACAATGAATAAGGATGACAGAAGGAAAAAGAAAAATCATTGCTGGGGAATTACAATCAATTGAGAGCTGACCCTTCAATGGGTTGTCAGAGACTGTTCATCTTCCTCCAGTGGAGAAGCTGGTGGACTCAAACTACCCTCCTCTGAATTGGCGGTGCACCTCTCTATCCACTAGGCCACTGGAGCTACCTTCCTGACTAGATGGTGGTTGTTGCTCTCTAGGTGTTTTGAGTCTACTACTACTAATAGTGACCCTGTCTGCAAATAGCAGACCTGAATCCTGTCCTACCCTGTGCCATCCTCATCATCTCTGGCATAGCCGAGCCCATTGCTGCCGTCACTGTGTCAATCCATCTCAATGAAGGGTCTTTCTTTCTTTCACTGACCCTCTACCTTTCCAAGCATGCTATCTCTTTCCAAAGTTTGTAGGAATAAAATAAAATCACACATGTGAATGTCTATCACAGTGATGGGATAACTAGGTGTTCAACAGATGAAAGCTATTATTAGATTTAATTAAACAAAGAGATCTCATTCAGGAGGGTAGAACAGTAGAACAGGTGTTTCTTGGCTGAACATAGGTGGTAACTGGAGTTTTGCCTCTCTGAGAGTTCAGCTCAGGCAGGGGGGAGGCAGCCTTCTTCCTTGGGATTGGGGACCTCTTGTCTAACCTGATGAGCCTAGTAACCCCTGTGGGACAGGTGGGTTAGGGTCACCAAGGCCCTAAGCTCATGCTGAAGAAAGCAGCATAAAGAGATGGTGCCAGGAGCCTGTCCTGCCCCCAGTCCCTTGAAACCAGGAGCCTCTTGTTTGGCATATTGCATCCCACATAGGGCTTCTGTTGAGGAAAGAGATGGGAGGAGCTAGGTCATGACCTCAAAAGCAGTGTTTTTCCACTGCTGATGCGTGTAAGCCTGGTGGCTCTGACCTTCCTGGTGGCCCCTACTCTCCCATCTCCATCTCTTTCTACAACAGGAAGAACAGAGCAGGAACCTTGTCTGTGCCAGAAATACCCACCGCTGAGGTGTCCTGCAAAATCCAAGGAAAAGAGCAGCTTCCTTTTTTTCCTCTGCTTTGGTGTAGCTCACACTGCTTTCTTCACTTCTCAACACCCTGCTCAAAAACTTGCAAAAGCCCCCTGATGTTTGCGAAGCTACTTAATCTCCCCAGACTTCAATTTTCTCATTTGTGTAGGTGGAAGAGATGGACTGGAAGGTTAAGTGGAAGCTTATGTAATTCTGTCATTCTAGCAGATCAAAAACATGCCCTCTGATCTGACAATGTCTTTTTCCAAGGACTGGCCCCTTCTGATAACATTCCCAAAGTATATGAGACCAAGTGTCACTATCCTTGCCTCCAAGGATCCTCCAAGGCATTTTTTTTGTCTGTTTGTTTTTTAGGCAGTCTATGGAATAATCAATACCACAATTCAAAGGCATCAATTCTTCTTCTGTCATCCTTACTCACTGTTTAACTTTCAGATGCATAGGAAGCAATTGAGGAAAACGATCAGGCACACCTTAGTCTTTAAATTGACATCCTTGCTCTTTAGCATTTTCATGAGGTCCTCGACAGCAGATTTTCCCTGTGTACCAGTAAATGCAGCCTCATTTGGGGGGAAAGGACTTTTCTTGGCAGACGTTAGCAATAAGATTACCCAAGTCATACTGGGGGGAAGATGAGTCTTAATCTCCTTTCCTTCTGAATGGTGTCTCACAAAAGAGAAAGATAGATGTGGAAACAATCACACACAGGGAAAGACCACATCAGGGGAAAGATCTACAAGTCAAGGGATGTCTGCAGCCATAACACTTGGAGAGAGGCCTGGGACAGCTTCTCTCTCAACATCCCCAGAAGGAATCCAGGTGATTGAGGTCCTCATTTGAACTGATAGACCCTCGAATTGTAAAAAAATAATTTTTATTCTTCAGAATCACCCATTTTGTAACATTTTGCTATGGCAGCTTTAGGAAATGGAAAACACTCAGCAATGTACCTTTGACTGGAAACCATTAACTATTCAATAGATGACATCAATTACGGATGTAATCAGCCTGATTCTCAGATTCACAGTGACCCGTAGGCAGAGGGACATTAGAGCACCGATACAAGTCTTCCCATCTGGAACCCCAGAACCAGCATTGAGGATGGCAGTGCTGGGTGCAGTCATTCTGGAGAATGACTCAGACCATGCCCCCGACACACCTCTGAGCCCAAGAGCACCACTTTGCAGAGTGTCAGGGAGTTCAAAATCTGCCTGGATTCATCTGTGGATGTGTAACAACCTCAGCTTTGTGATAACACCAGTCAGTGAGCTCTGAGATACCCAGTGAGAGATTTCCCCCACCCACCCCCCGCTTAGGCCTTCGTAATTGGTGCCAGTCTTTGACTTATAGACAAGCCCACTATGTAGGAGATCACTTGGCTCCAAGGATAAGAAAAAAGGCTGCAGTTTGCCACTGTACCTTCACGTCCTCAAAGCAACTCGACGTTTCCTTAGCTGTCCTTCCTCTGAGTACCAGAGTTGGGGTGCCCTGAGAATATGCTCCATTTGGGGTGTGGTGAAAGTGGGAGTGAGAGTCCAACAAGCCCAGCCCTTTCCCTGCTCGTTGAGGAAATAGCACCTTCCAAAAGCCTGGGGGGCTTTTCTGGGCCAGCTCGCGTCCTCTCCTGCTTTCAGGCTACATTGCTTCCCTTTACTTTGCGGAAGGCCGCCTGGGGTCATATCTTGCAAAGGAAAAGCTATTAAACAAATATTCCATTTGTATTTCCTGCGTGGCCCTCCATCTGGAAATATCTTTTATCTGGCAACTTTTGCAAAGCGAACTGAATCTTGAAGGAGGGCCTAGCAGGTTCATTCGCCCTCTCTAGTACTCCAATAAGTCATTTCCATGCTAACCTTCACAAGGGACAAGCGATCGTGACTTGATCTCAGAAGTAGAATTGCCCCAGAAAACAGCCAGGTTTCCGGGCCATGAAGCATCTTTTTAACCCTGAAAAAAGCACACTTGAAGGTCAAGAACGAAATAGACAAGATTGCTATACACCTACTATCTCCCAGCACAAATGTCACTTCCTTAGGGAAGCCTCTGATGACCCTGTGACCAGATTCAAACTCACCATCTTCTGTAATCACAATCAGTGATGCTACGTTTTCTGACTGTTACACGACTACCTGGCTCCCTTAAAGACTGCAAGCTCCCGTCTATCTTGTTCAGAATGGAGTCTCAGCCCACTATCAGCATGTAGTCAGCACACAATAGATATTGCAGAACGAATGAATGAAACCTACCGTGTCTGACTCTTCGCTGGATAAGTCCAAGTTGAAAAATACCCTCTTTTCAGAACCGTTGTTCCTGAAAGAAAATGAGAGGGAACGCTTCTGTTCAGGTGGTTAGAAATAGAAAGGGGGCGTGGGGGGGAGAGAAGTCCTTTATCTTCAGTTAGAGAAATGTCTCCACAAAGTCCCTGATAAACTTGGGAAAAATGTTCGGGGGGGGGGGGCCTTCTGATAGGACTGTGTCCTGATAGTGCAGCAGGGTGGGGTGGCCAGAGCTTCAGCATGGGGCAAAGAGGTGGATTCTAACGGTTTCTTCACTGGGTAAGAAGGCTGCTTCCTGCCTGGTTTGTTGTGTTTTTTTTTTTTTTTCTTTCTTTTTCATATGCCTGTTTAACTTTCAAATACCAAGGAGTGGCTCCTGCTTTCCTGGGAATATCGGGAGTCCTTGGCACTGACTTTCGGACGGATAGTCCAAGAAGGTGAGAGCCGTGTGTGTCTCATCCCTTGTAATCTCACATGACTTTGTATCTTAGAAACCCCCCTCATGAGTTAAAAAGGACAGTCAGGCTCCCATTTGATGTTAGGAAATGAGGCCCAAGTTCCTCCAAATCTTGGATCTGACTGAATAGAGAGCCACAGGGTACTTATCTATGGGATGCTGGCCTTCTGGCTCACAAAATGTCATTGGAAATTGGCTTTTCAAGAGAAAGAGCTTCATTAAGAAAAAGTTGACTCAAAGACCATGGGAGCAGGAGTGGCGTCCACTTCCTAAATCACTTGCCTCTGAAAACCCTTTGAACTTCGATAAATTTCCATAGTTGTAGAGGGGTTTCAATTCTTTTGTTCATAGGGTCACTATGAGTCATGCTGGACTCGAAGGCAATCAACAACAACAACAACAACAACAACAACAAAGACCATATTACTTGGTAAATTACCTAATAAATAAATTGCAAATTTGCTGGATTTATCGTTTAAGTAAGTAGACAGAAGGAAGCAATTGGTAGAGTCCCCGGATGATGCAAATGGTTAACATAATCAGTTCTTAACAGAAAGGTTGAAAGTTCAAGACCACCTAGAAGCATCTTGGAAGAAAAGCCTTTAAATCTACATTGCAAAACCAGCCACTGAACACTGCATGGAGCACAGCACACTCAGGTACACATGGAACACTCCTGAATCAGGATTGACTTGACTCAATGGCAACTGGTATGTATTGAGCATCTTCTGTGTTGTCTTATTGAACCCTTACATCAATGTCAGCCTTCTGACATCAGTGGTGTTATTCCCTTTTTATAGATAGAAAAACTGAAGCTCCAAGAAGATCAATAACTTCCCCGGCCTCATACTACATATGAATAGGAGACGAGATTTGATCTTCTGATTCCACCTCCTAACTTATTCTCTGGGCCAGTTGATTGGAGGTGCGTCTTTCAGGCCACGCAGATGATTTGGCCTGCTGTATTTATTCACATATAAAAGGAAGTTCATTTGAGGGCAAGTACTCCTTCCTGAGCAGCTAGCACAACTGGTTTTATCTGCCACCCTGGCAGTTATGAAATTAAGTCCTTTGGTTAAAGCCCCAAGTGCAACCTCTGTTTGTGTTATTCAGGCCAATAGGACCTTAAGTATGTCCTCTGCTGCATCAAGTTACATCTCCTTGTATATCGTTGTGAGGAGTCTCAGATGGTACAGATAGTTAATGTGCTTGGCAGCTGGAGGTGCAAATTCACCCAGAGGTGCTTCAGAAGAAAGGCCTGGCAATCTACTGCTTAAAAACCCAGCCATTTAAAAACTGTGTGGTGTACAGCCCTCCTTTGATACACACACGGTTCTCAGGAGTCACAATTGACTCTATGGCAACTGGTTAACAATCAGTCTTGTGAGCCTTTCATTCCATTCCTCTTGCCCCAAATGCCAATCTTATAGCTAGCACAATGAGAGGAAAGATGGCTCATGACCACCAACAGGGGAGTGCAACTAGTGGATTCTAATCAGGGAGTGGCTGGAAATGTTTGCTGAGAGTGGGTCTAGGTATTTGGGACTCAGAAGAGTGAACATCGGAAAGGTATTATGTAGGGGAATGGGACAAACAAAACGCACTCGACTAAGTTGATTCCAGTTGAGAGTGACCCTGTAGGACAAAGTAAAACAGCCCCCTAGAGATTCCAGAGCTGTAAATCTTTCCACGACTTTCTCCCATGGAGTAGCTGATTTGTTCAAGTGACTGGCTTTTCAATTAGCAGCTGAATGCATTCATCATTGTGCCACCAGGGCTCTTGCATTCCCTCTGGGGCTTCTAATTGCTTATTTAATACCTGGGCCAATGGAAGGTAGAGATAAAGGAGGAGGCGAAATTAAAGTTTTCAAGGTCATCTTTTTGGGATGTGGTGAGTGGCTACCAGACCAGCACAACTCTTGAGTCAGATCCATGTCATGGAGCACAGACTGATATCAGGAAGGCTGTCCTCAAGATATATACAGCAGGAGGAGTGCCCAGGGGCCCCTTCAACTGTCCCGGGCTGCCCGCTGGGCATCACAGCTGTAGTGAAGCTTGCCCAGGCAGAACTACAAGGACAGGACCACTTTCTTTTTTATCTTAATGACTGCTTGAGATAATGTCACAGGTCTGGGCTATGGTTTTACAGAGTATATTCCAAACAAATAGCGTCTATAGCTCCAACACCACTGCAGTGGATGCAACATTGCCCAGGTGTCCTGGCACAGAGTAGAGGACATTGTGTTCTAAGCCCCAGCCATCCGCCATATCAAGCAGAGCCAGATAATAACAAGCAAAAAGCTCCACAATAACATTTTTAGATTTTTTTTTCAAGCTCTACAGTAGCTTTTGAGGCTGTCTGTTTGTAATAAAGGAGGACATCTGTATCTTACAACTATGACTGGCTGCTGATTCTTCAACCCCAAATGGTGGAGAACAGATACCTACAGGCAGTAGAATATTGGTAGGTTTCCAACATCAGTATTCTAGAATCTCTTTCACCTTTTTCCAAGAGATGATCCGCACGGTGTTAGGTTTATGCTTCCATCTCTTTTGGGAAGGTCTGGAATTACCCAGCCTTTAGCTCCATCATGACTAGACCATCCTTTGAGTGGTGAGGAGGGTGGTGTTTGTTTTGCATGCAGATTGGTGGAAATGCAATGTCAGAAATTTTGCTGTTGACCAGCAGAGTTCTGCTTATACTTCATTCTGGTTCTGGGCACCAGTTCTTTGTAAATTGTGTTCAGGTGGGAAAAGGAAGGGGTTATGGAGGGTTGGGACACTTAACGCAGGCTGTGGGGTCAAGGATTTATTGTTAAAAATGGTTTTCCTAGCCATTGACTCTGACGTTGCCACGTGGCTGGATGTTGTTGTTATAATGTGCTTTGAGTTGCCTGCGGCTCATAGCGACCCTGTGTACAACAGCTCTGAACCCTGCTCTATCTTAAACCAATTTCATTGTCTTTGACACACCTACCCCCACTACTTCAGTTACTGAGTCAATCCATCTTATCCAGGGTCTTCCTCTATTGTAGTCCTTCCACCCTTCCAAGCATGATGTCCTTCTCCAACGACTGGTCCCTCCTCGCAACATACCCAAAGTATGTCAATTGGAGCTTCAGAATCTTTGCCTCCAAGGAGTAGCCTGGCTTCATCCTCTCCAGGCATACCTGTTTGTTCACGTAGCAGTCCATGGTATATTCAGAATTCTTCTACAGCACCACAACTCAAAGGCATCATTTCTTCTATCATCCTTAGTCATTGCCCAGCTCTCCGATGCATAGCAAGTAATTGCAAAGACCAAGACCTGGATCAGGTGCACCTTAGTCTTTAGAATGACATCATTACTCTTCAGTACTCTGGAAAGGTCTCTCACAGTAGATTTTCCCAATGCAATTTCTTTTTTGGTTTCCTGACTGCTGGTACCAAAAGTATTTGTGGAGCTAAGCAAGTTGAAGCTTGTTAACAATCTTGATCTCTTCTTTGTCGATCATGATGTTGCCAATTGGCCCAGTGGTGAGACTCTTTGTCTTCTTGATGTTGAGCTTCAATCCGTATTGAAGGCTGCAGTCCTTCACCTTGTGCAGCAAATGCCTCAGGTCCTCCTCTTACAAATAGGTTGTTTTGGTCTATCCACAATGGGTTTAGCTAGTTTCACCATTTCACTAGGTTTAAAATGAGTGAGTTTAGTAGCCTTGAACATGCTGGGGGTGGGGGGGGCTTGACTTTGGCTTTTTTTGTCAGAGTTTTAGGAGACAGGCAGATGTCCCATTGATGTACCCAAGTCTGGGAGGCTTGATAAAGCTGTGAAATGCTTGCCTTGGTGAGAACCAATAAGTGGGAGAGGCTGAATGGGATCAATATGGACTCAATAAGACACATTACTATGGATTTTGAGGTAGCACAGTAGGAGGGATGAGACAGAAGGGGTGAGTATGTATGTCCATCATGGTTAGGATATCCTGGGTGCTCTGGGTATCTGAAGTGAGGGTATCAGCATCAATTCACTGTTGGGAATGCAGTCAGGCTCCTTAGACAATCTGCTGATTTGACAAAGGGGCAAATGAGGCTCAGGAAGTGTAAGCAACCTGTCCGACAAGACAGAAAAACCAAATCTATTACCACTAAATTGGTTTTACTCATGATGACCCGTGTGTTACAGAGTAGAACTGGCTCGTGAGGCCTGCTCGGAAGGGTGGAGGGACAGAGAAAGAGAGGAAGACCAACTATGAGGTGGATTGATTCAGTGACTGGGGTAATAATGATAGGTGTGTCAGAGATAGCAAAGTTGGCACAAGATAAAGCAGGGTTCAGAGCTGTTGTACATAGAGTCATTACAAGTCACAGTGACTCGACGGCAAATAACAACAAACAACAACAATCTTTACAGAAGCTCATCATTGGGTCTTCCACAGAACTGTTACATGGGTCTGATCATTCATCTTTAGGTCAGGAACCAAATACAAAACCATCTGTGGCACCCAGGGACCTTACGTAGGTACCAAAGCCAACAGTCAAACCCAGAATGGTCTGACCACAAAGACTGTGCCCTTTTCTCAGTAAAGATGCAAAACTCCCTCAGAGTTTTTACCTTTGTGACTGAGTAAATGGGTCCTTTAATACACAGAAATTGGGAGATTCTGAGGAAGAGTAGATTTGAAAGATAATATCATGTTGAACACTGCTCTTGTTGTAGTACAAGGGTAGTACTCCCCGTGTATTTGAATATTTCCTATTTCTCAGGAACTGTGCCGGGGGTAAAAATAAACAAGAACATGGTTCCCACTTATGAAGTACTCACCATCTCAAACTAAAAAACTCATAGCCGTCAAAACAATACTGAGAGGAAAAAAAACAACAACAAAAAAGCCCAAACCAATACTGAGATACCATCTCACCTCAGCAAAAATAACAATGTTCAGTAAGACAGAGAACAGTAAGTGCTGATGAAGGTGTGAAGAGATTCGAACTCTTATACATTACTGGTAGGAATGTGAAGTGGTGCAACCACTATGGAAAGCAGTTTTTGTTTTTTTTCTTAGAAAGTTGGGAATAGAAATACCATTTGATCCATCAATCCTTCTACAAGATATCATCTCGAAGCAATAAAAGCTACAACATAAACTGATATATTCATGTTTATTTCAGCAATATTTATATTAGCAAAGACTTAGAAACAACCCAAATGCCTAACAAGTAGATGAACAGCTAAAGAAATGGTGGTTAAAAAAAAAAAAGTAGTGCATTCACACGATGATGTATCACTAAAACAATAAAAATTTTGTGAAATACTGCACAACATAGATGAGTCTGGAACACATTATGCAGAAGTCACTAAAGGACAATCATGGTATAAAACTGCTAATATAAAAAGCTAAGGAAAAGTTTTCACACAGAATCAATATTGGAGGGCTAAACCGAAATGAGAAGAGAGGAAAAAAATTAAAAAAACATAAATTTGGTGAAGAGAAAGGTAAGACTCAATAAGTTTGATTGGATATTATAATTATTACCTATATTAATAAATTGTAATTAATGTCCTTAAAAAGGTGTAGGAATGATTGAACGAAAACCCATTATGATCTGTTAAGTTTACAGTCAAGTAGATAAATAATAAGGAAGCAAACAAGAAGTTCTCATTGTTGTCTGATAATGAACCTTCCATCGAGTTTCGCAGGGTGTAAATTTTACGTGAGAGATCTTCTGTTTTTCTCCTGAGGAGCTACTGTTGGATTAGAGCTGCCAGAGAGATGTGGCCTTTGAGTTAGCCGTTCACCTCCCTGAGGACTACACAGCCAGAGTGCCCTCTTACCACCTAAGGATGAAGATACTTGGGCACATTTATTGAACCCAGGAGGGGATACCTAACCTCCAGCCCGTCTATAGCACTGAGATAGGCATGTGGCTAGTCTCTCCATGCCGGGTGCCAGGGACTCCTATGCCTGTTATTTACTCTACAGTCACTGAACACCTTGTGCTAGACAAAATGGTAACAGCAGTGGTACAGAAATGAGTCCATTAAGGACTCACGGAGGGAGGGAGGAGAGAAAGACTCCATTCACTTACTCATTTGCCAGCTAGAAATGGAGTGCTTGCAGCATGCCATGTACTGCTAGGAACTAGGCATAAGACGATTAACAAAGTAGATCCTGTCTCTGCACATAGGTATTGGTATTGTTGTTGTCAAATGCCACTGTGTCAATGCCAACTCATAGTGATTCTCTTAAAAGCAGAATGAAGCCCTGTGCTAGCCTACAGCATCCTCACAACCTCTGCTGTGTTTAAGCCATTGTTGCAGTCACTGGGCCTGTCCATCTCCTGGAGGTCTTTCTCCCTTTTAGTGACTCTATTTCTCCAAGCATGATGCCCTCCTCCAGGGGATAACATAACACCTTGGCTATCTCCTGATAATATACCAGAAGTATGTGAGCTCAAGGCCCCCCATTCTTGCTTCTGTAAAGCTTTCTGGAAGCTCTGGCCACGTGGTTCTAAAATAATGGTCCCACAAAACCCCTATGAATTGCAACTTACAACCTAGTGCAAGTAATGACAATAAACATGACTATTATTATTATTATTAACAATAGCTAATAAGAACTAGGTGAATGCCAGGTGCTGTGGAACAGCATTTTTCTCCATAATGACCTTGTGCTACCTCATGCTACCAATGTGCAAGCTGAGGTTGTTAATTACCTAAAATCTACAATGATTCTTTGAGAATACAAAGGAAAATAGAACCATTTTCACTTGATAAAATCAGAAAATGCTTTATAGAAGATGCATTTATTTTGTGTCAACCAAAGAAATAAAAATTTTCTTTAAACAGAAACATTAAGGCAAGACCTTCTGGAATAAAAGTATAATATTTTTTCAGAAAGCTGCTATGAAAAGTCACTAGAACAAAGGCAAAATCCAAGCACAGCACTTTGGCACAGAACAGGCACCCACAGCTCTCAAGCTGAGTCCAAATCAGGCTTACTCTCCAGCAGGTTTCTAAGGCAGTCAATCTCAGCAGGAGCAAACTACCTACTCTTTCTCCTGTGGAAGTGGTGGTGGATTTGAACCACCAATGTTTTTATTAGCAACTCAGCATGTACCCCATTATGACAACAGGGTATGGAATTGTGCTTTTGTTAAGTACTGCTGATTTGACTACAAATTATAGCGAGCATATATGGACAACAGGTTGAAAGCTTGCTCGATCCTGAGCACCCACCTGACCTATGCGAGGCTCAAGTTCATTGTCGAAGCCACTGTGTCTTGTGGAGGGTCTTCCTCTGGTCACCTCCTTACAACATGCCGAAAGTGTGTGAAATAAAATTTCCCCATCCTTACGTCTCAGGAACACCTTGGGGGCACTTCTTCCAGACTTGTTTGTTCTTTTGACAGTCCATGGGATGCTCAATAATTTTCACCAATCCCACAATTCAAAGGCATGGAATAGATACTCCCAGTTTCCCCTCCTTCATATTGTTTCTACATGGCTGTAGGAAAGGGCAGTCACTACCGTCTTCCACTTTGGTCTTTTGAAGACATCTTTCAAGCTACAACTTCCTAGAGAGCCAAGGCTTCTCCAAGGCCCTCCATTATGATCCTTGCCCTTATTTCAGAGTTGGAATGTCTTTGGCAATGCCAGTGTCCCCACCTCCTCATTGCATAATGTCCTTGTGCAAACACACATACACTCACATACACACACAGAGTTGCTGGGAAGATGGTGATAAACACCAGCCTCTCTTTAGGATCAAAATAATTGAGTGATCTCCCTTTGTGGCTGGTGTAGGGGAACAAATTAGATGGGCAAATTAACAGTTCCCTAAGATATTAGCAACTGCTCGCAGCAGGGCCTGCCTCGCGGTGGGGCCTCTCCAAACCACAGCCTAAGAATAGAGCTCTTCCTGGCTGGAAGAGGGAAGCCAGTGTGCCCAGAGCACTGTGGGGGAAGCTCAAAAGCCCTGCAGTATGATTTTGTTTTTAAAGACAAATTTAATTACCACTTCTCTGGTGCCTTAAAGAAGAGGAACAAAGTTCCCTCCTAACACTCGTTCATCAGAGAATTAATCAAGCCTACTCACCCACAGCTGATGTAATCCTGGTGGCTTCTTCGATCAGATCATCTGCTTCCCTGCAGATGCCTTGTCTAATTGCCCTGCTTGGGACCTGTTCCTTCTTCTTAGCACTGGTGCCTGGGCCACCCCGTCCCTCGGAAGACACCCACCTCCAAACCCTTGGGGACAGCACAGCCCACTCTAAGACTGAGGGGGCGTTCCTTTCTCATGTCTGAGCATGTCCAGTTGCAGCCCTCTGAGTGGTTTGCAAACCCTGGGTTTGGAGGGATGAGATAGTCAACTTGAGGTGTCTATCTGATAGGGGCGAGCCTCTGCCCATACAGTAAACGCTTTTCCAGATGTGCGCTGTGTGGAACTCCACACCTTCAGGGGAAGTCGTCTGTGCAATATGGCAAGAGCCGCCCCAGATCCTAAATTAGAACCTGGAGAAAGCTCATGATCTACAGCACTGAACTGCTTCCTCCTAGATTCTTCTATTTGGAGACGCTCCCCTTGACTCTGTGCACACGTAGCTCCTTCTCCTGAGGAAAGGGATCTTCTTAACTTCTCTGCACCACTAACCAATATTGACGTTCCTCTTGCCCATTGTCACAACAGAGCAACCAGTGCGGTTGAGTTGACTCATGGTGACCTCACATGCATCACCAGGAGTATCTTCCCCAGGGCTTCTACTGGCTGACTTTTGGAACTAGATTGCCAGGTCTTTCTTCAGTCTCTGGGAAAACTTGAACCTCCAAACTTCTGGTTAGCAGCCAAATATGTTAATGCTTTGCATCATGTAGGGACTTCTTGCAACACTGCTTTATCCCAATCAAAGGCAGCTACAAGGTGTGAGAGAAAGGTTACAGGTTTACACAGTCCTGGGTTTGAACCCCAGCTTGGCCACTTGCTGGCGGGACACAGATAAGGAATGCAGCCTCTCAGAGTCTCTGCACAGCACCTCCGTCAGCCATTTAGAAATAATGCCTCCACTTTGCAGGGCTCGTCAGTAAATGAATGAGCCCAGGGAAAGAAAGCTTGAACAAGTGTCTGTATTATGTTGCACGTGCAAGATTTTCTCAGCTAGCTGTAATTTCAGTGGATGGATTTAATTTCCCTTCATTAGATGCAAAGTCTTCCCACACGATTCTTCTTCAGAGCACCCCAAGGCCTGGCGCAGTTACAGGCATGCAGAAGTCATTCACAAATACTTGATTCCTTTTATTGGCTTAGTCTAAGGGTTCTTCTGTCCCTCAGTTCCCTTGTCACCTAAGCTTTCTCAACCACTCTCCCAACCCTGCCTCAATGACTCTGGGCTTTGGGACCACTGCAAGGCTCTCTTTTCCTTGTTCCACCCCCTTAACGAGCTCCCTGACGGCTAACACCGTGGCTGGCACGCTGTTGCTGCCATCCACTCATCTCTTGGCCCAGAGCGGCTGCTCCCACAGCCACGTCTGTCAGCTGCCTTCTGCTGTGTGAATCATCTGTCGACCGGGCCAGGCCCTACCCCAGGGTGACAACTCACCAGGCTTCACCTCCGAGTCTCCTCCACACACTCACAGCCCACCCTGGTCCACAGGTGCCTTTTATAGCTGATCCCTGGCAGCACCTCCTACCTTCCAATTAGGAGCCTGTCAACACTCTGGCTGTCACTCTTCTTGCAGGGGCTGACAACCCTGGCACCTGCCGAGGCTGCGTGGAGAGAGTCAGGATGAATTATTTCCATGATGATGATTGTGGTGGCGAGCACAGAGGAGGAATCTAGAGGAAGCTGAGTCTGATTCAGACTCCCTTGCAAGCCCTCGGCCCTGCCCCTATTTTGCAAGGAGATGTCTTATTCCTTTCTCCGTGTGCTGGGCCAGGCACTGGCACGTAGTACCATGCTCAGTACATGAATGCATAGGAGTTGAAAGTCCCAGGATGCTTTACTTTTCTCAAGGCCTGTTCCTGTCCGGTTCACATTTCTTTCTCTCATGCATGGAAAGCAGAAAGTTAGATCAGGACTATTGTTCTGTGAGGGAGCTCTGGAGGCCTAGAGGTTAAAGAGTTGTGCTAACAACCCAAAGACAGCGAGTTTGAATTCACCAGCAACTTCATGGGAGAAAGGTGGACAGTTTCCTCCTGTACAACTTACAGGCTCTGAAAACCTACCAGAGAGTGAGCTATGAGTCGGTTCTGACTCAATGGCACATGATAACAACAATCTCCTTTCTTGATCTTTCCTTGGCTTCTGTGGTGGAAAGCAAAGTTACACCCAAAAAGCAAGATGCCTACCTAGCACCTTGATTCCTCCTTCAGCCTTCTCAGAGTCTTGGGATGCAGGCGAGGCTCTCTGAAACTCAGGGCCATTTTCAGAAAGTGGGGCTGATGAAGGAAGTATGACACAATCTAACATTTCTCTTATCTGGCAGTGTGGTCTGGTGGTTTGCACAGGGGCTTCTGCTGGTCGGAAGTCTGCCTTTCTATTCCTGGCACTTAAGGGAAACCATGTCACAACAGTCCTGGCTGTCCTAGTCACTCTTGCTTTCTGTTTTCTCCTGTTCCCTGATTGGGCCCGGACTAGGGTGTATTAGCCACAGCAGTCAGCAGTTCAAACAGGAGAGGAAGCGTACCACTCACCCTCCTTTGTGGGGAGTGTGCAGGTCGGTGGTAATTAGATGAAAGAGAATCCAGAGAAATGGAAAGTGAGAGTGACGAGCAGGAGAGTGGTTTGGGGCTGAGAGTATGAAGATGTGGTGATGGCTTCCTTAACCACATCAAACTAAACCTTTTCTCCTGCTAGACCTTGAGAGCCTGAGATCATCATGGGCGCTTACGAGTGGCGGTTCTCATTAAGGAGCTCCCTATGTGTCTGCCTGGAAGAGGAAGTGGGTAGGAAGCCAGCCTTGCTTTTCACTCCAGGAAGCGAATCCAGAACTGGGAATGTTCTTGGATCTAAAGTAGAAAAGGGGGGGCATAGAAGGAAAGAAATGGAGGGGAGATTTTATTACATCTCTCTCTTTCTCTTTCTCACTGTTACTAATAAGAGTCAACTCATAGCTGGTCCTCCAGTGGGTTTCCAAGGCTGTAAATTGCAAAGGAAGAGGTTGGCCATCTTTCTTTCTTAGAGCTACTAGTGAATTTGACCTGCAATACAGCTTGAACTGTCTTTGGGTTCGCAGTACAATTCTGTGGATTAGGCCCCCAGAGAGCCCTTTGATTGGAAGGAATAAGACAAAGGTATTAAGAGCAGATTTTCCCTCTGAAACCCACAGCGTCCCTTTTCAGCAGGAAGTAGCTAAGAGAATACGCCGTCCCCTTTTCCTTATGAATCAGGGTGAAGTCTCTCTCAGGGAGGAATGATAGGGAATGGCAAAGGGCACACTGACAAAGGAGCTTAATCAGAACTGGCTTTGACCAGCACTGTGGCAAATAGACAATTAAAACAGACTTTCTGGCGGGGGTGGGGGGAAGAAGAACAAACTGGGGAGTAGGGTAGAGAAAATAGTGTAACAATGAATGAATGAAAACCCAAAATCTCTGCAAATGTTCATTAAAATTAATAAAATTTAATAATTTTTTAAAAAGGAGCAGATCTTCTGAAGGATGGAACACTACAATCACACAACTTTCTTTATTGCTAGATCTGAGATAATTTACCCTGCAACTTCATAAAGACGTCTTGTGTCAGTCAAATGGACCTAATTATTTGCAAAGGTAGACGAGTAACTCTCCAAGGGATCTTATTGCTTACCCTAGACTTCAAAGAAGATGGAAATTTGACTAGCTTTGAAAGGAAAAGATATCTTTTGACATTTGATCAATCAAACTATCCCACTGTCACCACTTGGCTCTGGTACTCTATCTAGAAAGAACAAGGCACGTTGGGGGAAATAGTCATTTACCAGGCTGTTTCCTTCCTCATTCTACCCTGCTGGGCTTGAGGTCTCAATTCCTGCTACTGTAGTTGTTGTTTTAACAAGCAGGAAGTCCGGAGCCCTTTTGGGGTTATCTGTAAAGTGGCACTCTACAGAAGATATTGGGCTGTGTTTCTGGTGTGTTCAGATGGCCTTCGCCAAAGGCAAGCTAAAGTGGTTTTGGATGTTTTTCTTTCTACAAGGGTTTTTTCAAAATGCCTTTCAGTTTAATCATGTGTTATCATGCAGTCTCAGGTGGTGGTAGAAACTTGGAATTTTCAAAACCTGGAGAGTTCAGGGCAACTACATTTGGCATCCCCTACAGGGGACATTAAGGCTGGAGATCAGGGCTGGAGAGAGGATTCGTCTTGGGGACACTCTCCAGGGCTTCATTGCCGGACTTGCTGTCTTTTCTGTTTGTAGCATGGATGGAGCCTGACAACCTGTTCCCAATTTTTAATGATGTTTCCCTTTTGGTTTGACATTTTCCTCTTAAGAATGTCTTTCTCCTCCGGCAACTCATCTGTTGCTTTATGTGGGCTTGGGTGTGTTGAGTAAAGTACAACTCATAGCAACCCCATGAACAGCAGACCTGAAACCCGACCGATCCTGTGCCACCTTCACAATCTCTAACATCCTCAAGCTCACTGATGCAGCCACTGTGTCAATTCACCTGGTGGAGGGTCTGCCTCTTCTTCTCCTACCTTTCCAAGGAATAGCCTCCAGAACACAATTAATGAGAACGCTGACACAATGTGGAAAATGTAATTAATATCATTGGTTAATTCTGTGGCAATTGTTAGAAGTGAACCAAACTTGCTGTGTAAATTTTCACCAAAACACAACGAAAAATTTTCTTTGAAAAAAAGTACATGGAAAATAATATCCTACCTAAATGTTTGGGGGGGGAAAGGAATAGCTTCTGCTAGCAACGTGCCCAAAGTATGTAAAGATGAAGCTTTATCACTCTGGCTGCAGCTTCTCTAAGACGTATCTGTTTACTCTTTTGGTAGTTCATGGGATATGCAGTACTCTTCTCCAACACCACAATGCAAAGCCTGTGAAGAATGAGAATCCCAGAACACTTAATTATGCTTACAAGAAAGCGGTGTTTAGACCAAGAAACTACTGTGTGAACAGAGCAAAGGAACACTACATGGTTTAAAATTAGGCAAGGTGTGCATCAGGGTTGTATCCTTTCTCTACACCTACTTTTTATGTAGGCAGAGAAAAATATTCAAGAAACTGGACTCTTTGAAGAGGAATTTGGCATCAAGATTATAGGAAGACTCATCAATAACTTTTGTTATGCAGATGACACAACCTTGCTTGTTGAAAGTGAGGAGGACTATAAGGTTAAATACTGCAGTCTTCAATATAGATTTGTATCTCAGAGTCAAGAAAACAAATTCCTTGCCACTGGACTGATAAATCATGATAGATGAAAAAAAGATTGAAATTGTCAATGACCTCATCTTACTTGGTACCCACAGTCAGATCAGGAGACTAAGAAAGTCGGTAGTCAGAGATCTCTCCAAATTATTGAGGAGCAATGATGTCAGTTTGAGGACTAAGGTGTACCTGATTCCGGCCGTGGTCTTTTCAGTCAGTTTTAACTTGGGCATAGCAAGCAGAAAGGCAAATTTGAGAACCTAAAACTTAGTGCCATTGAGTCGAATTCCAACTCATAGTGACCTTATAGGGCAGAGTTGCTGTTGTTACATGGTATCAACTTGAAACCAACCCATAGCTGATCATTCTATGGTTTTTCACAAGCTGTAAATGCATGGGAGGAGATTGCCCAGTGGAGGAACTGGTGGGTTCCACTTACCTGTCTTTGTGTTGGCCATGTAATTCCTTGTCCACCAGGCCACCAGAGTTCCCTATTGGACAGTGTAGACCTTCCCATGCAGTTTCCAAGGGTGTCAACTTTATGGAGAAGCTTGCTGTATCTTTCTTCATGGGCAGCTGGCTGTTCAAACTGCCAACCATTTGGGTAGCTGCTGAGTACTTTAACCAAGGTACAGCCAGGGCTCCTTTCTGGACTAGAAGAGAGCATGACTCCCCTGACTGTCTCTGGCCTCCAGTTCAGGTCAGATGCTCCTTTCTCTCCACTGTCCTCAGCATCACCATTTCCGCAGCAGGGGTAAGTGGTCTGGGCAGTTTTATGAAGACATAAAAAAGATACTTCCTTCTTACACAAGAGGCTTTTAACTTGAGTGTCATAACTAACTCTGAGTGTCTTATTACTGAAACTCTAGCTGCCTAGAGAAAGACAGTGTTCATTATGAGGAGCTGTCAGGAGATGCCCAAACCCCTGGCCACAGCCAGGTCCTGCCCAGGCACAGGCTGTGTGGGGCAGGGCTGAGGAAGGACAACAGGAAATGGCATAGTGGGAGTCTCTCACCCCCCCCCTCCCTTTTATGATGGACTGTTCTCTTTCCTCTTCTAATTCCCATGGTCTGTTATCCTGCGTGTACCTTAAATCCGCCAATGATTCCTCCAGGTCTTGTGTGGCCCACTGGGGACACTCGGCTGAGAAAATATTTTGATGCGACCTCTGAGCTATGACAGACCACCTCTGTCCTCCTGGTTCCCTTCCAACACACAGGGAAATTTGCTAGTTAATGCTTTGAGCGTTAGAATCTACAAGTACAAAGGGCCTGAACTGAGTGCCAAGACACACACAAGAAGGAGGAAGACATTGTATTTGAGGATGTAGGTCCCTTGCTTCCTGGGAAATCACCTTTCCTTTGCTGGCTAACCTTGGCTCTGACCTTGGCAATCCAAGTCTGAGGCCTTATGCTCCTTGTCCCCCCTTTTGCCCTCACACAGTGACTATAACAATGGGCTAGGGACATATCAGACATGATGAGGATGTCACAGGATAGGGCACAGTTAAGATCTGTTGTTCACAGGATCGCTATGAGTCTTAGTCAACTAATAACATCAGTATCTCCCTGCTTGTGGCATTGGTTGAGCCCGATAATCTATTCTCAACTCCAGGAGAAATTTTTCTTTTATTTTGGAATTTCTACCTGGGACTGTCCCCCAATTCTGTGGTGGTTGTTGTTATGTGCCATTGAGTTGGAACCAACTCACAGTCCAGGGCTCTGAGGTTGTAAATCACACAGGAAGAAAGTTCTCATCTTTCTCCTGTGGAGCGTCTGGAGAATTCAAACCACATATCTTTTAGGTGGCAGTGTCACTTCTAACCCCTAGGCATTCAGTGTTCCCTCAACTCTGTGCAAACCCCTTTATAAGACCTGAGCCTCTTCTTTTAAAACTATGCTATGCTTGTGAAAGTTAAGAACACAGCCTCATCTGATAAGCTAAACTCAGAGTTTACCCAACTGCTGCAATTCAATAACTACAATAGAAACAATGCAGTTAAAAAATGGGCAAAGAACTGAGTAGACATATCATCAAATAAAAAAGTATATTAAGCTCACCAAAAAACGAATGGATAGAGAAGCTGTGGTATATTCACACAATGGAATACTACGCTGCATTGAAAAACAAGGAACTCATGCAATATTATTCAAAATGGGTGACCCTGGAGGACATTATGCTGAGTGAAATATCTCAGTCGCAAAAGGACAAATACTGCACGGTGCCACTGCTGTAAAATGGGACTGATAGCAGGATTGGGGTAAGACTGAGAAAAACTGGGTAAATTGTGTATACTGTACTGAAACAGAAAAGGGAGAGAATAATTTAAAAGCAATGTATGATAGGGTATTATGGTTATCACAAGAGTCCACAATTAAGGTTGCATAGTGGAATGTACTTGGGGCGGTGGGAGGGGTCCAGGGGGGATTGTGTACCAGGGAGGGAGTCTTTCTTTTACTTTTCAAAGAGAGGAGTGAACTGGGCGGGGGGGGGGGGGGGGGGAGAGAAGTGCAGCAATGAATGAATGGAAATCCAAAATCTCTGTAAATGTTCATTAAAATTATTATAAATTTTTTAAAAAGGATATGAAAAGATAAAGTTCACTAGTCTCTAGGTAAAAGCAAATAAAAACCCACAAAGAGATTTCATTTCACCTCTGTTGTTGGTTTGTTAGGTGTCCTCAAGTCTATTTAAGAGTTACGACTCAAGTTGACCATAAGTGACAAAGAACTGCTCCTTGAGTTTTCGAGGCTGCAGTCTTTATCGGTGTATATCTTCATGGCTTTCTTCTACAAAACTACTATCTGGGCTTGAACTATCAACCTTTCAGATTAGCAGCCAAGTTCTTAGTTGTTGCACTGCCTGGGAGCTCCTTTTATTTCCACTAGAAATACTATTTTCAGAAGAAGAAAAAATAAAAACAAAAGTGAGGATTTGGAGAAATGGGGTTCTTTACCACTGCTGGTGGGAATGTAAAGTGGTACATTGACTGTGGGGTGAGTGTGGTGGCTCCTTAAAAAGGAATAGCATTAAATTACTTTATGACCCAGCAATTTGACTTCTGAGTATATACCCCCAAAAGACTTGAAAATATAAACATAAATAGGTACCTGTACATAAATACTCACTGCTGCACTATTCACTATAGAAAAACAGTGGAAACAACTCAAATGCCCCTTACGAGATGGATGGATGGATGGATAGATGGATGGATAACTAAAATGTGGTGAATATGTAAAATGGAGTTATTTAGTCAGAAAGAGAAATGATGTTCTGACATACCTTAAAGCATGCTGAAACACTGAAAATATTACACAAAGTGCAGTAAGTCAAAGAAAGAAAGGACGGGTATTGTACGATACCTGATATACAAAATATCTAGACTAGAAGCTCTGGTGGCGTAGTCCATAGGGCAACGTGTGCTAACTGAAAGGATGCATGTCTCTCTCAGATTGAAGCCACCAGTGAGCCCATGGGAGAAGTATGGGCAGTCTTCCCCTGTTAAGACTTATCGCCTCAGAAACCCAGTGGAAATTTACAACGAGTCAGAGTCAACTCAGTGGCAGTGACTGAGAAGTAATAAAGAAAGACCAAAGTTTCTTAGAAGTTTTCAAGGGCAGGAGGGAAGGGGAAAAGGAAGTTATTGCTGTTCATGAAAGGTAATAAAAAAATTTGAAATCAAAATGCAGTGTCCTCTGAGCAAGAAAACGTCCCCTCTTCCCTTCCCTCCAACCCATCCCTGACTCTTGTTTTAATATGCTGATAAATTGAGTACGACTCGTAGTGACCCTATGAACAACAGATGTTAGCTCTGTGCCATCCTCATCATCACTGTGCCACCCAGTAACCAGGTCAATCCATCTCATTGAGGGTGGAAACTTCTTTTTCTAAAATTTTTTTATTGTGATTTTAATGAAAGTTTACAGAAAAGTTGGATTTTCATTTATTAATTGTTAGACATTTTCCACCCTATCTCCTCGGTTCACTTAAAAAAAAAATCCTTCATTATTGCATAATTTCCCCCCTCCCACCCTGGCCAGTCTACTTTGCTACTTAGGAATGCATCTAATAAGAAAAGATACTGCTCTAAAAATAAAAACTGAAGCCCAAACCAAAAGAGACCATGTAATTGAAAATCCATTCTAGAGGCCTAGTGGTAAGAAGCTGTGCTTTAATCTCACAGGCACACAGTTCAAATCGATCAGCTACTCTGCTAGAGAAGGCTGGGTGGGAAATCTCCCCTTGTGTGATTTATTGCCTCTGCAAATCCACTGGAGGGTCAGCTAAGAGCCGATTCTGACCTGGCAGCACACAACAATAACAATCCTTGCTCAAGGATGGGAAGACTTAGTACTATAAAAATGAAGTACTACCCAAAGCAATCTATACAAATAATGCAATCTCGAGCCAAATACCAACAAGGCTTTGTAACAAAATGAGAAAACTAGTTATCAACTTTATACATAGGGAGCTTGGGTGGCTTAGTGGTAAGGCAGTACTCTGCCAACCTAAAAGTGTGTGATTTAAATTCACCAGCAGCTCTGCTGAAAAAAGATAGGCAGTCTCCTCCCGTGTGATTTTCTGCCTCTGAAAACTCACTCTATAGCCAGCTATGAATCAGTTCTGATTCAATGAAGCACACCACACACATATACACACATACAACTTTATATAGAAAGGAAAAAGCCCTGAAATAAGTAAAATACTGTTGAAGTAAAAGAACAAAGTAGGTGATCTCATCCTTCCCAATTTCTAAACCCATTGGACAGCCAGGGTAATCTGATATGGAGCAGAATTGAGAAATGAGAAGTAAATTCATCCACCCATGGACAGCTAATCTTCAACAAAGAGTCAAAGATCATTTAATGGTGAAGAGACAGCATCTTCAATAAATCGTGCTGTTGTTGGGTACTGTCAAGTTGACTACAACTCATAATGACCCTCTGAAAAACACCGCCTCTGATATATGTGAGTCCATTGTCACAGTCACTGTGTCAATCCATCTCCTTGAAGGTCTTCCTGTCTTTCACTGACTCCACTTTTACAATCTTGATGTCTTTTTCTAAGAACTGGTACTTCCTAACAACATGCCCAAAGTGTGTGAAATGAACCACCATTGTTGCCTGAAAGGAGTGCCCTGGCTACATTAATGCCAGCAAAATTGGATATTCATTTGCATAAAAGATTAAAGTTGTCGATGATTTAATCTTGCTTGGATACACAATCAACAGCCTCGGCACCAGCAGCCAAGAGATCAGAAGATGTGTTACATTGAGAAAAATCTGCTCTCAAAGACCTCTCCAAAGTGCTAAGGAGTAATGATGTCATTTTAAACACTAAGGTGGACCTGATTCAAGCCATGGTAATTTCAAGAACTTTTTATGCCTCTGAAAGTTAGAAAACGAGTAACGATTACAGAGGAAGAATTGATGCCTTTGAGTTTGTGGTGCTGGAGAATACTACTGAATATCCCATGGATTGCCAAGAGAAAAAGAAGTGTGGTTTTGGAGAAAGGGCAACCAGGGCACTCCTTGGAGACGAGGATGGTGATGCTTCATCTCACGTACTTTGAACATGTTTTTAGGAAAAGGACATCATGTTTGGAAAGGTAGAGTCAGAGAAAGGGAGGACGACCCTCAACAAGACAGATTGACATGTGACTGTAACAATGGCACAGAATATCAGAAATGATAAGGATGGCACAGGATAGGGCAGGGTTCAGATCCATTGTTCATAGGGTCACTATGAGTTGTACTCAACTCGACAGCACTAACAACACTAACATTTGCAGGAAAATGAAACACAACCCATACATACCTCCTCCCCTACACAAAAACTAACTCAATATGGATCAAAGACCTAAACGTAAAATATAAATTATGAAGTTCATTGACAAAAACATGAGGGCATACCTGAGAACCCTAATTTATGGCATAAACAGATGGCCAAACAACTAAAACTACACAAACATCAGACAGTAAACTAGGTAACTGAAACCTCCTGAAAATTAAATGCCTATGCTCATCAAAAGACGTCACCAAAAACGTAAAAATAGAGCCTATCGATTGACATATTTCAGCTAACAGATGCTGCCCTGGATGTGCTCACCAAGTTGTGTCAA
>NW_006399779.1:12166711-12254887 GCF_000299155.1 Elephantulus edwardii
CACTATGAGTCGCAAACAACTCGACGGCACATAACATCAACAACAAGAACTGACTGAAGGATGGGGGAATTCTATCAAAGGTCTAATTGATACAAAATGTATAGAGTTCTTCAGCAACTTAACAAAACGATAAATAATCAACTGAAAACAAGTGAAGAACACTAAGCAAATAAGACATGTAGGCAGCTAACAAAAATGAGAATATGCTTTCAATCATTCGCCATGGCTGATGTAGTTGTCACGTGCTGTTTAGTCAACGAGAACTCATAGTGACCCTACAGACAACAGACTGAGGCTCTGCCTGACCTGACACCATCCGCACAATCTCTGCTCTGTTTAGACTCATGGTGCAGTCACTGTGTCAATTCATCCCCTTGAGGATCTTTCTCTCCTTGGTTGACTCTCTACTTTTTAAAACATGATTTCTTTTTCCAAGGACTGGCTCTGCTGACATGCACAAAATATGTGAGAAAAGGCTTATCATCCTAAAGGACCACCGCTAAAGGACCACCCTGGCGGTACTTCAGCTAAGACAGATTTGCTTGTTCTCTTGACAGCCCATGAGATACTCAGTACTCTTCTCCAAAGCACAATTCAAAGACGCCAATGCTTCTTCAGTCTTCCTTGTTCATATACAACTTCCACATGTATATGAAGCAATTGAAAATATCATGGCTTGTGTTAGGTGCATTTTAGTCTTTAAATTGACATCTTTGGTTTGAATCCACCAGATGCTCCACAGGAGGCGAAGGGACAATCTCCTCCTGTGCCAGTCAGATCCGATTTGATGGCACACAACAACAACAACAACAACAAAGGCAAGAAGCTGTGCTGCAATCCTAAGTTAACATCTTTGTTTGTTAGCGCTTTAAAGAGGTTCTTCACAGATTTTTACCAATGCAAAAAGGCTTTTGATTTCTTGATTACTGCTTCTGCAGTGTTGATTTAGATTTCAAGTAAAATTATACCACTAACAAATCAAAACTATTAATAAAATGAACAATAATAATAGTAATTTTAAAAAACCTAACTAAACAGAAAACCACAAATGCAGCAAGGAGACTAGGATTCCTCAACACTATTGATGAAAAACTAAACATGGTACAGCCACCATGAAAAATGGTACAAAACTTCCTTTTAAAACTACAAAAAGAAATGTCATATAATCTAGCAATCTCAAAGCTAGGGCTATATCCTAAAGAAATAAGAGCTGTAATATGAATAGACATACATGTCCAAGTCCATTACAGTATAATTTATAACAGCAAAAATATGTAAACAAAATAAATAAACAAACAGAAATGAATTAATTAATACTCTGTAGTATATACATAGAAAGGGATACTGTGCGATGATAAAGAATAAAAATGAATCCATGAAACCTCCATGCCATAGATGAATCCAGAAGACATTATGTTGAGTGAAATGAGTCAATCACAAAAAGACAAAACCAGTATAAGGCCACATGAGAAACAAGCAAAAACATAAAGGGGGGAAAAGCCTCTCATTGATGGTACCAGGGACAGTTGCTGACTAGATGGTACACCAGTGCTAACATGCTGAAAGGAAAGGTAACGTACAATATGGGGAAAGCCAACATGACCAAGCCAAAGGAGAACAAGTATAAAGTATAAAGGCCAATTACTAGAAATGCTGTAACATAAATGATCTGCAACAAGAAGAGTTATGAACAATAATTTGTGAGGAGTTGTTGTTATGTGCCATTGAGTTGCCTGCAACTCATAGCGACCCTATGTACAACAGCCCTAAACCCTGCTCTATCCTGTGCCAATAAATATAAATAAACACATTGCTAAAATAGTTGCAGGAATGTACACTAGTGTACATATATAGATAAGATTGACTATATTCTACCTGTATATTTGTGAGTGCTGCATGCATACATTTACACACACACACACACACACACACACACACACACACACTGAACACTCTGAATTGGAACTGACCCATAGCTGACCCTCCAGTGGGTTTTCAGAGGCAGTTAATCGCACAGGAGGACATTTCCCGTCCTTCTTCCATGGAGTAGTTGCTCACGGGTTAAAACTGTGTGCCTTCAGGGTTTCATTGCAACTTCTTGCCACTAGGCCACCAGTGCTCCATATACACATATAAATGTACAAGATTATATGCATAAAATGCTGTTGCTGTTGTTATGTACTATCCAGTTGGTGCATAGCTGACCTTCCAGAGGGTTTTCTGAGGTAGTAAATTGCACCAGAGGAGATTGTCCTTCTTTCTCCTTCAAAATAGTTGGTGGACTCCAACCGCTTGGCCTCGGGCTGGCAGTGCAGCCCCGTACCACTAGGCCAACACTTGTTGTTGTATATCATTGAATTGGAACCGGTCCATAACTGACCTCTGGCGGGTTTTCAGGGACAGTAAATCGCACAGGAGTTGACTGCCCATCTCTCTCCTGTGGAGTGGCTGGTGGATTCACTCTGCACCTTTGCTTTGGCAGCCTGATCCCTTACCCTGAAGCCACCTATAAAACACCCTCCAGTGAGCTTTCAGGTCTGGTAAATCATATGGGAGGAGCTTGCCTATCTTCCTCTCACAGACCAGCTGGTGGATTTGAACCTTGTACTTTAGTGTGGCAGTGCAGCTCCTTACCATTAGGCTACCATAGCTCCCTTAATATAATTTATATATAATACATAGGAGGCATAGTTGTAAAGGCTGCTAGGTGTCTCAGGGGACACGCAGATCAACTGGCAGCATATAGTCCATAAAGATAATGTTGTAGCTCTTAGTCTGATGAGAAGCATCTGGGATCTTAAAAGCTCGTGTGGATTAAGATGGATGAAGGGAAAGGCAGTATCTAATAACAGTATTATCAACACAATCTCATTAAAGAAAGGGAAGACACAGACAGGCATAGAAGGATTAATGGAAATCAGAATTACAGGGAAGAAGAGGAGAAAGTGCAGTTTCATTGTAGTTATGAAAAGCAGTGTTATAGAACAGTCTGTGTATGAATAGTTAAATGAGAAATTAATTTGCTTTGTAACTTTCACTCAAACAACAGTTTTTTAAAAAAAAAGAAAGTTCATTTGGACAGAAAACAAGCCTAGCAAATGGTCTTCTGAAAAACAACTACTGGTGTCTCCCCACCTGGAGCAAAGGAAAATCGAAAAAGCAATCAATCAATCCACAGGACTAATGGTCAATATGGACAATTTTTAGTCTGAGACCCAAAAAAATCCCAGATGGTCCTTAACAACAACCACTGGTGATGCTGACCAGGACCACAGTAGAAAGTTCCAGTCACAACAGGTAAAAATACCATCCCAAATTTAAACAAAAGGTAAAAAACAAAAACCCTATTTACTAATCTGAAAGAGAATGGAGGAACCTCCAAGATTATTTCCCTAAGATAACTTTCTAACTTGAAACTCAAGACACTCCCAGAGTTCACCTCTCAGCCAAACAAGAACTGATCTTAGGTTTTGTTGTTGTTGTTATGTGCCGTCGAGTCCCCTGCGATTCATAGCGACCCTATGTACAACATAGGTAGCATGGAGTTAATGCCCCTGTGACCCAAATAACAGATGAATCTATAAAACAAACAATAGCAACCACGATGAATGTGCAACATTCATTCTTAGAATAATCAACTGTAAGAGAACAAAAGGGTAACATTTTCCCAGGACTGAAGATAAGAAGGCAGGGAGGGGCTGAGAAACTGGACGAATGGGAATGGGAGACCAGGGAGGAAGTGAGGAGAGCTGCACAGTGTGGGGGTGACAGCCTATGCCATGGGACAGGTAGTGTACAAACAAGAACTGGAAGACTCATTTCCTAGGTCGACTTTCCCCTGTAGCATAATAAAATCCTCAAAAACAACAGAGAGTGGCAAGTGGTAATCATCTCCAGTACCCAATAAGGCAACTGAGTTCACGTCTAAAGATCAAGGTCAATGTGGAGCGAGAGCCAGCACCCGTCTTGTTGATGTTCCTCACCTCCACCCCTCATTCCTGTTTCTATTCCAGGCCAGGAACAGGAAGAACAGATAAAAGATTTTTTTTAAAAAAAGATCAAGGTGCACCTCTTTTCCAGAGACTGTGCCCACCCCTGACAAGGTACCCTAGTAACAGATGAGAAGTATGCTTACTCAGCTTCCTGCCTGCCTTACTTAGCTATGAGAAATTTGCATGGATTTTCCTCCTGGAATTCCAAGAGAATCTCTACTATGACAGGTTACTTCTTACAGGAAGAGTTCCTTGAAATGTTTAGAAGCATATTTTAGGAGCAATAAAACAATGTTTTGACTTGTGTTTGAAATTATACAGTGGTTTCCTCACTTCTATAATTACAGTAGAAATCCCTGCTTGTTGGCAGTGAATCGCGAAGGGCTAAAGATAGAAACTGGGTTGGTTTCCACATAATGATCCAAATTAAAAAGTCTCCAAAAGGAACTCAACACCACTAAGCCCACTGCAGTGTGAATAACTGTCTTATGTTTAACATTGGCTGTGGCATGTTTCCCTGATTTGTGAGCATAAAAACAAAAGCATTTTCCTGTGGATTATTTCTGACCACAAATTTTTTCCATGGCTACATTTGCCCTGACCTCAGCAGTGAACCTTTGAGAGCATGCTTCTCACTAGCTGTTCCATGATGTTCTCAATCCCATTGTACAAGCAACAATTAATTATAACAATCAGAACAATATTATTCATCAAGGCCTCCCTTTTCCTGCTCTTAAATTCATAGAACTCTTTGCCATAGTACAGCTATTATTGTGTATTTTTCTCTGTGTGTGTGTGCTTAAAATAACCTAATTAAGATAATAGATACAATGTTTTAGTGGAAAACTCTGAATGGAGAAACATCAAAAGAATAGAGAGTAGCTGTAGGGAGCTTTGGTGGCTGGGTCTGCACAGAGTTCCACTGCTAACCCAAAGGCTGCTCTTTTCTGATGAAGGAACCCCAGTCGACCAGTGGCTCCCGGGAAGACAGATAGGCAATCTCTTTCCATTCAGTTTACTAGCCATGGGAACGCAATGTAAGGTCAACTGTGAGTTGGTTCTGATTCTATCACAATGAATTGAGTTCATGTTGTGATCTTCGTTAGATTGCTAAAAGATTTATCTTTTACTTTTATTCTTTCTCCCTCCCCCCAACATAAATCATGTTGTGGCTTAATTACTTCAGTAATTAAAATTAATATAATTAATGTTATATTAATTCAGCATAGATTTTTTTTTGTTTTAATTTTTATTATTTTTTTGTGTGTACTGTCAAATCGGATCTGACTGGTACAGGAGGAGATTGCCCTTCCTTCTCCAGCAGAGCATCTGGTGGATTTGAACCATCAGCATAGATTTTTAAAAATACTTTTCTCACTCTTCACTGTGTATTGAATGGCTACTTGGTGCTATGATAATCCCGTGGATGTCACAGCAGAAGTCTATTTCCGAGTGTGTACAATGGCTGATTCTTTTGGAAGTCAGTCATCTTGTCTTTGGAGTAAAACATTGTGCTGGAAAATATAGAAGGTCAGATAAAGAGAGGAAGACACTCAACATGTTGAGTTGGCACAGTGACTGTGACCATGAGCTTGAGCATATCTGGGATTCTAAGGACGCTGCAGGATAGGGCAAGGTTCACAGGGTCACTGAGCCTCACAGTTGATTTGACAGCACCTAACAGCAACAACAATCTTCTGGTCTTTCTCCCAAGGATGGGTAAACTTGTTCTGTGTGCTGATTTGAACCTCGAGTCTTTTTATGAGCAGCTGATCATGTTAAACATGTTACCACCTATGGAATCAGCATGAGTTGGAATGTGCTGGATAATAACTAAGGTTGGATGGTAAACTATATGCCAACCACTGCTCTACATGCTAAGAACCTGTGATGAATAAGATATACAGTTTCTTCCTTTCTTTATTTTTTTTATCCAATTAGACCAAGCTGAAGGCGGGTGACTTTTAATCTGCGGCCCTCGGGCCTGTCTTTCATTGTTTTTGTTCAGACATTCCTCTAGGTCATATAGCCCTGGTGTACAAGTTGCATACTGTGGTCACTTGTGGTTGCTGTGAGGCTGAACACTGTGACACTGATGTGTCAAATGTGTTAATGGTTGGTTACCCAATGAAGACAGAGAGTGGGGTGGAGCTCTCCGATTAAAACAAGCTTGGAAGGAGGAGTGGCATCCACTACCGTAATAGCTTGCCTCTGGAAACCCTATGAACTGGAGAGAGGATGAGAGACACCCAAGCATTGAGGACTCTCCTTCATTGGGTCACTATGAGTCACCTGCGACTCGATGGCACTTAACAACACAACAACAACATCAAATTAGGGGAGATAGTCCACAAACAAGTAATTCTATGGATTCATTAACTACTGTATACCACAAAAGGAGAATTAAGGATGTAGTGTATTACACACTGGCCAAAAGGGAGAAAGTGGGAACCTATCAGTTAATCCACAGGAGAAGAACAGACAGTCTTTCCTCCTATAAAGACTTACAGCCTGGAGAGCCCAATAGAGAATTGCCACGAGTCAGAATTGACTTGACAGTAGTGAATCTGGATTTCAGCAAATAACACTGAGCATCTGTTACGCGCCGAAACAGTTCTAGGGCTGAGGCTCGTCAGTGACTGAACAGGGGAGCAGCCTTCTGACCAGCAGATCTGTACGCTGCCCGGTCCTATGTAGTCCTCATCATTGTTGGTATACTTGATCAACTACATCTGTGGAGAGAATTGTCGGAAAAGTTCAGCATCTGCAGTCAAGGCCAGGCCAAGTGCTGATTGTAGCCCAGCAATTATTAGTGTGCAAGTTCAATTGAAGTAGAAGAAAATGAAAACAAGTCCATAAGAATAAAAATACAACATTGAGTCTCTCCTACCTGAATTTAAAGACCATCTCAAAAATAGGTTTGAGGCACTGACCACCTAATGATCAAAGACCAGATGAACTGTGGAATGACCTCTAGTACATCATCCATGAAGAAAGCAAGTATATCAGTGGATGGAGGGAGTGATTTATTCCCAGTTAGGATACATGTCATGAACGGAAAATACACAGGATCCTGACCACATCTAAAAGGTTAGGGGCACCTTCCTCAAGTAAGCAACATCATTTTAGGGGCCTCAGATAACACAGGGCTTTATTTTGCTCTACAAGACAGAGTGCATTTTCCTGAACATGACAGGAAGCTCCCTACATGACTAATTTCAGGTGGATGCCTCCCTGCTGAGGTCTGCCTTTCAGGCCCATCTGTTGCAGAGTGTAACCCCGGACCAGTCCTGCCTGAGGCGACATGTGGCCTCCAGGCCGTGGGCTGACAATGAGTAGAGAGGCTTGGAATAAGTTTCCACTTGTAGTCTCCACCCATTTTCGGCCCCAGTGCACTGGGTATGGAAAGTCCTGATACAGAAAATGCCAGGCACGCAGAGCAGACAGTAACTAATGGGCCTTCCTTCCGCAGATGGGAAAACTGGAGCAGAAAAGACTTAGCCCCAGCCCGAGCCAGAGGGCCCTCTGCATCGCTGGCCAGGAGAAAGCCACCGCGCGGTTTCTGGTTGGTCCCTCAGACAGCAGCACTCTGGGTCACCAGCCTGAACCATTTAATGCACATCACGCCTGGGTCCACTCCGAAATGGCTGAAAGCACTTAAATGGAACTTCCAACCTTTGTCCCCAGCCCCTAAACCATAGGTAAGTATTTAGGTGTGTGTTTTATCGATCATGCCTCCCACCAGCACCGGGAGGAACGTTGTGAAGCAAGTCAAGTTTCCCGTGACAAGGGAAGTCATTCTCCTAATCCTCTCTCACTGGACAATCAGGCTGACAAAAACCATTAAGTTTTCTGAGATTAGAAATCCACTGTCAGAGGGAGCCGTGTATAGAGTTTTCCACTCCATTACACCCAGGACAATAACCAGAGGCCGAGTGACAGGAAAAGGCCAGGGCTTTTTAAAGTTTCCCGTGTCCTTGGGTGGAGGGAAATAAATGAGCAAATGCCTACTTTTCTGTCAGACACGGGGCATATATTATCTCATTAATCAACCCAAGGAAATCAGAGGTGGCCTCTAGTTAGTGCATTTCACAGAAGAGTCAGCGGGGACTGTCAACATACAGCCAGTGTGTGTGATTGGGGCTGAGAAGCAGAGTTACCAACCTACAGGGGTCATTAGGACTAAAGACGTGTTTTCTTCTTAAATTTTTTTAATTGTCATTTTAACAAAAGTTTACAGAAAAGTTGGATTTCCCTTCATTCATTGCTGCATATGTTATTTTCTGCTGTTGTTGAGTACCACTGAGTTAGAACCAACCCACAGCTGACCCTCTAGGAGGTTTTCAGAGACAGTAAATCACATGATTAGTATTAGAATTAATATTTTACATATAGTTCTTCCAGCTAAATATCTAGGTTGAAATAATCTATTTCTATAGGTGGCTTCTCTAACTAGACTTGAAGTCTCTGAAAACAGAAATAGTGTTCTTCATCATCATATGTCCAGCATAGGATGTCTAACAAAAAAGTGGATGATGAATATTTGTTGAATCAGACACTTTTCTCTGTGGTTTGAATTTTTATTTTTCCTATTTCCCCAAGATAGATTCTGAGAAATGGATTACTAGGTTAAAGAATAAGTTGTGCTTGGAGGTTGACCCTGTCTTCTTACTGTCAATCAACTTCATGCTCTTTGTGATGAGATTAAGGGAGAAAAACAACTTCCAGGCCCCAAAATAGCTAAAACATTGTTGAAAAAGAAAAATATTTACTGCATTTCAAAACATAGATTTATAGCAACTGAATATATGTGTTATTGACGTTGTGTACCATTGAGTCAGAATCAATCCAGAGCTGACTCTACATCAGGTTTTCAGAGGCAATTAATCACACTGGGAAGAGATGGTCCAGTTTTCTCCCATGGAGCAGCTGGTGGATTTGAACTGTAGACCTTTGGGTTGCCAGCACAACTCCTTACCATTAGGCCACCAGAGCTCTCTGAATATATGTAATATGTCATATTAGTACTAGGATAAACCAAGGAAATAGAACAAAAAGCCCATCATCAGATCCACAAATAAATGGAAGCTACTTTCTACTGCAGAGACTCTGGTAGCCTGATGGGTAAGGAGTTGCTATGCTAACCCAAAGGCAGGCAGTTTGAATCCATTGACTGTTCTTTGAGAGAAAGATGGGCAATCTCCGCTCACATGATTTACAGCTTCTGAAAATCAACCAGAGGGTCAGCTATGAGTTGGTTCCAATTCAATGGTACATAACAACAGAATAGAGAAGTGGAGACAGAGTATAATAAAAGGAGACACCTTTTATTAAAGGTACTGAACAACTGAGTATCCATAAAATGAGATTGGACCCTTATCTCACATCAAGCACAAGAAGTCAATTCCAAGGACACTAAGACATGGATGTGAAAGGTAAAATAATGATGCTTTTAAAAACAACATAGACTATGATCTGCATGACCTCAAGTTAAGAAAAATGTCTTTTCTTAACACAAAGTTTTACTACATGAACATAACAACTTTTGTTCATTAAAAGATACAGCACACCCCAGCAACAATTGCAAAGTTCAACAAGGCAGCAAACAATAATGCTGGTGAGGTTGTAGAGCAATTGGAACTCTTATTCACTGCTGGTGGAAATATAGAATGGTACAGCCACCACAGAAGGCAGTGTAGCTCATTTTCAAAAAGTTGAAAATAGAAATAGCATTTGGCTCAACAATTCCACTACTAGGAATAAACCCTATAACCAGAGCCACAACCCCAAAAATGTATGAACACCATGTTCATCGCTGCATTATTCACAATAGCAAAGAGATGGAAGCAAACCAAGGGCCCATCAACAAATAGGTGTATAGAAAAACTATCATACATTTACACAATGAAATATTATGCAGTATTGGAAAAAAAACAGTGAACTTATAAGCCCTTACACAACATGGGTGAGTCTGGAGGACATTATGCTGAATACAATATCTTAGTCACAAAAGGACAAATACTGCATAATACTTTTGTTATGAAACAGGACAGACATGGCGGAGTTGGGGAGAGAATGGGAAAAGAGTGGATAAATAATGAACACTGCTTTAGATCAGATGTGGAGAAGAACGGTCTGAAAGAAATATCTGATTAGGCATTATATGTATGACAACAATCTGGAACAAAGGGTGCATTGCAGGGAGGGCTGGGAGATGGGGAAAGGAAGAGGGAGATGAGAATGTGCAATAATGAAAAAATGAAAACATTTTCTATGTGTGTGTATATGAAAACAACTGAGACACATACAAATAACAAAGACAGATAACCTAATAGAGAAAGAGGGAAATGATGACTCCAGATATATTTTAAAGTACAAGTCCAAATGGGCAATAAATGTTGGGGAATGTGCTTAAAACCTACTAGCAAACAGTAAAATGCATATTAAAACTACAATGGAATAGCCAATACTCATAAAACCTAAATCCTCTGTTGCTGAGTCAATTATGACTCACAGAGACCTTATAGGACAAGGAGTGCCCACAGGGTTTCCAAAGATAAAAAGCTTTAAGGAAGCAGACTGCTACATCTTTCTCCCACTAAGCAGTTACTGTATTCCAACAACTCCCCTTTGGGCTAACAGGTGAATGTTTAACCAATTCTCCTTGAACACCCAATATACTGGTTAGTTGTCTAAATCTGACCAAAGACAATGTTGACAAGCATGTTGAGCAGCAGGAACTTTTACTTGTTGGTATGTTGTTATTGTGCACCATCGAGTTAGAACTCACCGCTGACCCTCCAGTGGATTTTCAGAGGGAGTAAATGGCACCTTTGTCCCACAGAGAAGCTGCTGGATTCAAACCATGTACCTTTGGGTTGGCAGTGCAACTTCTCACCACTAAGCCAACAGAATTCCTTTATTGCTTATAGAAATGTGAAATAGATGAGAAGTGAAAAACGGGCCAATCTAATTGATAAAAGGTGTTAAAAGTTAAAAGTATTATTTAACAAACATAGGTGTTAAACACACTAAATTTCATTCAAAATCATATTCGACATCAAGAGGCAGATATGTTTTTCTGTAAAGGGTCAAACATAAGAATTGTAGCCTTTATAGGACTCCAGTAAAACTTCTGAACTGTACTAAACAACAAAGTTGTTGTCATGTTCCACGGAGTCAAGCATGGCTCACCAACCCAGTGACCAACCAATCTGAACCCTATCAAATCCTGCGACATCCTCATCATTTCTGACATACTTGAGCCCATTGCTGCAGTCACTGTGTCAGTTCAGCATGTTAAGGGCTTCCTCTCTGTCACTGACTTACTTCTTTTCACTGTATGATGTGTTTTTAAACAATACCCCATTCTAGCAACATGCCCAAAGAATATGAGATGAAGCTTCACCATCCTTGCCTCTAAGAGACACTCTGGCTACACCTTCTCTGAGACATATCTCTTTGTTCTCCTGGTAGTCCATGGGGGGAATTCAGTACTCTTTTTTTCAACACCATAATTCAAAGGCATCAAGTTTTCTTCTGTCATCCTTATTCATTGTGCAGCTCTCAAAAGCATAGCAAGTGACTGAAAAGACCATGATTTGAATCAGGTGCACCTGATTCTCCAAGCTGACATCACTCCTCCTCATTACTTTGAAGGGGTTCCTGACAGCAAACTTTCCCAACTCAATATGTCTTTGGATTTATTGACAATCAAGTAGCCATAGGCAAATACATAAAGAACTGAACTTGTTTGTGTATCAAGAAAACAATGACATTTTAAATTCATATCATTTTTGCATGTCACAAAATATTTTTTTAACTTCCTTCTAATAATTTTTGAAGTATAAAAATAGTTATTAGTTCCTGAGCTTTACCAAAAAATGCCAATTTGGCCCATGGCCTATGGTTTGCACCCCCTGCTCTGGAGTACGATGGCTTACGGAGGAGCAGCAGCTTTGTCATCATTTAGGGAAATATGCACAGTGGGCCCCATCCTAGACTCATCGAATCGGGATCTCTAGGGGCATGCATCAGGAATCTGCATTTTAGTAGCCCCTCAGCCATACTTATGCACAAGGAAGTTGGAGAATAAATGTGGATTGCACAAGGTCTATGTACAAGAATGTTCATAGCAACATTATATTGTAATAATCTCGAACTGGAAACCACAGAAATGTAAAAAATAATAACACAAAACTAATAGTACAAAAGTTAAAAGAATATTTTAAAAAATGATGAAAAATATTCAGTGATGAACAAAACTAAGGCCTGAGGTAATAAAAAAATTTATATGCTTTAAAAATTTTTTTTTCATTTTATTTTATTTTGTGTATGTGCCATCAAATCGGGTCTGACTGGTACAGGAGGAGATTGCACCTCCTTCTCCAGCAGAGCATCTGGTGGATTTGAACGGCACATCTACTGGGATTGCAGTGCAGCTTCTTGCCACTAGACCACCAGAGCTCCCTTTAAATACTTATTTTTTAATTGGGGAAAAAGTCAGACACAACTGAATATGGACTCTATGATGCTGTGTTGTTGCTAGTTGCTGTCAAGTTGATTTTGACTCATGATGACCCTCTGTGTGATGACCCCCTGGGGGCTGAGTAAAACTGCTCCACAGAGGATTCAAGGCTGTGGCCTTTCCCAAGAGGAATACCTGGTCACCAGGTCTCTCTTCCACAGCACCTCTGGGCATGTTTGAACTGACACCCTCTTAGCTAGTTGACAAGCACTTAAGAGTTTGTGTCGCACACGAATGCTAATAATTGCATACAATCATATCAAGTTTAATAGCACACTAATGAGATTATGTTGCTTTGGGTTAATACTTAAATGACAAAACATTAAGGCAAAGACGTTACACTCATTAAAGTCAGGCTGGTTCTCTCTAGAGAGGAACGTGGCATTGTCATTAGAAATGGATACACGTGAGACTTCTTGATGGCCAGCAATGTCTTATTTCTTGGCCTGGGTGATGGCTACAAAATTATCACTTATAATAATCTGTTTAAGCATACACTTGTCTTATGCACTTTTCTGTATGTGTGATATATTTCCCAATTTAAAAAAATGAAGAAGAAGAATAACTTCCAGGAATGGCAACTTTCTGAGTTAGCCCTGCATGTGAAACCTGCCAGATCCACTTCGCACCTTCACTTCCTGCTTGGCCAGTTCCCTGTAGCCCACCCAACTGCAAGTTGAAAATTTATAGGCCAACGGAGCCCAGATGGTTTCCTGTGATAGCTGCTAGGGGCATAATAATGAATACACGTCTCTCTGCACGTTCCTGAATGTGTTTTGGCAGGATTTTTAGTGCAGGCAGTAAAACCTAGTTACAAAATCCCTTGCTGTCTCAGGGGCCCCGCCGCACTGCCGTTGGGCCACACTGCCTCTTGCTACACGCATCCTTGTGCCATCTTTCAGAGTTGGCTTTCTCTCCATTGTCCTGTGAGGTGGTTTGATGGATTGCTACTAATAATCATTGTATTTCAAACCCCATCCCCATGCCTATTCTCACAGCTGGAGTGTCCTCTTTGCACTAATTGGAAAAACATCCTCCGGGAAACAGAGCATCTTTATTGAGTCGATCTTGGGTGATGTCAACTGGAAGATCAAGTTTGCAGCAGGGAAGTGAAGGCTATGTGACCTTCCCAGCGCAATGTCCAAGAGGTCAGGTGGACCTGACAGATTTCTAGATCTCTGTGTGGAAAGAATAAGGGTCTCATTAGTGGAAAGTTAGCCAGGCCAAGATCAACTCCTTCTACGTGGTCAAAGAGCCATCCCAGCTAATGAGTCTCTAATTTGCCTCTTCTTCTTCCTCGTCAGGAAGCGGGTTACAGGTTAGGCTGCTAGCCAAAGGGTCAGTAGTTCAAACTCATCAGCTGCTCTCCAGGAGAAGGATGAGGCTGTCTCCTCTCAGTAAGCTTTGCAGCTTTGGAAACCAGTGATGGTCACCATGAGTTGGAATAGACATAAGAGCAGAGGATTCGGTTTCAGCTTTTCTTCCTCATTAACGGTAGCCCTGAATGTCAACTTCCTAATTAACACCGCATTTTCCAGACTTCTTGCATATTGCATCTGGTTATGTAACAAGAGCCTGACTAATGAGCAATCAGAAGTGACATATGGAGCTTCCAGAAGGGTTCTCAAAGGCAAAATACACGTATGTCCTTCATCCTTCTCCCTTTTCTTCCCTTTCTGTTGACTGAAGAGTTCATGGTCATTTTAAACAACGGAGTCCACACCAATGGACAGTGAAGCACCCTAAGAGCCCTGGACTAAGTAAACTCACTGATCTATGGAGAGAGGGAGACATCTTGCCACTTGGAACTAAACACAGTCTTTACGATAGACTAGCAGTTTTTGTGATGGTAAAGAAGTAGAAATAACCAGTGGGCATTAGGAAAAGGCTAGTTAAATGTAATTGCTTATTTATGTATTCATTCATCAAATATTGAGTGAGCGCCTACCCTCTGGAAGCAATGACGTTGTTGCTTGGTGCTGCCAAGTCCAGTATGGTTCAAAGTGACCCCATGAGCAGCCCTGTCCTATCCTGTGCCATCCTCCCAATCTGACACCCTCGTGCCCATTGCTGCAGTCACTGTGTCAGTTCACCTGGTTGAGGGTCTTCCTTTCCTTTGCCATCCCTCCACCTTTGCAAGCATGATGTCCCTCTCTGAAAAATAGCTCTCTCCTAGCAATGTGCCCAGAGTATGAGAGATGAAGCTTCATCATCTTTGCCTCTAAAGATCACTCTGGCTGCACTTTCTCCAACACGACTGTTTGTTCTCTGGACAGTCCATGGGATATTCAGCACTCTTCTCCAACATCACAGTTCAACGGTGTCTGGAGGTATTGTCCATTGCATTTTGTGCTGCTCACCCAAATGTTACCCATCTTTACCGGTTGAAATCCACCAGCGGCTCCTCAGAGAATAAAGTTTCCCTCGTGATTTACAGCCTTGGAAACCTGGTGGAAGGTTACTATGTGTGAGAACCGACTTGATGGCAACAAGTTTGAGACTGACCACACTCTTGGCTCTTGTCTTGGCACTAAGGAAGATGTTCTTTCTACCTTTAAGAACTTCAACAGAAGAGGCAGGAGGCAGGAAAGAACAACTACAGCACAGTGTAAGCAGTGGAATCAGAGGCTAAATACTTAGGGGGGAATAAAAGAAACTTTCACAGAGCTGGGGGAAATGGGCATGACATACTGGTTACCAAAAGTAGGTTATTACTCACCACACACAGTGAGTCCAATTTGCAAAATAGTGCCTCTATTTGCATCAACTGATGCATGTCTATCTGAACACATACTGGCAGTTAGTAGGTTAATGAGTGAGAAAAGTGTATTTCAGGATGGGTAAACAAGTTTTCCCCTCAATTTTTCTGTACTTTCCAAATGTTCTCCTTTAACTATGAATTACTTGTGTAATAAGAAAAAAAAAAACCTAACAATACAAAAACTAACCCACATTGCCACTAAGAAATGATGTGATTTATTAAATTGAGGATCAGAATGATAGATGTTGGGAAGCAATTTGTTCACATGTTAACAAAGTTGTGCTGAACAGTCTCAAAAAGAAACTTGGGCCTGAGGTCTGAGTTTGGCGTGTCCTTAAGAGGAAGATACTGGAAGGGTCTGGTCTCTGTCCCAAGCACTGTCTGGAAGCACGCTGGGAAGTTTGCCCAGGGCTTTGTTCTACATTTTTAGTGGGGCAGAGCCCACTGCAGCCAAGTTATTAAGCACTAACCCTATCACTTCTCTTCCCATGGCTCCTCTCTGCTGGGCCTCCTGCCCTACCATTAAAGCAGCTGTTGTTGTTTTGTAAGAGGCTAATTAACTCCACACTGCATGAAGCCAGACGCTAATTGGCCCACTCACTTAATCAACTTTAATGTCTCTCTTCTGGTGGACCTGGCTGCTGCTTTTGTTCCCTTGATCACCAACAAATGCATTTCCCGAGGAGTAGCAATAATAGCCTCTCTCAGGCTATGCAGCCCTAACCCTGGCATCCACTATGGGGAACGTTCGAGATCCACTTGACCCTCAGTTAGTTCGACAAATAGACTCTTAAGTTCATGAGCTCCACAGCATCTTGGGACTTGAGCTTATTGCTTCTCTTTGAAACATTGCACCATTGTATGAGTCATCAGATAGCTGGTTCCTCAAGAGAATTGGCCTCATCTTGTCTGTTGCCAACATGTATTTAGAGCTCTAAATCCTAAGTAACTCACCCAACTTCCACAGCTATGTTTTATTAGGTGGTGGTTGTTGTTGTTGTTGTTGTTATGTGCTGTCGAGTCACTTACGACTCATAGCGACCCTATGTTCAAGAGCCCTAAACCCTGACCTATCCTGTGCCAACCTCACCATCTCTGACACACCTACTCCCACCACCCCACTCACAGAATCAATCCATCTCACTGAGGGTTTTCCTCTCTTGTGCCGTCCCTCCACTCTCCCAAACATGATGTCCCTCTCCAAGGACCAGTCCCTCCTTGCAACATGCCCAAATTATGTCAGATGAAGCTTCAGAATCCTTGACTCCAAGGAGCATTCCGGCTTCACTATCTCCAGGACAAATCTGTTTGTACTCCTACCAGTCCATGTATATTCAACACTTCTCCAGCACCACAGCTCAAGGGAATCATTTCTCTTTCTATCATCCCAAGTCACTGTCCAGCTCTCTGATGCATAGTACTCAATTGCAAAGACTATAGCACCTTAGTCTCCAGCCTGACATCCTTGCTCTTCAGTACTCTGGAGAGGTCCCTGACAGTTGACTTTCCCAATGCAATTCATATCTTCATTTCCTGGCTGCTGGTACCAAGAGTGTTGACTGTGGAGCCAAGCAAACTAAAACTGTTAACTATTTCAATCTCTTCACCATCCATACTAATGCTGCCAATTGGTCCAGTGGTGAGAATCTTTGTTTTCTTTATGTTGAGCTTCAATCCATATTGAAGACTGCAGTCCTTTACCTTTTGCAGCAAGAGCTTCAGATCCTTGTTTCAGCAAGCAGGGTTGTGTCATCAGCATAATGCAACAATGTTGATGAATCTTCTACCAATCCTGATGCTGCATTCCTCCTGTACAGCCCAGAGTCCAGGATGATCTGTTTATTAGGTGGGGTTTTTTTTTTAAAATCCCTGTATCAGACACTGTCAAGCTCTTTTCACTAGAACATGAACATAATATGATACATGGTAGGTAATAAATGCATATTTTTAATTGAATGAAGAAGAAAGAAAAGCACTACTCTTATTACCGTTTGTCATATGAGAAAACTAAGGCAAAAACAATATTTTACACTTGTGACTAAAATGATGAACACACTCATTTCAATTACACAGTCCTCTAAGATTAGGAGGGAGTTCTAGTGGTCTAGTGGCAAGACACTGTGCTACAATCCTGAAGGCACGTAGTTCGAGGCCACCAGCTGCCCCATGGAAGAAAGATGGACAATCTCTTTCTGTGCAATTAACTGCCTCGGGAAACCTGCCAAAGAGTCAGCTATGGGCCAGTTCCAACTCGATGGTACATAACAATGACGATATAAGATTATGGAGCTCTGGTCGGTTAGTCCCTAGGGAGCTGCACTACCAACCCAAAGGCAACACTTCTTGGGTGATTTGAATCCAGCTCCACAGGAGAAAGATGGATAATCTCCTCCTCTGAGATTTACAACCTCAGAAAACTTGCTGGAGGGTCAACTATGAGCAGGTTCCAACTCAACAACAATGAATTAAGTTGAAATACAATTGAGAAGGGTCTCTGGTGGTGTAATCAGTAGGGAGTTACCAATGTCGACTCCTCTCTGACTGTTTAAATCCACTAAAGTCTCCAAGAGGGCCAGATGGGCAAGCTCCTCCCCTGAGATGTCCAGCCTTGGAAAGCCAATGGAAGATCAGCTTTGAGTTCATTCTAACTCATCAACAATGAGAGAGAGAAGATTAGGACCATGTAGTATCATAATCCCCATATGTGGGAGTAAGGAAGACTTTCGGAAAGAGAAATGGTTTTCTGAAGGCCAATGTGTGTGTTGTAAACAAAGTAACAGTTCTCTAAGATTTGTAAAAGGGTGGAGACTCAACAATCTACCTCTTTGCAGAATGCCTAAGATGTCTACTCATTGCAGGATTTCTGACCTACTTTAAGGTCAAATGCAGGAAGACTTGAAATGGTTACTTCAAAAGATCAAATGCCTTCAATATGGATAGCAGCTCAACCTCAAGAAGACAAATACCCTCACCACTGAACTCTTAAGCAACATTGTGATAGATGGAGAAAAGGTTGAAATTGTCAACAATTCCATCTTACTTGGATCCACAGTCAACACCCTTGGTACCAGCAGTCAGGAGATCAGGAGATGTGTTACACTGGGCAAGTCCACTGTCAGGGACCTCTCCAAATTCCTGAGGAGCAATGAGAGCATTTTGAAAATGGAAGTTCACCTGACTTAGGGCATGATCTTGTCAATAACTTGTTAGCACTTGTTAGAACTGAACAATGAATAAGGATAACAAAAAAGGAACTGATGCCCCTAAGTTGTGATGTTAGAGAAGAGTGTTGAATACCCCAGGGACTGATAAAAGAATAGAGATGCCTTGGAAAGTATGCAGCCAGAGTGCTCCTTGGAGGCAAAGATGACAAAGCATCATCGCACATACTTTGGGAATGTTGCTAAGAGAGGCTATTCCTTGGAAAAGTAGAGGGTCAATGGAAAAGAAGCAGACTTTTAATGAGATGAATTGACACAATGACCACAGCAATGAACTTAATAGTGTCAGAGACAGGGAGCTCTGGTAGCCTCGTGGCAAGAAACTGTACTGCAATCTCAGAGGTACACGGTTCAAATTCACCAGATGCTCTGCCAGAGAAGGAGGGACAATTTCCTCTTGTACCAGTCAGATCTGATTTGATGGTACATGCACAAAAAATAATAATAAAGTAAATTTTAAAAAAAGAGTGTCAGAGATGAGGAGGATGGTATAGACTGGACAGCTGAGCGTTGAGCTAAGTGAAAAGCTGACAGCTTGAATCCACCCTGTGGCTCTTTGGGAGGAAAAATCTGGTGATCTGTTCCTGGGAAGATTCACTCACTCATTGCACAAGTTCAGACTCAGTACAACCCTCTATCAGGTTTCCAAATTTTTAAAGCATGATAAAAGGAGACTGTCCACCTTCTCTCCCTCAGAGTTGCTAATAGATTTGAGCCACCAGAGATGCCCAGCCTTTGTGTTAACAGCACAACTCACGGGGGACTATCCCCGCAAAGCAGCTGCTGGAAAGATTACAGCCTAGAAAACTCTCTGGGCCAGGTCTGCTCTGTCACATGGGGCTGCTATGAATCAAATCACCTCAAATAATTTAACAGCAAATGGAAGAACTCAGGGCTTAAATTTAGACAATGTGACTTGAATATTCCTTCCCCTCCTCTCCTCTTTTTTTATTAAATTGGTATGATTTTCTCATATTTATTCAGTCTGTATAGGCAACACCACGGCAGGTGGAAAAACGATTGAAACTGTCAATTATTTCATCTTGTTCTAATCCACAATCAACACCCATAGTAACAGCAGTCAAGAAATCAAAAGATGTGTTGCTTTGGGAAAATCTGCTGTCAAGTATTAAGGAGCAATGATGTCAGCTTAAATAGTAAGTTGCCCCTGATCCACGCCATGGTCTTTCAGTAACTTGATATTGCATCTGAAAGATGGACAGTCACTAAGGATGACAGAAGATGCAGCAATGCATTTGAGTTGTGGTATTGGAGAGGAGTGCTGAATAATCCATGAACTGCCCAAGGAAAACCCAAGTATGTCTTGGGGAGAGTGCAAGCAAGGTGCTCCTTAGAAGCAAAGAGGATGAAACTTTGTTTCTCATAGTTTGGACATTTGTTTGGAGGGGCTGTCCAGCCAAAAAAAGGTGTCATGTTGAGAATGAGGGAAGATGAACAAAAGAGAGGGAGATCCTCGATGCGGTGGGTTTGACACAGTGACTATAACAATGGGCTTGTGTGTATCGGAGACGACGAGGATGGCACAGGATGGCGGGGTTCAGCTCCATTGTTCATAGCATCACGAAGAGTCGTAGTCAACTCAACGGTACCTTGTTGTTGTTATGTGGAGTGGGGTCACTTGTAATCCACAGGGACCCTACATACAGCCACTCTGAAGCCTGCCCTGTCCTGAGCCAGTCTCGCTGATTCTGACACACCAATCCCAATGGCACGTAGCGACGACAAACCTCAGTACATGGTGATTTGTAATTGTAGACTGGAGAAGACAAGGACAATAAGCTCTGCAAGTGCTGTGGTTAAGTCATCAGCAACTAACCGAAGACCAACCCACAATAGGCACCTTCGGAGGAAGACAAGGCTGTCCACTTTCACAAATAACGTACGGCTTTAGAAACCCTATGGAACAATTTTATTTTGTTCTACTTGGTTTATACGACTTGGAGTCTACATGACAGCAGGTTTGACTCGGTTGGGTAAGTTGAGGAGAGCCATGTCAATGGGCAGTGGTTCTCCTTGCAACTCGATGTGCTCTCTGTCTCCTTCACAGTCAGTTCACACTCTGTTTTTCTTTTCTCTTCTTTCTCAATTTTCTAAGACACAGTTCTTCTAAGGAGGAAACATCTGTCTGTCTGTCTCATTCTGAAGACCATCTTTGACCAAGGAAGAATGCATTGGAGCTTGTACAGTTTGTCATTTTGGAGACTCGAGAGTAATGTGATTAATTTTATTATTTGGCTCCAACTAAAAGGAACGTCGTGTACAACAGAGCCAAGCCCTGTCCGACCCTGTGTCGTTCTCACAATCGCTGCTGTGATGAAGCCCATGACAGTCACTGTGTCAGTCCATCTCATTGAGGGGCTTCCTCTCTTTTGCTGACCCCTACTTTTCCAAGCATGAAGGACCGACCTCTCCTGGTCATAGATGAAAGCAAGTGAGACTACTTTGGATTAAGCTGTTGTGTTCAAAAGTGCCTGCTTCACTTCTAGTATGCTCTCCTTGAGTGCCAACTCATAGCAATCCTACATGGAATTTTCCAGGCTGTAATCTTTCTGGGAGCTGATTGTCTGTTGGGTCTTTCCTCCTGTGGAGTTGCTGTGAGGGCTTAGATCACCAATCTTTGGGTTAACATCTGAGCTTTTAGCCAGTATATCACCAGAGCCTTGTTTTAGTTGTTGTGTACCATCGAGTTGGAACTGACCTATAGCTGGCCCTCCACTGGGTTTTCAGAGGCAGTTAATACACAGGAGCAGATTGCCCATCCTTCTCCCTTTCATATAGTTGTGAGTTCTCTGGATTCCCATTTCATCTTGCATTAAAAAGATTACGAGGAGGAAATAAGATAACACACATATCATGCTTAGCCTAACACCTGGTAAATGGCAAATACTCAACAAAAGTGGGTGAAAACAACACTGAGAGACTGGTTTGAAGAGCCCTGAGGGTCACTGCTGAGAGGCCTGATGGTGGAGCACAGAGACTCTCAGACAGGCTTGTCACTCAGGCTGGGCCCCAAGTCCAGCCCCTCTGACTCAGCAGGTGTGAGGTGGACATTCGAGGATTTTGCATGTTTACTGAGTTCCCAGACTGAGGATATGCTGTTCCGTAGAGCACAGTTTGAGAACTAATGGTTTAGAGCTGTGAGTTAAAGCACGTATCTCGTTCACAGCTTTTCCCTGGTGCCCACAATAGAGTACCCTGTACATAACGCCCACCCCTCTGCTGTCAAGTCGATTCCAACTCACAGCAACCTTACAGCAAAGAGGGGAGCCACCCAGTAATGCCCCAAGGCTGAAAGTCTTTATGGAGCAGATTTCTACTTCTTCTGCTGAGTGGCTGGTGTGTTTGAACAGTGAAACTTTTAGTTAATAGCCATGCATTATAACCACTGTGCCACTAGGATTCTGTGGTGTCTAATGGGCCCTCAACAAATATTTGTAGAACAAATACATTTTCCTCCTGTCTCCCTGAGGCTTTAAATGCCCCGGAAACTTCCCTTCTCCATAAAAGAATCCCATTCTCTATCTTTTTTATCGCCATCGTATTTACTACAACTGGGCGCTGACAATCTCCTCTTCATAGACTCCCTGTTTTCCCCTTGAATACCCTCCATTTCCCCAGCGAGTGTCTCTCCCCTGGATCTCAACCTTTTTCCATTAACTCCATGCACTGCACAGCCTGTTCCAGGACATCAAACTTTAATTTAAACAGAAAATAATCAATAAGCTTAGCAAATTGCCCATGGCAACCTCTGCTGAGTGAATCAAAGGGGTTTATAGGTAATTTAAAGGGTGTCCTCACTCATCCCTCAAGGTAAAGCTACGCACGTTGACAAGAGGCCCTTCCTGCCCCGTCCAGGATGCTCTGAAAGGAGCTGGGCCAGGGAGGACTTGGGTCCTAGATAGAGGAGGATGGGCCAAGGAGGAAAGGACAGTCTTTTAGGATTATTAAAATCTTAAAACACACACACACACACACACACACACACACACACACACACATCAAAACAAAACAACCCAAACCACCCCTGATATTTAAAACTGAACATTCTGTGGGTCAGAGTGATTTGATGGTGCATTTTAGGTTTTTTATTTGCTCTTTACCCACCCACCTCCTGCCCCATTATTTTCACAGTAGCAGAAAATGGATATAGATACTTACAGAAAATAAAACTGTTAGCTTGCTATGGGGTATAATTGAAGAAAAAGGGCTAAAAATTGAAGCTCTGAAATATGATGGGTCACTTTTTACGATCCTTCTTGAAAGCCCCACCAAATTATTGGGTGAGAGTATGCAAATAAGGTGATTGTGGCCCACTGAACGATCTGCTTAGCTTACTAATAATACAAATAAGGTACATGGCACAGCAGTGGGTGTTGGGACCATGAAAATAGGTGTGTGGGACCCTAGTGAAGGGATTGGCCAATTTCACCTTCTGGCTAGGCTTAAAACGAGCCACCCAGGAGACAGAGAAGAGAATTGACTACCACAAAAAAGAAGAGATGCCAATACCCTTCACAATAGTGAATCACAAGATTAAATACTTGGGAGTAAAATTAACCAGAAACACAAAGGATCTATTCAAAGAAAACTACAAAACATTACTACAAGAAACAAAAAGAGAACTGGAAAAGTGAAAGAATATCCCTTGCTCATGGATAAGAAGAAGCAATATTGTGAAAATGGCAATACTACCAAGGGCAATTTACACATTCAACGCAATCCCAATAAAAATAACAATCCCATTCTTCAAGGAGATGGAAAAGGTAATCTCCAGTTTCATTTGGAATGGAAAGAAGCCTCGAATAAGCAAAGCACTCCTTAAAAACAGAAAAAAGGTAGGAAGCATCGCTCTCCCTGATTTCAAATCCTACTACACCGCCATGGTGGTTAAGACAGCATGGCACTGGTACAATGACAGACACATAGATCAATGGAATAGAATTGAGAACCCAGAAATCAGCCCATCTATGTATCTTGATTTTTGACAAGGAGATGAAATCAGTTAAGTGGGGAAACGACAGCCTTTTAAACAAATGGTGTTGGCAAAATTGGTAAAATATCTGCAGAAAACTCAAGCAAGATCCACACCTCACTCCATATACAAAAACCAACTCAAGGTGGATCATGGACCTAGGACTAAAACCAAGGACTGTAAACTTCATTAAAGAAAAGCTTGGAAGAATTTTAGTAGTCCTAATCCACAACATAAAAAATCTTCCAAGTATCCTGAAAAATCTACAACCAGGAGAAGATAAAATAGATGAATTGGACCTTCTAAGAATCAAATCCCTATGCACATCCAAAAACTTCTCCAACAAGGTAAAAAGGGAAGCCACAGACTGGGAAAAAGTATTTGGTAATGACATGTCAGATAAGGGACTTATATCCAGAATTTATAAAATACTTGAGCAGCACAACAAGATAAATGTAAACAATCCACTTGAAAAATGGGCACAGGATATGAACAGACACTTCACCAAAGAAGATATTCAGATGGCCAACAAGCACATAAAGAAATGTTCAAAATCCCTAGCTCTAAGAGAGATGCAAATCAAAACAACTATGAGATATCATCTCACCCCAGTCAGAACAGCAAAATTTAACAGAAGAGCAAGCAAAAAATGCTGGCGAGGTTGTGTAGAAACTGGAACCCTTATTCACTGTTGGTGGAAGTGTAAAATGGTGCAACCACTGTGGAAAATGGTGTGGCGCTTTCTCAAAAAGTTGCAAATAGAGATACCATTCGACCCAGCAATTCCACTACTGGGAATATATCCCAAAGAGACCATAACTGACATCCAAGCAGATATATGCACACCCATGTTTATCGTGGCTTTGTTTACAATAGCAAGGAGTTGGAAACAACCCAGGTGCCCATCAACAAATGAATGGATAGAAAAGCTGTGGTATATTCACACAATGGAATACTACGCTGCATTGAAAAACAAGGAACTCATGCAATATTATTCAAAATGGGTTAGCATGGAGGACATTACGCTGAGTGAAACATCTCAGTCACAAAAGGACAAATATTGCATGGTGCCACTGCTGTAAAATGGGACTAATATCAGGGTTGGGGTAAGACTGAGGAAAAACTAGATAAATTGTGTATACTGCATTGAAACAGATGAGGGAGAGAATAACCTAAAAGCGATGTATGATAGGGTATTACAGTTATAACAAGAATGTACTTGGGGCGGTGGGAGGGGTGCAGGGGATTGTGTACAAGGGAGGAAGTGTTTCTTTTACTTTTCAAAGAGAGGAGTGAATTGGGGGGAGGGGAGGACTGGGGGGAGAGAAGTGCAGCAATGAATGAAAGGAAATCGAAAATCTCTGTAAATGTTCATTAAAATTATTTAAAAAAATTATTAAAATAAAATTTTTTAAAAACAGTAAAAAGAAAAAAGAAGAAGAGACACAAGATGAGACAAGTCAGAAGAAGTAGCAGAGAAATGTAGCGGCAGAGCAGCAGAAGCAGGAGACGTGAGGAGGTGGAACAGTGGGCTTCCCAGCCCAAGGAACATGAGATTGGGATTGCTGAGTGCCTTCCAGCCAGAGGCTTGCTGGCAGAGTGAAGGCCGCTGGGCACAGGCAGGTTTAGGTTCTCTGAGTCACCCACAGCAGGAGAACTGAGCAACTTTAGGTCAAGGCTTGCTGGTGAAATGGGGCATCTCAGGGTAATTACTGGTGGAGGCAAGATTTCAAACACCTCTCTGAGCAAGACAGAGCCCAAGTAAACCAAGAGCCTAGAGAGAGGCCTGCCTGTGGGCAGTAAGAAGCAGCTAACTTTTCTGAAGAATTGTATCCTGAGTAATTTCTGAGCCTGAATTGTAACCTGTCACTTACCTAATAAACACCATGATTATGAACATTGTCTGTGAGTTCTGTGAACCTGACAGAAGTAGAGGGATGGCTGGTGTCAGAACTGGAAATTTGGTAGAAGAGGTACATCTGACCTCCATTTCACAGGAAGCAGCCTTGAGGTATGTTGATGGTGATTCTCTCTCATATGTCTTATGAAGTTGGGAGAGATCAGATGCCCTCTACACTATTTTAAGGTTTTAGAAATACTAGAAATGAAGTCATTCTCTTAACAGTTCTTTTTGGTGGATATATCTGTGTTGTTCACCTCCTTTGTGTCTCTAGTCAAAACCCACTTCCCAAGTGCATAAGTGAGCCATTTGAGTCACATGCTCTTTCCTCAGCAGATAAAAGACAGGCAACCTCTTCTCTTATGATTTACAGTCCCAAAAACCCACTAGAGATTTGGCAATGAATCAGTTTTGTCTCAATGATAAAAAGCTTCATTTTTTCCTAGTAACTAGTTAAACAAGTCACCATCAAGTTGATTCTGGCTTACAATACTCATTTGGCTTACTGCCATCCAGTGGGAACGTACTCATAACTGACACTCCAGTGGTTTTTCTGAGGCTGTAAATCACACAGGAGAATATTGAGCATTTGGCTACCATTGAAGAGTTGGTAGATTAGAACTGCTGATCTTTGGGCTGGTAGTGCAACTCCTTACCCACTAACCTAGGGCTCCCCAGGCTACAAACAAAAACAGCAACTCATTAACGTTTAGGTGGAACCAACTGAAAACCGACCCTCCAGCAGGTTTTCAGAGACTGTAAATCACATGAGCAGAGACTGTCCATCTTTCTTCCTCAGAGCAGTTGGTGAATTTGAACCGCTTGCCTTTGGTTTGCAGTGCAACTTCTTACCACTAGGCCACCAGAGCTCCTTGAGAGTGCCTTCCCAGGCTGCTGGAAAAGTTAATAGTACTTAAGTGGCTCAATTCTAGTTCTTTTAAACAGACCTGCTCCCTGGAACCTCTCAAACTGTACGCTGAGCAAATCATTCGAGAAGCTGGATTCTATAAAAAAAGTGTGTGGGATCAGGGTCAAAGGAAGACTTATTACAATCTGCATTATGCAGATGGCACAACCTTGCTTTCTGAAAGTAAGGAGAACTTGAAATCCTTGCTGCAGAAGATCAAATAATACAGCCTTCAATATGGATTATATCTCAATATCAAGAAAACAAAAATCTTCACCACCAGATGAATAGGCAACATTATGATATTTGGAGTAAAAGATTGAAATTGTCAATGATTTCATCTTACTTGGATCCACAGTCAACATGCTTGGTATCAGGAGTCAGGTGATCTGGAGACGTATTGCATTGGGGAAGTCTGTAGTCAAGGGCCTCTGCAAATTACTGACAAGCAAGGATTTAGTTTGAAGACTACGGTGTGCTTGATTTAGGCTTTGGTCTTTTCAATCACTTTGTGTGCATCTGAGAGCTGGGCGATAAATAAGTATGACAGAAGAAGAATCAATGCGTTTGAGTTGTGGTGTTGGAAAAGAGTACTGAATACTCAACGGATATTCAGCCTTTGAGCTGTAGTATTAGAGAAGAGTTCCAAATATTTCACAGACTGCCAAAAGATCAAACAGATATGTCTTGGAGAAAGTGAAGCCAGGGTGCTCTTTGAAGTCAAGGAAGCTTTTTTTTTAAAGGTTTCTACCAAATTTTTTTTAATTATTATTAAATTTTAATCGTTTTAGTGAACATTTACAGAGATTTTGGGTTTTCATTCATTCATTGTTGCACTGTTTTCCTACCCTCCTCCCCAGTTCGTTCTTCTTCCCCACACCCACCTCCCCGAATGTCTGTTTTAATTGTCCAATTGCCACAGTGCTTATCGAAGCCAGTTCTGATTAATCTCCTTTGTCAGTGTGTCCTTTGCCATTCCCTATCTCTCCTCCCTGAGAGAGACTTCACCGGCAAGGAAGCTTTGTCTCACAAACTGGTTATATTGCTAGGAAAGGCAATTCCTTGAAAAGGGACATCATGCTTGGAAAGGTGAAGGGTAGAGGGTCAGCAAAAGAGAGGAAGACCCTCAACAAGATGGACTGATACAGAGGCTATAACAATGGGCTCAAGTATGCCAGAGATGATGAGGACGGCACGGACAGGACAGAGTTCAGATCGCTGTTCATTGGGTTATTTGACTTGAAGGCACCTAACAATAGGGAGCTCTGGTGCCTTGGCGGTAAGGACTTGCACTGCCAACCCAAAGGCTTACTATTTGTATTCACCAGCTGCTCTATGGGAGAAAGATGGGCAATCTCCCAGGCAAATAACTGCCTCTGAAACCAGCTGGAGGGTCAGCTATGGGTTGATTCCAACTCAACAGCACACAACAACAACAATAGTAATAACAACTCCCTCGACCATTTTGTTACTCCTCCAGGACAGAGGTGGCACTGTCCAGAGTGACTTCACAGAAGTAACTAGGGCGAAAACACCAACTGGGCCTTTAAGCTTCTTAAATGGTTGCCTAGGGGGAAATGCAGACATACCTTCTCCCAGGACGACACCACAAATGAAATCCATTAAGCAAATAAAATTTTGCTTGCTGCCTGGATACAAGCACAGGATCCCCCAAAGCCGAAAGTCTTTTTTAAGTGACTCAATTTTCTCCAAAGGACTTTGTGGCCATAAACATAGTGTCAGTGATGGGGTGGGGGCGTGGAAGAGGGCTCCACCATGCCCTTCCCCAATATGCCAGGCTCCCAGAGTGACAGAGGAATGAAAAAGAATAGAATTTTTAAAAGCTTATGAAGTCAACTGGGAAATTTGTAAATGGTCAGCCTGTGACAGAGTAAAATTTACACATTTTTCTACCAAGATAGAAAGTAAGAATAATGAAAAGATGAGTGTCTGATATAAGTAGTCAGTACCCAGCTCAGTGCCATGTTAGTTACACGCTGCCTGTGCTTTTTTGGCTGTGTTGCAAGATGAAACAAATCCCTTTATAATCCCTCACATTGGCTCCAAAAAGTATTTTCACAAGGACCAGAGAATACCCTTTGGGCATTTCTTCCCATAAATTTTCATCCTCACTTGAAACCTTTTTCTTCCTTTCTGGTTTTTCTTTTTCTTTTTCTTTTTCTTTTTTTTTTTTTGCTCTGATCAGCATCCTTTTACAAAATAGTTAATTGAGATAATACAGGTTCCAGGGTTGAATCAGATGACTGTGTGGAGGGGAGTCATGCAAACACTTTTCAAATAAAAATCTCTTTTAGAAACTCAATTTCCTCCTTACATTCTCCTTACTCACTTGCCCTGCCTCGTTCCCCACAAACTTTAGTTCATTTCTTCTTTGTCTCACATAGTTTGGGCATGTTGTCAGGAGAGGCTATTTCTTGGAAAGGGACTTCACGTTTGGAAAGGTGAAAGGTCAGTAAAGGAGAGGAAGGCCCTCTGCCAGATGGATTGACACAAGTAACTGCAGCAACGGACTCACTGTGTCAGAGATGAAGGGGATGGCACAGGATAGGACAGGGTCCAGGCCTGTTTTCGGGGGATCTTTATAGTCTTATCTGATTATACAGCACCTAACAACAACAACCCAACATATTACATGTCATCCTCTTGCAATGTTTAATTAACCCTTTAGTTGTTGCTTAACAATATTTTATAGGGTCTTTGAGCAACGTGTTGGGAGCTCTAGTGGCCTAGAGGGCAGGGAGTTGTGCTGCCAACCCAAACATACCACATCTCTGGCAGTTCAAATCCACGAACTGCTCCAAGGGAGAAAGGACAGTCTCTTTCCATGTAATTTGTGACCTCTGAAAACCCGTTAGAGGGTCAGCAAGGAGTCAGTTCCTATTAGATGGCATTGAGTTGAGTTTTTAGAGCAATGTGACATTTCCCCTTAAATTCCACCCCTATACCTAGTTCAGTATGACTTTACTTAACATGCTATAAATATTTGTTAAATGACTGAATGAAGTTGAATCTGACATTTGCCAACTCCTATAAAATGGAGGAAATCAATGTCATCATTTCCAGCTAGATCGAGAAACAGGACAGCTATATAAAATGATCTGAAGGTAAAAAAAAATTGCATTCTACACTTTACTTCCAGGTCTCTGAAGGAGGCTGTTGTAACAATGGACTATAAATATGAGGAGGGTGGACGCTCGATCTGTAAAGAAGCAATTCTAACTGTGGTCTGGAAGAGCCAAGAAAATCCCACTTCTTTTCCCCGAGTATATACACAGGTGCGCCCTGTGGAATGAAATCCACTTAACTTGATTTTATGGACAGTGATTCATGCAAACTCAGTTCCAAACTGCTCAGCACAGCTCAGTTAAATAAATTACGGTGAGAGTAAGCCAGCCAGCAGTAAAGGCAAAGACAGAAAATAAACTTGAGGTTGGGAACTGAAATTTTACAGGGCCTGGTGTGCCCAAGCATCTTTCTCCTAGAGGGCTCTGAAGGGCTCTTAGAGATAATTTGAGGCCAAGGCCTTGATTTGGCCAATGGGGAAACTGAGGTCCAGAGAGGTTTAAGTTCAGGTTCAAAGTCATCTAACATTACCGGAAGAATCAGCGCTGTTGGGTCCCAGGTCAGAGTCTTTTCATTACAACAGACTCTTGTATGCCTTGTACATTGCCACAGTGCCAAGAAATTCAATTCATGCTCATTTAAACATTTTAAGGTGCACCTGATCCAGGCCATGATCTTCACAATTACATGCTATGCATCAGAAAGTTGGTCAATAACTAGGGATGACAGAAGAATTGATGCCTTTGATCTGTGGTGCTGGAGAAAAGTATTGGATATATCATGGACTGCTAAGAGAACAAACAAGTTCATTCTGGAGAGGGTGAGACCAGGCTGCTCCTTGGAGGGAAGGATTCTGAAACTCTGACATCCTTTGGACATGTTGCAAGGAGGGACCGGTCCTTGGAGAGGGACATTATGCTTGGGAAGGTGGAGCGACAGTGCAGGAGGGGAAGACCTTTGATTAGATGGATTGATTCAGTGACTGGGGTAATGGGGGTAGGTTTGTCAGAGACAATGAGGTTGGCTCAGGATAGAAGAGGGTTCAGAGCTGTTATAACATAGGGTTGCTATGAGTCACAGGTGATCTGAAGGCACGTAACAACAACGATAATTATTATTTGATTATTTTAAAATAAAAACCACTTGCATTAATGAGTGACCAAATCATCCTAGGGTTAGAATAGTCAGAGTCCTCCTAAGGACTGAAAGGGAGAAGAAACATCTTAGATCACTGTACAGGATGAATGCTTCTTTCTCTATGGACTGAAGAGTCACGGTCCAACCGGCCCTCTGTAGGTTCACCTTTTCCAGCCATACCTGGGGAAAGCACAGCCAGTCTCACACTTGTAGCCTCTCTGCTGAGCTGTGACGAGCTTGCCACAGTGCTTGAATTCCTCCCATTAGTGATATTCCTGGAGGGTCTTTGGAGTTACAGCATTAGTGCTCACGTATGGCAATGCATTAGAAGGGATGCCTTTGCCTCATTAACCCCTCAGCAGGCATCCCTAGATGAACGAGGTTTGAGATTAAAGTGAGAGGATCCAGCTTTGCAGACGATGCAGGGACCTCCAGGTAGACCAGGTTCGTGGTTGAAATGAGTATCCATAATGGTCTGGAAGATCTTAAAGCAGACTCATGCCTGATGGCTCTTTTCAGAAATCTTTGCTGGGCTTGTGGGGGTGCCCTGCTATGGTCCTCCCTTCTAAAGTTCTCCAGGCAGCATTCTGTAAGTCCTTTCCTGTTTATCCAAACCCCTTCAATCTCTTGTTGCTGGTGTCTCTGCGCCCCTACTGAGCAGGACTTAAGACAATCCTCTGTCAGCCTTTTTTCTTACATCTAGGTCATGGGAAATACTCACACATTTCTTTGGCCTGACAGACAGATCTCACAACCACAGCTCTCTCCAAGTAAATCTCTTGACCCATCTCCTCCTCTAAATCCAGTGGAAACTTTCTACATGAGGCTTCATGTGTGAGGCAGGTATACAGTCACCCTTGCTCAGGGGTGGGGTGCTGAAGAGCACAGCGCAGTTTTAAAGACAGCTTCCTGGCACCTCTGACACTTTTATATCTCACATGAGAAAATCCCAAAGAGGCTTAGCCATTTTATTTTGAAATTTGATTTTATTACATACCATGTAGGTATCTGATATCAATCACTGAGATGCCCGAGCCAAAAACTAAGGCTGGAAAAATGCTGTTCTAGCATCCCATGACATTATCTTAAACAAAACAGAAAAACAAAGGTGGCGTAGGGAAGGGGAGATTACCTCTTTTCTAACCAGAAGGGCTGAGATGGTGACCAAAGATTATGGAAACAGGTATGATACTTCCAAGAGCTGTCATGTTCCCTGGCTTCTCTGTTCTCACAGGATACATCCTTCAGGCTCTGTTATTGCAGACCAGCTTCTTCCATGGATTGGAGAACACGGTCCCTTGACTGTTCTGGCCTACCATTATTGTAACAGTAATATTTAATTGTAGCTAATATACTCACACATTTCTACAAAGTGCTTACTATGGACTCAGTAAAGGGAGCTCTGGTGGTGTAGTATGTTAGGAGCTGGATTGTTAACTCAAGGTCTGTATCTTTCTCACAGTTCATCAGCAGCTCCATGGGAGAAAGACAGACAATCTCCTCCCATGTAATTTGTCTCTAAAAACTCTTGTTTCTAACTTTACAGCAATGAGCAATAGACTAGGTAAGGAGTTCCTGGGTGGTACAAGTAGCACTAGTAGCACTATGCTTAGCTGTTAACCAAAAGGTTGGAGGTTCAAATTCATCCAGTGGTGCCTAGGAAGAAAGGCCTGGTGATCTAATTCTCAAAAATCAGCCATTGAGGGAGCTCTGGTGGTCTAGTGGCAAGAAACTGCACTGTAATCCCAGAGGTACATGGTTCAAATCCACCAGATACTCTGCTGAGGAAGGAGGGGCAATCTGCTCCTGTACCAGTCAGATCCGATTTGACAGTACACACACACACACACACACACACACACGCGCGATAATTTTTTTTTTAAAGAAAAAGCAGCCATTGAAAACTCTGTGGAGTCTAGTTGCACTCAGACATGCACAAGGTCACCATGAGTCAGGGTTGACTTGATGACACCTGGTTTTCTTGAAGTACCAGGCACACTCAGCTTTTGTATTCATATCTTGATGAAGTAGACACAAAACAACTGACCAATGCATGACGGACAAAGTTTGAACACCTCCAACTAAACCATAGTTCTGTATTAGAAGTCGGGACGGACCCAGTGGTATTTAGGAGAGAACACAGAAGGGGTTTCTACCAGCTGTAATTTACCCTCAACGTGGAAGTTAGTTGCATTGTTTGCTTTATGGTAACTCGTTGAGCTCCACACTTAATAATCTGCGTGCTTCTCCAGCAAGTTTGATATGCATCACAACCCAAAATATTTATGAAAATAAATTTAAAATCCATTGTCTAACAAGGCATGTCTTTATAGGATGTAAAGGCTTTGTAGGCGTTTCTGCCTAACTCTGGGTGACTGCCTTTTGTGATTCCTCAGAGAATAAAAACATCACTCCTCTGAGAGTCAGCGGAGTCCCCAGGGCTCTCAAGGCCTCCCTGTAAAAACAACAGGCACAGCCCAGCTCCTGACGAGAGTGAGCCTGGCAGCAAAGTCAGGCTAGCAGAAACCCCCACTGGCACATTTCTAGAAGGAGCCCAAACAAAGTGGGAGACTCATCCCTTGGGCATTGGGGTCCCTCTGGAGCCTCCCCCTGCCACCTGGATTGGAGAGAGGCGAGCTTTTAGAACTGAACAAGGCTCCTACCAGCCCCCATGATGGAGCTGTTTGTTTCCAAAGGCCTGATGGAACAACTAACTGTAAACTTGGGAGAGGAAATTACACAATGGATGTTGAAATGTGGGCTTGTTGAAAAGTTGTCACTCGAGTAATGAATGCCCTATTTCCTGTTTTTTGCTGAAAGTTAAATGCTGGGCATAATTAGCTGGTAAAAAAAAAAAAAAAGCAAGCTTGGCAGCTGAACAAAAATAGCACATTTTGGGAGCCCAGGCCAATTAAAATTGTTTATGCAGCCACTTAGCAATATTTTCCTCCAAACTATTATGACTAGGAAATATGCAGCATGAGACTACAAGGCAAGTTCATCCAAAGAAAAATGGTCCACACGCCGATCCTTCAAACCGCCTGGCATCCTCAGGGGGGTTCCTAGCAGGAATGAACACTTCTGTCCTCCTGAACTCCCAGGGCCTCCTGGACATCTCGAAGACAGCATCACTCTCACTCAGTGGCAACAGCTGTTGAGGAGGCCCACAACCTGCTGATGTTACGATTAGCCAAGCTCCTGTGTGCGTGCCAGGGGCCAGCAGTTACGGGGTGAGCTGCCCAATGCAGTTAGTTATTTAAATCATCTGACTGATGCTGTAATCAGCCTGAGTGTATGAAATGTCTTGCTAGTCACTGGACAGGCTGGCTGGCTAGTGTGAGGAGAGAGTTGGTAGCACTCAGCCAAATTGTTGTTGCCAAAGTTTGTCACGGTTCCTCCCCTTCCTTCCTCTCTGCTCCCTCTCCGCTGTTTTCCGCGTCCCTGACGATCTTGCACCTCAGATCCTCAAATTCCATCTTCCTTTCTCATTCCCAGCCTCTCTGTTGAAACCTGTGTGCAGATTTTTCGTTTACCCGAAACTGAAATCAAACCTGCTGCCTCAAGTTGAGTCCATTCTGACCCCTGGTAACCCTACTCCATCAAGTTTCTGAGACTGTAAATCTTAAGGAGAAGAGAAAACCTCATCCTTTTCACTTGGAACAGCAGGTAGTTTTGAACTGCTGACTTTTCGGGTAGAGTCCAACATTTAACCAGCTATGCCACCAGGATTTCTTCCTATGGGATGTGATTGGTTGACTGATAACAGCTAAACCATCAGAGCTCCTAGTTAAGGGTGAAACTTTGATTATGGAATTTCCAATGTTATTGGGTCAAAGGATACAGCAGGCAGATTAGAGGCAGGGAGTGGTTTTTCCCAGCATCCCCGAAAGCTCACTGTAGGGAAATAGCCTATTCTACGTGGTCTAACAGGTTAACCTAGTTGGCTGAACCCCTGTGTTGGCCGTCAGGAGAGAAGAGCACTCTGGAGAACTCCACTCAGAGACAAATGTCTCCCAGCAGCCCTGGCATGTGTTGTTTGAGCCTGGCCACCTCCCGGGCCTGAGTTCTGGCTGGCATCTCCCCAGCAGCTCCCAGGCCTGCAGCATCGAGGAGGACACCACTCCTCTGGGAGGCTATTTAGAACCTTTGTTACCACACCATGGAAAGAATGATTCTAATAGAAGAACCATTTCCTTCCTTCCATTTTCACATCCGTCCGTTAGTTCATACCTAGGTTGGTGGTTGTCATCGCATGTTGCTAAGTCAGTTCTGACCCAGCAGCACCATGAACACAAGGTCTGGCGATCTGCTTCTATAAGGAATCAACGCAGTGGCATCAAGTTCAGCCTTCACACTTCCAGGCCTGTGTGAAGCATGTGAAGCACAGGGTGCTTGAGACGTTCAGTAATGATTCCACTGAAACCACTGTTGTTGGAGTCGGTTCCCACTTAAAAGGACCCTCCACTGCGTTTCCATAGCTGATAATTTTTATGAGAGGAAACTGCTCATCTTTTTCCCTCAGAGCAGGAGTGGATTAAAACCACTGATCTTCTTTGGTTAACAGTCAGTCCGACACACCATGCATTTCTACTCAGGCTATTCAGGACGCTCCAGTGGCCTAGTGGTAAGAAGCTGCCCTGCAATACTGAAAGCATGCGGTTTGAATCCATGGGAGACAGATGGGCAGTCTCCTCCCATGTGATTTGCCACCCCTGAAAACACACTGGAGGGTCAGCTATGGGTCAGTTCTGACTCAACGGTAAACAACAATAACTATTATTACTGCCCACTGCTGTCGAGTAAGAACCAACACACAGCTGATCCTCCCGCGAGTTTTCCAAGGCTGTAAATCACATGGCAGGAGACTGCTTATCTTTCTCCCAGAGTTGCCTTTTAAATTAGTGTAACACCAGAGCTCAGTAAATAATAGCTTTAAAAATGATTTTTTTTTTAATGTAGTACCAAGCCCATTGCTTTTGAGTGAATTCTGGTGAATAGCAGCAACACTTCTTAGGACAGAATAGTGCTATCCCATAGTGTTTCCAAGACTGCTGTCTTTATGGACGCTGACGGACACATCTTCATCCTGCAGAGAGGTTAATAGGTTAGAACCACCAGCCTTTCGGTCAGCAAGTGAAGGTTAACAGTACACCACCAGGTAGGACTCCTTCAAACAATAGCTAGGACCACTGTTTAAGATGGTATTGAATTGCTTTGTATTGTATTGACTCACTGCTCCTCCTGTGACCTAATTTTTAATACTGTTGTTGTTGTTGTCAGAAGCAGCCACAGTGGCATAGTTTGCAAAGTATTGGACTATTAACCAAAAAGCTAGCAAAAAGAAGCCACCAGCAGCTCCAAGGAGAAAAGATGGGCAGTCGCCATCAGAAGGAGCTTCAGGAACCAAATAGAAGGGACCTGTTAATCAGAACTGACTGCCCAGCAATAGGCTTGGTTTGGTTTTACTGGGTTATTGCCGTTGATTCAGTCCACCACTCACTGGCACCCCATGAGCAATGTCAGAATCAAACCTCAGCTTATGCTAAAGTGCAGCTACCTCTGCCCTTCCTCCTTCAGACCGAGTGCATTGCTCCCCCTCCTTCCCCCTCCTTCTGCCTGCGTGGCTACCTTATCTCATATAGAGGCAAAATGTTCTTCTTTGTAAAGGCATAAAAAAGTTCCCTGCATTCCTGTACCTAAAGCTAACTACTCACCAATCAGACCCCAACAAGTCTCCAGGCTACCCCCCTGCGCAATGGTCAACAAATTGAATGCAAGCCATTATACCAGCTGCTCTAAATAGCCAACCATAGCTCAATTAGTTAGACAAAGAATTTAAAAAGGTATAAAAGGAAGAGCTGGCTTTGTCTCGGGACTTTCTCACATGGATGTTGCTGTTTCAGTCCATGAGAGCCCCAGTTTGAACTTGGAATAAACTTTGTTAATTTGGCTAATTGGCTCAGTGATCTTTTGGGGGACTCACTCCGTTACAAGCAACAGGATTGGACGGTTGAGATCATAGAGTTTTCATGCGTTGATTTCTATGGAAGTGGATTGCCAGACCGTTCTTCCTGGTCTGTCTCTGCCAGGAAGCTCCACTGAAACCTGTCCGGGATCCAGCTTCCACTCAAAGATAAATAGTGGCTGAGAAAGCAGTACATTGATCAGGAATTGAACCCGAGTCTTCCACACAGTTTGAGCCTAACTACATCATGTGTCAAATGCAATAATAGTTACCCATTGTGGGCGGTGTTTGGTGGAGCTCCCTGATTAAAACAAGCTTGGAAGCAGGAGTGGCATCCACTTGCGAAATGGCTTGCCTCTGGAAACTCTATGAACGTGGAGAAACAATGAAAGTTATACAAGTGTTTAAGTCTTTCGTTCAAAGGGTCACTGTGAGTCATCTATGACTCGATGGCACTTATCAACAACAACTTCCACACACACTGAAAATTCAACTTCCGGGTAAGAGCAGGCAAAGTTAAAGCACCTGACAGCAGACTACAGTCCTGACACACTTGTAACACATCAGGAATCCTGCTAAGGATTGTGACTGGCTCTTTTTCAAAACGCTGCTAACTATAGCAGATAATGGGAACAACTTGAGATGTGTGAAAACTCGAGTGAGATGTGAAGAACTTGAAGCCTTGAAAGGGTTAGAGAAGAACTTTGTGAACCCCACTTCTCAACAGATCCCTTTAAATAGAATGGAATTTTCTCTGGGAAGGGCCTCTTAACCCTGCTCCAGCACTCTCACACAGAACTTGAACTGCAATTACTTATTTACTGCTATGGATCTCCTCCTAGGCTTCCAGCTCCTTGAAGGGCCTCAGGGATGCAGTTGTTTCCCAATGGATCTTCAGGCCCTGCATGTGGCATGGTGCATGTTACGGGCTCAGAAAAGCATTTACTGATGGAATGACTGACAGGTGGTGGCTGGAGTAGACGACTTTTCTAGGTGATTGGGTGACTCATCATAGTCACTGCAGTGCATCTACCTAAATAGAGAGTTTTCTGGCATCATCTTTGGGGGCTCTGAAGCCAGCCTCATTAGACTGGGTTTTCGCTTTGTTTAGTTGAAGTCTCGTTGATGAAAAGGAGAGAGCACATGGAAGAGCTAGCAGGAAATGTCATGATTCAGAAGTGGGACCTGGAGGAGAGAAAATGAAGGACAGATAGAGGGGTTGACAGGAAATTCCTGCAGGGACCCAGGGGCAGGAACACTGCCAGCAGCATCATTTAGTTCTGCCCTGGCAATTGCTGACCACAAGTCCCATCCAGGCTCAAATGCCCATAGGCCCGAGAGAGGGAAGCTGACGCTATGCTGTTCTAGCTCTTCAAGGAGAAAACATCTACCAGTGAAACAAGTCATGGCAAAAGCATCTCGTGACTAACGCACCGTGCACACAAAGCCACTGTCATCAAGTCATTTCTGACTCAGAGCACCCTTCCATCACGTTCCCCAGGCTGTAAACCTGAAAGGGAATAAACTACCTTTCCTCTTAGAGGAGCTGGTGGATTCAAACCACTGATGTTTCACTTAGCAGCGTGACACATTATACCCTGGACATGTACAGGTTGAGGGGATAAGAGCTGAAAGAGCTTAAAGGTGTCAGACACCACTGTGATCAGAAGAGTCAGAGACATTTTATGGGGAAGAATTCTACCTCCTTGTCTCCCATGTGTTGAAGTCCTTACCCTGGATCTATAAGTTTAACCCTGTTCAGAAATAGGGATTTTCTTTAATTATGTGTATATAATTATGCATCTGTGTCAGACCACTGCAGGATGGGTCCTAACCCTGTTCACTTCTACATGATGTCTTTTTGAAAGAGCAGAATAGACACTGTGATGTGCATACTGATACTACGGGAAATCCCATTTACAAGCAAAGGAATGCCAAAGATTGCTGGCAGGAAGCAGCATTTAGGAGAGAGGTCCACAGAGGAATCCACACAGCTAATACTTTTCTGTGGATTTCTAGCCTCCACTACTGTGGTAAGACTGATACTGTTGCTCCCTAATACTCTGGAGAGGTCTCTGACAGAAGATTTTCCCAATGCAATTTGTCTGTTGTTGTTGGGTTTTTTTTTCAAATTGGCCTTTGATTTCTGCCTTCTTGTGCCAAGAGTGTTGATTGTGGAGCCCAATGAGCTGAAATTGTTAACGATCTCAATCTCTTCTCCATCTATCATGGTGCTATGAATTGGCATAGTGGTAAAAATCTTTGTCTTCTTGATGTTGAGCTTCAATCCATATTGAAGACTATATTCCTTGACCTTCTGCAGCAAACACTTCAGATCCTCCTCAGATTTGGCAAACAAAGTTGTGTCATCTGCACAATGAAGGTTGTTGCTAAGTCTTCCTCCAATCCTGATGCCACATTCCTCCTCATAAAGCTTCATAGAGTCCCTGTTAGGGACTTCTCCAGAGTGCTGAAGAGTAACAGTGTCAGCCTGAGGACTAAAGTGTGCCTAATCCAGGCCATGGTCTTTGGAATTACTTGTTACGTATGCATCAGTGAGTTGGACAATGACTAAACAGGACATAAGAATTGATGCTTTTGAGTTGTGGTGCTAGAGAATATTGATCATGCCATAGACTGCCAAGAGAACAAACAGGTCTGTATTAGAGAGGGTGAAACCAAGTTTCTCCTTGGAGGCAAGGATTTGGATGTTCTGTTTCATATAATTAGGGCACATGGCCAGGAGGGGCCAGTCCTTGAAGAAGAACATCATGCTTGGCAGGGGGGAGGTGCAAGTGAGGAAGACCCCTGATTAGATTAACTGATAGAATAACAGGGACAAAGGGGGGTAGGTGTATCGGAGTCAGTGAGACTGGTTCAGGACAGGGCAGGATTCAGAGCTATTGTAATGAGGGTTGCCATGAGTCACAGGAGTCTTAATGAGACATAACAACAACTATTGTGGTAAGACAAAGTCCTAAGCTTTAAAGCCACCCACTTGTGGGTGTTAGCTTAATACTGAGTAGCATTAGATTACAAAAAAGGAGGATCTAGGTTGGTTTTATATGATTGAAGAGACGTTCGAACATGTGGAGAAAAGAGTAGGCATACTAATGGAGGCTTGTACACCCATGTTCATGGAAATGGTCCAATGTCCAACCACAATAGAGTGGGTTGAGAAATTACGGTACATTCACACGATGGAATACTATGCAGTATGCAGGTGCAATGGTTTTGTAAATTACTCTCTAACTTGGGAGGGTCTGAAGAACATTGTACTAAGTGAACTAAATCAGTCCCATAAGGACAAATACTGTATAAGACCATTACTGTAGAAATAGAAAAATAACTGATGAAATGTCTATGAGACTCCAAGGCAGGCATGTAGGAGCAGAGGGGTGAGGATGGGCAGGGGAGTAATCATAGGGTCACACAATTTGATTGGTAGATGGAGGGGTGGGTAAAGAAAACAGAAAAGATTCAGTGTGAAAGACAATGTATACAAACTTTGTAAATAAACCAGTATAAAATGAACATTTTATTTAAAAAAAAAGAATAGGCAGAGGACAGAGACGAAACAAAGCACAAAAATATGAAAGAACAGAATTTGTTTCTGAGAAGTGGATAACCAAGACAGGGAACCTGCAGGTAAGACAAAGAGGGCCTTATGGTAAGTTATTCATTTTTATTTATATATATGAATTTCATAAGAGAGATCGGGTGATATAATTCGTAGGGAGTTGTGCTAACCAAAGGTCACACCTTTCTGGCTCCTTGGGGAAAAGATGGGCAATCTCCTCCCGTTCAGTTTACAGTCTCAGAAACCCAATGGAGCATCAGCTGTGAGTTGGTTCCAACCTGATGACGGTGAGAGGAAGTATTTCATAAGTACTAGAACTGACACCACAGACTGCCAAAAGAACAAAGAAATCTGTCTTAATAATAATGCAGCCAGAATGCTCCTTAGAAGCATGAGTAGTGAGACATCGTTGGGCATGTTATCAGGAGGATTCAGTCACTGGAGAAGGAAATCATACTCGGAAAAATAGACAGCCAAGTAAAGAGAAGACCTTCAATGGATTGGTGTTGATGTCAACCACTGATGCACAGCAGAGATTGTGAGGATGGTGCAGGACCGAGTGGTGGTTTTTTTGTGTTATACGTAGGTTGCTCTGAGGGAGCAATATAGAAGGAACACTAGCAGTGTGGAATGTTATATATCGGGTTGCTAACTTCAAGTTTGGACTCACCAGCTACTCCACAGAAGAAATATGGGCAGTTTACTGCAGTTTAAGATTGACAGCCTCAGGAAGCAGGCGCAGGGTCACCCTGAGTCAGAATCGACTTGATTTCAGCCAACTTACCTACACAGGGAGACCTTTGACTTTAGAGTTAAACACTTGGCTGCCAACGAAAAGGTTCAGGATTTGAACCCATCAGTCGCTCCACAGGAGAAAGATGTGTCTGTTTTGCTTGCCATCAAGTCTATTTCTCCTCAAGTGACCCAGATAGACCAAACAGATGGTCTCTCCTTTGAATCTGAATCTTTGGAAGGTTGGCTGGTACTGAGTCTTAGTGAGACATTCCATTACATCTTACTTTGTGCAAGTTCACCACAGTTGATGTCTGTTGTCTGCAATCAAAGCATTGCAACCCAAACAGTCATTACTCACAGTTTGGTGCTGATGAGTATGCAGTCTTTAGTTCTGAAGAGAAAAAGTTGATGCCGTCTGGAACTTGCAAGCTCCCCTCAGCACTTTGTGGAAGGAGCAGAGACTCGGGCGCCAGGGCCCTGGACCAAGGGAAGTTAGAGGAAAAAGAACTGCTTGACAAATAGCAAACATGCCAAATGAGTGCTTTCAGGGAAACAAGGGTTGCCTGAACACTATTGATTCTAGGTCCACTAATGGTTCAGGCTGTGAAGCTGGGTGTGACAGCTCTGCTTTGCTCAGTGAGGTAATAGGAGGCCTATTTTCTGTGTCAGCAGGGAAATGGGAGACTATTAAGGAAGCGCCTTATCTGAAACTGAGCTCAGTGTCCTTGGGGAGGTGAGGCCAATTAGCAGGATGGAAGGAAGGCAGGCAGCAGCCACAGCTCCTGGCCAGGTGTGGAAGAAATCAGCAGGAGGTCTTTTACCCGATAGGTAAGCAAAGGTCCCGGCAGACAAGGGGACCTGGGCAAATTCTGCTGCTCCTATCTCTAGGATTGAGAAGATCTCATCCCTTCCTAGATGCCTTCTAGTCTGCTTTCCACATACTGACGGTGACCATCTCCTCACTTTGCTTTTGCTCTGGTTACTACAGCAAAAATAGCCTCTCACATTGGAATGGTGTCCCTGGGAAGTGCAAACTAAACACCTTCAGCTGCCAACTGAAAGTTGGTGGTTCAAGTCCATCTAGAGGGGCTTCAGAAAACAAGCCCAGTGGTTTGCCTCCCCCAAAACCATTCATTGGAAACCATGGATAACCTGATTGAGTACAGAGGACATTATGCTGAGTGAAATAAATCAGTCACAAAAGGACAAATACTGCATGTGATCACTCGTAGAAAAAAACTAAGAAAAGGTTTACACTCCGATAAAAACATTTTTGTATACCAAGGATGAGAAAGGAGAAAGAGGGGGATGACAAACAAACAGATAATAGACAATTATTAAGATGAGTAAAGGGAAAGACAATACAGAATAAGTAGACAATACAGCACCGAGTGACAACTACCATTAAATATGATGTCATCTTTTGGGGAAGTTGAATGAAGGGTATAAATGGTTCTCTGTACTATATTTGCATTTGTGAATGTAATAATGTAAAAATTAAACTGGAAAAAAGTGAGGGACTAGAAAAAAAGAGATTTGCTATGAATAAGTCACTGAATGTACAAAATTATTAAAGTAGATGATAAGACCTGTGGGTGTAATTAATATAATGAAACAAAAGATATATGAAAGAGTGAATGAAAACTAAAATGCCTTGTAAACTTTTGACTTGGATACACACACACACACAAACACACACACAACAATGTGTTAAAACTGTAATACCTGCTTGGTAAAAATGCATTACTTAATTTTTTTTTGTTTTCACTCTGATCTATTTTCTTACATTTCACAATGTATATGTATTGCTTTTATAACAATCAAAAGTTACTTGTTTTAATTTTCTAAAAGTGATTAAAACAATCTTGCTCTTCTTAAAGAGATTAGCATAGATTGGAAATGTATTCAATAACAAGGCGCAGCACACTCACACAGATAAGATAGCCCTGCACACACGACAGATAGTTTGATTTATACGGTATTATTATACCCAGCCCAGGGTCTATGAAGCACCATACACCAAATTATGAGTCCTTTATTAGCCGGCGGCAGGGGGCAAGCTCATGCTCCGAAGGACCCTCGATCTCAAACAGCTTCATACTCAAGCCTAGCCTTATAAAGCAAAAAACCCACAATCAGGTGGTTACAGCTAGGCCTTGTTCTAGAACATGCTGACCCCAAAGAGCAAAAGCAACTTACAGAAGCAGATCGCGCCCTGAGAGGTTAACACCCTACCCTGCTAGCAGGCAGCTCCTGACACAGGCAGGAAATCCCCTGCCTTGTGTAACACCTTGTTTTGTTCTTTATATTCAGCCAAGCAGCATTTTAAGGGACACTAAATAACCTATTTAAAGAAAGCAAGGCATTTATGAAAAATGAATTGATTCCCGGGCCAAGATGGCGCTTGTTAAGCTAACTCAAATACTTCAGTATCACCGTGAATCAGAGTTGACTTAACACCAACTGGTTTCCTTTGGATGACACTCTCTTGTTTATTAAATGAGGCAAGCAGGACAGAGAAGGTCACAGACTTGGAAGAGTGGAGCCTGTGGGACAAATGGCTAATTAAGACAGACACTGCCTGGACCCTCTGGGTGCTCAGCCCAGAGGGAGCCTCTTCCACGAGTCTCAAAACCTCTCTCCTCCTCCCATTCCAAACACACACAAAGCTAAGGAAATTGATGCAGCATGAAAGCTGGGAAGTCCAGTTCCTGATTTACACAAATTTACTGGGTGCTATTGATTGAATTGCAATCCCCTCAAAATATGTACTTGCTTGGAAAAGAAGAGGGTCATCAAAAGAGAGGAAGACCCTCAAGGAAATGAACTGACTCAGTGATTACAACAAAGGGCTTGAGTGTGGCCAAGGTTGTGAGGACGGCACATGAACAGGCATGGTTTTGATCTGTTATTTCTAGGGTGGCTATGGACTGTAGTCAGTTGACCACACCCAACAGCAACAATAAAATATGGCAGCCTAACTCTCGGATCTGTGCAACTAATCCTGCTTGGGACTAGCGTTTCTTTGTCATATAATGGGAACGCTGGTGGTGGTGTGTGTAAGCGGTACACTGCTAACCAAGGGCTTGGTGGTTAAAATCCAGCAGCAGCTCCTTGGGAGAAAGTTAAGCAGTGTCCTCCCATTAAGATTTACAGCCCTGGAAGCTGATATAGAGCTGCTGTGAGTTGGAACTGACAGTATGGCAGTGGATTTTGGTATGTTAATAAACCTTAACATTTATTATGTTAATTAACGTACATTAATAAATCTTAAGATTCCCTCTGAGCTACCAAAAGAGAAGATTAGGCACGGGGGGGGGGGGGGTGTTGCACTGCAAGATTCATTCTTTTGGCCACAAAACTCTCTCAGTATCCTGGATGCTCAGATGTTCAACCTTTCAAGAATCCTGGAGACACACTAGCAGATCCCAGAACCCTGCTCACCCCAGGAGTTTGCCTGGGCACTGGCCAGAAGGAGACACACCAGCAGACCCTAGACCTCTGCTCACCCCAGGGGTCTGCCTGGGCACTGGTCAGCAGGCTGACCCCTTGGTCACCTCTTCCTAGCAGCTGCTCTCAGACACGCCCTAATGGCAAAGTTGGGAGGATGTTTATGTTTGTCTAACACTTTGGGATCAAATGTTTCCTCTCTCCTATTTTTGGCCTTGCTTTGGTCTTCAGAGAATGGAACTCCCTACCGTTGTTTGAAGTGCTGCCAGATAAGAGAAGCCCTCCCTGGCCTCGTGTGCCCTCCCTTTCCTGGTGCCCTCTGCCCTGCTGCCTGAACCTTCCAAGCACATGTCCACACAGAAGATGTAGTATGCCTTTGAGTTCCGGTTGGGTCTGTTCTCCCTCTTCCTAGCAGTGTAAAAAAACAAACAAACAAACAAACAAAAAACCCACCACCACGAAAACACGCATTGCTGTCAAGTGTAACCCTGGGAAAATGAACATCTTAACCTTCTTGTCTATAAAACGAGGATAATAATACCAACTTACAGGGCCATTGTGAAGGTTGAGTGAGATGGTGCTCAACTACGACACTTGACAGGGGTGCTAACCCAAAGACCACACTTCTCTATTGGTTAGAACCCAACAATGGCTCCATGGGAGAAAGGCAGGCAAACTTCTCCATTGCGATTTACAACATTGGAAACTCAACTGAGATTGGCTATGAGTTAGTTTCAACCCAACAGTAAGGATTGAGACTATCATGTGATGCAGGACCCAGCAATGCTTTATTCTGTTGTACACAGGATTCTTATGCATCAGAACCAATTCAATGGCACCTAATAACAATAACTATTGGTATGATTGCTACCTTCATTCTCATCTTCCCTTGAGAGATAGAAGGTCTTAGAAATTTCTCCTGTCCTCAAGAAGCACTGAATTAGCTGGAAAGGCAAGAATATACAGAAAGCCACGCTGGGCTTGGCTGCTAGGACTGAAGTGTTGAATTAGTGAAGCATATTTCAATTAGTTTATCCCATTCCTGCCCTGACTTTCACAGGCCTTCACTCTCAAACCTGCATGTCCGGTCTCCTGACCTCACCAGCAATGCCTTTTACCCAACACATACATACCACTAAGTATGCAGAGAAAGCAGCTGGAACATGGCGAGTCCTACGGCTTTTTCAGAAATCCAATTTCTGATAAAAAGGTGATAATGATGCTAAAATTTAAACACAAGATTTTTTTTTCATTTTTAATATTGACCACTGGGCCAATTGGCAGCATCATGACAGATGGAAAAGAGATTGAGATTGTTAACAATTTCAGCTTGCTTGATTCCAAAATCACACTTGGCACCAGCAGTCAGGAAATAGAAGATTAATTACATTAGGAAAATCTGCTGTCAGGGGCCTCTCTAGAGTGCTAAGGAGCAATGATATAAGTCTAGAGACAAAGATGCACCTGATCCAGTCCATGATCTTTGCTGTTACCTGTTATGCATCAGGGAGCTGGACAATGACCAAAGAGGACAGAACAAGAACTGATGCCTTTAAGCTGTGGTGCTGGAGAAGAGTATTGAGTATAGCATGGACTGCCAAGAGAACAAACAGGTCTGTCCCGGAGAAAGCGAAGCCAAGCTGGATTTTTGAGGCTCTGTCTCACATACTTTGGGCACATGGCTGGGAGGGATCAGTCCTTTGAGAAGGACATGACACTTGGAAAAGTGGAGAGATAGCACAGGAGAAAAAGACTCCAGATGAGATGGATTGACACAGTAACTGAGGTGTGAGAGACAGTGAGATTGGCCCAGGAGAGAGCTGGGTTTAGAGCTATTGTATATAGGATTGCTATGAGTCATGGGTGACTCAATTGCACATAACAAATACAACAACAAAAATATTGGAAATAGAAAATAAAAGCCCACTATCTGGGAAAGTAGGGAAAGGAGAAACTGTTTGGGATAGGAAGAAGGATTCAGTTCACAGGTCCAGAGAGGTAAGAAGTCCATGGCTCTGAGAACTAGAAGGAGGTGCTCTGTGAGAGTGATGTCAGACAAGGCAGGAGGGAGAAGGGACTGGTGGGGCCAGGTGACAAAATGCCTTATAAAGTGAACTAAGCAATTGGGCTTGATGTTGAGGCATGAAGGTGCCCTTGATGGCCTTCAAGCAGGGAGGTGATATAACCAGAATTATCAGATGGCTTCAGATCATTTACCTGGGTTTGCCCTCTCCCCTGGACTGGCCTGTTCCCCTAGACACTGCCTGCTCAAATTTTCCCTGACCTGCCCGCTGTCTGGACCCAGGCCCCATAGCCAGCTGGAGAGAAGCCTCCTTGATTACTCACCGTTCCCTTCCCGTGAGGACGGGCGCTGATGTGTTTTCTCTTGATAACACTGGCTCCTTTCGAGCAATAGGACTTCCTGTCTGATGAGAGAGCAATTATTGCATCTCCTAAGAGAAAATGCTTCAAACAAATCCCATTTTAGCCCTTTGTGATAACGGAGACATTTGTTCACTAATCAGCCATTAGCCCTGAGTTTAAGGGAAAGTGGGCACTTAGGATGCCCAGTCTCCAGAATGACGTGTCCAGATCTGCTTGGTAAAAGATTCCAGTGACCAAAGCGAGGCCTCTCTCCCGGGAGATCTGGATCTGAACCCTCCCATTCCTGCCTGGGGCTTCTGACTGTCCTGCTCCCCAGCTCCCCGTGTCTGGTGCCAGGGCTTGAGAAGAGCAATGTCAAGGTTGGGTTTACACAAAGCAAACCCAAGCCCACTCAGCTCTCTGTGTCTGTCTATACTCAAGTGTCATGTGAACATCTGTCTGAGCACATATTGTCACCCTACAGCTGCCAGCGAAAGTTACTTTCCCACATACCTAGAGAGGAAATTTTCAGATAGTATGTTTATGCTTAAACAAGTAGGAACAGTTTGGAAAAAGAGGGTCAGAATTGTTGCACAACTTAAAAAATGTAAGCCATGTCACTGAATTATCCATGTAGAAACCGTCAAACTGGGGCATGTTCTCAAAACCAACAAGATAGAAACTATTTAAAATAAACAAACAAAAGTTATTTCCCTCACCTTGAGAGAATCTGAAAATGGAAAATCCCGCCATCAAATGAGCATTCATACCAGAAACCATTAGTTGTCATGACTGTTCCCCTTCAGTGCTGGCAGGAATATCCCACACTCGTTAGAGGCTAATGCTGAGAGAATGAAGAGGATGATAGTAATGTGGTTGCTAGGCTCCCTGGAGCTGTCTCTGACTGACAGCAAACCCACACACAACAGCACACAGCCCTGCCCCATCCTGTGCCACTCTGACTTTCCAGTCCTCTCTGGATTACCCCTTCACTGAGTATTTTCTAAATACTGATAACTATACAAGGTGCTTTGCATAAGCATCTAATTTCATACTGACCACAGAACTCTGAGATAGGCACCTTCAACACCATCTAACGGAGACAGAAAGAGAGTCTCAGGGGAAAGGTGTCTTTCGCTAGGGCACACCTCTCCTACACAGTAGCTCTGAACCCAAGCCTGGCTGACTCACAGGATGCCAACCACTCTGCTTTTGTTCCCAACGTCTGCAGGCAGTGTGCCAGTCATGCACCCCACGCCTCCCCAGCCTCCTTCCCCCATTTCCATCTGCAGGCAGTCTACAGGGTCCCCCGCTCATGAGTTCCAGTAAGAGGGAGGAGTCCAGTGTTTGGACAAATGTTCACCATAAACATGCCCGGAGTGGTATTTTTTTTTTCTCCCCAATGCCTGATGAAGGCTGAAATAAGAATTAGCCAGGACATGAACTGATATGTACAGATCCCTGTTTATTGCAGCCAATCTCGGGCGACGTCGTCCATAGGGAGCTGTGTTGCTAACTCAAAGGCAGCACCTCCCTCTCATGGTTCAAGTTCACCAGTGGTTCTAGGAGGAAGACGAGCAATCTCCTCCCATGCAATTTACAACCTTGGGAACTCAGTGGAGGGCCACCTGTGGGGGAAGGGATTTGCAAAACACTGGATAACGTGGATGAATCTAGATGACATTATGTTGAGTGAAGTATGCCAGTCACAAGAGGACAAATATTGTATAAGACCAATATTAAAAAACTTAAAGAAAGGTTTACACAGAGATAGAATCCTTCTTGAGTGGTTTTCAATGATGGGAAGGGAGGGGAGTAAAAATTAGCAAATAGATAATAGAGATTTGTTAAAATAAGTACAGGAAAAGAACACTCAGTGAGCGGAGGGTCAGATATGGTTGGTATTGAAATTAATGTTATAAAAATGTGTATGAATGATTGAATGAAAAATCAATATACTTTCCAAACTTTCACTCAAATCACAAGAAAAGGGATTAACCCCCTAAAATGTGTATTAATGACTGAATGAAAAATCAATAAGCTTTGTATACTTTATACTCAGATCATTTTTAGAACAGCAAAAATGTATGTGAATGATTGAATGAAAAACCAATTTCATTCAAATCACATTTAAAAGGGGAAAAGGCTGAGTTAGGACTCAGCTTTTATCTAGAACCACCTTTAGCTCATGAGGGGTGCTTCTGGATGAGAGCCATTGGGCAATGTGGGTGAACAGAGAAGCATAACTAAGCCCAGAACCAGTGCAGCAGCTTCTGTTTTCAAGCCGCTCTGGGTCCAGGGAACGGCCTCAGAGGAAATGGGGTCCCGGCCCCTGGCTAGGCGTTCCTCGCTCTCCAGCTTTCTCCCTGTCCTGGCTTCATGTCTCGGGGTGCTTCACCAGGGATCAAGGCCACTTTAACCAAGCCCCAACAGACTAACTGCAATGGGAATAACAATATTACCAACCAATTGCCACAGAGTCAATTGTGACACATGGTGACCTGGAGTGCTGTAGAGTAGATAGTACTCCTGAGGGTTTTCTAGGCTGTGACCCTTCAGAAGTAGATTGCCAGCCCTCTCTTCTGAGGTGCCTTTGACTAAGTTCAAACTTCCAACTTTTATGTTCTGTCTGCACCATCCAGGGACTCTAACAATAATATTAATAATGGTTACTACTTCCTGGGAGCTTTCAAATTTTAAAGGGCTACCATCTTACCTCTTACACAGGGTCGCTATGAGTCGCAAGCGACTCGATGGCACATAACAACAACAACAATAACAACAACAACCATCTTACCTCACAATGATCCTTTACGGTAGATTCTCTCATCGGCCGTATTTGATCAGTGGGGAAACTGAAGCTCATTAAGGAGATATTCCAAGGTCACATCCAATGAACTTGGTCAACTCTGTTCTAAGGTTCATGTTGTCACAAGAGTTGTGGACACTTTTCAATTGAGATTGTCTGCCATCATCACCTAAACCAAAATAAAGGTGGGGGGGGGGGCTAGTGGGGTATAATCTTTGCCCTGTTTTCATTTCCCTCAAGATCCTGGCTTGGATGGGGCTCTTACGGCCTCTGCTAGGGAACCCTGCTGCAGGACACTGGCTCCCTGGCCAACAAAGGGTGTGTGTCTGTGAGGTGAACTGTTCTATCACCCTGAAGTGGAGTGGAGAGGAAGTGACTCAATCATCAAAGGCCTGGTCTTCCTCAGGGAACTGTCCCTAATCACAATTATCCCACTACAATAATACTGTTTCAGAGAGACTGTGAGCCAGGGCACTGTGTAGCCATGTAAACTGCTTCCTGTATCTGCCAAACACAACAGCATTCGGCAATTAATAGAATCCAGCTAGGCCTCCCGCTCTGATAAGGCTGGAGCAACAGGGCTGCTGGCCTTGTTGTTCTAATGACGAATAGCACTAGTTCTGCAAAGTCATTCTCTCTCCTCCCTGCCAACATGGGGCCGCAGCAGCCTAGGGTCCCCAGCAGCCTAGGAGAACCATACAATTTCAGCTTGGTTTTGCAGGTTCATTACAAAATAAAAATTATTTTCATGTTCCTGCTGAATAAGGACCACGACTAGCCAAGTGACCTGAAGATCTGTGTGGGGAATCGAAGATGTCGGATTTTAGGAAGGCCCCACGGAGCTCTGGTGACGTGATGCATAGTATTAGCTTGCTAACCAAAAGGTCATCAGTTTGAATTCACCAAGCAGCTCCAAGAGAGAAAGATGGGCAGTCACTTCCTGTGAAAATTTATAACCTCAAAAACCTGGTGGAGGGTCCCTATGAGTTACAGTAGACTTGATGACAGTGTGATTGGGGACCCACAGATAAGAAGGTGTCTCTTGCGATGTCTCAAGGAAAGGAGGAGATGAGAAAAGGTTATAATATTCATGGGCCTCTTGTGCGCAGCAGGCTCTGGGGCTTGTAATGAGAGGCTGGGATCCTAACACCGCTCCGCAGGACGTACGGAACTTCTTTATAAACTTCTTTAGAAACTTGCCAACACTCACCTGTTGACGAGTCAGCTGAGGCAAACCCACGTGTGTCAGATAGAACTGTGCTTCACAGGGGTTCTGTGCCTGGGAATATGGGAAACAGATCAGAGGTCTTTCTTCCAAGGGGCCTCTGTATGGATTTGAACTTTCAACCTTTCAGTTAGCAGTCAATGGCACAAACAGCACTACTCAGACACTTTACAACATGGGGGGTTTTTTTGTTGTGGGTTTTTTTTATTTTATTCATTTTAATGAACGTTTACAGAGATTTTTAATTTCCATTCATTCAGTGTTGCATTTTTCTCCCTGCCCACCCCTCCCCCCATTCACTCTTCTCTTTGAAAAGTAAAAGAAAAATTCTTTCGTTGGTATACAGTGCCCTGCCCTACACCCCAGCCCACACCCCCCCAAGTACACTTCACTATGCGACATTCATTCTAGACTTGTCATAACCATAATACCCAATTATATATTGCTTTTAAACAATTCTCTCCCTCACTTGTTTTAATGCAGTATATATAATTTATCTGTTTTTTTTCTCAGTCTCACCCCAACCCTGATGTTAGTCCTGTTCTACAACAGTGGCACTATGCAGTATTTGTCCTTTTGTGACTGAGATATTTCACTCAGCATAATGTCCTCCAGGGTCACCCATTTTGAATAATATTGCATGAGTTCCTTGTTTTTCAGTGCAGCCTTGTTTTCAATTGTGTGATTATACCACAGCTTCTCTATCCATTCCTTTGTTGATGGGCACTTAGGTTGTTTCCAACTCTTCTATTGTGAACAAAGCTGTAATAAACATGGGTGTGACAACATGGTTTGTGGTGTAGTTTTTTTAATTTTTTTCTTACAACATGGTTTTAAAAAATAAACAAAAACTCCACAAACCCACTGACAGCCCAATCTAAGTGCTGACACTGACAAGCCAGTGTGTGCAGACTAGAGGGGCTCCAGGCTTTCTACAGCTGTGGCCTTTTCAGCAGCAGATCACCAGGCCTTTCTTCCAAGGTACTTCAGTAGACTCAAATCTCCAGTCTTTCTGCTAGTAGCCACACGTGTTCACTATTTGTGCTGCCAGGGACTCCAGAAAATACCTCAGCCCCACGTAAATTCTTCATGGTTTTCTGGATACTGTGGAGAGGCAATGTCACGTGGTCTCTGCCCCTCCCTGAATCTTCAGGGGGAAAGCAGGTTTTTGACAAATGAGAGAAGTCTGACCCTGACATGGCTGAGATCAGCTGCAGCTCAGAGCGCTTGAACAGGGTGAAAGAAAGTTAAAAATTCTTTCTTCCTGGATTTTTCTTTTCTCTCTGGTGACCCACACCCTCCTTTCTTGTCACTGGGTGGAGCGCCCAATTTATTATTTTTTTTTTCAAAAGGCTTAGCATCTTCATTTTCTGATAGAAAAGTTAGGCTTGACTTGTAGACCCATAAGCCAATTTCCATGAAGTCGCAGCTGGTCAAACTGAGGGAGACGTGTGATCTTGACTCCCTTTTGGGAGGAGAGACTTCAGTGCCCCCCCTCCCCCCTCCCAGGACCAATGCAAATGAGGGCAGAGGGAGTTTTTGCCTGAGCAAGGCAGAAGGGCCTTTGGTGGGAGGGAGAAAGCCCTGGAGGATGTGGGTGTTCTAAAATTGGCTCTCACTTTTTGAGAAGACTCTCTCTCAAGGTGAGTTGCAAATTGCACTCAAACAAGGTAATTTCCCCCCAGTTTGGGCTTATTTTTAGTATTGTTGTTATAATTACTGATCAGCATGGGGCCCATTCTGGCAAACTTTCTGGGGAGAATTCTACTTTTCGTGCTTTAACAGTTTTCATGAGCTAACAGAAGGGGGAAGGAAGGCAGAGTGAGGAGTTAAGATTTAGGCTGTTGGGATTCAAGGCCCAGCTCTAGTCCACCTCTGTGTCTGTCTCCTGATCTCACTCACTCACTGCCATTGAATCAGAACCAATTCATAGCTGACCCTCCACTGAGTTCCCAAGGCTGTGAATCGCACAGGAAGAGACTGCCCAGCTTTCTCCCTCAGTGATGCTGCTGGTGGATTTGAACCACCAAAGTCACCACACCTTCGGGTTAGTAGCCTAACTACCTATAGACTAGAACATGGTAATAAATATAGAAGTTACCACACAGAGTATTGTGAGGATTTAAATCTATGATGCAGACAAGTAGTTAGCACGTGCTTGGTGCACGTGTTTAAAACTCATCTATTGAGGTACTTTTGACCTATTTTTTTATCCTTTTACTGGTTTTCATATGATAATGTACATTGTGTTTCATTCATACAATCATTCATCAACTGTATTAGTCTACTCCTATTCCTTATTGCCAAATACTCAGCTCTTTCTGAGAAACAGCAAGCCCATACACACACACATATGTATATACACGCACACACAAATATATACATACATACATGCATACATATGTATGGTAGAGTGGAATACACAAAGCTCTGGTAGGTAACTTAGTGGTAAGAAATTGAAATGGCAATGAAAAGGAACATGGTTCAAATCCAAGAGCTTCTCCACAGGAAAAATTGGGTAATCCCTTCCCATGTAATTTAATGCCTCTGAAAACCCACTGGAGGGTCAGCTATGGGTCAGTTCAATCGTACCCAACAACAACAACAACAGAAGGGAATAAAGGACACACCCCCAGGCCAGGCTTGAACATCTCTAGGGACAAGGGACTCACTACCCGACTATGTAACTCAATTCTGGGTAATAGAAATACTTTCCTATCATTGAGTCAGACATTGTCTCTCTAGTCCATTACTTGGTCTTTTCTGTGCCCCCCAGAATGACCGAAAATTGATGCCTCATCCCCAAAGTTTATCAGTGTTTACCGAAGATAGGTGACAGGGAAAAGCAGGAATTCATTGTTTAAGGAGACTCTGAATTTCTTTTCAGGATGATGAAAAAAAAATTGGAAAAAACTAATGATTCTGGTTAATGATGATGAACTAAGCCTAAACAACTTGCCTCCAGAAACTCTATGAAATTTGATAAATATTGATAGTTGTAGAGGGGCTTCAGGCCTTTTGTTTGTAGGGTTGCTATGTGTCATGCTTTACTCAAAGGCAATCAACACCAACGTTTAACACAGTGAGTAGAGTAACAGGGGTAGGGGTGTCAGAGGCAGTGAGACTGGCTTAGGACATGGCAGGGTTCAGAGCTATGGTGCATAGTGTCACTATGCTTAGCAGGCAAATGGAGGGCACATAACTTCACTGAATTGTGCTTATGAAGAAAGCTGGAAAAGTAAGCTATATGCTACATATTATTGTTTTTATGTGCTGTCAAATTGCTTGCAATTCCTAACAACCCTATATACAACAGCTCTGAACCTTGCTCTATCTCGAGCCAATTATGTTTGTCATAATTGGAAAATATTTAAAAATTTTAAAGATCTGATCTTTGATCTGTGTGGAGATCTTTCAAATATAGAAAGGAGTTGGCACACTACTTCTGAGACACCTCTGTTCAGCAGTGTGTGAGTCCGCTCATGACGTCGACCACTTTTACCCAAACCTGTCCTCATGGGCTACTTTGTCTCTGTAGCCGAGGGTTAAGATCAAAGAAATGAGAAGGTTCATTCAGTTGGCGGGAAATGTGTTATAAGTTTCACAACTTTTGTCAGGAAGGTAAATCTCTACTCCTATGGTGTCAACATGGCAGGAAATGACAGACTGTTGGGAGGTGGCACTGACATCCCAACGTCCTTTGGTGGAACTTCTTCTTCACCAGAAGTTCTGGAAGTAGCCTTAAGGTCTTGGCGATAGGGCCCCTCTGTGGTGGTGCTGTATCTCTACCTCCTCAGTTCCAGGCAGCAGGTGGAGCCAGATAACAACTCCATAGCTGCATCAGGGAGCCCCAGGAAGACCAGTACTAATCTCTCAGGCCATGTTGTGGGAGCTCTGGGGCCTGGGGAAGGGGCACCACGGTCTTTGATGTACTTGATTTGGGTCTAGAAGACCCCCACACCCTCCTTTGCTTGCAACAGTTAGCTGTTTCAGAAGATAATATTCACAAACTTGCCCCTCCTAGTTTAAAAGGGATAACTAACTTTGACTTTTTGTTGCTACAAAATAAGAACTTCAATTTAAATCTCTTGTCCTAATGTCATATCGGACAATCATTACTGTTACATGTTTTTGAGTTTCTAGTTACTTTGTCTTTGTATCCTGGAATCTATAAAATATCTGTCCATCATCCATCCAACCATTCATTTAGTCGTTCAGCAACTTGTTCTGAGTTCCTATTGCATACTGTGCACTGTGGTCATTCTCTCATTTCCATCAAGTTGGAACTGTCAAGCTGACACTCCAGCAGATTTTCAGAGGCAGTAAATTGTATGGGAGGAGAGTACCCATCTTTCTCCTAGAGAACAGCTGATAGATTCGAACCAAGTGCCTTTGGGCACGGTAGTAGGCAATTCTGAGGAAACAATTCTGAGCAAAACCAGGCAAATTTCTACCTTAACAGTTCTTAAGATCTGAGAGGAAGAAATAGCATTAATTGGAGAGTAATTAAAATGCCTCCAAAGCAAGTGCTAAAATGTTATAAAGTGTCATCAGGAAAAGAAGATCTGAGAGAACTAACAATGAAGTCAGAACAGATTTTTCTTTTTAATATTGCTTATAAGGTAGGATTTTTTTTTTTATTTTAATGAAAGTTTACAAAGACTTAGGGTTTCCATTCATTCATTTTTGCACTTTTTCTCCCTGCCCACTGTTCCTCCCCAGTTCACTCTTCTTTTTGAAAAGTAAAAGAAAAATTCTTTCATTGTTTTACAATCCTCCCCCAAGTCCACTCCACTATGCAGCCTTCATTCTGGACTCCTATCATGACAATAATACCTAATCACTATGTCCCTTTTAAACAGTTCTCTCCCTCATCTGTTTCAATGCAGTATACATTACTTATCCCCTAAAGAAACTGTAACTGCCACCTAAGCAGATATATGCACACACATGTTTACTGCAGCTTTGTTCACAATAGCAAAGAGTTGAAAACAACCTAAGTGCCCATCAACAAATGAATGGATAGAAAAGCTCAGTATATTAACATAATGGAATATTATGCTTCATTAAAAAACAAGGAACTCATGAAATATTATACAAAATGGGTGACCCTGGGCGACATTATGCTAAGTGAAATACCTCAGTCACAAAAAGACAAATATTGCATAGGGCCACTGTTGTAAAACGGGACTGACATGGGCATTGAGGGAAGACTCGGAACAGACCTTTTTGAAAAAGCTACCAGGGGACAGAATATCTTGTTCATTAGGTGACCTAGTGGTAAGAAGCTGCACTGCAATCCTGAAGCCACACAGTTCGAGTCCCACCAGCTGGTCTGTGGGAAAAGGATGGGCAATCTCCTCCCCAGCAATTATCTGCCTCTGAAAACCCACCAAAGGGTCAGCCATGGGTCGCTTCTGACTTGATGGTGAATAACAACAATAAACTAGTAACTCCACAGCAATTGTGGGGGGTACTATTACCACTCTACCTTTTAGGAGAGTGACATACCAGCTCTCCTCTTTGGTATGACTCACTCAACCATTCCTTTTGCCTCCTGACCCCTCAGCTTTGTTCAGTTTAGTCACGATTACATCCCACTTCACCACCTTGTGGGATCTGAAACCACATATCTCCTTGTCCCCTCCTTCCATTGCCATTGAGTCAATTATGATCCCTAGAGACCTTATAGGACAACGCAGAACTGCCCCTAGGGGTTCGACTCTACAGGACAGAGTAGGACTGCCCTGCAGGGTCTCCAAGACATTGAAACAGACTAGGGAGAGAATTGTATAAAAAGAATATAGGATTAGCTATATCACACGAGTTCAGAATAAGAGCTGCATAGTAAAGTGGTTGGGGGGCGGAGAGAGGCTGAAAGAACTTTTTTCCCCAAAGAAAAAAGCTACCCTGTGGGGGACGGGCTCAGGGAGGAAACTGTGCAACAATAAATGAATAGAAATCCAAGTTCTTTATAAACTTTCATTAAAATCTCAATTAATAAAAACCAGTGGGCTTGAGTGTGACAGAGATAATGAGGATGGCCAGGACACGACAGGGTTCAGACCTTGTTCACAGGGTTGCTGTGAGTCATACTTGATTTGTTGGCACCCTAACACCAACTCTGTTACTGTGCTGCTCCCCACTCCCAGATCCTCAACCCCTCCCGTCTGGGTGGGGGTGATACTGCCAGAGTGGCCATAAACTGGCAAAATATCCCCTATAATTAGCCTCTCCTCCCTTCCCAGGGCTCTTTTCATCATGGGGGGCTTTAGGCACAAGGCCCAGGGGCCTACAAGTAGGACAGGAAGTCTCAGGACACAGCTTGCTGTTGTTCTTATTGTTGGATGACTGCAAGTTGATTTTGACTCATAGGGACCCCTTGTGACAGCGTGAAGCTCTCAGAGTTTTCTAGGCTGTAACCTCTACACTATCAGATCCTCACATCTCCTCCGGTCACTGAAAGAACCTCTGACCTTTTGGTTACCAGCTGTGTTCTTAACTGAGGCACTGCCAAGGCTCTGAAGTTCACCAACTACTTTTTAATTAACACAAATTGTGGAAAGAATTGAAATAAATATTCAGCCAAATGTCATGAAAATTTATATGTTTTCTCTTTCTAAAAATGTGATCTCAGTGGAAAAGAATGTATAGGCTTGTTTTTCTATCACGTCACATGAATTTCTGCGTGTGCATGATGAGGCCTGTCAAGTCATGAGAGTAAACTGGAAAATGCACTTGTAACAAAACCATTTTAAAAGCGAAAACTATCAACATCTTGTCTGTATCTCCTTCAGGAAAAAAAAAATAAGCATGATGTGTGATGTTGATGCATCTGGGTTCTCTGAAGTTCTCAGAACACTCCTGCTCATCTCAAGACATTCTTGCCTCAGCATCTGCAGTCTCCCCTCACCCCACCATGAACACCCCTACCATTTGTGTGTAGGTATTCAGTATCCTCCATGACCCCATCTATTGCAAGCCTGAACCTTATCTCATTCATTCATTCACTCATCAAAGTCAACTGATTCTTAGGGTCATTGTTGTTCTGAGTTAGGCATGATTCTAATGGAGACATAAAACCTAGCAAGACAAATGTGGTCCCCGCCCTTCAGGAACTTCCACTAAATGGGTGGTGGAGGAAAGAAATGAGGGGGATTAGAGACAGTCAGTAAGCAAGTAAACAAATAAAAATAAACTAGTTTGAAGGAAAATAAGAGAATAGGGAACTGGAGGGTGACTAGAGGACTAGTGGGCTTTTTGTTTGGGGATATATGTATATATAACAAAAGGTGGCAAAGAAAAAAACACCCTGTAGAGGCCATATTGAAGTGTTGTTTTTATGTGCTGTTGAGTTGAAACTGACTCATCACTGAGGCTGTAAATCCCGTGGAAGAAGACTACCTACCCATCTTTCGCTTGTGGAGCAGCTGGTGGATTTGAACAGCATGTGTTTGGGTTGGCAACATTAACTTTTTACCACTAGGCCACAAGAGCTCCCTGGGGAGCTCTGAACTAGATACATGAATTAAGTCATGGAGGAGGCCCTGGAAAGATGAGGAGACAGGTTAGGTAAAGGAAGCATTAGCTCAGAGGCCTTGAGGTAGACGTGGACTTGGTGGGTTTGAAGGAAAGACATAGAGACCACTGTAGTTCCTGTAGAGTCAACAGGGGGAAAGTGTTAGGAGGGAACTCTGATGGCTTCGTGGGTAAGAAGTTGGCACTGCCAACCCACAGGCAGGTGGTTAATCTCTTCCTGCGTGATTGACAGCTTCTGGAAACCAGCTGAAGGGTGAACTAAGAGTCAGTTTCAACTTGATGGCAATGAGTTAGCTTCATTTTAGTTTAAGGTCACAGAAATGAGATACAGTGGGCAGAAATGGAAGACTTTGGTCAAGATTGAACTCCCTTGCTTTTTCTTTAGCTGCAAATTGTGTGGGAAGCTGTGTGGGAAGGGCGTTAATGGTGCACTGGTTCCTTGAGCAGTAGCTAGCAGCAGTTTGCAGAGCACCACGTGGCATCATGGATAAGCCAGCGCCTCTCTCTTTGACACCTCTGTGGGAGGGGCCAGCCAGGCACAAACTGCCTTGTTAAAACCATCACTACTGTCACTTCCAGAAAAGATCTTGCTCCCATTGGCCTCTCTACCCTAAGAGCCTGTCTCATTTGTCATCTACTATTTCCTATTAAATGTTGGGTCTCCCTGTTCTGGTCTGTCCCCAGCCCATTCAAGGCAGCTGTAAGTTTGAAGTGATTTGTCTTGACTGGTGTTGTGTAGGCAAAGGCCAAACTAATTATTTGGTTCATCATATTCTGACTCAGTCAAAATTCTAAACATTAACAGAAATTAAGTGAGTGTAATATAATTCAGAACCCATCTAATTTAGAAATCTGTGGAGAATCAAATCTTTTGCTCATAGGGTTGCTATGAATCATACTTGACTCGATGGCACCTAACAACAACAACAATGTTAATAAAAGCAGGATTACAAACAGACACATAAAGCTATAATTAGTAAGAAAGTTTTATACCAGATCTACACCTGGTTGTCTGGCTCTTGGTCTTTAGCCTTGAACCAATGACCTGCCCTCCTTGCTGTCTTTGGAGATGCCAGTATCCAAAGACAGTCAACTGTAACCCTACATTTCAACAATGACTTTTGGGTGTTCCAGCCTCTGAAGTCAGTACCCTATAAAGCCAGAAGCCTGACTCTCTGCTAACAGCGTGGACTCAGCCTCTCCAAACCTCTCTCCTCTCCTCTCCCTCTCCCTCTCCCACTCTCTCCCTCTCCCACTCTTTCCTTCTCTCTCTCCCTCTCCCTTTCACTCTCTCTCCCCCTCTCCCTCTACCTCTCCCATACTTATTTCATCATTTGCTTCTTAGAGGTCCCAGTCTATTACAGCAGACAGAACCATGCTTGGAAACTTGAAGGTCTTCTGGTTTTCTCCAGGATTGAGTTGGGAGAGACGAGGTTGAAAAAAACCAGAGGGTTTATGGGGAGACAAGAGAAGGTGGATAGGACATCCAAAAAGAGGAACACCTAGACATGCACCAAAGATGGATGTTACAGGGTCTAAAAGATGAATTAGTGAGAAAATGAAAGAATGTTTTGCACCATCTCCTAAACATCATACATGTTTTGGATCACCAAAAAATAACATGATTTCTTTTCCAATAATAGTATGTACCTACACATCACTCCTAAGAATAATACAAAAATAATAATGTCTTCCATGCCTCCTTTATGAAAGGATCAAATGAGCTCTTTTCAGAGAACCTAACTGTAAGCCCTTGTTATCTGTCCCATCAATAACATAATTCAAAATGTCAAGAAGAGTTGAACTAACTCATTCTGAAACTCACTTTCAAAATTCACAGAGCACTAAAACCAAATATTCTTGAGGATTATTTAACCACCACTGGGAGCAAGAGAAGGTAATAACGCCTAGAAGGAGTGAGAATTTAAATGGCAAAGCGAAGAGTGGAATCATCTAGAGGCTCATTCATCAAACGTTTATTGAGCATTGACTGTATGACTGTCACTGGGCCGAGGGTTGGGTTCTACAAAATTGAATAAGCACTCTGAATAAAGAGAGTTTGTTGTGGTGGAAATTTCCAACAACTCAATGAGCTGTGCTTTTGTTTGGACTTCACTTTAACGGAAAGTCCATTTCTTAAAGAATGTTTGGGAATTGTAGCCCGACAGTAAAATATGTTTGTGGGTTTTTTTAATCTATAAAAGTGTATACGCTTTATTCTTTTTGGAGCCACAACTTGGAATAATACATTTCTTACAACATTACATGAAATTCTAAATAGACATTTACTAATTGTCATCTCTTGTTACCAGTATTAAAAAAAAAATATATGTGAAACTAGCAGTGTATGGAGACTCCTTTTCCAATTCCAAACCCCTAACACAGCTCTGAAGCTCTGAATTACTTGGTCTTAACTGATCTTTGTAGATACATCCCATATTCTTTTTTTCTTTTGCTCTCTGAGCTCTTGTCAGACACTGTCATATCAGACTCTGACTGTCCACTTACATATTAATTCTACTCATTCATCTTACCTTCACTTAAAACCCTAACTACCTAGGAAAATCTTTCCTGAAAATATATGTTCCCTAAATGTTCCTAGTCTTTATTAGAAGCTGGCATTTTATTAGTAAAATATGTCTTATTTCAATTCCTTCAGCTGTTATGTTATGACAGCACTAACCTTCTGACCAGAAGCAAAATTCTGGCCTTTCTAAATATCCCACATTGGCTGGATTTAATGGGTTTTTTAAATAAATGAATGGGATTTCTCAACCTGTCAAAACCCAGAGCATCAGGGCCTTCTAAAACCAGAGAACCTGTTCTGAGTGCAGATCCCCTGCCTGGCAGCTGAGTGAGAGAACCAAGAGCCTGTTTGTCAGCAACCTGCTCTTTTTGATGGTAACACATGAGCTCAGGAAGGTCACTAATTCAAGGACCATGTCAATGAGAACAATCAAGGCATCAGATGCCTAATACACAACCAGAAAGGAATTTCAGAGGATGTAAATCCAAGCCACATCTAACAGCTCTCTCCTAAGAGTAGAATGGAAAAGGAGTAAAGCCAACAGCAAGATAATCCCAGATGCCTGTGCCTAATGAGTAACAGGGTTAGTTATAAAATTATGAATGGTGGTGTCCTTCATAAGCAAAGCATAAGAAAGCTACTCTGGCAACAGCCTAAAATGTTTTATTGCCTGGCTCTGCTATTTCTTAGCTATGGTCTTGAGGAAGATCTCTGTTTCCTCATCTGCGAAATGGACTAATAATAATGCCAGTTTCATAGGGCTTTGAAGATGGTTGAATATAATAACTGAGTAGAAGAATTCCTGCAATAAAGAACAGTCTAAACCAGCCGCTCTGGACAATCAGTCTGATCTTCATGGTCTTAGTCCTACCAATTCAACAAGTAGCTTCAAAGCAACGGTAACAAAAGCTCCTTGTAGAGTAAAAACAACAAAATGAAACAAAAATGCCAGGGTTGGTCACATTGCAACTGCAATATTTTTCTTTTTGTTTTGGTTTTTTTTTTCAATTATGATATTTTAATGGAAGAATTCTCAGTGTATTTTTTCACTTTATGCAAAAGTTCATTCAAAGATCATTTTTTCCACTTTATCTTGGCTTGCATACAAAAGTCATACACACTGCGTTTTATTTATATACATTGTGTTACCATGCATTCCTCCATTCACACTATTAGTGATAATGATGTGATAACTTCACATAACTCCCATACACTGTGTTTTATCAAATTAATCACCCTTGATCCATGCCTACCAGTACCCATCTTCTCAGGTCCCCGCTGGATCTTTTCTAATTCCTTCATCCCCTTGCTCTGCCCACAAAAACTCTCTTATAAGGATAAATACTGCATAAGAGTGCATTGTAAAAATAGATTACTAGTAAGATGTGTACCAAAGTCCAGAGGGGGAATGGAGAGAGAGGAGGGGGACTGAGGGTGGGGAAAAGGGGGAAATTTCAATGCTGTAAAGATACTATTTTCATTCAAATCTGAGGTTTTATTGGGCCTTATGCAAAATGACCCTATCACAACCCACCCCTCCCCTGAGAACCTGAAATCCTATTCTTTCCTTGTGTTGGAGGTTCTAGTTCACCCAAAAGTACCTTTGGAAAGAAAGGTCTACAGATCTACGTCCAAGAAAGCAGCCAATGAAAACCCTAAGAAGCATAGTTCTGCTCTGACACACATGGGGTCACCATGAGTTGGGATCAATTGAATTATCTGGTTTTGTTTTTAAAGGGACAACCAAGCCTTTATAAAAAGAGATGTGTTTTTATTTCACAAATAACAAAGGGGAAGGGAAATGTTTTTAGGTTTTTAGATTAATTTCCCCTCAAGTTCACAGGATATAGAATTTTCTACCACTTTAAGGATTTAAACAATAGCCTTGTATGAATTATGGTAGTAATATCATTGCTGGTGTCAGGTGGATCCTGCTTGAAAGTAGAAAATAACCAAAATCATGGACTCAAAAATATAAAAGCATAAAAATGGTGCAGGAGTAGGAAATACTTTGTTGTTTTATACATAAAGTTGCCTAGATTACACTTCTGTAGCACTTTTCCATATTAATTTAATACTAGTTACAATAGTAAGTATAGGAGGAATAATTAGATTATTTCACATACTTTGGGCATGTAGATAGGAGAAGTTAGTCCTTGGAAAAGAAATCATGCTTGGAAAAATGGAGGGTCAGTGAAAAAGAGGAATATCTTTAACAAAATAGGTTGATCCAATGACTAGAGCAGTGGAATTGAGCTACTCACATGCAAATTCATATTGAAGCTGAAGAAAATTAAAATAGACCCATGAGGACCAAAATACTCCCTTGAGCCTATACCAAATGAATTTACAAACCATCTCAAGAATGCATTTGATGCAATAAACACTAATGTCTGAAGGCCAGTCAAGCTGTGGGACCACATCAACCACAAGAAAAAAGAAAAGGTCACAACAAAGACAGTAAAGAAAAAAAAATAGCAAAATGGATATCTTACATAAATATAGCTCTGGACATGCTCACTAGCATATGTTAATAAATTTGGAAGACAATTACCTGGGTAAAAAAAAAGAAAAGAAAGTAGAAAATACCAGAAGAATGTCTGTTTGTGCTTTATTGACTATCCAAAGGCATTTGACTACATGGATCACAACATGTTGTGGCCGACATTGAAATGAATGGGAATCCCAGAACACTTAATTGTGCTCATGTGAAACCTATACCTGGACCAGGAGGCTGTTGTGCAAACAAAGCTGGGTAACACTACTGTATGGATTAAAAATAAGAAGGGAGTGTTTCACGGTTGTATTCTATTTCCTACTGACTCAATCTGTAAGCTGAGCAAATGATCCAAGAAGTTGGACTTTATGAAGAGGAATCAGGACCAGAGGAAGACTCACCAATAGCCTGCATTATGCAGATGACACAACCTTGCTTCCTGAAAGTGAGAAGGACTTAAAGCACTTGTTGCAGAAGAACAAGGAAAGCAGCCCTCAATACGGATTTTGTCTCGGTGTCAAGAAAGTAAAAATTCTTATCACTGGAATGATAGGCAACATCATGGTGGATGGAGAACAGATTGAAACTGTCAAAAAGTTCATCTTACTTGGATCCATAATTAATGTCCTTGGTACCAACAGTTAGGAAATAAGGAGAGTGGGAATGTCTACAGTTAAGGACCTCTCCAAATTATTTCCTCTGGTCCTGATTCCTCTTCATAAAGAGAAGTAATGATGTCAGTTTGAGGCCTAGCGCGCATCTGATTTAGGCCATGGTTTTTCTGATCACTTGCTATGCATATGAGAGCTGGACAATGAATAGAGATGACAGAAGAATTAATTGATGCCTTTGAAATGTGGTGCTGGAGAAGAGCACTGAACATTCCATGGATGGCCAAAAGAACAAATAAATATATCTTGGAGAGGGTGCAGCCTGAGTGCTCTTTGGAGGCAAGGATGATGCCGCTTCACCTCACATACATCAGGCATGTTGCAAGGAGGGGCTATTCTTTTTAGAGAGACATGATGCTTGGACAGTGGAGAGTCAGAGAAGGAAAAGAAGACCCTCAACCAGCTGGATTGACAGTGATTGCCACAATGGGCTTTAGTGTGTCAGGAAGTGTGAAGATGGCACAGGATAGGATGTGGTTTAGATCTGCTGGTCAGAGGGTGTCTATGAGTCATATTCAACTCAGCTGCACCTACCAACAACAATTCATTGCCATCGAGTCAGAACTGACCCACAATTGACTGTCTGTACAGTCACACAGGTAGTAAATTGCATGGGAGAAGATAGTGCATCTTTCTTACTTGAAGCAGCTGGTGGATTTGAACTACCTGCTTTTGGATTGGCAGCACAATTCCTTACCCACTAGAGCACCTAATAGGCATGTTATAGGAATCAATTGTTCTGCAAGTGTGTGTGTGCCTCCTCTGTTGAAATAGAGCACCCTCTGGTGCTCTTCTGCATGTTTCTCCAAGAATAGGGTAGGAGCTCTTATCAAGGCCAGCCAGGAACAACACCCTATAGTTGCCGGACCCAGAGTTAGTCCAAACCCAAAATTCTCATAAAAGGGAGGGTCAAGCACAAGGAAGGAGTAAAAAAAAAAAAAAAAAAGGAAGGAGAGTTATAAAGAGTGAGGAAAGAAGTAAATTACTAATTTCACCTGAACACAACAGCTTCTTACAAGACACCTGTGCCATAGGGTTGCCATCACAGCACAGCTTAGACTGTGGTAGGGATACTCAAACTCAGTGAGATAATGCTACATTTCTGTTTTGCTGGCCCCAGCCTTAGCAGATCATGAAATGAACATCAAAAGCTGTCCCTGCTATTGCGAATGACAAGATAAAAAGGTTTCCTAGGCAGAATGCGAAAGAAATTGTGGGACATATGCCCATGGACAAAAGGATGTGCTCATCAGCATTAAGTCAGTAAACGACCTGGGAGATACAATGGCATAAACCAAAGAGGGTTTGTGCTGTCAGTTTGCACACTTCCCTCTGACTGTTCCTGTGAATTGTGAGCCAGAAAGCAATGTTTGCAGCACCCTGAACTAGAAAAGTATAGCTGATGGTGTTCCCAAGTCTGTCTTCCGTTTATTCTTTATTATCACCATCACCTTGACCTTCACCACCAACATTGCTATCATCATCATAGGTCATTTTTATCCTCATTGCTTGCCTGTGCACAGTGTCTCACCGTTTATAAAGAACTCGTGCTTACACCACAGTCATTCCAGCATCACAGTAACTCTTTGAACTAGACAGGAAATATCAGTACCTTCATTTTCCCAGAGTGTAAAGCAAGTCTTAGAGAAGATGAGTGGCTGGTCCTAAGTCTCACTTTCAGGTTCAAGTATCTTGTGATTATTGTCAATTTACAGCACGGAAATTTTACTCTGGGTGATGTAGAAATATTTAACAGCTAATAAGCCGTGAGTAGTACTTACCAGTGAGAGCAGATGCCATAAACAAGGCAGCTGACCGCTCTGGTTAACACAGGGGAGTATCTTCAAGATATCTACCTGAAATCACTGTTCAGAGTGCTGTAACCGTAGATCTCCTGGTCCAGCCTTCTCTCCCATTTCTATTCCCCTAAACAAACAAACAAAAAGACTGTCATGTGAGGCACTAACAAGTAAGAAAAGTGTTATAGTAAGAAGAGGTTTTTCTATTTCTTTTCCATGAGTTGAGAGAGAGAAGAAATTGGAGTGGGGCAGGAATGAAGCTCTGGTGGCCTAATGATAGGGAGCTGCACTGCCAATCTGAAGGCGTGTGGTTCAAGGCTCTTCAGGAGAAGGATGGGCGATATTCTCCCATGAGATTTACCTCCACTGGAGGATCGGTGATGGATTGGTTCCAACTTGATATTATATTAACAATATAGACTGAAGAAGTTACTTCTCTTTGGGGCTGGAAGGTTAAGATCATGTCTTTAGGGTATCCTAAGGGCCACTATGAGTCACAGGCAACTCAATGACACATAATAACAACAACAAAGTAATCACAGGACTAAGAATCAGGAGCCAGACCAAAATGAAATCAGAGAAGAAGTGATTGAAAATCAAATGGAAAACCTATTTTTTCCACCAGAAAATACAAAGGTCTCCCACTTGCTTCTCTTGCCATGTAGCATACAGACATATTGGCCTGCCTTAGTTACACGGACAGAGATCTGGTGTGGTAGGCCACGGGGACTTGTGCCCTAACCCAAAGGTCTTGCCTCTCAGGCAGTTCGAATCCAACAGCAGCTCTGCAGCAGCTCATACAATTTACAGTGTTGGAAACCGAAGAGAGGATCAGCTATCAGTAACTTTCAACTCAACAATGAATAGATACAGGCAGGTGTATAAACAACAGGTATACAGTGTTTTCATTGTAACTAAAATAAATAAAATAAAATGTATACCCCGTGAACTCATTAATTAAAAAGAAGTTAACATTTTCATTTTCTCAGAAGATATCTTCCCCTTTTCCATTATTGTGACTGTTGTGTACCGTTGAGTCAGAATGATCTCATAGCTAACCCTCCAGTGGGTTTTCAGAGGCAGCTTAATTGCCAGAGAAGAGATTGTCCATCCTTTTCTGCAGAACAGTTGGTGAATTCAAACCATGTGACTTTAAAGAACATTGTTGTTGTTGTTGTTTTTGCTATTACGTGCTGTCGAGTCACTTGCAACTAATAGCAACCCTATGTATAACACCTCTGAACCCTGCTCTATCCTGATCCAAACTTACTGGCTCTGACAACACTTACGCTCATTACCCCAGTCGCTAAGTCAACCCATCTCATTCAGGGTCTTCCTCTCTTGTGCTGTCCCTCACCCTCCCAGGTCTAATGTCTCTCTCCAAGGACTGGTCCCCCCTTACAACATGTCCAAACTATGTCAGACAGAGTTTAAGAATCATTGCCTCCAAGGAGCAGCCTGATTTAATCCTCTCCAGGTTGAACCTGTTTGTTCTCCTAGCAATCCATGGTATATTTAATACTCGACTGCAATACCACAGCTTAAAGGCGTCAATTCTCCTTCTATCATCCTTAGTCATTGTTCAGCTTTCTGATGTAGGGCAAGTAATGGTGAAGACCATGTTTTATGCTTCATTATGTCAACTCTTATTTACTATTGTTTGTGAATTATTTTTACTCACAAAATGAAACACATTCACAAAAAATTTATTTAAATAAGTAAAAAAGAAAATGAAACTCTTCTATGATTTTTCTGCCCAGAAATACCGCTGCTTAATATGTTGATAATATCCTTCCAGATATTATCCCATGTGTAAAAGCTATTGTCACTATTACAATAACTGGCAAACAATTTTGTTATTCAATGCCTGCAGCTTTGTTTACTGGCCATTCTAAAACTTTAGTGGCATTATCTCTGTCTGACAACGAAGACTTAATATAGGGAATTTGGAAATATTTTATTGCCTGGATATCTTGGTTGATATCGTAAAATCAGAGGCAGAATGATATTTATTAGAAATATCCAAGCACAGGGCTCGGAAACAAATCGCTTTTGCCTGAGCAGCCTTCTATGTCTTCAAATTGGCCATGTAAAACACAGAGCCCAGTGGGACCATCTATCACCACTGCATAAAAAATCATAACAATTCTTGATTTACATCTTCATATTTTCAGCATTGTTCTTGCAGAGAAGTTGGTACAGGCTGATTAGACCATTACACCTACTTTTTTCAGAAGATAGAAGGAGATATAGCCACAACAAAAGGGGAGGAAAACCCAAAGGAAAATCTGCTTTTTGGAAAAAGTCTAGGACTTGTCAGCATGATGCATAGTTCTCAAGACTAGAGCAAAGGAAAACAAACGTGCAAGTTATTTCTTAGATCAAAAGTTTCAATTATCTTTGAGGACTCAGTTCTCAGGCATTTGGATATCTGTAAGTGATAAGCAAAATGCTAAACTAGGGGGCAAGAAAGGTCCAGAAAGCGAGGCTTTCAGGTGCAGTGGTCTTTAACTATGTTTCTGTCTCCCGTTTTCATCAGAAGAATTTTCACCAGCAGGGGGAGCAGGGCTTAACATTAAGATGAAGGTGTATTCCCCTTTTTTATGATTATAATCCTGCTGGAGTGATGCAAGGCAGAAATGTGTGCAAGAGATATGTGGTGGCACCAATCTCTCGGTTTAAGCAGAAAGGCACCTGTAAGAAATTATCCTGCAGAATTTTTAAGAACTCATGTTATCATTATTATGGAATTACTTCTAATAGAATTTCCACATAAAGGATGCTTGTTAATTAAATTTCTTATGCTGCAGGCTGCAACAATTTCAGAATCCACTGATTTGGAATTTGTGGCATTTTAAACATAGCGTACCTGAATTTGCTAGATTAAAAGGTGCTGCGATAAACCCCCTAGTAGTAATTAAGCTTTATTTGCCCAAAACTCAGCCAACCACTTTCTGAGTTAGAAATTCTGTTCTCAGATAGCCTATATCTCCACTCCCTCCACCCCTATACCCCACGCCACTCAAGACAGCCTACATCTTCATTGAGGAGAAAGTCTTAGAAGGAAAGGTAATATACAATAGAGATACTGGAGAAATAGTGCGGAGTTTATCTTTCAATATTAACTTTCCATAGCCATTTTTGGACTTTGCTATGTAGATGGTTGGGAATATGCAAATGGGGCATGTTAACATATCCACAAAGGGATTAGCTATCTGCTGTTCTACAAAGGGTTTAGTCTGATTCAACAATCTGAAAGGGGTATTCTTACCACTGAACTGAGCAAGCCACCATAAGAAGCAGACAGATTTTTCTGGCGCCATTGAAAATAAAGCAAGACAATGTAGGAACACCCCAGAAACAATAGCAAAGTTTAATAGAGTCACAAACAACAAATGTTGACAAGGTTGTGGAGAGATTGGAACTCTAATTCATTGCTTGTGGGAATGTAAAACGGTACAGCCACTGTGGAAGCCATTCTGGTGCTTTCTCAAAAAGCTGGATCTAGAAATACTGTTTGACCCAGCAGTTCCACTACTGAGAATATACTCTAAAGAAACCAGATCCATGACTCAAACAGATGTATACACACCCATTTTTATTGCTGCACTAGTCACAATAGCAAAGAGACGGGAGCAACTCAAGTGCTCATCAACAAACAAATCGATAGAAAACTATGGTACATTCGCATAACAGAATATTATGCAGCGCTGAAAAACAATGAACCCATAAAACATTACACAACATGTGGGAAATCATGCTGAGTGAAATATCTCAGTTACAAAAGGACTAACACTATGTAACACTGCTGTTCTAAAATAGGTCCGATATGGGAGGGATTGGGGAGAGAATGGGAAAAGAGTGGATAGATAAGGAACACTGTATCAGAACAAATGAGGGGAAGAACTGTCCAGAAGGAATATATGATTAGTCATTATATCGATGACAAAAACTATGATTGTATTCTGTTCTTTATCTGAGTTATAAACTTTTGACTTCTGCAATATGGTTCTGTGTGGTCTGTGAGCTATTACACTGGATTTTGGACCCAGCAAAGCTGTAAGATTGGTGTTGAGATGAGTAGAGAGAGATTTGGGAGCATAGGGAACATGTCTAACTTCATGGCCATATGGTTGTCCCCACTTCGGTCTTTGTACTTTTTACATAGTCTTTTTACATAGTCAACAATCCTGAAATATCAGTTATAGTAAGTTTTAGTCTATAATCAGGTATATAGACAGACAGGAAAGAGGAATAGATATGGACAGGTGAAAATTACTAGACCCATGACTACATATTGACTTGGAGGATGATATTTCTATATTCATAACAGGGAAGAAGGATCAGTAGATGGGAAATAGGGACGTGGTGACAGAAATGAAGCTGGAGATAGAATCATAGAATTTTTTATAATCAATGATTTATTCATTGCAATTACCTTTTATAAAAAAACACAAATGGTAACTATACACATGGACCTCACCTGATGGACTATAAGGGAATCAGATTGACTACATCTGTGGAAGGAATTGTTGGAAAAGTCCAATGCCAGCTGTGAAAACTAGGCCAGGTGATGAGTATGTAACAAGCCATCAACTACTCATGTGCAAGCTCAAACTGAAGCTAAAGAAAATGAAAAATATAAATATACAAAATATGACCTTGAGTTTATCCCACTTGAATTTAAAAACCATCTCAAGAACAGGTTTGAGGACTTGAACACTAATAAACGAGACCCAGATGAGCTGTGGAAGGATATCAAGAATATTATCCATGAAGAATGCAAAAGATCATTACAAAGATAAAGGAAGAAGATCAAAAGTGAGGAATGTCATAAGAGACTCTTAATATGGCACTAGAGCGCCAAGAAGCAAAAGCTTAAGGGAAGACATCTAGAAGTTAAGGAGGTGGACAGAAGGTCTCAAAGGACAGCTCATGAAGACAAAGCAAAGTATTATAATGAAATATGCAAAGAGTTGGAGTCATAAAAACAAAAGGGATGAACTCACTCAGAATTTCTCCAACTGAAGGAACTTAAGAACAAATTCAAGCCTAGAGTTGAAATACTTAAGGATGCTATGGTCTGAATAGTGAATGATCTGGAAAGCGTCAAAAGAAAATGGAGGGAGTGCACGGAGTCACTGTACCAAAAAGAATTGGCTGACATGGAAGAATTTCATGAAACAACATATACCCAAGGGGCAATGATGATGGAAGAAGAAGTTCAAGCTGCTCTGAAAGAATTGGCAAAAAAACAGGGCCCCAGGAATTGGTGGAATACCAGTTGATGTGTTTCAATCAAGAGATGCTGCACTTGACACGCTCTCCAGGTTGTGCCAAGAAATCTGAGGGAAACTGCCTGGCCTACTGCTGGAAGAGATCCATATTTGTTTTCAGGCTGGAAGGAGGTAATACAACACAGTGTGGAAATTATTGAACAATAATTTCACTAATACCACACAAACACAAAATCCTGCTGAAGATTTTCCAAAAATAACTCAACAGAGAACTACCAGAAATACAAACTGGATTTAGAAGAATCTGTGGTACTAGGGCTATAATTGTCAGTGTCTAATGGATCTCAGCCGAAAGTAGAGAGTACCAGAAGAATGTCAATTTGTGTTTTACTGACTATGCAAAGGCATTTGACTGTGTGGATCACATATGACATAACCTTGCTTGGTCAAAGTGAGAACTTCAATATGGATAACCTCTCAACATCAAGAAGACATATAACCTCACCACTGGGCCAATGGGCAACATCAAGATAGAGGGAGAAAAGATTAAAATTGTCAATGACTTCATCTTACTTGGATCCATAATCATCACCCTTGGCATCAGCAGTCAAGAAATCAAAAAATGTATCATGTTGGGATAGTCAGCTGTAAAAAAAACTCTCCAAAGTACTGAGGAGCAATGATGTCAGTTTGAAGACCAAGATGCACCTAATTCAAGCCATGATTTTTTTTTAATCATTTGCTATATTTCTAAGAACTAGACAATAAACAAGGACGACAGAAGAAAAATAAGTGCCTTTGAGTTGTAGTGTTGAAGAAGAGTATTGAACATTGTCACCATGATCTGCCAAAAGAACAGAAATGTAAAAAAAACAAAAAACACAACAACAACAACAACAAAACAAAAACCAGACATGTCTTGGAAATAGTGTAGCCAGAGTGTTTCTTGGAGGCAAAGATAACAAAGATTTGTCTCACATACTCTGGCATGTTGCTAGACAAGGTTATTCACTAGAGGGGGACATTATGCTTGGAAAGGAGGAGAGTCAGCAAAAGAAAGGAAGACCTTCAACAAGATGAATTGACCCAATGTCTGCAGCAATGAGCTCAAAGATGATAAGGATGGTACAGAATAGATAGTATTCAGACCTGTTGTTCATAGGATTCCTATAAGTTGTACTCAACTTGCCAGAACATAACAATATCAACCATAACTAAGAAAGCAATAGAAAAGTGGTAAGACTACCAGCATCATAAAACTTGTGAATCCCACAAGAACAAGGCAGACTTGTTAAGCTCATGTTCTTACAGTTTTCACTTTAGTTAGGGAAACAGTGAAAGGAGAGAAAGAAGGTATGAGAATTCCATACTTTCTGCTCAATGTCTCTGTAAACCTCTAACTTCTCTAAAAAAATAAAGCCTATTAAGATAGTCAAAGAAACAATAACCCCCAAAATGGCCTAACAAGTGTTAGTGCTGTAGTTAACAAAGGTCAGACCGAAATATGTGTGTTTTTTATTACATCTTCAGAGATGTCTATATGAGCAGTCTAGTAGGGTAGTGTCGGGGGTTGTGCTGGTAAGCATAGGTGCTTCTGTAGTAGTTTGAGTCCACCAGCAACTCCATGGGCAAAAGAGGAGCAATTTATAGCCTTTGAAAACCTTCAATGAGTCTTTGAAGGATCTAATAATCTGTGCAATACTGAAAGTTAAGGAGAGAGAGGCTAGGCAGTGTCTATGGGGTATTTATTCCACTATGCTCCTAACCTAATATATTTTGTATACATTGGCAATGAGCAACAGAGTACCCTAAAAAAACTATCCATGCTCAGTCACCAATTCCAATTCATTCTAAATGTGTTCACAAGGGTCTTCATTTCCAATGGTTCAACTCCCTCATCTGCAGGCAGCAATAGTGCAATCCACTCTTTATCATTCCTGCTTCTAGTGCTACCCTCCTCCTGGCCTCTTCCTCAGCACATGTCAGCTAGAACGGACACACACATGCACTCCCAAGTGTACTTTTTAAAATGCAAGCATGTTCATTTAGCTCATTAGCTGCCTTGGAGCAAGTTACTGAAAAGCCCAGTGACTGCCATTAAAAACAAACAAGTCTACCTTGAAGAAAGTGCAATTATTGGACACTGCTCCTGAAGAGACAAGGTTGGTAAAGCTTCATCTCACCTATGTTGGGTGTATTATCCTGAGAAGGAGGGACCAGCCCTTGAAAAAAAGACGTCATGCTGGGAAAGGTGAAGGGTCATCTAAATAGAGAAAGATCTTCCACAAGATGAATTGGCGCAGTGACTAACCGTGGCTTGTGTATGTCAGGGATCATGGGACCGTGCCAGCAGGGCAAGATTCAGATCTGCTGTTCACAGAGTCGCTATGAGTCGTAGTCAGCTTGATGGCACCAAACAACACAAAACAATGGTCAGCTGGTGGGATCCACAGCTGTTCCACAAGATGAAGCAAGCTATTCCCATTCAGTTTTGTACACTTGGAAACATGGAGGATGGCCATTAGCCAGCGTCAACTTAGCTGCAGTAGTTTGGGTTTGTTAATGACTTAGAATGCATTATTTCCTTTGCCATCTCTAGGAATAGAAAAGTAAACAGGTAGTTCTTTCCTTCCAGAAACACATGGTCCATTGAGGGAAGGAGGCATTTCAACCATGTCGTAGGAAAGAAACAATTTCAGCATGTTTATGTGGCAAAGGCTATAATAGGGATATATTAGGTATAATATAACCACTCAGTCCTACAACTGACTTTTAAACTGGTCACTTCTCTAGAATCATTCCATTTGGCCATGACTGTCTTACAGTTGTTGTTGTTATGTGCCATCAAGTTGCCTACAATTCATAGTGACCCTATGTACAACAGCTCTGAAGCCTGCCCTGTCCTGAGCCAGTCTCACAACTGACACATCTATCGCCATTGCCCCAGTTACTGTGTCAATCCATCTCATCTGGGATCTTCCTCTCCTGCACTGCCCCTCCACCCATCCAAGAATTATGTCCTTCTCGAGGGGTATCTCTTGGCCCCGTGCCCAAAGTATGTGAGACAGAACTTCTCCAGAGTCAACCATTTTGAATAATATTGCATGAGTTCCTTGTTTTTTAATGCAGCATAGTATTCCATTGTGCGAATATACCACAGCTTCTCTAGCCATTCATTTGTTGATGGGCACTTAGGTTGTTTCCAACTCCTTGCTATTGTGAACAAAGCTGCAATAAACATGGGTGTGCATATATCTGCTTGGATGTCAGCTATGGTCTCTTCAGGGTATATTCCCAGTAGTGGAATTGCTGGGTCAAATGGTATCTCTATTTGCAACTTTTTGAGAAAGCGCCATACTGCTTTCCACAGGGGTTGTACCATTTTACACTGCCACCAACAGTGAATCAGGGTTCCAGTTTCTCCATAACCTCGCCAGCATTTGTTGCTTGATGTTCTGTTAAATTTTGCTATTTTGACTGGGGTGAGATGATATATCATAGTTGTTTTAATTTGCATCTCTCTTAGGGCTAGGGATTTTGAGCATTTCTTCATGTGCTTGTTAGCCATCTGAATGTTGTCTTCGGTGAAGTGCCTGTTCATATCCTGTGCCCATTTTTCTATTGGATTATTTACCTTTATCTTGTTGTGGTGCTCAAGTATTTCATAAATTCTGGATATAAGTCCCTTATCTGATATGTTATTACTGAATACTTTTTTCCAGTCAGTGGCTTCCCTTTTTACCCTACTGGAGAAGTTTTTGGATGTGCATAGGGATTTGAGTCTTAGAAGATCCCATTCATCTATGTTATCTTCTCCTGGTTGTAGGTTTTCCAGGTAGCTCACTGGTGGAGCACGGTGGCTCACGTGCCGCGGCTTTCTGGTTTGTGGTTCATTACTGCTACCAAGAGACAGAACTTCAAAATTCTAGATTCCAAGGAGAAACTTTGTTTCACCTTCTCTTCTCCAAGACAGATTTATTTGTTTACTTGGTGATCCATGATATGTCCAAGACCCCTCAAGCACCACAACTCAAAGTCACCAATTCTCCTTCTGTCATCCTTAGTAATTGCCCAGCTTTCTGATGCATAGCAAATAATTGTGAAGACCATGCCCTGGATCAGGTGCACCTTAGTCTCTAGACTAACATCGTCTAGTACTCTGGAGAGGTCTCTCACAGCAGTGTAATTTTCCCAGTGCAATTTGTCTTTTGATTTCCTGACTTCTGGTGTCAAGAATAATGACTATGGAGCTGAGCAAGCTAAAGCTGTTAACAACCTCAGTCTATTCTCCATCCATTATGGTGCTGCCGATTGGTGAAAATCTTTGCCTTTTTGATGTTGAGCTTCAATCCATATTGAAGACTACAGTATTTAACCTGCTGCAGCAGTGCTTCTTGTCCTCCTCAATGTCAGTAAACTAGGTTTTGTCATCTGCTTAACATAGGTTGTTGATGAGCCTTCCACCAATCCTGATGCCACATTCCTCCACATGAAGCCCAGCTTCCCAAATGATCTGTTCTGCATATAGACTGAAAAGGTGTAGAGACAGAATGCATCACTGATGCCCTCCTTTCGTAGTCTTGAACCATGCAGTTTCCTTGCTCTGTTCTGTGGACTGGCTTCACATGAGCACAATCAAGTATGGGCACTGAAGTGGAAAAGAATATAATCAAAGCATGTATCCAAGAACTTGAATGAATATAGTTAGCAATTATTGTTGTGTGTAGTCGAGTTATAAACAACCCATAGCTGACCCTTCAGCATGTTTTCAGAGGCAATTAATTGCATGGGAGGAGATTGTCCATCCTTCTCCTGTTAGAGCAGCTGCATGCCTTTGGGATTGGACTAGTTTCTTACCACTAAGCCACCAGAACTCCCTATATCACGAAGTGATTTCATGAACTGCTATTGGGCCATCCCATAGCGGTGAAGGAATGAGTTCAAGCTGCACTGAAGGGATTGGCAAAAAATAAGACCCTAGGGATCAATGGGATACCAATTGACATGGTTCAACAAACAGATGCAGCTCTGGATGTGTTCACTAGGCTATGCCAGCAAATTTGGAAGACAGCTACTTTGCCAACAAACAGGAGATGATGTGTATTTTTCTTTTCTTGTCCCCCAAAAAAGGTAACCAAAGACAATGTGGATGTTATTGAACAATATAGTTAATAGCACATGTAAGTAAAATCTTGCTGAAGATTATTTTTTAATGGCTAGAACAATATATCAACAGAAAATTGTCACATATTCAGGCTGCATTTAGAAGAGATTATGGCACCTGGGATATCATTGCTGATGTTAGATGGAGATTGGCTGAAAACAGGGAGTACCAGAAAAACCTCTACATGTGCTTTTCGGTTTTGTTTTTGTTTTTTTGTCTATGCAAAGGCATTTGATGGTGTGAACCATAAAATTTTGGATAATATTGAGAAGAACGGGAATCCCAAACACTTCACTGTGCTCCTGACAAACTTAGACCTAAAAGAAGAAACTGTTGTCTGAACAAAGTGGAGCAACACTGCATGTTTTAAAATCAAGAAAGGCATGCCGCAGGGCTCCATCCTTTCTCCATACCTGGTCAGTCTCTATGCCAAACAAATCATTCAAGAAGCTGGACTTTTTGAAGCAGAATGAGGCACCAGGGTCAGAGGAAGATTCTTTAATAACAAGAGTTATGCAAATGACACAACTTTACTTGCTGGCACAGTCTTTAAGAGGAGGACTTGAAGCACCTATTGTAAAAGATCAAGGACTAAGTGCAATAATGAATGAATGAAAACCCTAAGTCTCTGTAAACTTTCATTAAAATTAAAAATAAATTTTAAAAAAAGATCAAGGACTACAGTCTTCAATATGTATTACATCTTGTTGTTGTTGTTGATTGCTGTCAAGTCACACATGACTCATGGCAACTCCATGAACAAAAGACTTGAGGCCTTTCTTTGAATATTGTTTCTCCAAGTTCATAGTTTCCAGAGGAATGTGGTTTAGGAAGTGGATGCCACACCTGCTTCCCAACCTGTCTTAAAACCGGGAGCTCCACCAAAACTGTCCACCATGCACAGTCATTATGGCATTTGAGACCCCAATGGTACAAGGTTCAGCGTCACAGCAAACCCAGATTACCTCAGCACAGCAAATTGACAGAAGAGTGCTGTGCAACTTAGAAGAATGTTCCTCCAAAATATCATAACAAAGGATTAAAAGATAATCCCTCAAACCTGCATTATTAAATATAAGGGCCCTTCAGAAGGTTTTGTCGACTCTAAACAAGAGGCTTTAATAATAATAATACTAAAACATTCCATAACGACCCTCAACCAAAACAAGAGAGCCCCATCTTACAGAGTTCAAAATGGAGACAAGGGCTTGGCCTTAAATGCAAGTGTCCTCCTGGAGGTCATGTTGACTCTAAACAAGAGACTTAAACAATGAAACAATCTACATAGACCCTCAACCAAAACAAGAGTGCCATCATACAGAGTCAAGCCAGTGGAAGTCCAAAATGGAAGACAAGGGCTTGGCAATATATGTCATTGTTGTTGTTGTTGTTAAGTGCCATCTAGTACTGACCCCATAAGCAAAAGACTTTAACCTTGTTCTATAACTATTCTCCTTTCTCTAAGTTCATATAATTTCCACAACATGTTTAGGAAGTGGATACCACTCCTGCTTTCAAGTCTATCTTAATCTGTTAGCTAACCAGATATTGTCAACCGTATGCAGCCACTTTATGGCACTTGACAGACCAATGGCACGACGTTCAGTATCACAGGAATCCAAAGTTACCTCAATACAGAGAAATGACAGAAAATTGCTTTACCACTTAGGAGTGTTCATTTCAAAAACAATGACAAACAGCAGGCCCGCTCTGACTTCACGAATGGGCTCGAGTGTGGCAGAGATGATGAGGACGGCACAGGATAGGGCAGGGTTCAGAGCTGACATTCATAGGATTGCTAGGAGCCGTACTCAACTCAAGGGCACCTAACAAAACAACAACAACAATATACTGTTTTGTTATTATGTCTTGCTGAGTTGGAACCACTCACAGATGACCCTCCAGCAGGTTTTTAGAAGCTGTAAATCGTACGAGGAGGAAATTACCCATCTTTCTAAGGAGCGGTTGGTGGATTCAAATTGCACACCTTTGGGTTGGCCGTACAATTCCTTACCCACTAGGCCTCCAGAGCTTCCTATCATCTTATATTAATGAAATAAAAGAGAGATAGTAGAAATAAATATGTTGCATTTATTTGTCCCTGGTAAATATTTTCTCATTTCTACCCAGCAAAGAAAGCGTTCAGATCTGAATATGACATCATGTCTAGGAAAGAAGTTTCAATTTCTGGATCTGCCACTTCTAGCTGTACAATCCATCTCATAAACTGTTCTGAGGATTGAGTGACATAATGAAATCATGTCACATGCTGCCAGGCCTATAGTTGGTGCTAGATAAAAGCAGAGGTATTTATTCTTGGTTTACAGGATCATCAAGATTCTGTAAAACTTCATGTGTTGACTCCCAGTGTTAGAGGCTGTGCATCAATTTCAAACCTGGTAATAAACCTTCCAAAGTTTTAATAATCACTCCAGTCACCATCTGCATCTGCTTCTCCTTAATTTCCAGTTTTTCAAGGTCCAAACTTCAGGCCTGGGAAGGTTAACAAACCAGCATCGCCACCTTGAGGACGTTGAAGAGAATCTGGGTAAAAAAGCAATTATATGGTCCCAGATCAACCAACTCAGCTGTTTCACACTGGTGCTAACAAGGCCCAGTTCACAGGTTCATTCCCAAAGGGGCCAATTAGCCTTACACCGAGACACACTTCGGAGCACAGCCCCAGCCTCCAAACTTGGCCCCTAGTCCCCACATATGGGACTGGTACTTAGAAAGTACATTCACCACTCCAATCACATTTTTCATAATTTCTTAACATTTCCTTTAAAAGCCAACATAAGACAATGTTGAATAAACAGAAATGGACAAAGCCTGCCCCTTACTCTTAAGAGATCTTCCGTCAACAGCATTGTTTTCCAAAAGGATTTCTGAGACATTATTAAGAATGATGAAATTAAACGGCTCCATAGTGTTTATTCGTTTGGGATATACAGCGGGGTTCATGGAAGGCAGTCGGGGGTTTTAGGCTTCTCAGAGCCTTTCTTCTAATAGCATGCACTCTTCATTTTCTAAGCAGGCGCATAGGGTGCAATGTCTCCCAGATCTGAACGGCGATAGATACTCCCTCCTCCCTTTTTAAAGAAGAGCGATGAATCTGCGAGCCAGACAATGGCTGCTTCCACTGGAACATCTATTTTAAGAAGCAACTCAGCCATGAGGAAAGGTTCACAGTCGACGGCTAAGTGGAAAAAGAAGCAGACCATGGAACAATATTCCATTTTCAAAAAAAATAGAACATAGATGTACCCGTAATAGAGGAAAAACCAAGGAAAGACATGACCAAAATGTATATAGTGGTAATTTTGATTTGTTTCTGCAACGGTTGTTCTTTGGTTTTCTGTTCCATGTCTGTGTTTTCTGCAGTGACCATATATGTAAATAAAAAAAATCAAAATGCAAAGCACCTGTTCTAGGACCATACACCATTTTCATTTGGTATTTATTTTAGAATACTGTAAGAACTAACAGTTACTGGAGTCTAAGTGCACAGCACAAGATTTACCAAGGTTTTGTTTTGCTTTTTTAATGTCATATCTCTCAAAGATGCATTGGTATCAAGCCGCATGGCTGACTCTCCAGCAGGTTGGCATGGGAAGAGATTGCCCATCATTCTCCTGAGGAGCTAACTGGTGGACTCCAACCACCAGTGAAACACCACCTTTGGGTTGGTAATGCAGGTTGTCTCTGATGAAAAGTAGAAGAAACAAAACTAAACCTGGTAGAGTCAGAATTTGAGCCCACTCCATACCTCTGATTCAACTAGGACATCCACACAACACATAACATAAAGGGGGATCACGATGCTGCTCTTCCAGAGAGAGGGGCTACTGTTCTGTTAGGTGACGTCAAGCTGGTTCTGACTCACAGAGAGACCAAGCACACGTGCAGCCTCACAGTGGCACCATGGGGGAGCCCAGTGTTGTAGCCACTGTGTCAGTTCCTCTGATGGAAGGGCTTTCTGTTGTCACTGAGCCTCTACTTTACAGGCAGGATGTCCTTCTCCAGGAACGGTCCCTCTCAATAATGTGTCCAAAGTAAAAGAGACCAAGTCTCATCAGCCTCACTTCAAAGGAGCATTCTGGCAGTGGTTCTTCAAAGACAGATTTGTTCTTTTTGCTAGCAGGCCGCGGTTTATTCAACACTCTTCATCAACACTACAATGTAATATATAAATACTACTTTGATCTTCCTTATTCATTGTCCAACTTTCACAAGTATATGAGGCAGGTTAAAATACCGTCGCTTCAGTTCAGCTGGACCTTTGCCCTCAAAGTGCAATCTTTGTGGTCTAACATTTTAAAGAGATCTTTGACAGCAGATTCGCCCAATTTGTCATCTGATTCTTTGACTGCTATTTCCATAGGTGTTGATGGTAGATCCAAGTGAAATTATATCCTTGACAACTTTAGTCTTTTTTCCACTTACTTGGATGCCTCCTCCATCACATTTTGCCCATAGAATTCTTCAATATCACAACCTGAGGTTGGAGGGGTTTTTTATTGTTTTTCTCAGCTTGAGAAATGACAAAATATCTGTCTCTTTTCGTTTTCTAATCCTGGATCCTTCCATTATTTTGTTCTAATACTTCAGTTTGTCTTCTCAAATCCACTCTTTGAAATCTCTGGCGCAGCTCTCATTTTTCCTTTTAGCTACTCTATTAAAGAACAAGTTTCACTATGTCTTCTGACACCAATTGTGTTCTTTTCTTTCTTTCCTGCCTTTTTAATGACCTTTTGCTTTCTTCATGTGTGATATCCTGGTCTTCAATCATTCTCGAGACGATCTCTAAATTAAGTTGGGATATACTCAGTTTGATTTTGTTCTGATGGACTTGTTTTAATTTTCTTCAGCATCAATATAAAGTTGCATTTGCACAATTGATGGTCTGTTCCATAACCATGGATCAAAGCCTCAGGCTTGTTTTGACGGATGAGTGTGAGCTTCTCCATTGTCACTTTCTTTTTCTTTCTTAGCAACTTTTTACTGTGACTTAAATGAACACAGAGAAAATTGGTATTCTTATTCGGCCACTTACACATATTTTGTTAAATGACATTGATTACAGTCCCCTAATTATTTTGAAGATTTTTTTCAAAATGTTACTGTGATTTGAGTGCAAATTTACAAAACAAATGGGTTTTCCATTCAACTATTCGTATATATTTTGCTTTATGACATTAAGTGCAATACCCACAATGTAACTGCACTCTCGCTACTTTCTCTGTGGGTCTCATTTCCATTACTTCTTCTGTCCTTTCTCATCCTGTCTTTTGATCTCTGTCCATGCTTTTTAATTTTATGTAATTGATTGTTCTAAAGAGTGAATACCTCCCTGTCTACCTGAAAGTTGAGTCTAGGAATTTTGTTCCATGTTGAAAAGCGTGCTAAGGATCTTAGCCACAGAGGTTCCATCCATCTCTACTGGACACAGGCCATTTTTCGGCTTTAGAGTTTTGTTGCGCATTTTCACCCACTTTATCCAGAACTTTCTACTGTGATTCCTTTCACAGAGTGGTCAGCAGTTCCACCGTCTCTTTCTATAGATGTAGTTGGTTTGATCCCTGTGTATTCCACTGGGAAAGGACCATGTAAGTAATCACTGTTCATGTTGTCAAAAAGAGGTATTCATAATAAGTCCCTGGTCTTGCACAGTTCTGTACATCATATAAAGCATCGTTTCTATCATCAAAGCCGTGTCTTCCTATTACTGGTTCTTTGTTTCCAACACCAGGACTTATCAATATATTTTTATTGCATGTTCAATCCATTTCAGACTATAGACATTCATAAAAATCTTTCATTTGAAGGGGAGCTCTGGTGGCCTAGTGGAAAGGAGCTGAAACTACAATCCCAGAGGCGCACGGTTCGAATCCACCAGATGCTCTGCGGAGGAAGGAGGGACAATCTCCTCCTGTACCAGTCAGATCTGATTTGACGGTACACTCACATAAAAACAATAAAATAAAATTTTAAAAAAATCTTTCATTTGAATAATTGTTGTATTGTTAGTCTTCCTCTAAGACCTAAGAATATTATCTCCTCTCTGACAGCATGGCCCTGCAGGACAGCGCTTGAAATGTTCTTGACGACAAATGCCTTTTCAATTTGTCATTCCCATAGTACAGCATGCTTCTGCAATTCAAAGTGTCTGATACCAGTACATTTTAGTTCTCCAATGCCTAAGACAAGGCATGACCCACTGCATGTTGGACTGCTAGCCAGGAAGTTGGTGATTCAAGTCTACCAGCTGCTTCATGGCAGTGTCTTCCCATAAAGATTTACAGACTTAAAAATTAGCAAAAAAAAAACCTCATCATGTCAGAACTAACTACAGCTGATGCTGCAGTGGGTTTTTAGAGGTTGTAAACTGCAAAGGAAGAGACTGCCCATCTGTTTCCCATGGAACCATTGATAGATTCCCTAGGAAATTGATAAAGGGTCTAAACAGCCTAACTCACGGACAGTGGATGGGTTGGTTAATGCCTAGGATATCAATCTTTATGTATTATATTTCATATCTTATGACTTCCAATTTTCTTTAATTCGTACTTAATATATTGCACATTCTCTTTTCTAATGGATGTTTGCATCTTTTTTCCCCTCTCAGTTTTAAAGTCATGCCAAATCAATAAGTAGAGGTTCCAAGAGTTTTATTCCATACATCATTAAGGTCAACTCCACTTTGAGGAAACAGTTCTTTCTCTGTAATATTCCTAGTATCTTCCAACAAGAGGGGCTCATGTTTTCAACACAATATTAGGCAATGTCCTGTAGCCATACATAAGTTTTCACTGCCCTTATTTTTCAGAAGTACATTGCCAAGTCCTTCTTCCCTGTCTGTCATAGTCTAGAAGCTCTGCTGAAATTGATGCACCATGGTGATCCTGCTAATGTTTGAAATAGCGATGGCAAGGCTTCCACTCAAGTCACCGTGGCCCAGCAAATGGACAGACACATACAGAACATAAAGAGCAGAATGATTCCAGGTCTTCAGAGACAGAGGCTCTCAGAGGGCAATCATGAGAAACCTTTGTGACAGCATTACTAGTTGCCTTTTATTAAAAACTCACTGGAAGAGAGCTCTGATGGCCTCGAAGCAAGAAGCCGTGCTGCAATCCCAAAGGCATGTGGTTCGAACCCACCAGATACTCCGCTGGAGAAGGAGAGGCAATCTTCTCTGTACCAGTCTGATCCGATTCAAAAGTATACACGTACACACACACTCAGTCAACCCATACATACATACATAAAAGTTTACTGGGTCTAAGTGTTTTGATTGATACACACACACACACAAGTAAATATTCCCTGAGTTCTCCCGGTTCTTTAAGAACTCGCTTCTACAGTCCTGCTCAGTCCATCTCTCTCACCTTTCTCCCTCACTGATCACCGAAATCTCCAAAGACTGTTTATTTCACCCACTGTATTGGACAAAACAGTTCATCTGTCTCTGACTGCTCTCTGTTCCCACTTGGCTATGATCCCACCTTGTTGTATCCAAAGACCATTAGCACGAGCTGTTAAGCAGTTGTACCCTTCCAGTCATATGCTAGCATACCTGTTCTTGCTCCTTCTCCATCATGTGGAGAAAAATTTATTTCTTCCCTAGTATGTAGCATGACTAATCCCCTTAACATACAGAAATGGCTAAAATCAGTTTTGGTTTAAAATACTCTTTACTTTCTATTTGCTCACTCACTCATTGCCATCTGGTTGGAACCAATGGTTGACCATCTGGAGGGCTTCTCGAGGCTATGAACGGCATAGGAGAAGGCTGCCTCACTGGTGGATTCAAACCATCAAAGAGGCACTGTCTTTGGGTCAACAGTGCAACTCCCTAATGACTATGTGTTATTAAGGGAGATTCTTTCATAAACTCCATGTTAGAGACGAAGAAACTGAGGTCTGGTAAGAACTCAGGTAAATAGTGAGGCTACTATTTGAACCCAGACTGGATTGATTCCACAAGTCACATGACTACAGTTTAAAAGAGAAACATTCCAAGTGCAAGATAGACACAAAAATAGATGCCCTCCAACAATGAATGACTGGAAATCCTAAGTCTCTGTAAACTTTCATTAAAATTCATGAAACAAAATAAAAAACATATAAATACTATTAAAAATAGATGCCCTCACCTCAAGGAAAAGGCTTTTATTGTATTAAAAATGAGTCAGAAAATCAAAAGGGCCAAACTTGTTCAACATTTCTTAAGCTCAAGGAACTGAAGAACAGATTCAAACCTCAAGTTGCTATAATCAAGGATGCTTTAGGCAGAATATTGAATGATCCAGGAAGTATTAAAAGAAGATGGAAAAAATATACTGAGTCACTGTATCAAAAAGAATTGGCAAACACACAATAATTTCATGAAACAACATATGAGTAAGAGCATATGGTGATGAGGAAGAAGTTCAAGCTGCTTTGAAGGAAATAGCAAAAAATAAGGCCCCAGGAATAGATGGTATACCAATTGACGTATTTCAGCTAACAGATGCTGCCGTGGACGTGCTCACTAAGTTGTGTCAAGAAATCTAGAAAATACCCATTAGGCAACTGACTGGAAGAGATCTATATTTGTTCCCATCCCAAAGAAGGGTGACCCAACAGAGTGTGGAAATTATAGAACAGTATCATTGATTTCACATGCAAGCAAGATTCTAGTGAAGATTATCCAAAAATGACTGGAACAGCACATCAGCAGAGAACTGCCAGAAGTCCAGCCTGGGTTTAGAAGGGGTCGTGGTACTAGGGATATTGTAGCTGATGTTAGATGGATCTTAGCTGAAAGCAGGGAATACCAGAAGAATGTCTATCTGTGTTTCATTGATTATGCAAAGGCATTTGACTGCGTGGATAATAACAAACTGTGGCTGACTCTGAGAATGGGAATCCCAGAACACTTGATTGTGCTAATGCGAAACCTATACTTGGACCAAGAGGCAGTCATCAGAACAGAGCAGGGTAACACTGCATGGTTCAAAATCAGGAAAGGTGTACACCAGGGGTGTGTCCTATCTCCATACCTTGTCAACCTGTATGCAGGACAGATTATCTGAGAGGCTGGGCTATATCAGAAGTGTGGCATCAGGATTGGTGGAAGATCTGCATTATGCAGATGACACAACCCTGCTGGCTCAAACTGAGGAGGACCCGAAATGCTTGCTGCAGAGGGTCAAGGACTGCAGCCTTCAGTATGGATTGAGGCTCAATGTCAAGAAGACAAAGATTCTCACCACTGGGCCAATTGGTAGCATCAGAATGGATGGTGAAGAGATTGAGATTGTTAACAACTTTAGTCTGCTTGGCTCCATGGTCAACACTCTTGGCACCAGTAGCCAGGAAATAAAATATATATATATTGCAATGGGGAAGTCTGCTGTTAGGGACCTCTCCAAAGTACTGAAGAGCAATGGTTTCATGATGGAGACTAAGGTGTGTCTGATAAAGGCCATGGTCTTTGCAATCACTTGTTATCTGTGCAATCACTTGTTATGCATCAGAGAGTTGGATAACGACTAGGAAAGATAGAAGGAGAATTGTTGCCTTTGAGCTGTGGTGCTGGAGAAGAGTATTGAATGTACCATGGACTGCTAAGAAAACAAACAGATTCATACTGGAGAGGGTTAAATCAGGCTACTCCTTGGAGGCAAGGATTCTGGGGCTTCGTCTGACATACTTTGGACATGTTGTAAGGAGGGACAGGTCCTTGGAGAGGGACATCATGCTTGAGAGGGTAGAGGGACAGCGCAGGAGGGGAAGACCCTCTATGATGTGGATTGATTCAGTGACTGGGGACAGGTGTGTTGGAGATGGTGCCATTGGCACAGGACAGAGCAGAGTTTAGGGCTGTTGTACATAGGATCGCTATGAGTCACAAGTGACTCGACAGCACATAACAACAACAAATTTCTTCATTATAAATGAAAACAGACTAGTTAGCATAGGCCCTTGATGGGGTGGGGGGGGGAACCACAAAACGCCCCACAATCATTTACTATTCGGGTCAAGAATATGTGGACCCACACACTGATAATGATTTATCTAATTGCTTACCTCACCAATAACCATTATTTTCATTAAGTGTGGTCAATGGAGTCTATTTCAACTTAGTGACACCTTATGACAGAGAAGACCTGGCCTAGTGGAAATTTCTATAATCGCTACGAGATGAAACCACACAGCCCTCTCATACAGTGTTTAACCACTGTGTCACTAGGGCTCCTGACAGTAGTAACTCTGGTAGAAAGACGCCTCACCCTCTTTTTTAAGAGCCAGGCAATTATTCACGTCAGAAAACCAGTTCTTTAGATTAAACCTTTTTCTTTTCTTTCTCTCCTTTCCTTCCTTCCTTCCTTCCTTCCTTCCTTCCTTCCTTCCTTCCTTCCTTCCTTCCTACCTACCTACCTACCTAGCATGAGAAGTATTTTTCTTGCCTTCCTTGAATCTGGAAGATCATTACTAGACTCTTTCTTTCACTGGATGGTATATTTTCCTCTGCCTAAAATCCCAGACTCCTGTAAAGTTGAACAACCTAATATTCTGTCATTCCACTGTCTTCCAGGTGAGCCTGCGGCTGAACGTTCCCCATGCTGGGCCGGGAGGGCTGACAGGGCTTGGGGCAGAAGGCATTGCAGGCAATCTCAGGCAATACGGATTCTTCATTACGTCTGTAAAATGCCACTAGCACCTTTGACCGAAATGTTAGTGCAGCACAACTTTGACATCTTATGATTTAGTTGGAGTTTGAGTTGCTGTGAGTTGATTAGGGTCCAAAAAATAAATCTTTTCTATTGCCAGGAAGGGGTTACAGTTGCACAACTGAAATACCAGCCCTTTGGAAAAGCTATCAAATTCAGTCATGCAGTTGTGTAATATTGTCACCCAAAGTACTTCTTAGATGCCTAGTTGTTCAAAGCACAGTACAGAGTGAATTAAATGGACTCAATCTATTATGTGAGACATTTTGCATGACAGGGTATACATTTCTGGTGCTGGTAGTATGAGAAGTTCAGATAGATGCCGCAGTGCCCTTGTCAGAGGCCAGTATGGGATATTATAACCAAAACCTACAGCCATGAAGATGAGTTCTGCATACGGTGACCCTACAAGACAGGGTGGAACTACTCTTCTGTAGGGTTTATGAGGTAGAAGTGTGGTGTTAATAAGAGAAACACACACACCAAAAGAGGACTTATAAGAGAATTCTCTCTTCTGCACAATTTTTCTGTAAATACAGAACATTGATCAAATACCAATTCAATTTTTAAAAAGCAGATGTGTGTGTGACATTTTATTAAAAATCCAGTCCCCTTCAATCCTTGACCATCTGGATAAATACCACTGTCTATGTGCTTTAATTCTTAATTTTTTTTTCCTTATGGCCCTGTTCCAATGGGCCAAATAATTCTGTCATGTCAATCTTCAAAATAGATCTTATATCTAATTTCTCTCTACCCCCATTTTGCCCATTACAACTACCATTTCTTGTTTGACCTACTCCAACGCCTCCCCCCCCCGGCTGCAGGAGAAGGTCAACCCCAATACTGGTCATAGAGAGCGGGGTGCAAGAGGTGGACACGTGAACTGATCCGAGCAGGTCAGGGTTGTTCCTTTCGCTTTTCTGATTGGAGGTAAGTGGGGCTTTTTCTCAGTCACAGAGCTCTGGGAATGGCATTTCATCACGATCTGCCATTGTGCTTCCTGATACACAAAGAAAGCAAAAGAATAAAAAGCACCATTATTACTTTTCACTGCTCTGACTCAATGTGAGGGGTTTATGCTCCTGGTGTCGCTTCATTTCCACATTAATATGGAGGTCTTCATATTAGGTTATAAGGTTCCACTTTGGTAAGTAAACTAGTATAATAATTGGGGGGGGAGGGATATGAAGGTCTTCCTTCCCATCTGACAGGTGAGGAAGGCAAGACTCAGAAAAAATGAAAGAAGTTGCTCAAAGTTACATAAATGAATTTCTGACTGAATTTCTGACTTCAGAGCCCATACCCACAATCCTTATTCTCTCAGGGTTTGGTGATGGATGTCTTTCTACCCGTCATATACACCAAATG
>NW_006399779.1:12261554-12263223 GCF_000299155.1 Elephantulus edwardii
CTAGGTAAGATTTGAAAAATTTATTTTATGTGAACAAAAATACATAAATGAATCTTAAAATTCTTTCAAATAGAAATAATGAGGCTAATTTTTAGTAAAATATTTCGTTAATAATATGCCCCGAAATTCACTGTTGTCAAGTCAATTCCAAATGATAGTGACCCTATAGAACAGGGTTGAATTGCTCCATGGGGGTTTTAGGTTGTAAATCTTTATAGATGCCAACTGCTTTATCTTTCTCCTGGAGGCTGGTAGGTTTGAACTGGTAACTTTTCAGTTAATATCTGAGTGCTTTAACATCTGTGCCATTAATACACCAGAAGTATGCAAATGTTCCTGACACTTTATGCCTCCGTTCTAGTTGAGCTTTGTGTGGGGTTTTGGGTCTTTTTTCAATTTGGTTTTCTGAGTGTTGTTTTTTTAATAACTCTCAGGTACCCTCTAGTGGTTGAGATGAAGAACAACACTTCGGTGTCAAAGGAAACAGTTTCTCGACTCTTCATGACTCCAAAATTAAGTAAAATGCACACTTCTAGGTATACATGCAGAATCTAAGAGTTAACAGTAATGCCTAAGAAAGTCTCCGTGCATTTATAGTCACAGATGATGTTTGCTAGTAAATATATTAATGTTAAAAAGTGCTTAGTGTGTCAGTTTAATTTTATCACTACTGAAAATTCTGATGGGTGGTCTAATAAGTAAAGAGCTGGTCTGCCAACCCTAAAACAGTGGTTTCAATCCACCAGCTGCTCCAGGGCTGGGCAATCTCCTCCGTGTGATTTACAGCCTCTGAAAAGCCACTGGAGGGGCAGCTGTGAGTCAGTTCCAGCTCAATGGTCACAACAGCAGCCACTGGAACATTTCCTTTTACCATCTTCTTTCGAAATAAGAGAAAACAATTACTCAATGATCTTAATCACCTTAAATATGCCATTAAAGAGTCTTTCAAAGACTTTGGGGATAAGTTAAAGACTATTAACCTCCTCTAAATAAAAAGAATTATAAAAGAAACACTATCATTGAGAACGACATGGAGAAGATGAACATTTGCAAAAAGTATTCTGACCTGTTCGTGATTAGAGGAAGGGGCATATTCCTAGTGGAGAGTTACTTGTGAAGACTAATTCACTAACCTCGGTTTATTTTGGGGTTTTTACACACAGGCACGCGAGCGCTCACACACACACACTCAGCTCGTGCATTTCTGATGAATTGCCTTTTGGTGCTGCTTGGTTAAAGGGAGCAAGTGCCTTGGACACCGCAGCTCAAATTCGTTTCTGTCCAGTCACATGTGACTCATAGCTGACTCTCCAGTGGGTTTACAGAGGTTTATAAATCATTTGTAAGACTTCCCATCTTGAGTTGGTGAATTCAGCCCACCAGAGAAGCATTTCCTGTGGGTTAGGTGTTCAACTCCCCACAGCCTGTGCCACCAGAATTCTATGACAGCACCGCTGTGGACAGCCCAGGTCATTAGTGTGAATTTAAATTGTCTATATTTCATTTCAGGAAGAGTGCAAACGGTCATTGCAAAGACAGAAGAGGAACAAAAGACCAAAATTGATGTCAGAGGAGACTCTGAAAATTGCACTGAAGCGCAGAGAAGCCAAAGCACAGGGAAGAATTCAAGATACTAAAGAGTTGAATAGAAGATTTCAAAAGGCAGCAC
>NW_006399779.1:12265043-12286898 GCF_000299155.1 Elephantulus edwardii
ACAACAACATATTTCATTTACGTAAAATTGCTTGCACATGTATCCTTGTTCACGAACAGTTCCTGAGTGAGCTAGCTAGTTAAGACACTCATAGTAAACACACAGACGTCATCAACATTTTTGTTCGTTTTCTGTTTTCTTTTGTCTGGTATGGTAGCAGCAGAAAATAGGAACTTGAACTTTCAAAGTAATAATATCTCTAATATTTTTCTTTATGACAATACATGTGTTTAACTCTTATGATCAGAAATAATGTATATATGTACAGAGAGCTCTGGTGGCATAGCCAACTATGCTACCAATCTAAAGGCTGTGAGGATCTTAGGTGGTTTGAATCTTCAAGCAGTTTCATGAAAGAAAAATGGACAATCTCCTCCCATTGGGATTTACAGCCTTAGTTATGAGTCAGAAGTGGCCCAAAAGTCGTGAGATAGTGTATGCACGTATATTGTTGTCATGCATTGATGAGGCAGAGCTGACTCCTAGCTGACCCTCCAGTAGGTTTTCAGGAGCTACAAATTGCATGGAAGGAGATTGTGTATCTTTCTCCTGTGAAGCAGCTGGTGATTGAAACAGCATGCCAGTGCAACAATGAATGAATGGAAATCCAAAATCTCTGTAAATGTTTATTTAAATTAATAAAGTAAAATAAAAAAAAGAAAAGAAACAGCGTGCCTTGGGTTGGCAGGACAACTCCTTACCACTAAGCCACCAGAGCTCAGGGTGTGTGTGTCTTATTTTTTAATTAAAACCGCGAAACCAAACTAGTTGCTGTGACATCAATTCTAACTCATGGTGACTCCACATGTCTAAATAGAACTGCACTCCATGTGGTTTTCAATGGCTATGATCATTCGATACTGATGCCTAAGGTATTGATATTTTTGTGTCCCATTTTACTTTTGATGACTTCTAACCTTCCTATATTTATGCTCTATACACTTTATGATCCAATTTCAATGGATATTTACAGCTGTTTTAGGGTTTTTTGAGTCATGCCACATCAGCCAAAAAAAAAATTCCACAAAACTTCACTTTATTCCCATCATTAAGGCAGACTCCCCTCGGAGGAGACGGCTCTCCCACACTTGTTATTTGAGCACCTCCCAATCTAATGGGCTCCTCTCCCAACATTAAGCCACATGCTTTGCTGCTGGTCACGGGATTTTGTTGGCGAGTTTTATCAGCATATCACCAATTCTCCCTCCTAGTCTGTTTTAGTCTGGAAACTTCTCTAAAATTTGCCCATCATGGGTGACTGTTTCAGTTTTGTAAATACCAATGCCACAACTTTCAGCATCACAGCAACATGTTGGCAACCACAGTCCAACAAACTGACAGACGAGTGGTAGAGATAGATATAGGCTCTGGGTATGTTAAAATGTGATATCCTATAAAGTTTCAGAAAGTGCTTCTATTTCTCATGACTCAGTTTTCTCATCTGCAAAATTAGGAGGATAACAGTCACCTCATAAGATAGTAATGAAGATCAAAGAATCTTGCATGCAGAATGTTTAACAATGATAACTAGTACTTTAATATAAGTGTAGTGATGTTAATCGTAATCGAGTCATTGCAATATAACAGCTTATGTATAACAGAATGAAATGGTTCCAAGTCCTAACTTATTATTGTTATTCTCACTTTATAGGTAAGAATGCTAAGCTCTTGCAACATGAAAAAATAAAATGAAACCAAACTTAAAAACAACCAGCTTGCACAGATGATGCGTAGCTGATCCTCCAGTGGGTTTTCTGAGGCTGTAAGTAGCGCAGGAGGAGATGTGCTTTCTTCTTCCCTTGGCGTCACTGGCAAATTCAAACTGTCAAACAATGCCACCTTTGGATTAGCAGCGCTGTTTTTGTTATGTGCCATCAAGTCAGCTACAACACATAGCGACTCCATGCACAATAGCTTTGAACCCTGCTCCAGCCTGAGCCAATCTCACGGTCTCTAACTCTCCTACACTCATTACCCCGGTTACTGTGTCAGTGCATCTCCTCCAGGGCCCTCCTCTCCTGAGCTGTTGCTCCTCCCTTCCAAGCATGATGTCCTTATCCAAAAATTGATCCCTCCTGGCAACATACCTAAAATATGTGAGACAGAGCCTCAAAACGATACTCTTCTGTAGCACCCCAACTCAAAGGCATCAATTCTTCTTCTATCATCTTTGGTCACTGTCCAGCTCTCTGATGCATAGTAAGTAATTGCAAAGTCCATGTGCCTGAATCAGGCACACCTTAGTCTCTAGACTGACACTGTTACTCTTCAGCACTCTGGAGAGATCCCTGAAAGAATACTTTCCTAATGTACCTTATATTTTCCTAATGCAACTTATCTTCTGATTTCCTGACTGCTGGTGCCAAGAGTGTTGGTTGTGAAATCTTGAGCACGCTGAAAGTGTTAACAATCTTAAATCTTCTCAATATATTATGGGGCTACCAATTGGCCCAATGTTGAGAATCTTTATTTTCTTGATGTTGAACTTCAACTCATATTGTTCTAGAACTTCTGAAGCAAATGTTTCAGGTCCTTCTCTATTCAGCAAGCAAAGTTGTGTCATCTGCATAATGCAGGTTGTTGATGAGTCTTCTTTCAATCCTGATGCCACATTCCTCCTCATAGATCCCAGCCTCCAGAACAATTAGTTCTAAAGATAGATAGAAAAGGTCCTGATTTTGAAACATGCAGTATTTTCTTGCTCTGTTCTTAGGACTTCTTTCTGGTTCAAGGAGAGGTTTCCCATGAGCACAATAAGGTTTTCAGGGATTCTCATTCTTCTCAAAGCTAGCCACACTTTGTTGTGATCCACAAATATTTTTGTGTAGCCAATGAAACACAAATAGACATTTCTCTACTCTCTGCTTTTGGCCAAGATCCATATAACATTGGTGATGATGTCCCTTGTGCCACGGCCTCTTCTAAACCCAGCACGCACTTCTGATAGTTCTCTGTTGATCAGCTATTCCAGTCATTTTTTTTATTATTTTCAGCAGGATTTTGCTTGCATATGATATTAGTGATGTTGATAGATAATTTCAACACTTTGTCAGATTACCTTCTCTTGGAACTGGAATAAATATGGTTCTCTTCCAGTCAGTTGGCCAAGTGGTTGTCCTTCAGATTTCTTGGCACAACCTGATGAGAAAATCCAGGGCTGTGTTTGCTGAAATATGCCAATTGAGAGAGTTCTAGTGGCCTAGTGGCAAGAAGCTGTGCTGCAATCCCGAAGGTGCAAGGTTCGAATCCACCAGATGCTCCACTGGAGAAGAGGAACAATCTCCTCCTGTGTCAGCTGGATCCCATTCAATGGTACACAACAACAAACAAAAAAAGAAAGAGTTAGGAAGAGTCATCTCCCCAAAAAAAACAAAAAAAAAAAAAAGAAAGAAATATGTTCATTGATATTCCATCAGTTCCTGGGGCCTTGTTTTTTGCCAATTTCTTCAGAGCAACTTGAGCTTCCTCCTTCATCACCAATGCCTCCTGGTCATATGTTATTTCATTAAATGCTTTTGTGTCAGCCAATTCCTTTTGGCACAGTGACTGTGTATACTCCTTCTGTCTTCTTTTGGTGCATCCTGGATCGTTCACTATTCAGACCATAGCATCCTTAAGTATTGTGACTCGAGACTTGAACTTGTTCTTCAGTTCCTTCAGCTTAAGAAATTCTAAGTGTGTTTGTCCCTTTTGATTTTCCAACACTAGGTCTTTGCAAATAACATAAAGTTGGCCACATAAACAGATAAAACAGAATTTCATATTCTCATGGAGCCCAGACTTTCTGGAACCCCTGAGAATGAATAAACCCATAAAACTACTTCTGTGAGATAAGTTTTAAACCTTAAAGAAAAAAATGTCCTGTGAAAACTTTGTAAACCAAACCATTTTGTAGCTTAACTAGTGAAGAATGTCTCCCATCAGCATTGTGCTCAGAACCTAATAATATTTGATGGATTATAGTTATGTAAGTGAAGGGAAAGGCAATGTACAAGCAGGGATTGTAGTTAGTCACTTCCATTAATCAATGGCAATTAATGTTTAATTTGAAAAACCTTCAATTTATTTAAATTTCAATTATTATTTGTAAACCTTCAATCAGACAAGATAATAAATAAAATACTATTGGATCTATATGCGATCAAACTGCAACAACAGCATGAAAGGTCATACAGGAAACTTCGGGAAAGTGAGTTTCTGTTGATGAGGAAGGGAACCAAGGGGATGAGACTACTCATGTATCTCTAAAAATGGCACTGAATGGTACATGTAGAAATTTGAATTGATGTATGTTCTTCTGTGTATATTCTGAAAAATAACAACCAAAAAAGATAATGTGAAACACAATGTATATGAACTTTGTAAGCACACCAATATAAAATGAAAAAAATTTTAAGAGAACAAAAAGAAATAAAAAATAAAGTATTAGGGACCTCTGACATTCTTCTCAGTGGCATAGCTCTGGTCTGTCCATTTGCTGTACAGAGGTAACTTGTGATTACTGTGATGCTAAACACTGTGACACTGATGTGTCAAATGTGACCATGGTTACCCATGGTGGACAGTGTTTGGTGGAATTCCCTAATTAGAACAAGTTTGGAAGCAGGAGTGGCATCCACTTCCAAAATAGCTTGCTTCCAAAGTTGTACAAGCATTCAGATCTTTCGGTAATAGGGTCTCTATCTATGACTTGATGGCACATAACAACAATAATTGGTGGTCTAGGGTCTTTCAGTAATAGGGACTCTATGAGTCATCTATGACTTGATGGCACATAACAACAATAACTGGTGGTCTAGTGACAAGAAGCCGCACTACAATCCTGAAGGTAGGCAGTTTGAATCCACTAGATGCTCTGCTGGAGAAGGAAGGGCAATCACCTCCTGTGCCAGTCGGATCTGATTCCATGGTACACAACAAGAAAGGGGGTTGGGGTTGAGTTGGAACTGACCCAAAGCTAACCCTCCAGCAGGTTTTCAGAATCGCACTGGAGGAGATTGCCCATCCTTCCTTTGTGAAGCAGCTTGTGGCCTTGAACTACATGCCTTAAAGATTGCAGTACAGCTGCTTGCCACTAAGCCACCAGAACTTCCTAAATGTAAATAATCATGTTAATTTTATGGCTGAGTTCTAAAGGAGAGATGTGGCATCAGAATTGGAGGAAGACTCATCAACAATCTGCGTTATGCAGATGACACAATGCTGCTTGCAGAATCTAAGGAGGACCTAAAGCGCTTGCTGCAGAGGGTCAAGAACTACTTCCTTAAATATAGATTCACGCACAACATCACAAAAACAAAGATTCTCACCACTGAGCCAATTGGCAGCATCATGATAGATGGTGAAGAATCTAAGACTGTTAACAGCTTCAATTTGCTTGGCTCCACAATCACCGCTCTTGGTATCAGAAGCCAGGAAATTAAAAGACTAATTATATTGCATTGGATGCTGGAGAAGAGTGCTGAATATACTATGGACTGCTAGGAGAACAAACAGGTTTGTCCTCGAGAAGGTGAAGCCGGAATTCTCCTTGGAGTCAAGGATTCTGAAGCTTCATCTGACATACTTTGGACATGTTGCAAGGAGGGATCAGTCCTTGGAGAGGAATGTCATGCTTGGGAGGGTGGTGGGACAGTGCAAGAGAGGAAGACCTTAGATGAAATGGATTGATTCACTGACTCAGGTAATGGGGGTAGTACGTGTGTCAGAGACAGTAAGATTGGCATAGGATAGAGCAGGGGTTAGGGCTGTTGTACATAGGGTTGCTATGAGTCACACATAACAACAACAAAAATACAAAGGTAATTTCAGCAAAATAAATTGCCAGCAGTTTGGTATCCTTTTTTAAGAGCTCTTTTTTTTTCCCTTAAGGAATGCTGTAATGAGCCCGGTACTTGACTGAAGAAGGGGCCTGCTGATATGCAGAACTCTTGCAGGGAGTCAGGGGACTATTTGTAGAATAAAACAAATCGTATTCTAGGAGGGAAGAGACTTTTTGTACTCCCAAACTTTTCTGAGACTTGGGAGTTAGGCTGAATGTGTGCAGTCCTATAAAGGGTCCAGAGAGAAGAAAAGTGGATCCTAGTAACGTAGAGATAGGGGGCTCATGAGTCAGCCCTAGCAATAAACCAGAAAGAAGAGGACCAGATGGGGATTCAGAGTCCTTAAAGTGCTGGGTGCCAGAATTCCTTCCTATCTATCTCCAAGGTCATTCTATCAGCTGTAAAAATGGTCCTGGGTGTAGTGGTAGTGTCATCTGACCTCTTTTCACTACGCAACTGCAAAGGAGAATTCTATCATCAGCATAAACAGCCCAAAGCTAATTCCTATGAGGTCACACATTCTTCTCTCCTGCTCTGAATCTTTCTACCATCTCTGACAACAACCAGCCCTCCCAGGATACTCATAACTTCTCCACAGTGTTGAAAAATTCCATTTAACAGCCACACAGAACTCACAGACAATACTCACAAATATAGGGCTTCTTAGGAAGTCTCTTTCTCTGTCATTGCTGTCAACTCACAGCTGACTCTCCAGAGGGTTTCTGGAAGCTGTAAATCCAATGAGAGGAGAATGCTCATCTTTTTCCTTCAGAGTCCCTGGTGGCTTCAGACTGCCAGAGAGGTACTGCCTGTGGGACAGCAATGTAACACTCCCTTCACACCAGAGCTCTTTATTAGGAGGGTTGTGATTTTGCACCATCAAGCTGGGCCCAACTCATCGCTGATTCTCAAGCAGGTTTTCAGAGGCAGTTAATTAATTACACAGGAGGAAATTGCCCATCTTCCCCACTCCCACCCAACGGCCCCGCAGCTGGTGATTGGAACCATGTGTCTTTGGGTTGGCAGTGCAATTCCTGACCACCAGGGCTCCCTTATCAGGAGGTAGAACTCAGGATCAGAGACAGCCCAGGATAGACTTCATCAGTGCAGACAGCCTCTCTCCTCAGCTGTGCCTTCCAGTAGGCTTTTCTCTGGTTCTCAGTCTGGCAGTCTTGGCCTCTACCCTGCTCAGGTAAGTGTTACAAGGTATTGTGTTTTGTTTTTTAACTTGACCATTTTCCGGGAGTTCTGGCGCTGTGGGCCCTAGGGAGCAGGGAATTGTGCTGCTAAGCAAACGGCTATTTGTTTCTGACAATTTAAACCACCAGCAACTGGGTGTCTCTTCCTGTCCCAATGTACAGCCTCAGGAGCCCAGTGAAGGGTTGCTATGAGTCAGGACTGACTCAACATCACTGAGTGAGTCATTTGAAGTGTCCTCAAAGGCACCACTCCACTGTAAAAGCCTAGGCCCAGAGTGTTCGGTTGTAGCTTCATGACTGACAAACCTAGGCCTTCCGCTAATGCCTGAAGGGACCAAGTGCACCAGGAAGTCTGTGGGCTGGGAAGCATCGCCCCTCCCCGCTCCGCCTCCTGTTGGCCTCCCAAATCCTCTGCTGCTACCACATCTCACTCCTTGACATCTCACCTCATCTCTCCAGGGTCTCGCACCCTGTCTCCTGTATGGAGGGCTCTCCAGTGCGGGGGGTCTCAGGTCCAAAGGACACCCTGCACTGTTGACTTCTCTTGGTCATAGAGGAGTCCCCCTTTTCTGCTTCTGGGATGGCTCATCTTAAGCCTGATGGGGGGAGGGTGGGTTAAACTGGTTAATACCCGTGTGAGGATTTCACACAACTTACTTGCATAGTTCCACCTCAAAAGAGTGTCATTTACATTATTTACAGTATTAGCCAGCTCTCCGATCCCCTTGGCAAACCACAAACACTTAACATTTGCGAAGTCCTACCCCATGTTTTACTGACTATGTAGAGTCATTTGACAGTGTGTATCATAACAAATTTTGTTAGCCATATGGCTAACATATAGAAGAATTAAGGAAATGTAATTGTGTTCATGAAAAATCTAACATAGACAAACTAGTGATCCAAATAGAACAAGGGAACACTACATAGCATGGACTCTACTATTCAATCTGAGCAAATAGTTTGAGAACCTGGAATATATGAAAAAAGAATGTGGTATCAGGATCAGTGGAAAGTGCGTCAATAACGTGCCTTAAGCAGATGGCATAACCTTGTATGCAGAAAGTAAAGAAGGCATGAAGCACATAGAAGAAAATCAAAGACTTCAATAGATTATATCGCCACATAAGGAAACAAAAATTCTCGCCACTGCACCAACTGGTAAATCATGATGGATGGAGGAAAATATTGAAGTTGTCAATGATTTAATTTTACTTGGATTGACAAGCATTACTCATGGTAGCACCAGTCAAAAAAAATCAAAAGATGTGCTTAATTGGAAAAACTTGTCAAGGATCTCTCTAAAGTACTAACGAGCTGTAATGTCAGTTTAAAGACTAAGGTGCACCTGAAGCAAGTCATGGTTTTTTCAATTACTTCCTCAACACCTGAAAGTTAGAAAATGAATGACAGAAGATTGTGATAATTATAGAACGATAGAAATTATATGTATGACTATTAACAACCTGGAACAGGACAAGCATTGCAAAGAGAATTAGGGGAAGAAAACTGTGCATGAATGAATTAATTAAAATCAAGATCTTAGGTTTCACTATAAGAAAAACAAATTAGAAGAATTGACACATTTGACTTTTGGTGTTGGGGAAGAATATCCCATGGACTACGAAAAGAACAAACAAATCTGTCTCAGAAAAAGTGCAGCCGTTGCTCTTTAGAGACGAGGATGGTAAAATTTTGTCTCACTTTCTTTGGAGATTATAAAAGGAACAAAGGGAACATGAAAGCTGAGTCTGACCTCTGCTAACTCCATAAGGGGGAACTGTCCCCACCCACAACATCCACAGTGTAAAACTGATCGCTATAAGGTGAAACATGCCCCCACTTCTGCACCTACTTCTACTAATCACTAGATCTGATGTTCATTGCAAATAACCAACAGACTTTACAGAATCTTTTTTGTTGGCATCTCAGCTGTTGATGAAGGCGGCGCTGATCAACTGTGAACCATGTGTCTATAGTTGAGGCAGCTGGAGACCACGCCCCCAGGGGAACCTAAGGTTAATGAATAGAGCCTCAAAGATATCTTTTACTTCGACATTCACATCTGACCCTGTCAGGTCTAAGACAATAGTGTTGTTATTGTTGTTAGGTGCCCTCGAATAGAGTACAACTCATAGCAACCCTATGAACAACAGACCTGAACCCTATTCTATCTTGTGTCATCAATCTCTGTCACACTCACACCCATTGCTGCAGTCACTGTCTTTCCACCTGGTTGAGGGTCTTCCTTTCCTTAGCTGTCCCTCCACCTTTCCAAGCATGATTTCCTTCCCCAAGGAATAGTCTCTCCTAGCAACATACCCAAATTATGTGAGACGAAGCCTCGCCATCCTTGCCTCAAAGGAATACTGTGGCTTCACTTTCTCCAAGACAGATCTGTTTGATCTTTTGACAATCCACAGGATATTCAGTGCTCTTCTTCAACACCACAGTTCAAAGGCATCAGTTCTTCTTCTGTCATCCTTATTCATTGTCCAGTTCTCGGATGCATAGTAAGTGACTTAAAAGGCCATAGTCTGAATCAAGAGGATACCTGGTATCCTGTGAACATGGCTTCATGAAGAAATAAAATGTGGGAGAAGTGTCAGACCATCCTCAAAGATTTCACTCCCACCTACAGCAGATTCTACATTAGAAACTGGGGCTACCTTTAACTGAGGGAGGTGAGGGACCACGTCATGGAGCTGATTCCAGGCCACCACAGCAGAGACTTGGGCCTAAACTTTCAGTTTGGTCACTGCCTTCCCCAGTCAGTCAGCTTCCTCCACCCTCAGTTTCTCTCTTTCTTTCACTTTTGTCAGTCCACTGAAACTGGACCAAACCAGTTTGGCTGTCCCTGCCTCAAGACACGTGTCAGGATTCCGTAGTGCCTAAAGGAAAGGAAATTGGAGCCCTGATTAGACTTGTAAACTTCTAACCAGCAGGTGGGGCCTCGAACTAGACTGTGGAGGAAAGTGACAGAGAAGAGCGCTCGTGCGCCGCTAGAGGGCGCGCTCCAGCACAGAGTACAGTCTCCAAAACAGACCCTTGTTTAAATGGAGGTTATTATTGTAGGCAAGTTTATTACATTATGATGATGGTGGTGGTGGTTGTTATTAGGGGAAATCATGGTTGTTATTATTTAGGAAACAACTCTCTGCCACCATTTTGGTTTTTTAAAATGTAAAGAAGAGATTTCTCTCAACTAGCTGTGGCCAGAAACTTAATTTTTCCTCTGCCTTTAAGGGACCGTGGAGGAGAATTAAAAACTGGTGAAGGTCCCTTTCTTGTGCTTTCTTTCTTAGCCTTCTACTCTTACTCCTTAAGGTTCAGTTGCCGGTTATGTTCCTGTTGAGTCAGACCAACTCATAGCTTACCCTCCAGGGGTTTTCAGAGCTGTATATTAAATGAGAGGAGATTGCCTATCTTTCTTTCTCCCACAGAGCAGCTGGTGGCTGCAAACTGCATGCCTTTAGGTTGGCAATGCAACTCCTTATCAATGGGACAGAAGAGCTCTCTTTGCACTGGGGAGAGGAAGTTGAAATTCTACTTTTAAAATTTTGCTATCTAGCAATTGCTTCAATGGCTCCATACACATCTGAAAGTTGAACAATACATGAGGAAGGTCGAAGAATCTATGCCTTTGATTTGTGGTGTTGGCGAACAGTGCTGGATATCCCAGGGAATGTCAAAAGAACAGCCAAGTCTGTGCTGTAGGAAGTGCAACCAGGATGCTCCTTAGGGATCTGGAGAGTGAAGCTTCATCTCACATACTCTGGGCATACTGTCAGGAGGGGCCAGTTTGGGAAAAAGACACCATGCTGGGAAAGGTGGAGGGTCAGAGACAGAGAGGAAGACCCTCAATGGGATGCATTGGCACGGTGACTGTAGTAAGAAGCTCAAGACTGCAGGAGAGTGTGAGAACGGATCAGGCAAGGGTGAGGTTCAGAGCTGTTGTTCACAGGGTCACCATGAGTCGTGATCAACTTGACAGCACATAATGACAGACTGTACAGCACAGTGGGAGATGAGCAACACAAGACTGCACAGAATATGGAGAAAACCCAATTTATGGGGCACAGACGGCAGAAAAGGAATGGTGAGTACTCTGGGTGCACACCTTTGTCCTTTAAACATAAACCATAGACACCATTTCACTTAAAAGCAATATGGAGTGCTCGCTTTGGCTGCACATATAGTAAAATTAGAACAAGAGAAGATTAGCGTGGCCCCTGCACAAGAATGGCACACAAATTAATGGAGCATTTCATATTTTTTTAAAAAAGCAATATAGAGTGACAGTCAAATACACACAGGTTCAAATCTCAACTTTTGCACTTAGTTTATATGTGAACCCAGATAAGTATCTTCAGGTCTCTGAGCAACAACATAGCCTGTAAATGAAGTAATGAAGTATATTAACACTGTCCTTAAAAAGTTAATTGAAAAATTTGAGATACAGTATATAAAGTGGATATCATGGTGCCTGACACAGGAAAATAGTAAATAATTTAAAGTCTCACCGCTTTTGAGTCACTTCCAAGTCGTGTCCAGCACGGTGGCATTTTCGGGGAGTGTTAACTTTTACAGAACTCAGGTGGTGTGGCCAGTAGGGAGCCTCCGTGCTAACCAAAAGGCCGCGTCTCTCCCAGTTAGAATTCACCGGAAGCTCAGAGAAAGAATCTCTTATCATTTACAGCGTTACAAACCCAACGGAGGATCAGCTCTGAGTTGATTCTGACTTGCCAGCAACGAGTAAGAGGGAAATCTTCACGGGGAAAGACTACCTTTCCTCCTCCCATGGAGCGGCTTGGTGGATTGTAACTGCTAACCATTCAATTAGCAATTCACCTCACAAAACACTAATCCACTACAGCTCCTTAAATACTTAACAGCCCATCCTTAGGCCAGTGCCAGCCAGGGATGTGGCTCTCAAATTTTGTTTCTGTATAAATTGTGCCAAATATTATCTAGCTTTTTTTTTTTTTTAACGGAAGTAAAAGAGTTTTTGCAACATAATTCAAAATTAGTAGAGACATCCTCTTCAGAAGATCAGGTTGGTCCTGAGTAGGTTTTTTCACTTTCTTCTTCTTTCTCCCATTTGTTACCTGGTGGATGCAATCTGCACCGTTTATTTTTTTCCCCTTCTGGTCTTTCACCTTTGAGTGATGAGGCAATAATCATTGCTGCAGAAGCATTTACTCAGCGGCACTATTTCACCGGCCTTTCGCTCTCAAGTGCACCCTTTGTTCCTCCGCTGGAAATTGGGTTGTCTTTCATGAGGAGAGATGACACTGTGACACTCCTCACCTTCAAATGGGCTTTGTTAGTTTTCTTAGAATAACAATAGGGAGTGGTGAGCTAGCCACAAACTGTTTCACTTGGGATCTCAGCCTCATTAGGAAGAAACATGATTGGAGCACTGAGGCAGTAGGCTGGAAATCTGTGCAATTCTGATGCCAACCTCAGCCATAAAACTGTCTTGTGTAACAGGATGGATGGACAGACATATAGACTGAAATTTCAAATCAGAAGTCTCAAGGATGGCTCTGTTCGTATGATAACCATCTAGCATGGGGGAGACAGGAGCTGTCTCCTGTGTTTGATATCATTAATCGACTCTCAGCATATCAACTATCATTTGTCACTCGTTCATAGTAATAATGCGATTCTACAAACACGTTGGGGAAAACAAGGTGCCATGCATGCGAAGTCATTTTCAGTGTGTGACCGAAACAAAAGGCAAAACACCCATTATTATCCAGTTTTTCACTTACAGATATTTGAGATATTCAATAGCACTCTTTGTGCCTGAAAGTAGTAACATTACCCATGCATGGAAACAGCTGACTCCATTGGATCCAAAACCTTAGACAAGTAATTTAACCTCTTTGTATCTCCGTTTTCCTGGCTATAAACGAAGGGAACTCTGGTTGCCTGGTGGTAAGAGGCTGCGCTGCAATCCCAAAGGCTTACAGTTCAAATCCACCAGCTGCTCCACGGTCAAATAATGAGTAGCCTCCTCCCGGGCGATTTACTACCTCTGAAAATCATTGGTGGGTTAGCTCTGAGTCAGTTCTCCCTCAACAGCACACAACAACAACAACAATAGTAACTAAAGAGTGAGTGGGCACTTTACAAACAGTAATATTAACTAGAAAATAATTGGAAAGTAGAAAGGTAATTGAAGTTTAAGCCTTTTAAGATCTTTAGGACAATTTTTTTTAAGATCTAGAAAGTAGATAAAGCTACTATTTGACTTTAAAGTTCATTAGCATAATTATACCTTATAATCAACAGCTCCCCCCCCCCAGCTCCCTGTGACCGTCTAGAGGCCAAAAGAAAATAAAATGTAACTTCAAATGAGTAAAAAAGAAAGGGAGGTAAAAAACACCCAGTGAGCTCAATGGAAGATAGGAATTGAGTAAGAAGTAATTAAAGTACAGTAAGAAAAGCCAAGCTATGAACAAGTAGGCCATGGTGTAGTGATGGAGGGAAATTGAGTAAACCAAGTTGGTGAAAATAACAGCCTTACAAAAAAACAGCTAAAACACTAAATATCAAAATAGCTAACCCAGTTTCTGATAGGAAATATATAATCTTAATTGCACATAGTAGAAAAAAGATTAATAATTAATTAACTTATCTCCTAACAGGAACAAAGACAAGAACAAAGTTTAATGCAGTAAAAAAATAATAGAACAAGAGGGCATTCAAAAGCTAGGTTTTAAAAAAATCATAATTTGAAAATTTACAGATCTCATTAGTGCAATCGTTCACATGCATTTTGTTATACGATATTAATTACAATTTATTGATGTAGTTCATTTTGTCTGGCCAACCCTTCTCCATATATTGTTTCACTTCTCTCAACGTATTTGTTTGCACTTTTCTTTCTTTCCTTTCCCATCCCCAGTAACGATTCTGTATGTAAACCTTTTCTTGCTTTTTACAATAATGGTTTTATATTACAATTATTCTCCTATGACCTTTTCATGTCACTCAGCATAATTTCCTCTAGACTAATCCACATTATGTAGTGTTTCTTGAATTTTTTATCGTTTAGTGCATAACACTCCGTTGTGTTTCACTACCACGGTTTCTTGAAGCGTTACTCCATTGATGGACACTTAGATTGTTTCCATGTTTTTGCTGTTGCATATTTGTTGTTGCTGTTAGGTGCCATCAAGTGGGGTATGACCCATAATGACTCTATAAACAACAGATCTGAACCCTGTCCTATCCTGCATCGTCCTCACACTTCCTAACACACTAGAACCCATTACAGCAGTCCTGTGTCTATTCATCTGGCTAAGGGTCTTCCTCGCCTTCAACTGCTTCAAGGGTGACACTCCACCTTCCAAGCATGATGTCTCTCTCCAAGGAATAGCCTCTTCTAGCCACGTGTCAGAAATATGTGAGACAAAGCTTCATCATCTTTGCCTCCAAGGAGCACTCTGACGGCACTTTGTCAAAAAGCAGCGTAATACACAATCCTTTCTCACTCTCTCATTGCTGTGAAATTCAAACTGACTCATAGATGATCTATTTAGTTATTGAGGCTGTAAATCAAATGGGAAGAGATTGTCAACTTTCCCCTAGAGTCAAGGGCAGATTTGAACCTCCAGGGATGTCAAAATTCCATGTGATTCCAACTCATAGTGACCCTAAAGACAGTGTAGAACTGCCACGTAGGGTTTTCAAGGCTGAAAATATTGATGGGAGCAGACTGTCAGATCATTTCTCCTACAATGGCTGCAAATCAAGGATCTTTTCATTAGTGGCCAAATGCTTTAATCATTGTACCACCAAAGCTCTTAAAGAAGAGCTAGATAAAAAAAGATAATACTAAAAATAAAAAGTGGTTAGGGTCGCTAGGGGTCGCAGGCAACTTGACGTCACATAACAACCACAACATATTGGTTGGTTTGTTTTTTATTTTTTATTTAAGCCTTTTGTTTAGAGTCAACAAGACCTTGTGGAGGGCCTTTGTATTTAAAAGTTGGTTGCTATTATATTTTGGAGGTATATTCTTCTAGGTGGTACAGCACTCTTCTGTCAATTTGCTGTACTGAGGTAACCTGGGGTTGCTATGATGCTGAACCTTGTACCCTTGAGGTGTCAAATGTTCTAACGGTTACCCATGGTGGACAGTATTTGGTGGAGCTCCCAGTTTAAGACAGGTTTGGAAACAGGAGTGGCATCCACTTCCTAAAGAACATGCTTCTGAAAATCTCTATGAACTTTGAGAAATGAAGATAGTTTTAGAAAGGCTTCAGGTCTTTTGTTCATAGGGTTGCTATGAATCATGAGACCACAATCAATAACAACATTGTTGCATTGGAACCAACTCATAGCTGACCCTCCAGCAGATGTTCAGAAGCAGTAAATCACACAGGAGGAGAATTCCCAGCTTTCTCCTATGGAGCAGGTGGTGGGTTTGAACCATTCGCCTTTGGCTTGGCAACACAGATCCTTACCACTAGGTCACCAAAGTTCTGTAGGAATGAAAAGGGAAGTGTAATTACAAAAACAGTAAAAAAAACAAGAATGTATAATAGTCAACTTTATGTCAAAAAATTAAAAAATGCAGATGAACTAATCTCCTTTAGGAATGATAGGTTAGAACAATTTAATCAATAATAAAAAGAAAACCTCAATAGACTTCATAATCAATAGACATTGGTATCTTTCAAAATCTATCCATGACAAAACATTAAGAAATTTTTTTTGGCAGTCAGATTGATGAAAATCAAGTCATCTGACAATGCCACGTTCTGTCAGAGCTGAAGGGGTATGGTAATTCTCAAACTGAGACGATAGAAATGTGAGTTGGTACAACTGCTTGGAACAGCATTTGACAGTACCTCCTAAACTTGTAAATTTACCCATACTCTCTGATCCAGCAACTCCACTTTCAGAAATTTGCTCTACAAAACGTCTACCTGTCTACAAGAAAACATGAACAAAAATGACTATTGCAGTATATTTTGAAATTTTAAAAAACTGAATGTTATGTAAATTTCCATCAGTAGGGGGCTAACTAAATTACATGCATCTATGTGTATGTGTGTGTATGTAGGTGTGTATATGTAGACATACCCACACACAAGTTACATAATATATATATATTTCTTTATGTATTTATATATATATATATAAAGAGAGAGAGACATTATATGCCAAGTAAAAATAAATAAACTTTGTTATATGTCAACACAGATAAATCAAATCATAACATAGCTTTGAAAAAGTGAAAGAATGTACAAAGTAAGTTAAATATTAAAGAACACAAAAATGTATCCATTATAAGTTTAGAAATGCATAGATCAGATAATTTTAAGGCCTAGGTGAAAGACCTTCAAACGCACCTTAGTCTCCAGGGAGACACCATTGCTCTTCAGTATTCTGGAGGGGTCCCTAACAGCAGACTTTCCCATGGCAATGCGCCTTTTAATTTCCTGGCTACTGGTGCAAGACTGTAGACTGTGGAGCCAAGCAAACTAAAGCTGTGTACAATCTCAATCTCTTCACCATTCATCCTGACTAAGGTGCGTTTGATACAGGCCATGGTCTTCGCAATCACTTGTTATACATCAGAGAGTTGGACAATGACCAAGGAAGGTAGAAGGAAAATTGATGCCTTTGAGCTGTGGTGCTGGAGAAGAGTATTGAGAATACCATGGAGTGCTAGGAAAACAAACAGATTTGTCCTGGAAAGGGTTAACCCGGGTGTCTCCTTGGAGGCAAGGATTCTGAGGCTCCGTCTAACATACTTTAGACATGCTATGAGGAGAGACCGGTCCTTGGAGAGGGACGTCATGCTTGGGAGGGTGGAGGGACGGCGCAGGAGGGGAAGGCTCTCTATGAGGTGGATTGATTCAGTGACTGGGATAATCGGGATGGGAGTGTCGGAGACAGTGCGATTGGCACAGCACAGAGCAGAGTTTAGGGCTGTTGTACATAGGGTCGCTATGAGTTGCAAACGACTCGACGGCACATAACAACACAACAGGTGAAAGAGTCAAATCAACTTCAAAATAGTACCTTCTAGGGAGCTCTGGTGGCCTAGTGGCAAGAAGCTGCTCTGCAATCCTGAAGACCCGCAATTCCAATCCACCAGATAGTCTTTAGTTAACTGTAATATTTCATTTCTTTAAGGAAGACTTAATATGAAAAAGTCAAATCTGGGTGATGTTCATTTCATTGTTTGAAGTAAGTCTTTTAATTGTATGCTTGAAAAGTTCATGAGAAAGAAAATAGAGAAAATCATATTGCTGTACCTCCTTAGGGAGCTCTGATGGCTGAGTAGTAAGGAATTGAGTTGCTGACTCAAAAGCAGTTGGATTGAATCCACCAGCTGCTCTGTAGAAGAACGATGGGTAATCTCCTCCCACGTGATTTATAACCTCTGAAAATCAGTTGAGAGCTCAGCTAAAACTCAATTCAAACTAGACAGCACATAACAATAATAGTTTTCATATGTAAACATTAGAGAATATATACACTTTAAAAAAGAAAAAAGACGCTATGGTGGCCTAGTGGCAAAAAGCTATGTTGCAATCCCGAAGCCATATGTTTCGAATCCACCAGATTCTTCTTGGAAGAAAGATGGACAATCTCCTCCTGTGCAATTAACTGCCTCTGAAAACCCACCAGAGGGTCACTTATGGGTCGGTTCCAACTCTACAGTACACAACAACAACATGTACACTTTGAAAAAATTTTCTATTAGTTTATTTACAAAATATGAATACATTGTTTTTAGGAACGAATTCTTTCCACTTCCCTCAGCCCACCCCCATCAAATTGTACAACCCCATGATTAAGTTCCCTCTGCCCCTGCACATCCACCTCCCTCTTTTAATTTCTATAAAGGACAAAGCTTTTATCACATGTGACCAGTGTGTACTTGCCCTCTCCTGATGCTGAGAACCTCCTGTGTTCCAGGGCCTGAGGCAGGAGGTGGATGGTCTCTCTTGGCTTCAGATATTGTTTGGTGCCACTAAGTTAATTTCAGCTCACAGCAACTCCACATCACAGAGAGGCAGGGTGCTCCAGACGGTTTTCTAGGCTGCAATCTTTATGGCCGCAGTTACTAGAAAGTCAATATTAAGACTATTTCCAAGAAGGAATGCCATCTTGAGATAATGTGGCATGTTTAAAATCAACAAAAGTCAGAGGTGTATGTCAGGGGCAAGTCAGAACTAGAAGCTAAGAAAGGAAGCAAAAAAAGAAATATAAATCAAAAAAATTAAAATGAACAAGAACTCAATCTAAATAGAGGGAAAGAAGCTGGTCTGAACCAATCCTGGAAATAAAGGCTTTTAAAGTCCACAATAGATCTTCACGAGAAATGACTAGGTCAGAAGAATGACTAGGTCAGCTCTGTATGAGGGCACCAAAATGGAATAGACTGTGGGCAAAGCTGTCACTCACTATTACTGTGAAAATTTTCCTTTGCATTTGTGTTACTTAATACAGACAACTTTTTAAATGATGCTTCTTGCCTCTTGAGACTGAGGCTGTGTTTCTCATATTGGTTATGTTTGGCTCTATGTTGTAGAGGGGGGAAAAGGATTATTTTTAGATTAGGTTAAAGAGATGGGAAATAATTTGTGTTTATTCAGCACTATTAGAAGGGTAAGGCATGTTATTTTAGAAAAGGACAGATTATGTAAACCAGGACACACACAGCTGGCCTACAAATGACATCTTCCAGGTAGTCGCTTAGTCACCACAGGACAAGCTCTGTATGTTCCTTCACCTCTTTAGGGACGGCATCTACCTGGTTAGGTGCCTGGTGCTTTAAGACGACTGCCTCTAGAAGGTCATCCAAGAGGTCACTCACACACACTTGAAAGCTCTTGGCAGAGTTAAAGATTGTTAAGAGGGAACCCCTGGGTATACCCAGACTGCTCACACAGGGTGTGTTTCTGAGTCTTGTGAGGCCTCCATGAGCCAAATGCTAGCATTCTTGGTCTGAACCACCTCAGGGGGAAATGCTTTGATTCAGACCATCAAGTAAAGAGGAAAATAGGAAAGACTGTGACTCATTTTAAAAAATCTAGCAATAATACAGTTAAAGTTTAAACCACTAAGTTTGCCAGCTGGTGGCCTATTGGTAAAGAAGCTGTGCTGCAATCCCAAAGGTGCACAGTTCATATCTACCAGTGGCTCTGCAGGAAAGACTTGGCAATCTTCTCCTGTGCCATTTACTGCCTTTGAAAACCCACCTGGCGGGCCAGCTATGGGTAGGTTCCAACTGCACAGCATACAACAACACTCACTGAAAAGATCACCTTTGATATAAGGTTAGGAGACCTTGTTACCAGAAAAAGGAGCTTCTGTCACCTTTCACCAGATAATCCAATCTTGAAGACAAGGGTTGGAGTTGAAAAGCAGACATCTTATGGCATCATACATATAGAACACAGGAAAAAGGTTGTAGTTGCTGTTACACGCCGTCAGTGAACTTCAACTCATAGTGACTGTGAATAGATCAGAAGTTTGCCATTTCCTACTTCACCCTTACAAACTCTGATATGCTTGAACCCATTGGAACGGTCAGTGTGTCAATCCATCTTCTTGACAGTCTTCATTTCTTTCTCTGACCCTCCACCTTCGCCACAACAGGATGCAATTTCCAAGGACTGGCACCTCCTGGCAACATCCCCAAAGTATGTGAGACCACATTTCACCATCCTTGCCTCTAAGGAGAACCCACTTTGTACTTTGCCCAAGACATTTATTCTCTTAGTAGGCTATGAGATACTTACTGTTTATTCTTCTCCAACACTATGACTCAAAGGCATTGATTCTTCATTTGTCATCCTTAGTAGTTACTGTCCGCCTTTCAGATGCATAGGAAGCAATTGAAAAGACCATGGTTTGGATTAGAGGCATCTTAGTTTTTAAATTGACATTGTTGCTCTTTGTCACTTTGACAAAGTTCTCGACAGTATCTTTTGATTTCTTGATTGCTGCTACCATGAATTTTGACTGTGGATCCAAGTGAAATGAAATCATTGACAGCTTCAACTTCAACCTTCTCTCTCTCTATCGTGATGTTGCCCATTAGTTCAGTGGTGAGGAGTTTTGTTTTCTTAATGTTGTGAGGGAGTTCTGGTGGCCTAGTACATAAGAAACTTCACTGCCATCCCAAAAGCAAGTGATTTTAATCCACTAGTTGCTCCTTGGGAGAAAGATGGGCAGTCTGCTCCCATGTGATTTAGAGCCCCTGAAAATCTGCAGGAGGGTCAGCTCTGAGTAGGTTCTTGCTCTGTGGCAATGAGTGAGTTATGTTATTTTTATTTACTGTTGAATTGGAACCAGCTCCCTATAAGTGAGTGATGTCAAAATACAATCCATACAAATACACAAAGACTGTTGGCTTTGATCTTCAATAAATGCTTCTAGTCCTCTTCACATTCTACAAGTAAGGTTGTGTCATTTGCATAACACAGATTGTTAATGAGGTGCCTCCAATCTTGAAGCCACATTCTTCTTCACACAGCCCAGCTTCTCAAATTATTTGTTCAGCATACAGATTAAATAGGTATGGAGAACAGAAATAACACTAACATACACCTTTCCTGATTTCAAACCATGCGATGCTCCCTGTTCTAGCCAGACAGTGTTTTTTTTGTTAGTGTATAGGTTCCGCAAGAGTTAAGTGTTCTGAGATTCTCTCTCTTCTCTAGTTTGTCCATAATTTGTTGTGGTCCACTCAAATTCCTTTGCAGAGTCAATTTAAAAAGTTACTAAAACTAAGCAGTAAGATTCTTTAAAAAACTGTTAGTATTTTCTTTTCTAGTCATTTAAAAGGTCATCTTTGACACAAGATTAGTTGTTGTTTGGTGCCATGAAGTTGAGTATATAATAATATTGTGACCCTACGAACAACACATCTGAACCTTGTCCTGTCCTGTGCTATCTTCATCATTTCTGACATACTTGAGCCCACTGCAGTGGTCACGGAGTCAATCCATCTGGTAAATGGTCTGCCTCTCTTTTGCTGACCCTTCATTTTCCAAGCATCTTTCTAAGAAAGAGCCTTGTTATCATGCAGTCAATGCTCATTCTTCCCATGTAAGCAAAAGAATTGTTCCAAGTGGAAGACTTTAGAGGTGGAAACAGTGTCCAAATGCCACAGTAGCACAGTGTCTAGCTGGGAGAACAGACTTTTGTGCACAGAGGAGTAAAGAGTAGACCAACAGTCTGTTAGAGCATCAGGTCAAGGAGAAAGACTAGGAGGCAGAAATGAAGGTAAAAGTAAAGACAGATTTATTATTAGAAGAACTCCATCCCTAAAGAGACAGGCCCATCCTCCCCAGAAAGAACGTAAAGGAGGAGGGCAGCGTGCCACTGAGGTGAGGTCCTATTTCAGGCTCCCTCCTCTGAGCGTGCCTTAGGGCTGGAATCTGGGCCAATGAGATGACGTCATGGATAGTTCAAAGTTTAGTGGAAGATTTTCATTCTGGTCTCTGCTCTCTGATGTCATTCACGCACCAATAACACTAATTATATTGCGTCCAGGGGTGGATAGCTTCTCCACACATGTAGGTGTCTGCTTCCTGCTTCTGATGGCTCATTTAACTTCTGCCTCCCCTATCTCACTGGTTCTAAACCTAACAGCCTCTCCTAACGACATGCCCAAAGTATGTGAGACAAAGCTTAGTCATCTTTCCCTCTAAGGATAATATACTGGATGGGCCTTCTCCAAGACATAATTGTTTGTTCTTTTGGCATTCCATTGCACATTCAATGTCCTTCTCTAACATTACAACTCAAAGTCATTGATTCTTTGTCTGTATCCTTTTTTATTATTGTCT
>NW_006399779.1:12288441-12292053 GCF_000299155.1 Elephantulus edwardii
TGGGATAATTGGGATGGGAGTGTCAGAGACAGTGCGATTGGCACAGGACAGAGCGGAGTTTAGGGCTGTTGTACATAGGGTCGCTATGAGTTGCAAGTGACTCGATGGCACATAACAACAACAACAACAGCTCTCAGATGCATGGCAAGTCAGAAAGACCTATGGTTCACAGAAAGGAGTGACACTAAGCAAAAGATTAGAGAGTTGAGAAGCAAACAGCAAAAAATGAAAGGCTTTAACTTGTTAGGGAGATTTCCCTCAAAATTGTCCTTGTAGGCTAAGAAGGTTATAGCGGGGAAATCTGTTGTCAAGGACCTCTCCAAAGTGTTAAGGAACAAATACGTTAGTTTAAGAACAAGGTGTGCCTGATCCCAACCATGGTATTTTCAATTGTTTCTTATGCATCTGGAAGTTACACAATAAATAAGGATGAAAGAAGAAGAATCAATGTCTTTGAGATGTGGTGTTGGAGAAGAGTACTGAATATCCCATGGATTGCCAAAAAAAGACACGTCTGTCTGGGAGAAGGTGCAAAGTGAGTTCTACTTTGAGGCAAGGATGGTGAAACTTGTTCTCACATATTTTTGGTATGATAGCAGGAGGGAATAAACTTCAGGAAAAGACATCATATGGGGAATGTTGAGGGTCAGAGAAAGAGAGGAAAACCTTCCAAAAAATGAATTGACTCAATGACTATACAGTTGGACTCTATCATTGCAGAGAGAATGAAGTAGAAGCTGGTAAGGTTCAGATCTCTTGCTCATAGAATTGCTGTAAGTCACAAAGACATCTAAAACCAACAAGCTAAGGAGGATAAAAGACTAACTTAATAGTGAGGCCTCCTTCAAATATCCTTCTAGAACAGAAGTATACATCTTCTCTTTAAAATATTATTGAAGAAATGTTAGTTTTCAATAGCTTTCTTGCCTGTCCACAAGGGCAGCATCTGTTTGTTGAAACACCTCAATTGGTATTCTATCAATACCTGGGACCTCATTTTTTGCCAATGTTTTCAGAGCAGTTTTAACTTCTTCCTCATTACCATTGCTTCTCAATCATATGTTCTTTCCTGAAATAATTCAATGTCAACAAAATCTCTTTTTTTGCACAGTGACTCTGTGTATTCCTTCTCTCTTCCTGTAATACTTCCTGCCTCATTTAATATTTTGCCCATAGAATCCTTCAGTGTTGCAGCTCAAGGCTTGAATTTGTTTCTCGGTTCTTTCAGCTTAAGAAATGTTAAGCAGGGGAGCTCTGGTGGCCTAGTGGCAAGAAGCTGCGCTGCAATCCCAAAGGCTCATGGTTCGAATCCACCAGAGAAGGAGGGGGAATCTCCTCCTGTGCCATTCAGATTCAATTTGATGGTATACACACACACACACACACACACACACACACACACACACAGAGTAAGCATGTTCATTAGCATATGCTATTCCTAGCACAGAAGTCAGCTATCTGGCCAACTGACTAGAAGACACTTACATTTATTCCCATTCCCAAAAAAAGATGATCTAACAGAATTATCAAGCAATATCATTAATATCACAAGCAAGTAAATTTACATTAACAGAAAAATTCAAGCTGGATTCAGAAGAGAGTGGCTGGAGGTAAATAACTGCAGATGTCAGAAGGATCTTGGCTTAAAGGAGAGAATACAAGGTGTTCATTTGTGTTTTGTTGACTATTCAAAGACATTTGGCTGTGTGGATCATAACAAGTTATGTATGATGTTGATAAGAATAGAAATCTCAGAACACTCAATTGTGCATGTGGGAAACCTATATAGAGCTCAAGAAGCAGTTGTATGAAAAAAACAAGGAAACACTGCATGGTTAAAATCAGAAAAGTTATGTGTCAGAATTGTATCCTTTCTCCATACCTATTGAATTTGTATGCTGAGCAAAGCATTAATGAACTTATACTATATGAGGAAAAACGTGGTGCTGAAGAAGAGTATTGAATATATCATGAACTGCTAGGAGAACAAACAGGTTTGTTCTAGAGAGAGTGAGACCAGGCTGCTCATTGGAGGTAAGGATTCTGTAGCTTCGTCTGACATACTTTGGACATGTTGCAAGGAGAGATCAATCCTTGGAGAGGGATGTCATGCTTGGGAAGAGGAAGACTGTTGATGAGATGGATTGATACAGTGACTGGGGTAATGGGGTATGCGTGTCAGAGGCAATGAGATTGGCACAGGATAGAGCAGAGTGTTTAGGGCTGTTATATGTAGGTCACTGAGTCACAGGTAACTCAACCACATAACCACAAAACAACAATGATGACTAAAGAGCTGACTAGCAGCTGCCCCTCCTCTTCAAGGTCAGGGGCACATGCCTACTGATTTGCTTAATCTCTCCTTTTCTAAAGACATGTCCTCCTAAAAGTGCTGAATAAACATGAGCTCTCTTACATGCCTTTAACATAGCTTACAACATTCTCTGAGAACTTTCCCTTGCTGAGATAGATTTGAGAAGCTCATATCCCGTATTGCTTATTTTTTTTTTTTTGTGACAAAATAGTTTATTGCTGCCATCCCCATGGTGGGGCCATGAGGGTCGGAGTTAAAAATATGGAACGCTTCACGAATTTGCGTGTCATCCTTGCGCAGGGGTCATGCTAATCTTCTCTGTATCGTTCCAATTTTAGTATATGTGCTGCCGAAGCGAGCACATCCCGTATTGCTTATATGTATGTATTTAATAAACCTTCTGCTTATTTCATTTCAACTACTATCTCCAAAATTGGTTTCCCCCCAGTGTTTTCAAGTAACAGTATCAGTTTTTACAAATTAAGGACCAATGAAAACAAGAGAAATCTTAATGTGATAATGACACAAAATTGCTGTAACAATAGATCCAACAATGTAACAAAGATGTTGTATTGTTGTTGTTGTTGTTAGGTGTTACTGAGTCGAGTATGACTCATAGTGATCTTATGAACAACAGATGTGAACCCTGTCCTATCCTATGACATCTTCATCGTTTCTGATGTACTTCCTTTGCAGCAGTCACTGTCTTAATCCACCTGGTTGAGGTTCTTACTCTCATTCACCTACCATCTACCTTTAGAATGAATAAATAGCCTCTCCTAACAATATACCCAAAGTATGTGAGACAAAGCTTTGTCATCTTTACATCCAAAAAGCACTCTGGCTGCACTTTTTCCAAGACATATCTGTTTATTCTTTTGTCACGTTATGGAATATTCAGCATTCTTCTCTAATACTACAGCTCAAAAGCATCAATTCTTCTTCTGTCATCCTTATTTATTGTCCAGTTCTCAGATGCACAACAAGTGATTGAAAAGACCATGGCCTGAATCAGGCATACCGTAGACTTCAAACTAGCATCATTGCTTCTAAGTAATCTGGAGAAGTCCCTGACTGCAGGCTTTCTCAATGCAGTATGTCTTTTCATCTCCTAACTGCTGGTATCAAGAATATTGATTCTGACTGGGGTGAGATGATATCTCATAGTTGCTTTGATTTGCATCTCTCCTAGAGCTAGGGACTTTGAACATTTCTTCATGTCCTTGTTGGCCATCTGAATGTCTTCTTTGGTGAAGTGTCTGTTCATATCCTGTGCCCATTTTTCAATTGGATTATTT
>NW_006399779.1:12299273-12301098 GCF_000299155.1 Elephantulus edwardii
GCTTGGTGAGAGAGAGCACCAGCATTTGGGCTGGGGGCAGGTTCTACCAGGCCCTCCCCTATCCTGGGGCTCAGGCTGCTGGCCACCCCCAAATCACAGTCCTCACTTGGCCCCCAGGCTGGGCAGCTCCTGCTTCTGTGGTATGAGGTGGTGGAGTGGGTGTTCGGGTAGCATTAGCACGATTAAATGTTCTGGGATTCCCATTCTTCTCAGAGTCAGCCACAGTTTGTTATGCTCCACGCAGTCAAATGCCTGTGCATAATCAATGAAACACAGACAGACATTCTTCTGGTATTCCCTGCTTTCAGCTAAGATCACCTAACAGTAGAATTAGGAAAGGGAATACTAATTACCAGATTAATTAAAGCCAGTTGCTCCTTTCAGGGGTACAGTTCCTTTGCAAACAATACCTACTGCACCTTGGAGTTTCCAGGCAACAGGCCAGTGTCCTAGACTGTGACCAGTCACCACAGATTCTATCGCCTTGTCAAACCAGTTCCTTCAGGGCACATGGCTTCAAGTAATCTCCTTTCATTTCCTCTGTAGCCTGGTCTACAAACAGAGGTGACTGAGAAAGTCAGCTTTAGCACTTGATGAAAAAAATAATTGAGAGAAAGTAAAAGGCTAAATCATGAAATCCACAGACTATTCCTCCAGGTACAAAGGCTTGATCTGTTTCTAGTAAGAAAAAAAATAAATAACAATAAAGGAAACAAAAGTTAGTGGCTCAATAGAAGTATCAATGATAAAGTGGGAGAAAAATGTATAAATGAACACAGATTCTTCCAAAGTTCAGATTTGCATGACCTGATAAGACTAGAGGACACCCAAGACTATTGCCGAGGACACTTTTTAAACCTGGAATCAACTATATCTTGAAATCACCTTAGTGAAATATGGGATTGTCACAGAATAAAGGACATTATACCTAAGTACAGTGCTTTATTTTTTTAAAAGAAAATAAATGTAAAACAACAACAACAACAAAAAACCCTCCCATACTGTATAAAACGGAAAGGTCAAAAATAAAAGGAAAGATGAGAAGGCAGGGCAGGGGAATTAGAGTCCTGGCAAGGGAAAAAGCAGAAAGTGATTAAAGAAAAAGTTGATATTGTGTGGAACACGGCACTTTGTCACTGGACAATTTATGGTGAACTTGTTAAGTGGGAACCTAATTTGCTGTATAAACTTTCTTTTTTCACTGTAAGTATAATTAAATGTTATTTTTACAAAAAGAATAGAGGAAGCAGCTACTTTATTAATTGACTGATATGCACATACCAGGCCTTGTTGGTGTTGTTAGGTGCCATCAACTACGACTCAAAGCAACCCTTTGAACAAAAGATCAAACCTTGCCCTATCCTGCCATCCTCACAATCTCTGAAGCACTCAAGCCCAGTTTTACAGATACTATGTCAATTCATCTTCTCCTCTTTCTTTGAGCTTCCCCCCTTCCCACCATGTCTTTTTGCAAAGACTTGTCCATTTTGACAATGCTTTTAAAGTATGTGAGACAGAAGTTTCACCATCCTTGCCTCTAAGGAACTTCTAAGTTGTGCCTGTTCCAAAACAGACGGATTGTTTATTCTTTTGGCAATCCACGGGATATTCCGTACCCTTCTCCAACATCACAATTAAAGGCATCATACTGTCATACTTACTCATTGTCTGCTTACAGATACATAGACAGTAATCAAAAAGTTTGGTTTATTTGTTAAATTCCAGAATTCCCATTCTTCTTTTTTTGTGTTTGTGTGAGAAAAGTTTGGATTTAGAATTAGTAAGCTGGACTCAGTTTAGATGATCCAAATTTTGTTGGCAACAT
>NW_006399779.1:12301458-12325968 GCF_000299155.1 Elephantulus edwardii
AATGCTTTTGCTTTGTTTCAGTTTTGGGGAGGGGCAGGAGCTTCCTTTTTCTCTTTCAGTGCCATCTTCCTAGAAAAGCCCCCTTCTTCTTAATGTTAGCTGTAGTTTGTGAAGACCCACACAAAGGTCTTCTTTGCTTTTAACCAAGATCCATGTGACATCAGCCATGATAGCCCTCCTCCCATGAGTTCCAAGTTTGGCTTAAATTTCTGGCAATTCCCTGTCAAGGTTTTAAGCAGTTTTCAAAAGTCATCAGTAAGATTTTACTTGCATGTGATATTAGCAATCTTATTCTATAATTTCCACATTCTGTTGGAATTTTTTTTTAATGTGGGAACAAATATGAATCTCTTCCAGTCAATTGGCCGGGTAGCTATCTTGCAAATTCCTTGGCATAGACTAGTGAGCACTTCCAGATTTGTACCTGTTTGTGGAAAATGTCGATTGGTATTGTGTGAAAGTAATCCACACAGGTTAAGTGTGACAAAATAAAAGTGGCCTTTAAATAAATAAGTACTTACAGAACTTCAAAATGGAAAAGAAGTCAGGGCAATTTTGAGATAAAGTGAAGTGCTTTAAACTTTGAAATAAAATAGTTACTTATAAGAAAAGTTCGAAGAAAATTACTAAATCTTTTTATCAAAATATAAAAGAGGGAAGATGTCACCAAAAACAAAGGAAAGCCCTACTCCTCCGAAAACTGAAGACAAAAAAAAAAGCAAAGGCGTTAAAGGCCAAGAAGGCAGTCCTGAAGGTAATCCACAGAAACAAAACAAGATCTGCACCCACCTTGCAGCTGCCTAAGACGCTGAAACTCCAAGGGCAGCCCAAATACCCCCTGAAGAGGGCCCCAGGAGAAACAAGCTTGACCACTATGCCATCATCAAGTTTCCCCTAACCACTGAGTCAGCCATGAAGAAGATAGAAGATAACAACACATGTGTGTTCATTGTGGATGTCAAAGCCAACAAGCACCAAGTTAAACAAGCTGAAAAGAAGCTCTGTGACATTGATGTGGCCAAGGTCAACACCTTGATTAGGCCTGATGGAGAGAAGGCCTACATTCAATTTGTTCTTGACTATGATGCTTTGTATGTTGCCAACAAAATTGGAATCATCTAAACTGAGTCCATCTGGCTACTTCTAAATACACATTTTTTCTCACCAAAAAAATAAAACAAAAAAAAAACAGCCCCACATAAAATATAAAAGAAGAAAACCATAAGACTTAGTAAGCACCAAAACAAGAGCAATGAAGGAAATAATAAGAAAAATGATAAACAAAAGACTCTCGCAGAGAAAACCACATGAATAAAGAAACCAGTGACACTGCGGGGAGGGGGGGAAACCATAACACACAAAAAAACCCTACCAAAACCAGCAAAATTACAAGAGTGAAACCATCACACACTCACTCTCACTCATTTCCAACAAGTCAGAGCGAACTCATAGCTAACACTCCATTGCGTTTCCAGGGCTGTCAACTGCACAGGAGGAGATTACCCATTTTCTCCCATTGAGCCATTGGTGAATTCAAACTGCCCGAGACACACAGTTTTTGGAAATTGTATCATGATTTCTACAGATGACAGCCACCAGAGCTCCTGAATAAAACCATCTCTCTTAATAATTGAATGTGAATAGATTAAATCCACCTGTCAAGGGAAAAATAATAGCAGAATGGAAAAGAAACCGTGTCACATCAACATGTTATCCAGAGGCAAATCTTAGATACAAAGACAAGACTGAAAATAAAAGGATGAACAAAAAAAAAAAAGAACAAGGAAGAGCATGGATCTGAGGGTCATGAGGATGTCGAGCCTCTGTGCGCTGCAGCCTTTCCAAGGGAGCAGACTGATGATGGCCTTCTTCGGGAGAGGATGTTCTTGTCTGTGGCAAACCTCACATGGGCTAACCCCTGCAGTTGGTGCACCATGTGCTTGTGGACCCCACGGCAGCCCGACTGGGCCCTCGGGCCAGCCCCGCCATTCCCACAGTCTGGCAGCCGCTGCTATAAAAAAGCACAGTTGTGAATAGAGCTCCATAAAGTTTTATGCACTGTGTGGCTTTGATAGGGTCTTAAATTGTGATCTGACACACATGGCTGTTGTTCCTCTGGATTTAGTGAAATGCCACACATAGTGGATCCCCAAAAGTATAAGGACATATTTAATGGATTCTCAGTTACACTGAAAGAGGATAGTATTTGTTGTTTGGCTAAAGCTTTGACTTTCGTTAGCTGTTCTATGCAAGGACTTTGCCTGTTTGGCTTTTATAAAGTCTTCAAAGTCCTGTATAGCAAAATGTTTGGAAAAGATAATACCTATCTCTGGTGCACATCATTATTTTTGGCTGCTTCTGCCAATGCTGAATTCTTTGGGGACATAGACTTGGCTTTTATGGAAACTTCGAAGTTTCAAATTCAAACCCAATCAAGTTCTGAATTTTGGATTTCTTTGAGGGATGTAGCTCCCAAAATATTTAAGGAGGGCTTAAATGGTTCTACAAGGAGTTTGCTCCTCTCTGGATGAGGCAGATCCTGTACACCATGATGAAATGTGCCTGCTTTGAGCATACTGTGGAATTATTGCACAAGTTTGTTGTTCCCAAGCCCCAAGTGTGTCTGAGTGTATCTGAGATTGTGAAGATGGCACAGGATGGGGCAGAGTTCATATCTGTTGTTCATAGGGTCCTTTCGAGTCATACTTGACTTGATGGCACTTAACAAATAGAATCATAACCAAATACCCTTGGAGAATGACTTGCAAGGCCTGAGGTCTCTGAACCATGGTCCCCAGAGACATCAAAATCAACTTGCACACCCATGTTTATTGCAGCTTTGTTCACAATAGCAAGGAGTTGGAAACAACCTAAGTGCCCATCAACAAACGAATGGCTAGAGAAGCTGTGCTTTATTTGCACAATGGAATACTATGCTTCATTGAAAAACAAGGAACTCATGCAATATTATTCAAAATGGTTGACTCTGGAGAACATTATGCTGAGTGAAATATCCCAGTCACAAAAGGACAAATATTACGTGATGCCACTGTTGTAGAATGGGACTAACCTCGGGGTTGGGGAGAGACTGAGTAAGATGGGTTCAATAATGTATACTGCACTGAAAAAGAGGAGGGAGAAAACTGTTTAAAAGAGATATGTGACTAGGTATTTCTGTCATCACAGGAGTCTAGAGCGATGGCTACAAGGTGGAGGGGACCTGGGGGAGGGTTTGTAAAACAATGAAAGAATCTTTTCTTTTACTTTTCCATAATTTTTGACTCATGTACTTACAACTTGTAAGTTAAATTTGTGTCTTCTAGGTTGCAACACCCCCATGATACATCTTCAAGGATATGAACATGTACGGCTAAGCACAATTAATAACAGTGCATCTAAATTACAAAATCAATCTCCATAATAGTCTATGTGTTTCCTACTGCCAAAGGGGCCCTTTAGAGTAGTGAGAGAAGATCTTCACCCTGAAACCCACAGCATCCCTTTTCAGCAGGAAGTAGCTAAGAGAATACGCCATCCCCTTTTCCTTATGAATCAGGGTGAAGTCTCTCTCAGGGAGGAGTGATAGGGAATGGCAAAGGACACACTGACAAAGGAGATTAATCAGAACTGACTTTGACAAGCACTGTAGCAATTGGACAATTAAAACAGACATTTGGATGGCGGGGGAAGAACAAACTGGGGAGGAGGGTAGAGAGAATGGTGCAGCAATGAAGGAATGAAAACCCCAAATCCCTGCAAATGTTCATTAAAACTAATAAAATTTAATAATAAAAAACATATTAAAAAATCAACTTGCATAATATAGTCCATGAAGATAGTGTTCTATGTCCTATTCTACTTAGTTGAATGTTGACTTGGGTCTTTAAAGCTTACTAGCAGCCATGTAAAGTGTAACTATTGAGTTTTCTCTATCTGGAATAAGATGGAAGAAAAGCAAAAATGTGTAAAAACAATTAGTTAAACAAAACATGACTAAGGGACCTCTCACACCTCAACTACCATAACCCAGAGACCGGAAGTACTATATAGTGCCCAGCTACCACTGCTGACCACCCAGAAAGAACCATAATAGAAGGTCCTGGATAAAGGGGGAGAAATGGTGGACCACAAATGAAAAACATGAAAATGGCCAGGCTTACTAGTCTAATAAAGACTGGTAGAAACCCTGATGAGTGACTATGAACCTTGTTTTTGTGTACTGTTCAGTGAGATCTGGACCATAGCTGATCTTTCAGTGTGTTTTCAGAGGTAGTTAATCCTACAGGAGGAGATTGTCCATCCTTCTCCTAAGTCACTCTTACTAACCCTTCAAACCTGGAACACAATTCTGCTCTGAGATTACCTTTCAGCCCAACAGTAGACAGGCCTATACTGTGAGCAATAACACCAAGGAGTCACACTTTAAGATAACCAACCATATGAGATCAAAAGAGTAACATTTGCCCAAAGCTAAAGTCCAGAAGGCAGAGAGATATAGGACAGAAAACAAGTATGTGTGACTGGTTAACTGAAAAACAGATTTGCTTGATTAACATTCGCTAAAATCATATTTTTTAAATACATAAGAAAGGGGGGAAAGAAAAGAACCGAATTACTCTTATTTCAATATCAATTGTTTTAAACTGATATTAAAATTGTCAATTATTTAATTTTATTTGGATCCACGGACAATACCATTGGTACTAGCAATCATGAAATCAAAAGACATGTTGATTGAAGAAATCTGCTGTTAAGGACGTCTCCAAAGTTCTACAGAGCAAGACTAAGGTGTACCTGATCCAAGACATGATTTTTTCTTTTGTTTCCTATGCATCTGAAAGTTGGACAATAAATAAAGAAGACTGAAGAAGAATCAATACTTTTGAATTGTGGTGTTGACAAAGACTACTAAATATACTGCAGACCTTCAAAAAGTCAAATAAATTTGCCTTGAAGAAAACACACCCAGAGTGCTCCTTGGTGGCAAAGATGGTGAAACTTCATCTCACTTACTTAGGGCATATTTTCAGGAGGAACCAATCTTTAAAGAGTCTGCTGGAGAAAGTGGAGGGTCAGAGAAACAGAGGAAGACCCTCAATGAGATGGTTTGGCACAGTGACTTTTAATTCTAGGCTTGAGCATATCACAGGTCATGAGGATGGCACAAGATGAGCATATCACAGGTCATGAGGATGGCACAAGATAGGGCAAGGTTGAAATCTGATATTTGTTAGTCATAGGGTCCTTTTGAATCAACTTGATGGCTCCTACCAACAATAACAAACACTTATCGAGGGTGTCTGGTGGCGGCATCCACAACGAGCTGCACTGAGAGAACATAGGTCATGTCTCTCAGTTGGAAACCATCAGTGGCTCTGGCAAAGACGGGGTTTGGGGACAGGAGGTTGAGGGGGTGATAGTGGAAAGATGAACAATCTCCTCCCTTGTTATTTACAGCTTCAGAAACCCAATGAAGTATCAGAACTGACACAAGAGCAATGAGTGTAAGTAAACTCTTGGGTGTTTTCCAATTGTATGTCCTACTCTGCTTTTCTTCCCTTTGGATCTACTACTATGTTTCTAGGGTGCACTGACAACTCTGATCCACTCCCCCACAAAAAGAAAAAAAATCCAACCTGTTCAATCTGTGGACAACTCCCCTTCTCATCCCTAAAGACATGTTTTACAATGTAAAGGCTCTAGCCAAAATTGATAGTACCATCACTGGAGGCATATAAAGGTTACACAAGCTTCTGTGGCTAAATAGAGGAATAATAGTTGTTGTTATTTTTATGTGCTGTTGGGTCACCTGAGACTAGTAGCAACCCTAGTACAAGAACTCTAAAGCCGACCCTGTCCTGAGCCAGTTTCACGGACTCTGACACACCTACCCCCATTGCCCTAGTAACTGTATCAATCCATCTCATCCAGGATCATCATCTCCTAAGCTATTCCACCACCCTTCTGAGCATAATGTCCTTCTCCACTGACGGGTCCCTCCTAGCCAAATACCCTAAGTATGTGAGACAGAGCTTCAAAATTTTAGTCTCCAAGGAGAAACTTGTTTTCATACTCTCCCAGACAGATCTATTTGTTTTCTTGGCAGTCCATGATATATTCAAGACTCTTCTCTAGCACCACAACTCAAGGACATCTGTTCTTCTGTCATCCTTAGTTATTGTCCAACTCTCTGTTGCATAACAAGTAATTACAAAGACCATGGCCTGGATCAGGCACACCTTAGTCTCTAGATAGACATCATTACTTCTCAATACTCTGGAGAGGTCCTTGACAGCAGATTTTCCCAGTGCAATTTGTCTTTCGATTTCCTGGTTGCTGGTGCCAACAGTGTTGATTGTGGAGCCCAGCAAGCTGAAATTGTCAACAACCTCAATCTCTTCTCCATCCATCATGGTGCTGCCAATTGCCCTAGGGTTGAGAATCTTTGTTTTCTTGATGTTTTGCTTCAATCTATAGTGAAGACTATAGTCCTTGACACTTTGCAGCAAACACTTCAGGTCCTCCTCATTTTCAGCAAGCAAGGTTATGTCATCTGTATAACGTAGGTTATTGATAAGCCTTCCTCCAATCATGATGACACATTCCCCCTCATAAAGTCCAGCCCCCAAATGATCTATTCTGCATATAGATTGAAAAGATATGGAGATAGAGTGTATCCCTGATACACTCCTTTACTAATTTTGAACCATACAGTGTTTCCTTGCTCTGTTCTGAGGACTGCTTTCTGGTCTGAGTATAGATTTTACATGAGCATAATCGAGTGTTCTGGGATTCCCGTTCTCCTCAAGGTTAGCCATAATTTGTTGTAATTCACACAGTCAAATGCCTTTGCATAGTCAATGAAACACAGACATTCCTTTGATTCTCTTTGCTTTCTGGCAAGATCCATCTGACATTGGCCACAGTTAGATAATACTTGCTAGTGTGGAGCGCTAAAGGCTGAGTGCTAAGGATTTGAACTGTCAACCCAAAGGCCCACTGTTCAAACCCACCAGGAGAACATGGACAGGAGAAATATGGACAATCTCCTCCTGTGTAATTTACTGCCTCTGAAAACCTGACGGAGGGTCAGCTATGAGTTGGTTTTGACTTGTGGCCTTAAAGATATGGAGTCCTAGTAAGAGGTCCTCTTTGCTCACTAGAGATACAAAAGCCCCTGCCTCCCCTCTCTTCTCTGCCACTACCCTAGGCACCACCAAAAGAAAGAAAGGAGACTGAACCCCATCATTTCTGTGAACCTACAGGACATTTTAGGCTTAAACTGATTATTAGATTGATACTGAACCATTTCATATGATAGATAAAAGTATAGTTAAAAGTTTTTTACAATTGAATAAGAATAGTAATACTCAGCCTCATTTGTTTGACCTAAAACAGACTGATGAAAACAGCTACATAAAATATAGGAAGGAGGCGAGTGTCCTCAGAATGACAGTGAATTGGTCAGCGTGACCAGGACATAACCATTACCTAGACTATCGTGGAAAAACAAATATACAATCTGTATCTTTTGTGTATAAAGACCTCCTCGTTTCCTCCAGATAGAGAGGAAGATTTGCAGAACTGATAGCCCCTATAACCTCTGTACAGGTATATAATAAAGCTCTTGTTATTCTTTTTTTTTTTTTTAAGGCTCTTGTTGGATTTATTCCCTAATCTCACTTAGAACTTCAACCTTTTGTGCGGCAACATGCATTTCTGCATGGCTCTACCTGCTGGACAGCTTTTCCAAATGGTGGTCAGTCTAATTCCCACTTTCCACTACTTCAGCCTCCGCTGGTTCCCCTGACTCTTGATTTCCATCCCCCAACTTCTTTTTCTTCTTTGCCTTTTGTTCTTGGTTGAACTGAGCAATCTCATCAGAGCTCTTGTTATTCTTACCTCAAATCAGGGTTGTGAGCAGTCTACTTGAATAGCACGTAACAACAACCATTCCCTAGATTCTGGCATCCTTCCTTCTCTGTGTTCCACAGTCCTCACTCCGAAGCTGCATAACCCTCCCACTCCTTGTTATCTATGAAACAAAGCAGTGGCCTTAAACATTGCGCCTATACAAAAATCAAAGGAAGTCATAGTTGTCATTGATGTTAAGGGCTAGTCTCTCTCACTCTCATAGAGGAGAGTTGGAGTCTCCCAAGAAATGGGAAGGAAATTATTACACTTGCAACAACAAGATAGTATTTCTGACAGGAACTAAAAGGTGATTAGGCCAAGAAGTAGTCCCTAGGTGAGGCTGGACTATGACCAAGTCTCAGGAGACAGGAAGTCAGTAATAGCAGTGCTTCCTGGGCATCACTCTCTTAGTGTCCTTTCTACTGACAGCAGTCGGTCCTTTCTACTGGACTGATAGTCCTTTCTACTGGAAGGCCTAGTTTCACCCCTGCCTTTCCAGGGGTCCTTTCCCCCTTCTTCCCTCTTCTTTCTTTTTCACTCTAACTCTTGTGCATGGCCCCCCTTACACTAGCTTTGTATGCCTCTGTCTTGTTGCCTTAACAGACCATTTAAAAAAAAATCAAGGTTGTGACCTGTTTTAAGTTGGCTAGGTTGATCACATCATAGGGAAGATTATATTATAAAAGTATGGATTTTTTTTTAAAAGTATTTACTGTCTCTCTCTTATCTTAATCATCATTATAAAAGTGTTTATAATTTAGTTTCTCCTCCTATCTTGATTTCTTATCTGATAAAAGATGATACAGGCCACAGCCCACTTTCCCCACATCATGGGGGATGGTTACATCCTTATTTAACTGCCAAACCACTGAAAGTGATGTCCAGCCAAGTTAATTTTTATATCAAGTGAATACAACTCAATTCATGATAAATATTAAATTCCACATATGTGGGGATATATATTCATGGCGTAAGACACTTAGACTTAAAGGATTAAAATATAAAAATAAATCTATAATATTATTTATAGTTTAGAGTTTCACAATCAGCACTTTAAACTCAAACTCATTGCCTTTGATTTGGAACAGACTCATGGATGAGCCCCCAGCAGGTCAGCATTTTAGATGCTGTTTATTTTCTTTAGGATTCTTTAAATGAAATACAAGGTATAAACAACAGATCTAGCTCTTCAGATGTGGCTGCGAGAAAACAGACATCAGTACTCATATTGAAAAGATTACATGAAAACTCATTAAAAAATTATGGTTTTCACTGTGGTTTTGATTTGCATCTCTCTTATTGCCAGTATTTTAAGCATTTTTCGTATGTTTGTAGGCCATTCAAATATCTTCCTCTGTGAAAATTCCTTCCATATCTTTTGCCTGTTTTGTAATTGGGTTATTAGTCTTTCTCTTGTGGAGGCCCAAAAGTATTCTGTAAACTCTTGTTTACAAGTCTTGTTTACAAGTCTTTAGGTTTTCATTTCACCCTGTTGGGAAAAGGTTTTGATGCACACAGGGATTTTTTAATCTCTAGAAGATCCCATTCATCAATTTTATTCTCTTCAGATGTGGATTTCTGGTTGTATTTGGCAGTCTCTTCATGCCATAAACTAGGCCTTCTAAGCTTGATTCTAGTTTGTTTGTTTTCTGGGACACACACACACACACACACATACACACACACAACCAGGGAAACCGTGGATTGGGCACGTTTTTATAGTAGGGTCTTTGGGGAGGGAAAGGAGGGGCTATTCCATTGTGGTTTGTGGATGTATGGCCAAGGACTCAAGGAAGGGAACAGAGAGAAAGCTAAAGCAGTTTTATTAAGGGGACTCCTAGGCAGACTTCCTCAGTCTGGAGAGAAACAGACCAGGGGGAAACCACTGATTTCAGTTTGTTTTTTATGAACTTTATGGTTTTGGGCTATACTCCTAGGTCTCTGAGCCACATTGAGTTGATTTTTGTATATGATGTGAGAAGTGGATCCTGTCTCAGCTTTCTGAAGTTAGAAGTCCAGTCCAGTAGCAGTAGCAAAGTTTAACAGGACAGCAAGAAATAAATATTGGAGAGTATGTGGCAAGATATGAACTCTTAAACATTGTTAATGGGGTTGTAAATTATACAACCACTCTGGAGGACAGTTTGGCACTTCCTCAAAAAGCTGAACATAGAAATTCCATATGACCTAGCTATTCCACTGCTTGGAATATACCCCAAGAAAAAGAACTAAGGCACAAATGGAGACATGTACACCAATGTTCATAGCAGCATTATTCATCATTGCAAGAACATAGAAACAGCCCAGATTTCTAATCACAATCAAATGGATTGAGAAATTATGGTACACTCACCAGTGGAATACTATGCAGAAGCAATGATTTTGTAAATTACTGCCTAACTTGAGAGAGACTGGAGAGCATTATGATGAGTGAACTAACTCAGTCTCATAAGAACAAATACTGCATAAATCTATTACTGTAGAATGAGTATGAGGATTCAAGGGGGAGGAGGGTGGAAGAAGAGGGGTGAGGGTGGAAGCAGAGGAGTGAGAATGGGGGAAGAGTAATCATAGGATCACACAATTTCACGGGTGAGTGGGATGACAGAAATGGGAAAGATCCAGTATGAAAAACAATGTATTCGAACTTTATAAATATACCAGTATAAAATTTAAAAAGAGAGAGGGAAGTTCACCAATGTAAAAAAAAATACACACACACACAAACACATAATCTGTTGTTGTTATTAGGTGCCATTGTGTTAAGTACAACTCATAGAGACCCTATTAACAAAAGATCTGAACCCAGTCCTGTCCTGTGCCATCCTCACACTTTCTGACACTCAAGAGCCCACTGTAGCAGTCACAGTGTCAATACACCTCGTTGAGGGTCTTCCTCTCCTTCACTGACCCTCCGCCTTTCCCAACATCATGGCCCTCTTCAAGGAATAGCACCTACTAATAATACAAAGTATGTGAGGCAAAGCCTCATCATTCTTACCTCCAAAGAAGACTCCTGCTGCACCAGCTCCAAGATATACCTGTTCATTCTCTTGGCTGTCCATGGGATGTTCAGTGCTCTTCTTCAACATCATAGCTTAAAGATGTCAATTCTTTTTCTGTCAATTTTATTCATTGTCCGGGTCTCAGATGCATAGCTAGTAATTGGAAAGAGTAGTGCCTGAATCAGACACGCCTTAGTCCTCATACTGACATCTATAATCCTCAATAATTTGGAAAGGTCTCTAACTGCCGATTTTTCCAGTGTATTTCCTGACTGCTCGTACCAAGAATGTTAGTTGTGGATCAAAGCAAGATGAAGCTGTTGACAGTTTCAATCTCCTCTCCATGCATCATGATGTTGCCTATCAGTCCAGTGGTAAGAATTTTTGTTTTCTTGACATTGAGATGCAATCCATCCTGAAGGCTGCATTCCTTGATCTTCTACAAGTGCTTCAAGTCCTCCTCACTTTCAGCAAGTAAGGTTGCATCATCTGCATAACGCAGGTTATTGATGAGTCTCTCTCCCGTCCTAATGACACATTCTTCTTCATAGAGTCCAGCTTCTCAGCGCATAGATTTAACAGGTATGGAGATAGAATACACCCTTGATGCACTCCCTTGCCAATTCCAAACCATGCAGTGCTCCCCTGTTCTGTTCACACAACAGCCTCCTGGTCTAGGTATAGGTTCCTCATAAGCACAATCAAGCGCTCTGGGATTCTCATTCTTTTCAATGTCAGCCACAACTTGTCATGATCCACACAGTCAAATACCTTTACATAGTCAATAAAGCACAAATATTGACATTCTTCTGGTGTTCCTTACTTTATATATACATATTAAAAATTATGCTTTTCAATACTAATTACATTATTTTACTTTTGTTTTAAAAGGATTAAGGATGCAAGAAGTAAACCGGGTTATTTGCTAGAGAATCTTTAATTGTTATATTCTTTAGTCCTTTTCTTTTTGGGACATTTTCTAAAAGCGTGTAAAAAGAGAACATAAGAAAAGTGTGTCAGTAGCCAAAAACAAAAGTTCCTTGTTTCCAGAGAAATCTGTGGATTTGAAAAGATTAGCATGAGAGCAGCTAGACTTTTTTTTTTAATAGCACGCACATTCTTAGTAAATTTTCAAAATGCTTTTTTGTGTTTAGGACACTAAAGTGGTGTGCAGTGAGTTTAAGACCATAGGCCATTAGACTTTAATTATCTAAAATGTAAACATAACTTCTCTTTTACATACAGCACAGTTTTGAAAGCTGAAAGTCAGTACATACAGTGGCTCAACTTTTGTGAAGATGAACTGACAATTCCAGAAATATCAAATTAATTAAAGTACTTCGGAAATCTGATGAACCTGGAGAAATGATGAAATCACACAAGTGTCCAGGTCTTTCGTTCAAAGGGTCAATATGAGTCACCTATGACTCGACGGCACTTAACAAAAACAAGCTTCTTCATCCGAGGACTTGTTGAAGACTTAAACTCATAGGGTCAGTGACATTTCTGTGCCCCAACAATCCATCAGAGTCATTTTATGACTAGCAGTGAAGAATGAGGCTAGAATACCATCAAGGGGAAAGAAGCTGCTGGAATATGAATGAGGAGAGGAAAATTTATTCAATCACTCAGTATAGTGGACAGAAAAAAAGGCAGGACAAAGAATTTGCAGTGGAAATTTCATGTCTTGGTGATGTTTTGCTTTGATGAAAATACCCCTCCTCCATATCAGCTGTGTAGTTTGAGTGAGATTGACCCCAACTCACCCTTCATCTTATAGCAGCTTCCTTGGCCAAGTTGGGTTTTCCAGAGTAAGTATACAATCCAATCTAAGACAATTAAGGTCTATTTGCTGTACATCAGGGGAGAAAGATTCCCTATCTCTTCAATTAAAAGTATCAAAGTCACCCTCTTCCCCTAAGGAGTGATTATAAGGACTGTGTGCTCATGCAAAACCTATACTCAGAGAAGGAATCAGCAGTCAAAGCAGAGCAAGGAAAACTACATGGTTCAAGATTAGGGAAGTTGTGCATCAGGGACACATCCTATCTCCATACCTTTTCAATCTATATGCAAAATATACCAGTAGAAAGGCTAGACTTTATGAGGAGGAATGTGGCATCAGGACTGGAGGAGGACTCACCAACAACTTTGTTTGCTGAAATTGAACAGGAAATGAAGCATTTCCTGCAGAAGGTCAAGTACTGAATTCTTCAATATGGATTGAAGCTCAACATCAAGAAAACAAAGATTCTCACCACTGGGCCAATTGACAGCTTTATGATGGACAGAGAGGAGATTGAGATTGTTTATAACTTCAGCTTGCTTGGTTCAACAATCAACACTCTTGCCACCAGCAGTCAGGAAATCAAAAGATGAATTGCATTGGGAAAGGTTGCTTTCAGGGAACTTTCTAGAGTACTGAAGACTGATGATTTCAGTCTAGAGACTAACGTGCAACTGATTCATGTCATGGTATTTACAATTACTTGCTATCCATGCAAGAGCGGAACAATAACTAAAGACGATAGAAAAAGGATCAATGCCTTTGAGCTGTGATGCTGGAGAAGAGTGTTGAACATACCCTGGACTGCCAGAAGGACAAACAGGTCTGTCCTGGAGAGGGTGAAACCAGGCTGCTCCTGGAGGCAAGGATGTTGAGGCTCTGTCTCACATACTTTGGGCACATGGCCAGGAGGCACTAGTGCTTGGAGAGGGACATCATGCTTGGAAGGGTAGAGGGACAGTGTAGGAGACAAATACCCAGGATGAAATGGATTGTCTCAGTGACTGAAGAAATGGATTTAGGTCTGTCAGAGGAGGTGAAACTGGCTCAAGGTAGGGCAGAGTTCAGAGTTAATGTATATAGGGTTGCTATGAGTTGCAGACAACTCGATGCATGTAACAACAGATCTGCCCTCTTAGTCATTATTTTATTACCAAGAGTGGTGCATAAATAATTTCTTCTAGAAGGTCTCCGGTTACTATTAACCTAAGGTTTAAAATGTCCCAAATATATAAGTTTTCCAAACTGCTACACTACTTCACAGGTTCTAACTTCTCCTTCCTTCGGTACTTTCCCTCCCATCTTTGAATTTTGTGATTTGCTACAATTTCTCTCAGAACTCATGGAAGAGAATGCCTTATTTAGTTGGCAAGTCCCAAATCTGTGGACTGATGTTCAGTCCAAAAGTTTCTAACTCAGGTTGTTATAGGAGTTGATGAACTCAAATTGACGGGTCAGATGGCAGGCTGCTGGCTCACAAGGCTATGGAAACTGGGGACTCAAGTTAGTCTATAGCCAACTAGCTCAAGCTTCAAGATCTGGAGGTCAGACGATAATGAGCCAAATGCAGGAGAACTTTACCAGAGCACTTATATATACTGGATGCAGACCATGCCTATAAGAAAACTGCCCTCACTTAGTAAAGTGGTACAAGGGTGTGAAGCACAATAACTTAAGTCACGCCTTCTAGTAAAGTGATGACTCAAGATATGGCCCATCCTAACCCTACCTTATTAACATAACAGACAACTCATTCCCAAATGGGATCATAACCACAGACATAGAAGCCTCTCATTGCATAATTACATCATAATATAACTGCCAAATTACATAATTACCCAACTGTCAAGCCACTGAAAATCATAACCCAGTCAAACTGACACATACCCTTTGCCATCACTTGCATTTTATTTCATTAATAGCAAGATGTCTGAAGTCTTTGATGTACAAAAACCACTTTATTTACATAGTCATACCTCATCACTGCATGAGAAGCACAAATACTATGGCTAGTAGGTCCAGATTAAGTAGTTTCTGCACAACAAGTGAGGGCCCTGGAGCTGCCTTCAGCTGCTTTGTGGAGAATAATACCACGAGAAATGGGTTCTTAGTTGAAATCATTGAGCTGCTGGATCAAAATGTAACACGTCAGGTTCTGCTGTACTTTCTGGTAAATAAGCCAACACATTCCCTTTGCCATTTGACAGAATCCTCTACAACCTGAAGCATAAAGAGCTAATCATAGATCATTTTACAAGGATTGTGGAGAGGCCCAAAGATGTCCCAGGTGATGAGTATGGAGCCTCTAAATGTCAATGGAGTCCCCAGAAAGTCACTCAATTGTTCAAATTCTATTTTTCAGTCCTGAAGGAAGGCTTTTTTTTTTTTGCAGATTTTTATTGGTATCCCACCTTGATAGGAGGGAGCTCTGGTAACCTAGTGGTAAGAAGCTGTACTGCAAACTCAAAGTTGTTGTTTATGTGCTATAATTTATCCCTAGTACTACGGCCTCTTGAAAACACAGCCTGCGCATCTGGCAGTTCTCTGTTGATGTGCTGTTCCAGTTGTTTTTGGATAATTTTCAGCAGACTATTGTCTTCATGTGATAGTAATGATATTATTTGATAATTTCCACAGTCTGTCAGGTCACCTTTCTTTGGAATCAGAATATATAGATCTCTTCCAGTCAGTTGGCCAAGTGGTTGTCCTCCAAATTTTTTGGCACTACTTGGTAAGCACATCCAGGGAAGTATCTGTTTGTTGAAATATGTCACTTGGTATGCTGTCAATTCCTGGGACCTTGTTTTTTGCCAATTTCTTAAGAGCAGCTATAACTTCATCACCAAATGTTCTTACATACATTGTTTCATGAAATTCTTCTGTGTCAGTCAATTCCTTTTGGTACACTGACTCTGTATACTTCTTCCATATTCTTTTTATGCTTCCTGGACCATTTACTATTCAACCCAAAGCATTCTTAAGTATTGCAACTCTAGGCTTGAATTTGTTCTTTAGTCCCTTTGTTTTTTAAAAAATTCTGGGCAAGTTTGGCCCCTTTATATTCTGACCCCACCTCTTTGCACAATTCATTATAATATTTTGCTTTCTCTTCTGGCTCTTTTGAAATCTTCTGTAACACAGTACAAATCCACCAGCTGCTCCATAGGAGAAAGATGGGCAATCTCCTCCTGTGCAATTAAACTGCTTCTGGGAACCTGCCCGAGGGTCTGCTATGGGTTGGTTTCAACTTGACTGCACTCAACAACATCCTTGATGGCAGCAGCTTTTATTCTTTCTTAACCCATCCTGACTCTACCACATAATATGAGCTATCAATTGGTGTTTATTCCATACCAGACACTGTGCTGAGTATTTCTTAAAGATCACCTCTTTTTCTCTTGTTGTTATTGTTAAGTGCTGCCAGTTAAGTATGACCAACAACAACCGTATGGACAACAGAAATGAACCCTATCCTACCCTGTGCTGTGATCATCATCTCTGACACACTTGAGCCCATTACTGCTGTCACCAAATCAATCCATCTTGTTGAAGGTTTCTCTCTCCTTCCCTGACCCTCCTCCTTTCCTAGTATGATGTTCCTTTCCAAAGAAGAGCATCTCCTAGAAACATGACCAGAATATGTGAGATGAAGCTTCATAGTCCTTACCTCAAGGAACAGTCTGGCTGCCTTTTTTTTCTAAGACATATCTGTTTGTTCTTTTAGGAGTCCAATCCATGGGATATTTTTTTGTTCTCTAACACCACAACTCCAAGTTGGAGTTTGCTTTTTAAGCAACTTATTTTCTCTTAGTAACTATTTTTTTTCCCCTGCCTCAGGATTTATTTGTACAAATAGCACAGGAGGACACCAGCCCCATGCACATGGCAGCAGCCAGTCAGGGGTTCACACCAGTCCTTCTGTCCTCAGATGGGAAATTCAATTATGGAGCCTCTGCAGGGGCCTGGGCCCCTTTAGGAGCCTGACTTGGAGAGGAGCCTGGCTTGAGGTCTTAGCTGGGGCCTGGGTTGAGGAATTTGCTGAAGCTTCAGCCTTACCGTCAGCCTTGGCCTTGGATTTTGGCCGGTTAAGCCTGAGCCCCTTGGCAATGCAGCCCGAGCACGCTTCCCAGGCCTGAGATGGGTGCTGTAGTTGAGTCAGCTGAGCTCGCTGTTGATGCTCCTTGGGGTCCGGTGCTTGACAAGAGCTTTCACAGCCTCAGTGAGTTCATCCATGGCCTTGGCATTGTTGGCCTGTGTCTTCTTCAGGCCCTTGTTGTTGTGCTTCTTGGCAAAGCACGTATTCCTTAAGAATTTTTATTTTATTATTTTTGTGTGTGTACCATCGAATCAAATCTGACTGGTACAGGAGGAGATTGCCCCTCCTTCTCCAGCAAAGCATCTGGTGGATTCAAACCATGTACTTCTGTGATTGCAGGTCAGCTTCTTGCCACCAGAGCTTTGTTCCTCAAGAATTTGGGGTCTACCCCTTTAAGAGACTCAAATTGTTGTAATCTTGGTTTCTTGATAATGTTTCTGTGCCACTTTGGGGACTAGTTGTGTGTGGTGTGATTCTTGGACTTCACCATGTCTGCACTGTCACCGTAGCTCCCAGAGCACCTGTAACTATTATTCTTCTTACCGAGAAGTCCTAGTGATGTAATAGAGTAAGTATTGGGCTGCTAACTTAAAAAGGTCAGGAGTTCAAACACACAAGTGAAAGATGAAGCAGTTTCCTCGTGTGACTATTTATGTCCCCAGAAACCGGACAGAAAATCACCTACTCTTATTTGGAATCAACTCAGTGGCAGTGGGCTTGGGTGAATCCCTAGTGAACAATAGTTAAACACTTGGCTGCTAACTGAAAGATCTGTGGTTCCAATCCACCAGTGACTCCATTGGGGCAAGAAAAGACCTGGTGATATCCTTCTGTGCACATTGTTGTTATTGTTTGTTGTTGTTGTTAAGTGCCATCGAGTTCTAGATGACTCATGTTGTTGTTGTTGTTATGTGCCGTCGAGTCGTTTCCGACTCATAGCGACCCTATGCACAACAGCCCTAAACCCTGCTCTATCCTGCGCCAACCGCACTGCCTCTGACACACCCATCCCGATTACCCCAGTCACCGAATCAATCCATCTCATAGAGGGTCTTCCCCTCCTGCGCTGTCCCTCCACCCTCCCAAGCATGATGTCCCTCTCCAAGGACCCGTCCCTCCTGGCAACATGTCCAAAGTATGTCAGACGAAGCCCCAGAATCCTTGCCTCCAAGGAGTAGCTTGGTTTAATCCTCTCCAAAATGAATCTGTTTGTTTTCCTGGCAGTCCATGGTACATTCAGTACCCTTCTCCAGCACCACAGCTCAAAAGCATCCACTCTCCTTTTGTCCTCCCTAGTCATTGTCCAACTCTCTGATGCATAACAAGCGATTGCAAAGACCATGGCCTGTATCAGGTGCACCTTAGTCTCCAGAGAGACACCGTTGCTCCTGAGTACTTTAGAGAGGTCCCTAACAGCAGACTTTCCCATCGTGATACACTTTTTGATTTCCTGACTGCTAGTGCCAAGAGTGTTGACTGTGGAGCTCTTTTCTTTTTCTTTCTTTTATAATTTAGGACTTGAACACTTTCAAGGATCATGTTTAAAGATAAAGAGAAGGATGGGTAATCTTCTCCCAAGCGATTTACTGCCTCTGAAAATCCACTGAAGGATAGGCTATGGGTCAGTTCTGACACTGCAACACACAACAACAGTAATGTTAGTTACCAAAAAGGCTGGTCCAAAGTCTCTAGGGTATAGAGAAACTCGAGCCAAATTTTCAGTTCCTCTTCTCCAGGCAACAGAAAAACAAACATTGCTTAGCAGTCTATTTACTTCCTCATCAATTACATAAAACTCTAGGATCACTTATTTCTGATTAGAAATGTCTCAATAAGTTCTACTTTGGGGGAGAAAGGGGGAGGGGGCTGACATTTCTCCTGTTACATTCCCTTTTGAGACAGTGCGTGTACTAGCTGTGGTCAGCTGTGGGATAGAGAAAATATGAGGGTGGCCTGAGAGCTGGATCAGAGACTGGAGAGGCAGAGGATCTTGCATGACCTTCTAAGGTTTTGAATAATCCATTTAAAAAGATTTTATATATGCTAGGCATAGCAATGATTTTAAAATATTATTTATTCACTGAGTACTAAAAGCCAATATTTCTTAATCAAATCTCTGAATTTGGGAAAGTGATTGGCATACAAATGTCATGGAGTTGAGTCAATATGGTTATCAGAATGCATTACTCTTTTCTCTGCACTTCAGAAATAGGCCATTTTTGTATTTGTTACAGCGCTCATGTGTTTTCTCTCCTGTGTCAAAGCATTATAGATGATGTTCTTCACTACAGTTTAATTTCTTCATGAAGAGAAGAATTTAGTAATTTTGTAATTCCCAATAGATTTTTAGAAATTATTATGTATTTTGCCTATAACAGCACTCAAATTTACCATAAATGCAGTTTTACTTCTTTAATGCTAGTCTTTCTGTATTCTTAATATCTTGAAATCCTTCAAACCCCTTATGGAAGGGATTTTTTTTAAAAAAGCTTTTATAATTTTGTTTTCCCAATGAGGAATCTGAGAGAAGAATGAGTAAGCAATAAGGTTGTCTAACTAGTTCAAGGTCAGACCCAGGACTGGAAAGTTTCATTTGTGTTCTTGTCACTTGTTAAATATCAGACTAGACACTGTCCTGAGTTCTAATAGTCTATAAACTTAGTGTACAGTCTTGGCCTTTAAAGAACTGACAGTATATTGAGAAGATACTTGAATAGTAAACATAGTTTCTTAATTTTAAAGTGTCTTCAACTCAGTGCCCTTCCCCTCTCCTTTTTAATGTGTTCTTATTTGTAGTTACATTACAGCTGTCCTGTTACATAGCTAATTTTGTTCCTGTTTGTGCTTGTTGGCCGTGCTGGATTGTTTCCATGTTTTTAGTCTGCCACTGGGAACTCTGGTGGTGTAGCTTTCCATGCATGGCTCTCCTTTCTGGTGGTTTGAATTCACCACCTGCTCAGTAAGAGAAAGATGGACAGTCTCCTCCTTTGCTATTTACAGCCTTTAAAGAGAAAACACAAAACAAACAATTACAATGAGTGAAGCAGTCTTCCATAAATAACAAAAACAAAAACACACATCCATACACACAAAGCATGGTCCGCTTTTGTAATAGATTAAGTGCTTGCCAGCTGACTGAAATGTTAACACAATGTTCTAGCTATTCCATAGGAAATAGATGAAGCCATCTTCTCCCATAATGATTTACAGCCTAGGAAAACCAGTGGTGGGTCCCTATGAGTCAGAATCAACTCAACAACAGTGGTTATATAGATTTTTTTCATCTTTTTCTTTAGTTTGTGAATACTAACTAAATTTGCTTTGAAGAAATAAAGCATTTGCTACTTTTTAAATTTTAGCATGAGGTTTTTAGAGGCCTGTTGTTTTGGAAGTGCATGGCCAATTCTTCTCCCTAGTCTGCCTTGATGTAGATGCTCAGCTTTACAGCAATATATGACACACAAGCATTTTACCTAGAAGAGTAGATGAAAGGCGCATTCCCATTACAAAAGTAACTGATTTGGTGTTGTTGCTCCCCACCTTTGGCACCTGTGACTTGGTTCCTTCCTCCAGCCCTGCTCCTCCAGCATCCTCTTCCACTCCACCCTATCCCACTTCCACCTCACCGGGCCAACACTTCCCACACCTCACCCCCAGCAAACCTTTGATATAGTAGCTCAGGCCTCCAGTCACTTCTGTGATGCCAGTCTCTCCCTTTGCTAGGCTCTTTCTCGTCATGTGGCTTCCACTGCCAAGGCCTGACAAAGTGTAGAAATTCTCAAACTATTTCACTGGTATAACATCCAATCAAAATCTTACTGAGGATTGTCCAAATATGTCTGGAACAATACATTGATAGAGAACTACCAAAAATACAAGCTGAGTTTAGAAGAGGCCATGACACTAGGGACATCATTGTCAATGTCAGTCATCAGAACAGAGCACTGCATGTTTCACAATCAGGAAAGGAGTGTGTCAGGGATGCATCCTATCTCCATCTACCTTTCCAATCTGTATGCAAAACAGATCACTCTAAAGGCTGGTAGTAGGAATATGGCATAAGGATTGAAGGAAGACTCATCAACAACCTTATGTTTTGCATAAGATACAACTTTGCTTGCTGAAACTAAGGAGAATCTGAAGCATTTGCTGCAGAAAGTCAAGCACTGTAGTCTGTAATATGGATTGTAGCTTGACATTAAGAAAACAAAGATTCTCAGTAGTTTTCCCCTGGTCTGTCTTTCTCTCTCCAGACCAAGGAATCCCACCTGGGAACTCTCTTAATAAAGCTTCTTTAGTTTTTAAAACAAACAAACAAAAAAACCCAACTACCAATGTTTTTCACCTCTGGGCTAATTGGCAGCATCATGGTAGATGGAGAAGAGATTGAGATTGTTAACTCTTTCAGCTTATTTTTTTCTCTGCTAGGTTATTTACAAAACTCAAGTACAAATTTGAACAAATTCTTTCAATTTTCCTCATTCCCCCACCCATCAAATCGTACAACCCAATGATTAATCCCTCCTCCTCCTGCAGATCCACATCCCTCTGCTTCCAGCCTCTCCCACCCCTCCTGGATCTTTTATTCATTCTACAGTAGCAGTTTTATACAATATTTATCCTTTTGTGACTGAGTTAGTTCACTCAGCATAATGCTTTCCAATCCCTCCCAAGTTAGGTAATAGTTTACAAAGTTATTGCTCCCATGTGTTGCATAGTATTCCATTGTGTGAATGTACCACAAATTTTCAATGTATTTGTTTATGATTGGACATTTGGGCTGCTTCCATGGTCTTGCATGTTCTAGGGATTTTGAACATTTCTTCATGTGCTTGTTAGCCATCAGAATGAATGTCTTCTTTGGTGAAGTGTCTGTTCATATCCTGTGCCCATTTTTCAATTTGATTGTTTACCTTGTTGGGGTGAACAACAACTTTTTTAAACAGTGTGTGCACGTGTGTGTGTGTGTTTTATGTGCAGTTGAGTCACATCTGGCACATAGCTGACCCTCCAGCAGTTTTCAGAAACTGCAAATTGCATGAAAGCTTGCTTATCCTAAGCAGCAGGTGGTGGATTTTAACCTGTCATTAGGTTGGCAGCACAGCTTCTCGCCCACTAGACCCCCAAACTCCCTTTTAAAAACTAAGGTAAATACTAAAGAAACCATAACTACCACCCAAGCAAATATATGCACACCCATGTTTATTACGACTTTGTTCGCAATAGCAAAGAGGTGGAAACAACCCAAGTGCCCATTGACAAACAGATGGATAGAGAAGCTGTGGTATAGTCACACAATGGAAAACTATGCTGCTTTGAAAAACAAGGAACTCATGAAATATTATACAAAATGAGTGACCCTGGAGAACATTATGCTGAGTGAAATATCTCAGTCACAAAAGGACAAATATTGTATAGTGCCACTGCTGTAAAGCGGGACTGACATCAGGGTTGGGGAAGACAGAAAAGGAGGGGAGGAATGATGTATATTGCATTGAAACAGATGAGGGAGAGATCTGTTTAAAAAGGATATGTGAATGAGTATTCTCGTCATTACATAAGTTCTGAGTGAAGGCTGCATAGTGGACTGGACTTGTGGGAAGGGATTGTATAACAATGAGAGTTTTTCTTTTCCTTCTCAAGAAGAGTGAATTGGGGGGGCGTGGGCAGGGAGAAAAGTGCAACAATGAATGACTGGAAATCCTAAAAAAAATAAATAAAAAAACCCTAAATCCTTAATTCCCAGAAATAAACTGGTTTCACCCTCTCAAAACAAACAAACAAAAAAGTAAGGTAAATAAATAAAGAAATGTAACGAGAGCCTGGTGGTCCACACAGTGAAAAATTTCCATTGTCACTTTTTTTGCCTCCTTCTCCTAAACACCATGACCCAGAAGCTAAGGAGTTGATGTGTCAGTGACCAGAGCTCTGTTCTGGTTCTTGGAATCGGTTTTTTTACTGATAGATTGGCTTGTCATTCACAAAGCAAGGTTAGCTTTTAAATATCTTTTAATATTTTGAGTGTTATACCCGGGAATAAACATTTAAGAAAACAGCTCATACTCAGTGCCATCAAGTTGGTCCCCTATTTGGTTTCCAAGACTGCCTGCCTCTTTACAGGAACCAGTGATGGTGTCAAACTGCAGGAGACCTTTGGGTTGGCAAAATAACTCACTACAGACTGTGCCACCCGACCTCATCTGAAGACAAACAGAGAGAGTCAGATTGAGGCAGAGGGCAGCAGAGGGCAGGAAGCCATGGTAGCAAAAAAGGTTAAGAGTTTTACTACTAAGCAAAAGGTTGGAAGTTCAAATTTACCCAGAATGTTCCAAAGATGGTCACAGCCTTGACAATTCTCTGGAGCAATTCTACTCTGTTCATCTGAGGTCACATGATATTATAAGCTGACATTGACTAAACAGCAACTTGAATAAGTAATATATAAATACCTGAAAGAACCAGAAAACTTCCACCACCACTCCCCAACTATTAAACATAATGCAGATGGAACAAACCTCAAAAACATTAAAAAAGGCCAGAGTTGTGTTGGTGAAGAGTATTGACTATATCAGGAACTGCCAAAAGAAGAAACAAATTTATCTTGACGGAAGTGCAACCAGAATACTCCTTAGTGGCGAGGGTGGTGAAACTTCATTTCACTTCAGGCGTGCTTTTGGGAGGAACCAGTCTTTAGAGAGAGACATCATGCTGGGAAAGATAGAGGATTAGCAAAAAACAAGAACCTCAACACAATAGACTGGAACAGGGTAAGGTTCAGAACTTGTTTCTAAGGTCGATGAGTTGTAGTTGATTTGACAGCACCTAACCATGGGTCCAATAAAAACTGGTGGAGCCCCCAAGACTTTAGGCTTTAGTCATTCTTCAAAACTTAAATTTTGGGCCAGCTCTGGTGGCCTAGTGGCAGGAAACTGTACTGCAATCCCAGAGGTGCGCGGTTCAAATCCACCAGATGCTCTGCTGAAGAAGGAGGAACAATCACCTCCTGTACCAGTCAGATCCAATTTGATGGTACACACATAAAAAATAAATAAATAAAAATTTTTAAAAAATACAACCCTTAAACTTTGCCCCTCCCAGCCGTGGCTCTACTTTCAGCCAAACAATAGATAGGTCTATACCGTGAACTACATCACTCCTTAGAATAACCCAAACCTTATGCAATGCAAAAAGAAACACTTGTCCAAGGGAAACATCCAGAAAACAGGAAGGGGTATAATAGAAGGATTGATGGAAATGAGAGTCACAGGGAGAAAATAAAAAGGGTGTATATTGTAGCTAACATTATACAACAATAACAATATTTTTTAAAAATTATACACCAAAATATAAATAATCTAATGGAAAGCAATTTGTTGGTAAACTTTCCCTGAAATCAGTTTTTCTAAAAAACAGGAGCACCCAATAAGAGATTTTGAAAAGCTATATCTCCTATCTCCATACCTTTTCAACCTATATGCAGAACAGATTATCCAGGAGGCTGGGGTCTATGAGGAGAAATGTGGGGTCAAGACTGGTGGATGATTTATCAACAACCTGCATTATGCAGATGACACAACCCTGCTTGCTGAAACTGAAGAGGACCTGAAGCGTCTGCTGCAGAGTGTCAAGGACTGCAGCCTACAATATGGATTGAGGCTCAATGTCAAGCAAACAAAGATTCTCACCACTGGACCAATCGGCAGCATCAG
>NW_006399779.1:12327703-12336734 GCF_000299155.1 Elephantulus edwardii
AGGGGGGATGGTTGGGAGGGGAGAAAAGTGCAACAATGAATGAATGGAAATCCAAAGTCTCTGTAAATTTTTATTAAAATTAATAATAAATTTAAATAAAACAAAAAAGATAAAAAAGGAAAGAAATTTAAAAAAGAAAGGGACAACACAGAAAGTCATAGAAGAAGGACATCAGAATTACAGGCTGGAAGTGGGAAGCTTTCTTACATTGTGGGTATTGAACAGAAGATATATAAATGATTGAATGAAAAATAAATTACCTTTGCAAACCTTCACTCAAATCAAATTAAGAAGAAAAACAGTAACAGGAAAGTTTGGAAATATAAAGATAGTCATGTAAGATGTAAACTATAGGGTATGCCGCATGCCAGGTATATGGAACCTCTCCATACATAGCAATTTTCAGTAAATCTAGAATTATTTCTGAATTAAACAAACCCAAAACTTTAAATGTGACAGAAGCCTATCTATTTAGCTTGATATTTTAAATTGCAAAGATGTTATTATACTATTGCAAATAGCATTTTGTTGTTCTTTAATCAAAACAAGAATAAAAATTTAAATGTAGAAAAAATAAAGATCAGGTCTAAAAAGGACATAACATATTCCACTTCTCCTATTGCCAGTGTAGAGTGCTATACTACATCTTTTTAAAAAATTCTATTTTATTAATTTTAATGAACATTTACAGAGATTTTGGATTTCCATTCATTCATTGTTGCACTATTTTCTCTAACCCCCCCCCAGTTCATTCCTCTTTCCCCTCCTTGAAAGTCTGTTTTAATTGTCCCATTGCCACAGTGCTTGTCAAAACCAGTTCTGATTAATCTACTTTTTCAGTGTGTTCTTTGCCATCCCTATCACTCCTCCCTCAGAGAGATTTCACCCTGATTTATAAGGAAAAGGGGACGGCATATTCTCTTAGCTACCTCCTGCTGAAAAGGGACGCTGTAGGTTTCAGGGTGAATATCATCTCTCACTACTCTAAAGGGCCCCTTTGGCAATAGGAAACACGTAGACTATTGTGGAGATTAACTTTGGAATTTAGATGCACTGTTATCAGTTGTGCTTAGCCATACATGTTCATATCCTTGAAGATGCATCATGGAACTGTGGCAGCCTAGAAGACACAAATTTAACTAGCAAGTTAAAAGTATATGAGTCAAAAATTAAAAGCAATAATATTCCAAGTAGAGGTTCTAACAGTGGCACAAATCAAGTTACAGAGGGAAGGCAGTTCTTAAAATAAAAGGCTTATTGACTAGTACTTTGTCTATTATAGTATAAAGGTTAGGAACCACAAGATGTAGAGGCTCAACTATGTAATTTATTGTTCTTAAGTCCTGGGCCAAATTTCATCTACCACTGGGTTGTTTTACAACTTGGAAGTTCGTATGCAAGGCAGAGGTGAAGTAAGGAACTGCTTATGACGTTTTCCATCAATTCCAACAACTAAGAAATAGTGAGAAGAGTTGGGAACTCAGAAGGCTTTTAGGACCAAATAATAGGCTCTTGTGTACAGGAGAAAAGGAATATACTTACCAGCAATGTTAATGCTCACCCACAGCTCTTCAGAGAGTATCTAAATTGTTGGAGCTTCCTCCTTTGTTTCCAGCTGGGAGCTGGGGCCTGTCAGTCCTGTCAGCCACTAGGACCTGATGTGGACCACCCTTGGCCATGTGTGCTTCATATCCATACTTAAAGCAAGTGAGTGGGAGCTTTCTCTACTCCCTTGCCTATGTGTGGCTCTCCTCTGTGACACTGTCTACTGAAGTGGCCCAGCTTTCCACAGTGGAAGCAATTCTGACCTTCTTATTACCTTTGGGTGGCATTGTTTATGAATAAGACTTCCTTTTCCTGACACAGGCCCTAAACTGGCAGCAATAGTTGCCCCACTAATTTTGGCCATTCTCTGGTCTTTTCTCTTCCCTCTAGATCCCAGTTGTTAAAAGAGGGGAAAATGTAAACAAATATATAACAACTAATTTTGAACAATACAATCTTTTAAGTTTAAGGCTAGAAATATTAACAATATGATCATTTCCAATCCAGAGATACATGTTCCAATGCAGTTCCTATTTTCCATAAATGGTTTTGGTAAGAAGAGTATTGTAAATGTGGATACAGTTCCACTATTCCTCCTCCATGCCATGATATAGTGTTATTAGCATGAGCAGTTATAAATCCATTGCCTTCCTTACTCTAACTTAAATTTTTTTTAATTTAAATTTATTGTTTATTTCAGGAAAAATTTACAGAGCCCTTGGATTTCCATTCATTCATTGTTGCACATACTACATCTTTTAAGAATAAAAAACTCATTACCGTCAAGTGAGAAGTAACTCATAGGAGACACTCCATTTCCGAGGCTGTAAACCACATTGGCTGCAGCTGGCCTTTCTCCCTTGGAACTGCTGTGAGTGAGATCAAATCACCAGAGAGACTCAGCATTTGGGTTAGCAGTTTTAAACTCCCTATGATGCCTTTGAGCTGTGGTGCTGAAGTAAAGTATTGAGAATACCATGGACTGCTAGGAAAACAAACAGATTCGTCCTGGAAAGGGTTAAACTGGGTGGCTCCTTGTAGGCAAGGATTCTGAGGCTCCGTCTAACATACTTTGGACATGTTGTGAGGAGAGACCGGTCCTTGGAGAAGGACATCATGCTTGTGAGGGTGGAGGGACAGCGCAGGAGGGGAAGGCCCTCTATGAGGTGGATTGATTCAGTGACCGGGATAATTGGGATGGGAGTGTCAGAGACAGTGCGATTGGCACAGGACAGAGCAGAGTTTAGGGCTGTTGTACATAGGGTTGTTATGAGTTGCAAGTGACTCGATGGCACATAACAACAAGAACAACGACATCGACCTTCATTAATGAGTTGGATATATAAGACACTCTATCTCATAAAGTCTATCTGCTGCCTGCTGGACCTGCTGTAGGTCGCCAGATCTGAATTTGTGGAAAGCCTGAAGCTATAAAGGGTTTCATTTTCCTTGGATCCACAATCTACATCCATGCTAGATGCAGTCAAGACATGTTTCACTGAGAAACCTGCCATCAAGGAGCTCTCTAAAGTGCTGAAGAGCAACAGTCAACATGAGACACAGTCAATTAGACAGTACCTATCAAAAACAACAGACTGGTCTGGTAATTGTGATCAGAAACTGTGTTTGAACTGAGGGCAAAAGAACTGGTCATTGTGAAATGAAACTGTATTTTCCCTGATAGCAAAGCTATAGGATTGGGTTGGTGGTTAGGAAGAAACTCAAATGGCATCTGAGCCTGTGTTAAGGATGAGAATGGTGTTAATATTCTACTACTGACCTCACTCTTCCACAGTCAAGTGATTAATATTTAAGCTCTAACACAAGCATGATAGCACGCAAATTTAAGATATGATGCATGACTTTCTTCAACGTTAGTGGGTGCTATTTGTGCATATAAATGAAGCAAACACTGTGGTGTATTTCTCAAAACCAAGAAGTTAGCTCCAATGTCAACTTGAGAAATGGAAAAAGTGGCATCTTTCCTGGATTGTCTTTTTCCCCCCTTGTGTACTGTCTAATCGGATATTACTGCCACAGGAGGAAATTGTCCCTCCTTCCTCAGCTAAGCATCTGGTGGATTTGAACCACACACCTTTGGGATGGATGATTGTTGTTATGTACCTTCAAGTTACTTGTGTTGTACAATGTCTCTGAACCCTGCTCTATCCTGAGCCAACCTTTTTTGGCTCTGACACACCTACACACAATACCCCAGTCACTGAGTCAATCCATCTCATTAAGGGTCTTCCTCTCTTGCCCCAGTCCCTCCATCTTCCCAAGCATGATGTCCCTCTCCAAGGACTAGTCCTTGCTTGCAACATGCCCAAAGCAGCCTGGTTTCACCCTCTCCAGTCTGAACTTGTTTGTTCTAGCAGTCCATGGTATATTCAATACTCTTCTCCAGCACCACAGTTTAAAGGCATCAATTCTCCTTCTCCCATCCCTAGTCATTGTCCAGCTTTCTGATGCATAGCAAAGATTTCTGATTGCAAAGACTATGACCTAGATCTGGCACAACTTAGTCTTCAGACTGCTCTCATTGCTCTTCAGTACTCTAGAGAGGTCCCTGACAGCAGACTTTCCCAATGCATTTCAATTTCTGATTTCCTGGCTCCTGGTGCCAAGAGTGTTGATTGTGGAGCCAAACAAAGTAAAGATGTTAACAATCTCATTCTCTCCTCCATCTGTCATGATGCTACCAATCAGCCCACTGGTGCAAATCTTTGTTTTCTTGATGTCAAGCTTTAATCCATATTGGAAACTGCAGTCCTTGATCTGCAGCAAATGCCACAGGCCCTTCTCAGTTTCAGCAAGCAAGGGTGTGTCATCTGCACAATGCAAATTCTTGATAAGTCTTCCTCTAACCCTGATGCCACATTCCTCCTCATACAGCCCAGCCTCCCAGATGATCCCTTTCCCTATTTTGAACCATGCAGCGTTTTCTTGTTCTGTTTTGTTGACTGTCTCCTGGTCCAAGTTTAGGTTTCTCATAAGCACAATCAAGTGTACTGGGATTCCCATTCTTCACAAAGTCAGCCATGGTTTGTTGTGAGCCACACAGTGAAATGTCTTTGCATAATCAATAAAACATAGATAGAAATTCCTCTGGTACTCCCTACTTTCAGCCAAGACCCACCTAACATTAACTATTATAGTCTTAGTGCCACAGCCTCTTCTAAACCCAGCCTGCACATCTGGCAGTTCTCTGTTGATGTTCTGTTCCAGTCATTTTTTGATAATTTTCAGCAGAATCTTGCTTGCATGTGATATTAATTATATTGTCCATTATTTTCTACACACACACACACACATATATATCTGTGTACACTTAAGTGAATCCATTAACAGTGTTTCTTTCAAAAATTTCCTGTTTTATATGATTTTAACTCCTTTTTCACCAAGTACCCCTCAAAAGAAAAAAATAGATTACTTATAAACACAAAATAAACACTTTAGAATATTTCTTTCCATTCTCTCTTTGACTATACATAAATACATGTGAACATACTCTTATATTACTACCTAAGATATCTTAAAATCATTCATTAGATTATATATTTACAAAATTCCTATCCGCCAGAGTAAAGGATTAGTGCTGCTAGTAGTAGAAGCTGGATAAAAATGAAGTCAGAATGTTAGCATTAGAAGGTATAGGACACTTGTTAAGAGAAAAAGAAGAAAACAGAGTTTCAAGAAGAAACTTGCTGCAGGACTATTAAGGCATGTGAGCCCAGCCTTATCTATCTTGAGACCAGAAGAACTAGATGATGCCCAGCTGTCACTAGTTTCCTGACCAAGGCCAGGACACATGGAACATGATACAGTAAGAAAAAACTCAGAGCGGAACTCAGATTTCTTAGAAAGCCCAGAGTGACCAGCAAACTCCCTGAGGCTATCTTCCTGAGATACTCTTTAAACTTTGGGCCCAAACTTTGATCATCTTTTAATTTTAAGGAAATTACCAATTGGCACCCAAAATAAGGAATAAACCCTGCTGGATCTCAATGAGCCCGAATCGACTCAGCAACACTTCTGCACATGGCACTCCACTGAAAAATAACTTATATGAGAACAAAAGGTTAATAATCACTTTAAGACCAAAATCAGACAATACAGGGTAGGGAAACCAGAAATGGAATAATGGAACAACCAGAATGCAATGAAAAAGAATGTTGACACATTATGAAAAATGTAATGTCACTGAAGAATTTGGCAAATTGTCAAATAAGAACTTAACCTGCTGCGTAAATTTTCATCACAAACAATAATATATTTTAAAAAAGAGAGTGAGGAAAGTATGATAGCTGATCTCCAAAATCTTTATGGAACATTCTTCCTAGCAGTCACACCCCTGTGTAGTCCCCACCCATGTTGAATCTGATACTACAGTAGAAATGATGTACCAGATCTGAACTTAAGCCTTAAAACATTCAGACAGCATCTGCTTTTACACATTGAGGATCCCTGCACTATCACCATTTAAGCGGGAGCTTTGGTGACCCAGTGGTAAAGCACTGTACTGCCAACCTAAAGGCATGCAATTCAAGTCTATCAGCTGCTCTAAAGGAGAAAGATGAACACACTCCTCCCATGCAATGTATTGCCTCTGAAAATCCAACCAAGGGTCAGCCGTGGGTTGGCTCCATTAAAAAAAAATCAAATTTTGGCTTCTCTGTTGAAATGGGGCCCCAATGGTGCTGTGGTTAAGCTCTTAGGCACTAATTGAAAGAAAGATCAGCAGTTCAAACCCTATAAGGCGATGATTCTTTTTTCCTGTATGAGTCAGAATTTGGGCAGAAGTGTTATCAGGAGAGGCCAGTCCTAGAGAAAGGTGCCACACTTGGTAGAGAAGGTGAAGAGTCAGTGAAAAAGCGGAAGATCCTCAGTGAGATGAATTGACATGATGGCTACAGCTATTGGCTCAAGGAGGACAGAGGTGATGTCAGCAGTGCAGGACCAGGCGGTGTCTCACTGCAGCACATGAGGCTGCTGCAAGCTGAGTTGAGAGGATCTCACAATAAGAAGAGCGGGTTTGCTGGGTCTTGTTTTGATTTTGTTTTTAACACTGTTGACCAGATAACATGGGTTCATAGAAGCCCAGAGAAAGAGAAAGGTGCCAAGCTCTTTCAGCTGAGGCTAAGCTTCCAACCATCCTCTCTAAGGTACCAGACTAGTGAAGGAACCCTTGATTAGTACAGTGAATTGACAGACCAGTGCTGAACCACTTAGAAGAATGTTCATACCAAATACAATTTAAAAAACCCAAGCCTGGCAAGAGCTCTGGTGGCCTAGTGGCAAGAAGCTACACTGCAATCACCAGATGTGGATGGTTCGAATCCACCAGAGGCTCTGCTGGAGAAGGAGGGACAATGTCCTGTACCAGTCAGATCTGATTTGATGATACACGCACACACACACAGAAAAAATAATAAAATAAAATAAATTTTTTAAAAACCCAGGCCTGTATACCAGGCCTTGATTGGCTCTAAACAAGAGGCTTCCAGTCCACAGTTAGTCAAATCCAGCAAATCCAATCAGCTCACACATGGTTGTAAACTAAATAAAAACAGCCAAACTGTCCAAATCTGACTACCACATATAGTGGAATATTATTCCTTTGTAAAGAGAAATGAAGTTCTGATGCATGTTACCGGTGACCACATGCAACACATATCTTTATTATTTTTGTTTGTTTGTTTACTTACTGGTTAGCATAAAAGAAAATATTAATAAATCTTCAGCATACCACTTGTACACCAATTACAGCACTGGTTGTGTTACCCATGGATGTGATATTTAGGCAGGGATCAACAAAGCATTCTGTGTTAATCAATTGCTTATATTAAATTTGAAAGAAAAGCTATTATATATTTTAATTTGTAAATTGTATCCCACTCATTTCTGTATTGGTATAATGCGTAATAAATATACATTATATAAGTGGGATGGAGCTCCCCGATTAAAATAAGCTTGGAAGGAGGAGTGGCGTCCACTTCCGTAATAGCTTGCCTCCGGAAACCCTAAGAACATGGAGAGAGGATGAGAGACACCCAAGCGTTGAGGACTCTCCTTCATAGGGTCGCTATGAGTGGCCTGCAACTCGATGGCACTTAACAACAACAACAACAACAACAAACATATAAGCATACAATATATACATAATACATATAATAAACATGTTGTTCTTGTACCATAGAGTCAGAATTGACCCACAGCTGACCCTCTGGCAGGCTTTCAGAGGCAGTTAATAGCACAGGATAAAATTGCCAATTCTTCTCCCATAGAGCAGTTGGTGGCCTTGAACCTTGTGACTTTGGGAATGCAGTGTGGCTTCTTGCCACTAGGCCACCACAAGCAGGAGATAAATAAACATGGGTGTGTATATATTTACAAAACATGTACTTATGTTCCCCTAAAATGCCAGTTGTTGGGCATTTAGCACCAGCACGCAACAAGATTGACCTTATCTCTATGCCTTTCATTGATTAGTGGTGTTGGGAAGGTTATTGACTGGACTATCAAAAGAACAAATCTGTCCTGAAAGATGTGCAGCCAGAGTGTTCCTTAGACAATGAGACTTCATCTCACGTACTTTGGGCATCAAAAGGGGCCAACCCTTGAAGAGATATCATGTATGGGAAAGCAGGGGACCGTCGGAAGAGAGTACAATACTCAAGATGATTCTGGACCAGACAGCATTTCCTCTTGTTGTACACTGGGTCTCTGTGAACTGGAGCCAATTCAATGATACTTAACAACAACAACAACAATAAAATATACCTTCCTGGAGTTGTAATCTCTTGGGAAAAAAAATCAAATCTTTAACTGTTTTATCCCAAAACTTAAGTCATTGAAGCACACCAGGGTGAACTTGGTGGGCCATATAAAGGGGCTGTGAAGAGAAAGGCGACTAAATAAATACACTCCTATTAAGATAGAAAGAATTTGACCCAGTGAGGTGACTTCTGCAATATGGAAAGGAGAATGAAGGCCTTGAGTCTATGAGAAAGCAACTCTGTGCCCTAGAGGATAACACATCATTGATGTTGATGAGCTGTAATGAGCTGTAACATAGACCAATATGTAATACATACTGGGTGATCTTGGCATACAGCACCTTGTGTAAAGACTGTCAGCCCTAGACCTGGATCTCATGTGCTAAAGATTTGGCAGGCAGCAAGATTAGCCCAAGAGTGACAGTGTTGAGCTGAAACGACTTGTCATAGTGCAAGTTTCAGGTGAGAGAGCTGGCAGCTTCAGGACCAAATGGAGGAAAGGTCAGGTTTAGGAGGCCCAGCCTGATGTCCAACTCCAGAGTTTCTGAAGCCAAACTGAACTGACATTCCAAGTCCTAAAAGGCTTTTTTGGCTCAAAGTAAAGTTTCAGTATTTGAATGACTTTCTTTCTTTCTTTCTTTCTTTCTTTCTTTCTTTCTTTCTTTCTTTCTTTCTTTCTTTCTTTCTTTCTTTCTTTCTTTCTTCCT
>NW_006399779.1:12336834-12362444 GCF_000299155.1 Elephantulus edwardii
CTTCCTTTCTTCCTTTCTTCCTTTCTTCCTTTCTTCCTTTCTTCCTTTCTTCCTTTCTTCCTTTCTTCCTTTCTTCCTTTCTTCCTTTCTTCCTTCCTTTCTTCCTTTCTTCCTTCCTTTCTTCCTTTCTTCCTTCCTTCCTTCCTTCCTTCCTTCCTTCCTTTTTCTTCCTTTCTCTTCCTTCCTTCCTTCCTTTTTCTTCCTTTCTCTTTCTTTCTTCCTTCCTTCCTTCCTTCCTTTCTCTTCCTTCCTTCCTTCCTTTTTCTTCCTTTCTCTTTCTTTCTTTCTTTCTCTCTCTCTTTCTCTCTCTCTCTCTTTCTTTCTTTCTTCTAGAGATGCATCAGGGGCTTAAATTACAAAGGAAAGAGGAAAAAGAGGAGAAATGAAGGTGGAGAAACAAGAAGGTGTTTTTCTGGGTCTTTAAAGAGTGATATTGAGCAAAGTTCAAATGTAGAGCCATGGCAAAAAGCCTGACATTCATGGGAGTGAGGATTCTCAAATACACAAATCTCTATAAAGGCAACGTCTCAAGCTCAGGAGAGCCTGCCATTAGGTCAGAGTCAAGGAGATAAAGGTAGAGTGTTTTTTCAAAGGAAGGAGTTATTTTAAAATCTATCAAAACAATAGAATCCAAAACTCACTCCCACTGAGACAATTTTAATTGATGGTGACTCTCTAGCATGTTTCCAAGGCTGTATATCTTTCTTTTATTAATAAAAAAGACATTAATATCTTTTGTTTATTAAAAATATCTCAGTGTACTTTGACTAGTACAGGAGGAGATTGCACCTCCTTCTCTAGCAGAGCATCTGGTGGATTCGAACCTTGTACCTCTGGGGTTGCAGTAACATAGAGTCTTTTAAAATAAATGTGTTCTTGCTCTCTAAAGTATAAATCTATACCAGTAATGAGGTATCTTACACAATTTTGAGGAGATCAAGACGTCTCAAAATTGTCAAAGTAATAAAATATGAGGAGAATCTGAATAACTGGCCCAGCCAGTAGATGCCTAAAGAAACAGGGTGACTGAAGATGTGATGGTCTGGATGTGATCCATGAATGTAACTGATGCCACTGAAATAGTTAAACTAGTGAATGTTCTGCTGTGTATATTGTAAGAACAGAAAGTAGGATACTTTCAAAAGAAGGAAAAATAACATGCAAAAAAAACTGAGACTGGCTCAGGAAATGGCAGGGTTCAGGGCTACTGTATATAGGGTCACTATCAATCTCAGGCAACTCAAAAGTGCATAATAACAACAACAGACCCAGTGTCAGTTACTCTCACTTAGATTTTTAGCTCCAGGCCTTGTAATTAGGTGTCATCAAGTCAACTGCAACTCACAGTGATACTGGAACAATAGATCTGAACTTTGCCCTGTCCTGTGCAGTCAAAGAATTTAAACCTGCTGAGTTGTAGTTCTCTCTTCATTGGTAAAGTGGGAGAATGGAACCCGCCATGCTGAGTTGTTCTGAGAATTAAATAAGAACGTGTGCTAAGTGCATGTACTCTATAAACGACAACCATTATTTCTATGTACACTTTTTAACTTTCAAATTACCAGAATTATTTTATTAATAATTTTTATAGAGAAGTTATCAAAGATATTTTACTAATGAAAGCATGATTTAAAATCAGTTTACCTGAAGGAATGCTTCAAAATCAGGGAAGGTGTATATCAGAGTTGTAGCCTTTCACCATACTTATTGAATGTGTAGGCCGAGCAAATAAACTGGCAAGTTCGGCTATATGAAGATGAATGTGCCTTTGGGTTTGAAAGACACTCATCATCAACCTGTGATATCTAGATGACTCATCCTTGCTGGCAGAAAATAAGACTTGCAATCTTGAAAGAGATGTGGGCTCAAAAACTATAGCTTTATAATGCTGTATAGGAGAACTATGACCTGAGCAAATAAAAATATTTTATAATAGATAAAAAAACCTCTATAGCTTTCAATATGGATTATACTTCAATGTAAAGAAAACAATCCTCGCAACTAGACCAACAGGCAATATCAGGAAAAACGGAAAAAAGATTCACATTGCCAATGGCTTAATTTCATTTGGATCCACATCCAAAACTCACGAAAGTAACAATCAAGAAATGAAATTATTGCATTGGTCAGTTCTGCTGTGAAGGATTTCTTTACAGCGCTAAAGAGTAAGGACATCACTTTATTTATTTTTTTTTTAGGACATCACTTTAAAAACTAAGGAGCACTTGACCCACACCAGGGTATTTCCAATTAGTTCATATGCATTTGGAAGTTCATTAATGAATAAAAAAGAACAAAGAGGAATTGATGACTTCAAATTATGGTGGTGGTGGAGTATATTGACTATACCATGAAGTGCCAACAGAACAAACAAATCTATCTTGGAAGATGTGAGCCAGTATACTTCTTAGAAACAAAGATGAAGAGAGTTTATCATACATACTTGGGGCATGTTTTCAGGAAGGGCCAGTCCTGGGAGAAGAAATCATGCTTGAAGAAATAGATAATCAGTAAATGAGAGGAAGATCCTTGAGGAGATGGACTGACACAGTGATTGCAGCCATGTGAGAATGGTGCAGGATCAATATGGTTTAGTTCTGTTTGACGTAGAGTTGCTATGAGACATCACTTCACATCAACAACCTGGACCAAATAATCTAGCTGACCTTTAGTCATACACAAGTACCATTATTCTTTCTTTTATGTTAGAAGGATGGGCAATCGCCTCCCTTGCAATTAACTGCTTCTGAAAACTCACTGGAGGGTCTGCTATGACTTGGTTCCAACTCTTTGGCACACAACAACATTATAGGCAAGAGGGATTGTTATCTGCAAGATGGATTGATACAGTGGCAGCAACAGGCTCAGTCACATCATATTGGAGATCCTGAAGACATTGCAGGATAGGGCAAAGTTCAGGCCTGTTGTTCAGAGGGTCACTACAAATCGTAGTGAACTCACTGACATTTAACAACAACAGCAGCAACACATTACAGACAGAGTGTCTGGGAAGAAATTACTAGGCTCCAAATACTGTAGAAAACAAACTAATAAAGACATGTATTTGTTGGCAAAGTTTCCCTGATAGTTTTGATATGTGCCTATATATAGTTATTTAAATTATTTGATGTCCATTCTCCTGTGACCCACAGTAGAAAGCTCTGAACATATTCAAAATCTGCTGTCAAGCTGTGCTTCCTTGCCCTAATTTCTAGTTAGCTTTAGCATGCCCAGAGGCTACAAGACATTATGGTCTTCAGACCTTCTAAGATTCACAAGACAGACATTTCATGTCCAGGGAGGTGCCTGGCTCTGTAAAGGCTTGTCCTGTCCTAGCCCAGAGCCAAAGTACACACAGGTATTTACCAGTGGCCCCACTGCTTTCCCACAGAGGTTTAAAGGGAGGGCCTCCACATAAATTCAGCCTTTTTCTTGAGAAGAAATAAAACAGGAATTGGCATTTGCTTTTTGTAAAAAAACTAATAAGGTTAAATGAAGAGGCCCTGGTGGTATAGTTTGCTATTCATGTGTTATATCACTAAACAAAAGGTTGGTGGTTAGACCAGCGAAAGATGAGACAGTCTGTGACCATAAAGTTTACAGCCTTGGAAACTGAGAGTCAGGTCTACTCTGTCCTAAAGGGTCATTGTGAGCCACAATTGACTTCAGGGCAATGTTGTTGTTGTTGTTGTTGTTGTATACCATCAAGTTGAAACTGACTCATTGCTGATCCACCAGGGAGCTTTTGGAGGCCGAATAATTGCACAGGAGGAGTTTGTCCATCTTTCTCTGTGCAGCAGCTGGTGGATTCAAACCAAGTGCCTTGGGATTGACAATACAGCTCCTTACCAGCGCTTTCTTAAGGGCAATAGGTTTGATTTCTTTTTCTTTGTTTAAGCCATTAAATTAGTTGTCACTTTGAGTCATTAACCCCTTTTTAAGACCCTACATTATTAGACTTTCTATCCTTTTAGGACATTGGTATCAGTAGAGAAACCTATCAGTAATCCCCAAAGAGTCAGCTGGCTCTCACTTAAAACTGCTACTCCTTTTCTGACTGTGATTGCTTCATTGCGTTCAGACTGAGCGCCCAGCATAATCTAGGCTCCTGCTCTGGTATTTCACCTAAAAGGCACATGTGACTTCTTGCTCAATAAGCAAATGAGAGTTTCAAGAGAGATTCATGGGCAAACATCCCTGGGAATTTCACAAATGTTAGAGGACAAGGAAATCTGTGGGATAGCATGCTACCTTCACATCAAACTATGGTACATACACACAATGGAATACTATGCAACTATAAGGAATAGTGAAGAATTTGTAAATGACTACATAACATGGTGAACCTAGAGGACAGATAAATCAGTCACATGGACATACACTGTACGAGCCCACTATAATACAAAAGCTAAGGAAAGGACACAATCAGAAAAAAAATATTCTTTGATAGTTATCAAAGTTTGAAAGGGGGAAAATTAAATACCTGACACATAGTCATTTAGGTGAGGAGCTCCACTAGGGTGTCCATAGGAAGTGTGGAGCTAGCCGAGTGGCCATGCCTCTCTGGTCATTGGAACCCATGAGAAGCTCCAAAGGAAATAGCTTAATAATCTCCTTCTGGTGATTTATAGTATTCAAAACCTGCTGGAAGGTCAGCTATGAGGTGGTCCCAATTTGATGGCAATAAGTAAGTGTCAGTAGGTTTATGGTAGTTGTTGATAGATGCTGTTGAGTCGAGCACAACCCATAGTGACCCAATGCACAACAGATCTGAACCCCATTCTATCCTGTAGCATCCTCACACTTCCTGACTCACTAGAGCCCATTATAGCAGTCTCTTTGTCAACCCACCTGGTTAAGGGTCTTCCTCTATTTCACCGACCCTCTACCTTTTGGAGTATCATGTCCTTCTCCAAGGAATAGCTTCTCCTAGCAATATGCCTGTAGTATGTGAGGTGAAACCTCATCATCTTTGCCTCCAAAAAGCATTCTGGCTGCACCCTCTTCAAGACATATTTGTTTGTTCTTTTGGCAGTCCATAGGATATTGAGAATTCTCTAACACCACACCTCGAAGGCATCAATTCTCTTTCTGTCATCTTTATTCATTGTCCGGCTCTCACACGCATAGCAAGTGATCAGAAAGACTATGGCTTGGATCAGACACACGTTAGTCCTCAAACTAACATTATTATGTCTTAATAATTTGGAGAGGTCCGTAACTGCAGATTTTCTCAGTGCGATGTGTCTCCTTATTTCCTGACTGCTGGTGCCAAGGATAATAATTGTGGATCCAAGTAAATAAAGTTGTTGACAGTTTTAATCGTTTCTCCTCCATCCATCATGATGGATGTCTATTGGTCCAGTGGTAAGCATTTTTGTTTCCATGACATTGAGATGCAATCTATATTAAAGGCTGTATTCATTGATCTTCTGCAACAAAAGCTTCAGGTCCTTCTCATTTTCAGCAAACAAGGTTATATCATCTGCATAAAGCAGGTTATTGATGAGTCTCCCTTCAATCCTGATTCCATGTTCCTCTTCACAGAGTCCAGATTATCGAATAAATTTTTCAGCACACAGATTGAATAGGTATGGAAAAAGAATACAGCCCTGATGAACTCCCTTCTTAATTTTAAACCATGTAGTGTACCCTTACTCTGTTCGCACAACAGCCTCCTGGTCTAGGTATAGGTTTTGCATGAGCATAATTAAGTGCCCTGGGATTCCCATTCTTCTCAATGTCAGCCATACTTGCTATGATCCACACAGTCAAATGCCTTTGCATAGTCAATAAAGCACAAATAGACATTCTTCTGGCATTCTTTACTTTCAGCCAGGATCCACCTGGCCTCAGCAATTATATCCCTGGTGCCACACTTCTTCTAAATCCTGCCTGGTTGTGTTTTGTTGTTGGGTTTTTTTTAAAAAAAAAAAAGGTTTGAGCAAGTACCATATGAACAGGAGCCAATGGTAATGAAGGAAGAGGCAGAAGCTTCACTGAAGGAACTGGCAAAAAATTATACCTCAGGAATTGATGGGATAACAATTGACTTGTTTCAATTAACAAGATGCAGCCCTGGATGCACTCACCAATCTATACCAGGAAATTTGGAGGACAGCTTTCTAGCCAACAAATTGGAAGAAGTCTATATTTGTTCCCATTTCCAGGAAATGTGATCCAACAGAATGTGGAAACTACCAAATGATATCATTAATATAACATACAAGTAAAATATTTCTGAAGATCATTCAAAAATGACTAGAACAATATTTGGGGAACTGCTAGAAGTTCAAGCAGGATTTAGAAGAGACCATGGCACCAAGGATATCACTGCTGAGTAGGTTTAGGTTAAGGCAAAGATTTTAAAAATTCAATATAGGAAGATCAACAAAATATTATTGTCATAATAAGCCATCCTCTGAGACATAGTTTTGGTCTTATGTTAAGCTTTAAGAAACAAACAAAAAACTGAAACAGCTAATGAAGTCAAAGTTTAAAAATTTAGAGATTCTGAAGATACAGAAGTGTTTTAATATTTCTAGCTATGTATCTGTGCAATTAAGTATTGTAAGAATATCCCAAATTTCAGTTCCCCAAATATCTTCAGAAAATCATTGGAAGCCCTGCCAGACAATTAGGTAAGGCTGGGGAGCATTAAGATTAAGAGTGTAATTGTCGTCCCTTGTTCCCTGGTCCAATATGGCGGACGAAGTCGCCCGGCTGGTGTCAGAGATCCCTGTCCTGAAGACTAACGCCGGACCCCGAGATCGCGAGTTATGGGTGCAGAGACTAAAGGAGGAATGCCAGTCCCTTATACGGTATGTGGAGAACAACAAGAATGCGGACAATGATTGGTTCCAATTGGAGTCCAACAAAGAAGGGACTCGGTGGTTTGGAAAATGCTGGTACATCCATGACCTCCTCAAATACGAGTTTGACATCGAGTTTGATATTCCTGTCACGTATCCCACCACTGCTCCAGAAATTGCAGTCCCTGAACTGGATGGAAAGACAGCAAAGATGTACAGGGGTGGGAAAATATGCCTGACTGATCACTTCAAGCCTTTATGGGCCAGGAATGTGCCAAAGTTTGGACTAGCTCATCTCATGGCTCTTGGACTAGGTCCATGGCTGGCGGTAGAAATCCCAGATCTGATTCAGAAAGGTGTGATCCAGCACAAAGAGAAATGCCATCAATGAAGGAGCAAATCACTGAGGAAGAACAGAGGGACCTTTGATAAATAAGGTTTCTTATTCATCTAACTGCTTTCCCTTTCTCCCTTCCATTCCTACTTGGAATTGCAGCAGGCAATGCTGGGGAAAACCAAAATGGTATTGCTATTGAGTTTCTAAGTTAGGCTGCAGAAGAGAATGGAAAAGACTTGGACCTTCGAAAACCAAGAGGCAATTATAAGCCCCTCCCCAGATGGAGCTATGTAAGATCCTGGGGTAACTGAAAGTGGGGACATAGCTTTTTTGGTTTCTGGAGATAACCATTAATAAAAGCTGTTTTCTCTGGTAAAAAAAAGAGTGTAATTGTCATTTCATTTGTATAAGTCAGTCTGTGACATATGTCTGAGACATAAGCGTTGTTACGGGGAGTTCTATAGTTGTTGGTGCTCTGACAAGCTGTTTGTGCTGACTATCCTGCTGGTTAGGGGAGCCAGACTCAATGATATCACTACAGTGACTTCATAATCCAAACCTTAACAATCCCCTGCAGCGGATACGGCTTCCACTAGACTCAGTATAGTTTCCAAGTTACATGGTAGTGTTGCTCTGTGCTAGGCTTCTGAAAGGTGTACCTTTTTTGGTCTCAACGTATATTCAGCACTTGACTACTAGGTGAAAGACTAGCAGTTCAAAAATACTCAGAGGAGCCTCACATAGCTGGGCCTGCTGATCTACTTCCTTTGAAAGGGCTACACCTGCGACCGTTCATAAATTTGACAAATGATATTCCCATATTCCTATTATTATGTGCTGTAAATATATCTAGAACAGAGATAACTGACAGAAAAGTAAACTTCATTATAACCGAATACACTGAGGGAATGAGTTGCTGATCTTAGAACTATAATGTTGGAAGAACAGTGACCAGGGTCTTAATAGGTGTCAAAGAAATCACCTAAGTTGCAATTATTGGTCTCTCCTGGTCCAGAAAAAAAAAAGAGGTAGGGGGGAGAACCCAAAGATCTATAGAAGCAATTTGTCAGGAGGAGTCTTGAAGAAAGTATAGTCAGATTGCTCCTTGGAGGCAAGGATTACAAAATTCCTCTACCATACTTTGGACATATTGTTAGGAAAGGCTATTCAATGGAAAGGATTATCGTGCTAGGAAAGGTGGAGGATGAGCAAAAGAGAAGAAGACCCTCAACAAGATGGATTGATATGGAGACTGCAGTAATGGGCTCAAATGTGTCAGAGATTATGAGAATGGCACAGTATAGGACAGCATTCAGATCTGTTGTTTATAGTGTTTCCTCTGAGTCATATTAGATTTGAAGGCATCTAATGACAACAACAACAACAGAACCTCAACTTCCACAACCACAAGAATTAAATGGTCCCAGCTACCAAAGCTAACCACTCCAGAAGAATTTGCAACAATCCTGAATAGAGTAGGGGCAAGTGTGAAAAATCTCAAAAACTTTCAAAAAAACCCCCATCAACAAACGAATGGATAGAGAAGCTGTGGTAAATTCACACAAAGGAATTGTACGCTGCATTGAAAAACAAGGAAGCCATGAACTATTACTCAAAATGGGTGACCCTGGAGGACATTATGCTGAGTGAAATATCTCAGTCACAAAAGGGCAAATACTGCATAGTGCCACTGTTGTAAAACGGGTCTGACATCAGGGTTGAGGGGAGACAGAAAGATGGGATAAATAATGTATACTGCATTGAAACAGATGAGGGAGAAAACTGTTTAAAAGGAATATGTGTTTAGGTATTATTGTCATGACAGGAATCCAGAAGGAAGGCTGTATAGGGGAGTGGACCTGGGGGGGAGGCATTGTAAAACAATGAAAGAATTTTTCTTTTACTTTTCAAAGAGAAGAGTGTACTTGGGGTGGGGGCAGGGCAGAGAAAAGTGCAACAATGAATGAATGGAAATCCAAAGTCTCTGTAAATTTTCATTAAAATTAATAATAAAAAAAATTGAACATCATAACATAAAAAAACCCAAAACACAAAAACAACTTTTTAAAAAACCTAACACCTAGCTAGACTTTGAACCTGCAAAATTTAACCCAGGGGCTCAGCTTTCTGCATACAGTAGACAGGCGTATTAGGTGAACTATATCACTAGGAAGGCATTCAGTCCTTAGAGTAGTGAAGCATACAATGTCAAGAGTAGCACTTGCCTAAGGGTAAAACCCAGACAACAGAGAGGGATAGGATAAAAGGATTAATGGAAATGAGAACCACAGGGAGGAATTGAGAAGAGTAAGGGTGTGTGTGTGTGTGTGTGTGTGTGTATTATATTTAATCTGATTCCTATGCAGCCCATTGGGTGAAATCCATGTGTAAAGTCTGTCTTTTAGAAAAAGTATTTGCAATGAATAAATCATTGTAAATACAAAATTCAATCATTCTATTTCCAGCATCATTTCTATCACCGAGCCCATATTTTCCAACTATTGTTCTTCATCATTGTTTCCTACTTTTCATTCTAGTCACCAATTACCATTAACGCATCCTGATAGTATGTTTGGTCAATTTCAGACTGTAAAATTTGGTAAAAAATCTCAATTTCTTCCTCTTTGGCATTAGATGTAGGAGCATATACTTTACTAATAGTCATGTTAATGGATCTTCCCTATTTATGGATGTTATCCTATCACTCACAACATTGTATTTCAGGATAGAACTTGAAATTGACTTTTTGATCATGAATGCAGCATTCTTCTTCTGTTTTCATAGTACATCACATGATTATCTGATTCAAAGTGGTCATAGCTGGCCCATTGCACCTCACTAATGCCTAGTATGTCGATAATCATGTGTTCTATTTAATTTTTAAGAATATCCAGTTTTTCACCATTTCAAGCTACGAACATTCCATGTACCAATTGTTAAGCAATGTTTGTTATTGGTTTTCCTCATTTCAACTAACTTTTAATCTGGACTCTACCACTGCACTACTATAACTATTCTCTTTGTTTAGTGTTCATAGGGTTTTCAAAAGCCTTTTATTTAGGAAATAGATGGCCCATCTTGCTTCCTACTCTGTCTTAATCAAGGAACTCCAACAAAACCCATCCACAATGGGAAACCGTTTTGGAATTTGACACACTAGTGGAAAAGATTTCAGCATCACAGCAACCCCAAGTAATCTCAGCACAGCAAACTGACAGACAAGTGCTGCACCACTTAGAACAATGTTCTTTCTAAACATGATCAATAAATAGCAGGCCTGAAGCCCAACCATCTTTTATATACCAAGGCCCTCCTACTAGGTCCTGTTTGCCAGTACAGAGGCTTCCCACCCAAATGGATTGTAAAGGAGATCAGATACAGTTAATCAGCTTACATTTGATTGTTAACACAGTTTAGAAATGTTCAGTTTACCCATGCTTTCAAGTAAATCACAAACACCCACCAGGATCCAACTTTGCCAAGCTAAAGACTCACTCGCAGGTAGGATTGATTACATTTGTGATTACATTTACCACTGGACCAAGAGGCAGTATCATGATGAATGGACAGGAGATTGAAACTGTCAATAGCTTCATCTTGCTTGGATCCACAGTTAACAACTTTGATATGAGCAGTCAGGAAATAAAGAGACACATTGCAATGGGGAAATCCACAGTTAGGGACCTTTCCAAATTACTGAGACATAGTGATGTCAGTTTGAGGACTAAGGTGCCTCTGATTGAGGCCATGATCTTTCTGATTACTAGCTAGGTATCCAAGACCCAGACAATGAATAAAGATGACAGAAAAAGAATTGATGCCTTTAAGCTGTGGTGTTGGAGAAGAGGATTGAACATCCTATGGACAACCAGGAGAACAAATGGATATGTCTTAGACAAGGTGCAGTATCCAGAGTGTTCTTTGGAGGCAAGCATGATGAGGCTTTGCCTCACACACTTTGGACATATTGCTAGAACGTGCTATGCCTTGGAGAATGACATGATGTTGGGAAGGGTAGAGGGTTGGTGAAGGAGAGAAGGATCATCAACCAGGTAGCTTGACAAGGTGACTGCTACAATGGGACTTTGTGTGTCAGGAAGTGTGAGGATGGTGTAGGACAGGACTAGGTTCAGATCTTTTGTTCATCGGGTCGCTATGAGTTGTGCTCGTCGACTCAACGGCACCTAACAACAACAAATTTAGTTAATGCTATAAAATATGTATGGGTGGTTGAATGGAAAACAAATTTGCTTTGTAAAGTTTTATTCAAATCACAATAATTTAAAATAATAATTTTTTTAAAATCAAAGTACTATGGAGTACTTTGCATGTGATGTCATCATGAGTCAGGACAGACTCCATGGGAGCTAACAACAAAATTATGTTCTCTGTGGCTGTTGTTGTGCTGTTGTGTGCAATCAAGTCAGAAAGGACCTGTAGCTGACCCTCCAGTGGGTTTTCAGAGGCAGTGAATTGTATGCATGGGAGAAAATAGTCCATCCTTCTCCTTTGGAGCAGCTGATAAGTTCAAACCGCATGCCTTCAGGTTGGCAGGTATCCTTACCACATACCTTTGAGATTCAGCTCAGCTTCTTACCAGTAGGCCACCCATTCACATTGTCCTTAAGCTCAACGTATTGAAGTCTCCAAGGTGCTAAGATGCAACGTTATCAGTAAGGTGCACTTGATTCAAACCATGGTCTTTTCAATTACTTACTAAGCAGTTGAAAGTTGGACAATGAATAAAGATAGCAGAAGAATTAATACCTTTGATTTGTGGTGTTGTAGAAGAGTACTGAATATCTCATGGACTGCCAAAAGAACAAACAAATATGTCTTGGAGAAAGTGCAGCCAGCAGACTCCTTAGAGGCAAGGATGATGAAACTTCATCTCACATATTTTGGTCATGTTGTTAGGAGGAAGAGTCCTCAGAAAAAGACATCGTGTTTGGAAAGGTGGATAGCCTGTGGAAGAAAGGAAGACCTTAAACAAGATAGATTTACACAGTGACTATAACAATGGGCTCAAGTATATCAGAGATGGTGAGGGTGGTACCGGACAGGGTCAGGGCTCAGATCTGTTGTTTATAGAATCCCTGTGAGTCCTAACAACTCAATGACACCTGACAACAATAACAACTGAGGCCACTGGTGTCAAGCTGATAATACGTAGTTACTAGAGCCAAGCTTAGTTGTGTTACAGAAATACCACAGTGCATTCCTGAGCATTTATTCTCTCACACTGTGAGAGATTCCATTCAAAACAACTCACTTCTCATCCTCCAGCGGGTTTTTGGAGGATTTAAATCATACAGGAAGAGACTGACTCTGCCGTGGAACTGCCGATGGAGTCAAACCACCAGAGCAGTATCATCTTTGGGTTAGCAGTGTAATTATAAAGAAGGCCAACGAGCTCCCTTTGGGGGGGGTATTATTATTCATGTCAATGAACACTTAGAGAAATTTTGGATTTCCATTCATTCATTGTTGCAACGAGCTCCCTTTTTAAGAGACTGCTGTTTTTATTGTTAGCTATCTTTAGGTCAGAATCGACTTACAGCTGACCCTCCAGTGGATTTTCAGAGACAACAAAGTGCACAGGAAGAGATTACTCATCTCTCTCCTGTGGAGCAATTGGTGAATTTGAGCCACAAAACTTTGGGTTAGCAGCACAACTGTTTACCACTATAAGCCACCAGAGCTTCCTTTTTTCAAAAGACTAGTAGCCTGAATTCAGGGCATCATCTCTAGCTGAATGTTTTCTCTTTCTATTGGATCTAGGGTAAGGCCTTTGTCTCCTTTCAGTATCTGTGCTCAGGGTTGTTGGAAATATCAGTCTTAGGCCTAGGAAATTATCAACAGGGATCTTGGTTCTAAAGAACTCCCTCTGCAACTAGCTTTTCCCCCTGATAGTACTGAGATCCACACTTTTCTGACTACTTGTTTAATCACTTTTGTATATCTCGAAAGATATTGTGGTGCTGTAGTTGTGTGTTGTCACATTAAAAATGACTCATAACTGACCCTCCATCAGGTTTTCAGAGGATGTAAATCAAATGGGAGGAGATTGCCCATCTTTCTCCCACTGAGCAGCTGGAGGATTGGAATGGCCTGCCTTCAGATCAACAGTGCATTGACTCAATCCATAACCTAATCCTGTGGATTGTATCCTGCCTCATTAACATAACTCTCACTAAACTTGCTTCATTAACATCATAGAGGTTATGATTTACAACAAGTATATATTTATATCAGACCACAAAACAGAGGACACTATACTGAGCTAGGTCATTAATCATGTGTTGTCATTGCTAATTTCCTCATTTATTTCACTTGTCTGTCACTATTCTGCCAAAACTCAGTTATAGCTGACTTCATCTATCAATTAGACAGTGATTAAGCGTCAGCTCTATGATAAGTGCTTTCCTATTTACTGAAGATACAAAATGAGTAAGACAGGTCATAGGCCTGATTTTGTGGAGTTTATATCCCAGGAGGAAGAGGATGGTGTCAGGCAATCGCGAGACTAACTCAACTCATTTTCATCAAGTCAGAACCACCTCATAGTTGACCCTCCATTGGGTATCTGAAGCTGTAAATCAAAAGAGGAAATTTTCTTTCTACTACTTTCTATTACTCAGAGCTCCCTGCAATAGACAGGTGTGGAATACATCATATCTCAGTGAGAGTTATGAAGGAAGAGTGTAGTAGTGATGGAGAGGATGCTATTTTAGATGCAGTGGCGAGAGAGGGCCTCTCTGATGAAGTGATGTTTGAGTAGAAAACAAAGTGATAGAAATCAAGTTCTGTGGGCCTCTGGAAGGACAATCTAGAGAACAGCAGGTGCAAAGATCCCGAGGTTTGAGTGTGCTGGGTCTGTCTGAGGAGGAGCAAGATGGCAGTATGACTTGAAGCAGATAATGGTAGGAAATAAGATTGGAATGATATTTGGGGGTCACATCATAAAGGCCTTAGTGCTTAAGTGAAGACTTGAGATTTGGTTTTCCTCAAAGGTTGTGAGAAACTACTGAAGTATATTGAAGTAGCTGATTGGGGTCATCTGACTTCTATTTGAAAAGAATACTTTTTGCTAACACATGGAAACAGACTGTAAAGTGAGAGTGGGAATGGGAGAGACATGGATGGAACTGGACTACAGTGCAAGGAATGTTGCTGTGGTTCAGCTGAGAGACCAAGATACTCAACTAGGGAGGGGACAGTGTGTCTTCTCTGTGCCTCATAGGTACATTTCAACAAACCTACCTGATTTTATTAAATTCCTGGCTCTTTACAACAAAGATTCTCACCCCTGGGCCAATTGGCAGCATTAGTATGGATGTATGGATGGTGAAGAGGTTGAGATAGTTAACAGTTTTAGTTTGCTTGGCTCCACAGTTAATACTCTTGGTACCAGCAGCCAGGAAATCAAGAGACAAATTGCATTGGGAAAGTCAGCTGTCAGGGACCTCTCAAGAGTACTGAAGAGCAACGACATCAAGCTGGAGTCTACGGTGCTTCTGATCTGGGCTGTAGTCTTTGCAATTATGTGCTATGCATTGGAGAGTTGGATGGTGACTATGGATGACAGAAAGAGAACTGATGCCTTTGAGCTGTGGTGCTGGAGAAGAGTGTTGGATATATCATGGACTGCTAGGAGAACAAACAGGTTTGTCCCGAAGAGGGTGAAGCTGGAATGCTCCTTAGAGTCAAGGATTTTGAAGCTTCATCTGACATACTTTGGGCATGTTGCAAGGAGAGACTGGTCCTTGGAGAGGGACATCATGTTTGGGAGAATGGAGGGGAGGCAAAGGAGAGGAAAACCCTCAAAGAGATAGATCGATTCTGTGAGTGGGGTGGTGGGACTGAGTGTGTTGGAGATGGTAAGGTTGGCATAGGACAGAGTAGGGTTTAGGGCTCTTGTACATAGGGTCTCTATGAGTCACAAGTGACTCGACAGCACATAACAACAACAACAAACTTTACATCCTCCTCATTCTTAGTAAATAACTCTCATCACCTGTTTCACAGAGAGGGGGGAATAACCTGAGAAATAATTGCTTCAAGTCCTGGCCACCATATCAACAACCCCACCTTCTTCTATAATATTCATATTGAAGAGGTTCCTGCTTCTAAATGAAAACAAGCCCTTTGTACTGACCATTTATGCAGCTCAAGTCTCTGGCAACATAAAAAGCTGTACAAATAGCCTCAACTCCTACTGGACCCCAGTTCTAGCACCAGCTCCTTTTTCCTCCCCAGCTTGGAATTCTCCAATGGGAAGGGTCCGACAGGTGCCCCACCTGCCATCCCCAGTTGTGCCCAAGGTGCTGATGGAGACAGGAATTTGCTGCTAAGGTTTTCCTTTGAGGTGGAGTTTCGTCTGTAAGGGACGCACAGCAGTCCTTCGTGTATGCATAAATACAGTATTTTCCACAAACCAAAAATCATACAAAGAATTTCTTCCATCTCTGCTTTTGATTGTCATGAAATTGGCTCCCTGTCTTTCCCAAAATCAAACCCTCTGGAAGAACTGTCTACATTCACTTTCTCTACCCCTCGAGCCATCCCCCATCCTGCTTTACCTGGCTTTGGCTCATCGATTCCTGATCTTTTCTCTGCTTACAAGAATTGATTTTTTGAACACTTTTATTGCTATTTGAGTGAAAGTTTAAGAGCAAATATATGGATTTTCCATTCAACAGTTCATGCAACAAAGACAAATCATCCCCAAAATGAGATTATTACTATAGACATAGAGATTAGGATTTACAACATTTTTAGGAATCATGACTCAATCCATAACAAATACATACTCTCTGTTTATGCTATGTTGTGGCCTCCGTTTATGACTCACTTATTAATTCCCAAGTTGAATAGTTATGTACTTACAACTTGTTGCTGTTCAAGTAACAAAATTCTTACTATAATATCAAATGACTAGAAATGCTCAGAAATGCTTTTTTTAAAAAAAATTTAACGTAAACTGTTGCACTTGTAGTTGTACCTGATAAAATTTGTAAAATTTTTAGAATGAAATAAAATTTATATCAAGCAGGTGTTTCATTATGTTTCTGAAGTTCCCTTAATAAATAATGCTGTATATGATAAAAAACCAAAACCCAGTTCATGCATATTGTGTTTTGTGACATTGAAGAAAATTCACACATTGTAACAACACGCTACCCACTTCCCTCCTGTTTCCATTCCTTCATCCTTCCTATTCCATCCTGTCTAATCCATAAGCAAATACTGCCCTTTTGATCTTGTATGCTTGATTGTGTTAAGGAACACATTCCTCCTCCCTCATGTTATTGATCACTTTACAGGCCTGTTTACAATTTGGCTGAAAGTTGAGTCGCAAGTGTAATTTCGCTTCCATGCTTGACAAGTGAGTCACAGGTTCCACCAGTCAGTAACTTTTTTTTTTTACATTTCTGAGTTTTGTTTCATATTTTTCTTCCACTTTATCAGAGACCCTGTGATTTGTGATCTCTTTCAGAATGGTCAGCAATAGTAGCTCATCACCATCTAGGTCTGGTCTCAGGGTCATGGAGACTAATGTTGACACGCTCTTAGTTCTTATAACTAACTGTTGTTGACTATCATTGAGTTGACTGACTCATCATGAGCTTACAAATGACAGATCTGAATCTTACCCTATCCTACACCATCCTCACAGTCTCCTTCATGCTCAAGCCACCGTTACAGTCATTGTGTCAATCCGTCTCTTTGAGGGTCTTCCTCTCTTTCTCTGATCTCTGCTTTCCCCAGCATGGTGTCTTTTTCCAGAGACTTGTTCCCCCCGATAACATGTCAAAGGAATAGTCTTTTCTTCACTCTTTATCACTCCAGACAAGAAGAGACCAACAGCTGCACGTTAATTGTTAAATATTTTAAATTTGACTCTTCCCACCAAAAATCCAATAGATTATCCAATCCATATCTAAACTGCTTGGAATCAGTTAACACAGTCAACTACTTAAATAATTTATTCTTTTGATTTCTCTGATGTTAAACTCTCCTCGTTTTTCCACCGTACTTCTCAGTACCCTCTACTAACTCTCCATCTAGACAGCTTTTAAATGTTCATATTACCCCAGGTTCTGTTTTCTGTATTTTAATATACTATTTTCTGTATTTTGATATCTAATTCTTTCTCATTGAATTGGAACCAACTTACCACTGACCATTCATTGGGTTTCTATGGCTGTAAATGGCACAGGAGGATATTGCCTGTATTTCTTCCAATGTGTTAACTGGTGAATTAAAAATGTCAGAGATGTGTCCTTTGAGTGAGCAGAGCAACTCGCTACAGAGAAGGCCACCAGAGCTCAGGATCTTATTGTCGTTATTTTGTGTTGTCAGGTTGGAACTGCCTTCAAGCTGACCCTCCAGTGGATTTTCAGAGGCATAAATCACATGTAAAGAGAATGTTCATCTTTCTCCATCAGAGCAGCTGGGGGATTTGTACCACCTGCTTTTGGGTTGGCACAACTCTTTTCCCACTAGGCCACCAGAGCTCACTTATTACCTTCCAGCTCCAATCACTATCTGAGTATAAATGAATCCGAAAAACATTAAAACTTTCAGGGAGTTCTGGTGGCCTAGTGGCAAGAAGCTGCACTGCAATCCCAGAGGTATGTGGTTTGAATCCACCAGATGCTCTGCTGGAGGAGGAGGGGCAATCTCCTCCTGTGCCTGTCAAATCTGATTTGACGGTACACACACCAAAAAAAAAATAAAAAATAAAATTTATTTTTAAAAAAAGTTTAACCTTTCCTTTGAATACCAGACCTGATTTAACTGTCTATTTAGCAAATCCTTTTGATTGCTTCATAAACTGTAGAAATTCAACAGATAGAAAATCGAACTCACAATCTGGTCACCATCTGGTCCTTCTGCAAGGATGTACCCACCACCCACTCAGATGACCTCCTAGTGGTCTGTGACTCCTTTCTTCCCTTCACCACTCCCTCATAGGCAATCAATGTCCTGTTTATCGTGCCTCTAAAATATATGTCATATAGAGTTAACGTGTTTCATTCTATCCATTACCTTTGTCTACCCCTAGTTTAAGCCACCGACACCTCTAGCCTCAAGACTGCAGTGCCCTTGTGTACGTCTCCATCCATAGCTGCCTCTCTACAGTCTGTTTTCTATAAAGAAACCAGAATGAACTTTCAAAAACGCAAATCTGATTAAGCCAAAATATCCTGTTTCACTCCCCTGGGGTTCAAAATGAGGTCACACTCCTCTCAATGTTCAAATCAGATGACTTGGAGCCTTCAACTTGCCTCCCTTGTGTGATAACCTCAAGATTCCAAAGGTTCAGATTGTCTTAATAAATGGAATGAGAAAATCTGCTCGTATTGCATATGATTGCTGTGACTGCTGAAACTTCAAACCCTCCCTGTCCTCTCTCTCTCTTGTGACTGGCTATTATGATCTGCAGTGACTGGGCAGAAAGGTTTACCAAGTAGCTCAGGGTGATACTCCTCAAAAACAGAAAGGGTTTTTGTTTGATGATGGCTCAACACCACTGTTGCAGATCTGGATATGTGGTTGTTGTTGTTATGTGCTGTAGAGTTGCCCACGACTCTTAGCCACCCTATGTACAACAGCTCTCAAGCTTGCCCTGTCCTGAGCCAGTTTTATTAATTCTTATAGTCCTACCCCCATTGCCCTAGTTGCTGTATCAATCCATCTCATCTGGGGGTCTTCCTTTCTTGTGCTGTCCCTCCACCCTTCTGTGCACGATGATCTTCTCCAAGGACTAGTCCCTCCTGGCCACATGCCCCAAGAACGTGAGATGGAGCTTCAAAATCCTAGTCTCCAAGGAGAAACTTGGTTTCATCCTTTCCAAAACAGACCTATTTATTTTCTTGGTGGTCCATGGTATGTTCAAGACTCTATTCCAGTGCCACAACTCTAAGGCCTTGATTCTTCTTCTGTCATCCTTAGTGATTGTCTAGTTCTCTGATGAATAGCAAGTAATTGTGAAGACCATGGTCTGGATCAGGCACACCTTAGTTTCTAAACTGACATTGTTGCTTCTCAGTACTCTGGAGAGGTTCCTGACAGCAGATTTTTTTCCAGTGCAATTCATCTTTTGATTCCTGACGGCTGCTGCCAAGAGTGTTGATTTTTAGAGCCAATCTGGATATTGCAGAGGGAAAAAAAATCCAGAAATTTCTTTTCAAATGCTACACTCAACAATGATGGCTTAATGTTTGATAGACGCAGGCCTCAAAAGTTAAAGCTCTTCCCTTCAGAGACTTTTATTTCATACATCTGGATAAGAAGTTCCAGTACACCATGGATTAGCCTGAATCCTTTTATAGATCAGTGTGTTAAGGTCAGACCAGACAAAGTTAGGTAGAAATAAAGAGAGGCTAGGCAGGGAAAATGTTAAGGGCAAAGATCTAACATTAAGAGGAACATGGAGGGCACAAGGGAGAAGCAGGAAATGGAAAATAAAGCAGTGGTACCAGCTGGTGGAACTAATCAGTGCCTCTATCAGCACATCCAGCAGAAATCAAAGACAGGAGGTGCACCGGGAAGTGGCCAGTTTCATGAGACTTTATATATATGTATATCTGTTGTTGACTGCCATCAAGTTGAGCACGACTCATAGCGACCTTATGAACAAAAGGCCTGAAGCCTTTCTATAACTATTGACATATATCAAAGTTCATAGAGGTTCCAGAGGCATGTTGTTTAGGAAGTGGATGCCACTCCTGCTTTTAAGTATATATTTATATTTATTTATATATTTCTGTTTATCAGGACAGAGGGCAAAAAGAAGTTTGCCCCCTTCTGATCCCACTAAAGTGCATCTATTCTCCACTTTTTAAGAGCATCTTTCTTCCTTTCCTGCCTTTAACTGCCTTTCTACCAGTATCTTTGCTAACAAACCAGGCCTGGGAGCTTCTTTGAACTCTTAACTCAAGCCAAGAAGTGCTCTTTGCTTCAATAAACTTTTTCCTCGCTGCCTAATGTATACATTCACTTATTTATACAACTGTGGTCATTCTGCTTCCTATCTATCTAGCATGGCCCCCAGGCAGTGAAAAAATCCTCAGGACAGACACCTCTGGCATGTTTCTAGTGTGTGCAAACTGATCTCTAGTTGAGATCCATACTAGCAGCATACAAGACTCAAATGCAAATAATATAAGGGTAGGAACAATGAGAGGGCGTAGGTCAGTAGCCCAAACCCAACATGGACCAGGATGCCCTTGCAGCCTCTGCAGCTAGTTCATGGTCTAAACGAACTGAGGCAAAGAGAAGCAAGCACCTTTCCCTCAATTCCTTTTTATCCATACTACCCCAGGCATTCCCCACTTCCTTTCTATTGGTAGGTTGCCTGACAACCACCTCATGCAAAGAAGAGTTGCATTAAGCCTCCACCTTCACATCCAATCAGCTAGTATCCCTGCCTGTGAACATCATTTGGATCTTTCTGGGACAGTTTAGTTCAAATCCTTATCTGTTCTTTAGTTAATTCTCACAGATAGTGTCTTGGAGAAGGAACAGCCAGCGTGTTCCTTAGAGGAAAGGATGACCAAGCTTTGTCTCACATACTTCCGGCATGTTGTAAAAGGACCTCAAGTGGACAGTAAGTGGAGAGAGGAAAACCCTCAATGAGATGGACTGACACAGCGCAGCAATGAACTCAAGTATAGGACAGAGATGCAGAGGATTGCCTAGGATACGACAAGTGTTTGCATGTGATATCTATGACACTGTTTGATAATTTCCACATTCTGATCACTACTGTTGTTGCTATGTCGTTATGTGTCGTCTGCGACTCATAGCAACCCTATGTACACAGCCCTAAACCCTGCTCTGTCCTGTGCCAGTCTCACTGTCTCTGACACACCCACCCCAATTACCCCAGTCACTGACTCAGTCTACCTCATAGAGGATCTTTCCCTCCTGTGCTGTCCCTCCACCCTCCCAGGCATGATGTCCCTCTCCAAGGACTGGTCCCTTCTTGCAACATGTCCAAAGCATGTCAGACGAAGCCTCAGAATCCTTGTCTCCAAGGAGGGGTTTAACCCTCTCCAGGATGGATCTGTTTGTTTCTTTCATGGTACATTCAATGCTCTTCTCCAGCATCACAGCTAGAAGGCATCAATTCTCCTATTCTCCCAAGTCATTGTCCAACTCTCTGACACATAGCAAGTGATTGCAAAGACCATGCCCTGTGTCAGGTCCTGAGTGACACCATTGCTCTTCAGCACTTTGGAGAGGTCCCTAACAGCAGACTTTCCCATCATAAGATGTCTTTTAATTTCCTGATCTCTAGTAGTAGTGGTAAATGTCTGCAGAAACAACCGTGAAAATTTTTTAATCTGAAATTCTATATGCATCCCAATCATATTCTTTGTTCTTATTTTATAGACCTATTTCAGCAAATAATAGAAAACATGCATTACCTTAATAATATTTTAAAAGAAAGAAGTGTCCTTATAGTACAGAACAGTGGAAGGAGGTCCCTTTATCAGTCTGGAAGCCCAAACCCTCTTAGCCTAAAAGCACAATTTTGAGGACCATATCCTTAGCATGTATCGATACTTTAGTGGTTGCAGTTTGCCACCACCCCGCAGTCTAAACCTAAGTTATTACTCTTTCCATTAACATAATTGTCAGGCCCAGACAAAGGTCAAAGCGGAGAATGAAGGATTCAAAGAATATCAATAGGTCAACAAAGGGAGTGAATGGCCTCGCTCACCTGGTTAAACCACATTGTGATGTCCCTCCCTTCCCTCCATAAAGACCCTACTGTAAAAACCTACCCAACCTACCTTAGGGCGTGGTTTTCCCTGGTCTCTCTTCAGACCAAGGAATCCTGCCTGCCTAGGAGACCCTTCAATAAAGCTGCTTTAGCTTTCTCTTTCTCTCTGGTCTCTTCCTTGAGTCCTTGGCCTTACATCCAGTGCAAAAACCTAACAATAATAATAGGGTCTTCTGACCTTGTATCAAAGATGGCCTTTTTAATGATTAGAAAGGAAAACTTAACTATTTTAATCTTTACCTGAATTACCGCTAGGTTTGCTCAGAATCATACTTTCTTTTCCTCTCTTCTCCCTAAAAGATGGTTCAGACCTGGAAGGCTAGCATTCAGGCAATACAGACTTCACAAGGCCCAGAAACCCATTCTGAAGAGTAGTCTGGGCACCTCAAGATGATCCTTTTTAACAACCTTTCACTGTGCTAAGAGTTCTAAGATGCCATATAATTGTATGACTTTATAAAGGACAACTATCTTGAAGTGATGACCAAGCATTGAACTTGCTAGAGGCCATCTTGAAAGAAGATGGCTACTAGAGCTCCTGTGATGACTTAACAGCTAGTCAGAAAGGCCCCATCTTAGAAGCTAGCAGCATGGGCCTATTGGTTTGTGTAATCTCTCCTTCTCTGAAGTTTATCCCCATCTTTCCCTTCTGAAAGGGAGTTCTAATAGCTTAATGGTAGGAAGTTGTGCTGTCAACCCAAAGGGCACACAGTTCAAATCCACCAGCTGCTCTATGAAAGAAAGATGTGTCACCTCCTTATGTGCGATTCATTGCCTCTGAAAACCCACTGAAGGGTCGGCTATGAGTCAGTTCCAACTCAAAGTCACATACAATAACATTTCCTCCTGAAAATGCTGAGTAAACATGAGGTTTTCCCCATACCCTTAACCAAGCTTATAAACACTCCTCAGCACCATTCTTCACTAAGGCAGATTCCTATTCCCTGTCTGCTATATGCTGCTGCTGATGTTGTTGTTATGCGCCGTCTCATAGCGACCCTATTACAACAGCCCAAAATCCTGTTCTATCCCATGCCAATCTTATTGTCTGCAACACGCCTATCCCCATTACCCCAGTGACGGAATCAATCCATCTCACTGAGGGTCTTCTTCTCCTGCGCTGTCCCTCCACCCTCCCAAGCATCACTTTCCTCTCCAAGGACTGAACTCACCTTACAACATGTCCAAAGTATGTCAGACAAAGCTTCAGAATCCTTGCCTCCAAGGAGCAGCCTGGTTTCACCCTCTCCAGGAAGAACTTGTTTGTTCTAGCAGTCCATGGTATATTCAATATTCTTCTCCAGCACCACAGTTTAAAGGCATCAACTCTCCTTCTGTCATCCCTAGTCATTGTCCAGCTCTCTGATGCATAGTAAGTAATTGCAAAGACCATGGCCTGGATCAGGCACACCGTAGTCTCCAGACTGACATCCTTGCTCCTCAGTACTTCACAGAGGTCCCTGATAGCTCTTTTAATTTCTTGGCTGCTGGTACCAAGAGTGTTGATTGTAGAGCCAAGCAACAACAGCCAAGCTGTGAACAATCTCAATCTCTTCACCGTCTATCATGATGCAGCCATTGGCCCAGTGACGACAATCTTTGTTTTCATGATGTTGAGCTTCTATCCACACTGAAGGCTGTAGACCTATATGCTAGCATATATTATAAAACCTCTGCTCTTTCCACTCCAACCCTGGAGACAGGCAGCAGAACCACATTTCTCTGGTTACAATGCAAAAATAATGGATGGTAACTGCCACTAGTTATGATCTAGTGATCATTTTCATTATCTCCAAATCTTAATAAATAGAAACCGTGACCAGGATTCAGCTGAGTATCTTCAGCTCTGTCTTGCCTTGTTCCAGAATTGTTTGACTTTCTATCTTTCCTGTTTATATCTTAATGAAAGGATCTCTATAGAATATATTTGCATCTGGGGTGTCTTTCCCTCCCTAGAACAATCTACTTAGCTGGGATGATATAAACTTTCACCCCTGAGTGGCCAGTCTGGTCATCTGCAGCTTCCTCCTGCCCTCCCCACTCCCTGATTACTTTTGCATTGATACAGACCACTTATCAGTCTGAAAACAAACAAAACTATTATGTGCCTCCTCTGTAAGCATATTATTCCCTGGCCTGTGATTCCTTCCTTCTACTCCCATTTGTCTGCTTGTAAAACAAAGTGTTCAAAACCTAATACAAACAATATTTCCAAAGAGATTCTCCTATTCATTTCATTAAAAATTTAACTGTGGTTGTTTTTCTTTCATGCTGTTTATTCAGAATCACCTCATGGCTGACACTCCAGTGGGTGTTTTCAGAAGCTGTAAATCACATGAGAGGAGATACCTATCTTTCTGCTCTACAACAGCTGGTGGATTTGAACCTTGTGGCTTTGCGCAGGCAGCACAACTCCTTATCCCTACCCTTACTCTGAGGCCAACAGAGCAGGAGGGAGGGATTTAACTCTTCCCGTTTATGTATTTCTTGTGCAGGCTTCTGATTTACCCATTTTTTTAAAAGGGAAATATTTCATTTAGAGTTTATTTTTCATGTGAAGTTTGATGTCTTGATGCTGGTTAGGTGCCAGCAAGCTGGACACAACTGATTGTGACCCTATGAACAATGGATCTAAACCATGCCCTATTTCGTGTCACTCTCATCATCTCTGATATACTTAAGCCTGTTGTTACAGTCATTGCATCAGTCCGTCTCACTGATGGTCTTTCTCTCTTTTGCTGACACTCCACCTTTCCCTGCAGGATGTCTTTTTCCAAGCACTGACCCCACCTGACAACATGCCCAAAATATGTGAGCTGAAGCTTCACCATCCTTGCCTCCAAGGAGTAGCCTGGCTGCCCTTCCTCTAAGACATATTTGTTTGTCCTTTGGTCAAATAAAATGGATATTTAGTACTCTTCAACATCATCTGTCACCTTTAGTCATTGTTTAATTCTCAGATGCATAACAAGTAATTGAAAAGATGATGGCTTGGATCCGGTGCACCTTTAAGAGCATTTAAGTCTTTAAAAGCATTTGGTTTGGTTTTTTAATAGTGGTGTTAAGATCTGTTGCCTTATGTATTGTGCTGCTAACTGAAAGTTCAATGGTTTGAATCAACGAACTGTTTTGCAGGAGAAAGATGGGCAGTCTAGCACTATAAAAATTTAATTGTTATTGCTGTGTACCACTGAGTCAAAACTGAGTCATAGGTGACCCTTCAGGGGTTTGTTAGAGGCAGTTAATCACATGGGAGGAGATTGCCCATCTTCTCCCTACCCCTCACCCTGTGAAGCAGCTCGTGGATTCAAACCAATTGCCTTTGGGATTAAAGCACAGCTTCCTACCACTAAGCCAGAGGTTCAATCCATGAGAAGGACATCATGTTTGATAAAAGTAGATCAGGAAACACACCCACACAAAGGAACCCTGAGTGAGAAGGACTTACATGGTGGCTACAAAAATGGGCTCACGCGTACTACAGTGAGGATGGTGCAAGGCCCAGCAGTGTTTGTTCTGTTGTATAAAGAGTTACTGTCAGAACAAACTCCACAGTTGTTCATCAACGGTTACCTAGGATTTGTTGTTGTTGTTGTTATGTGCCGTCGAGTCGTTTCCGACTTATAGCGACCCTATGCACAACAGCCCTAAACCCTGCTCT
>NW_006399779.1:12364025-12370052 GCF_000299155.1 Elephantulus edwardii
GAAGTAAATGAGTCAAGGCTCTGGGCTAAGGGTGGGGTCAACACTGTAACTAATGCTTAACTCCACAATAAGGGATTTATCTTTCACTGCTTTACAAATTGCTGTCTGTCAGATACTCCTCTAAATCTGAAGACTCAGATTAAGACAGACTAGGAAGAAGGATTGGCCACCCACTTCTGAAATAGCAGACCTCTGAAAACCCTATGCACAACAGATACCTAGGATTACTTTTTAAAATTTCTTCTTCCTCTTCATTTTTTTTTCTGCTCTAATAGCTTCAACAAAGTCTTCCTTCCTAACTCTTTCTTTCCTCCTTGGACACTCTGCCGGGGAGTTGATTCTGACTTTTATCAACCCTCTATTAGATTTCTGAGGCTGTAAATCTTTACAAGAGGAAAATGCCTATCTTCGTCTTGCAGAGCAGCTGGTGGATTCAAATTAGAAACCTTTTTGATCTTTGCCCTTTAGTTAGCTACTTAATACTTAATGTGCCACACTTCCAGGTTTTCTATAGCACTTATCACTATTGGACTTAGAAATGCAAATTAGCTGGCTATCCCAGAGATCAGCTCAATTCACTTCACTGCCTTGAAGTCAGAACTCACTCACAGCTGAGCTTCCAGACGGTTTTTCACAGGCTGTAAATCGTACAGGGGGAGATTGTGTACCTTTCTCCTGAGGAGCTGTTGGTGGATTCAAACCATTGGAGAGGTGTGGCCTTTGGGTTAACAGTGCAACTTCCTATGGACCACAGCATCAAACAGTATACTATTTTTTTCAGAGTAAAATGAGGCTCTAATTTTATTGCTAATGATCCTTTTATAGAATGATCCTTTCTGTTGCAATGGCTTTATCTCTAAAGCATTCTATAGTTTTCTATATATACACACACATGAACTATACACTTTGAAATATTATTGCTTTGTATGTAGCCAGGGACTAAATACATCTTGCTAAAAATTGTATCCCTGTAACACTGTGTAGGTATAGTGATTACAGCAATGGGTTTGAGTGTGTTAGAGATTGTGAGGATGGCACGACAGGCCAGGGTTCAGATCTATCATCCATAGGGTCACTAGATGGAACCTACCAATAGCAACAACAACCTACCACAGTGTAGAACTGAGCAGGCATGTGTGTCTTAGAGTTACTGTCAGATAAGAACAACAATTTTGTAAAATACTATATTACTTGGGAGAGACTAGAGAGCATTTTGCTCAGTGAAATATCTTGGTCACATAAGGACAAATACTGCATAAGGCCACTGTTGTGAAAGTATGAGAATAACTGAGTAAGATATGTGTACATGTTTAGAAGGGAAAGGAGAGAAGGGGGACAGATAAAGGGAAAGGGGGAAAGGTCACTGGAATAGCAGAGGTTAATGTGTGAGGATGTAAAGTAATGGGAAAAGGTCAATGGGGGTTTGAAAAGATCAGGTGATAATATGCATAGAGTCATGGTAATTAATAACAAACATAAAATATAATGTTTATGAATGATTGTAAAAAACAAAGTAAATGTACAAAACATAATGCATAATGAATGATTATATGCAAACCAAGGGGAAAAAAATTCTGGTCAGAGACAAGTGAGGAGTAGAAAATGTCCTCTGCATGAGAATGCTCTAAGGGCCTCTGCTTACATGCCTTAAGTCTCTTGTTGATGCTGTCCAGCCTGCTCCAAGTCATGATGACCCTACTATGTACAATGGACTGGAACACTGCCGAACCCTAACACTATCCTCTCTGAAGAGCGACTCAGTCAAACCTAGGGATTGAGTGGGTGTGGGGGCAGGGAAGTCCATGCATTCACTAGCCCAGAAAGGGATTCTGACAACATATTTTTATGCTATCACTTTAATTTAACCTCTTTTTTCCTAGCCATTAGCTTTTTTAGTAGAATATGCACCGGTAGGCCCTGCACAATTTCTGACTCTTTCTTCCTTTCCCTAACTCTAACCTTCCATTCACCACTCTGCTTGGGTTTCTTCCCTTTCCTCAGCATACTTCTCGCAACACTTCTCACACTGGAATCAGTTTACTTTCCTGAATCAGCAGCTAGAGTCTGATGTCCTCTTCCATCCAGCTGACAGTTGAAGTCATGTGCTGCTTAACAGATCCTTTTCAGGTCCTGGTACCAGTGTAAAAGATGCTCAGAACCCAATGCCTCTGAGAAAATTAACACGGCTCCCTCCAGAAATGGTTGCCACTGACAGACCCAAAAGCAAATTGTTGTTACATACCTTTGATTCAGAACCAGCTCATAGCTGACCCTCTAGTGGGTTTTCAGAGGCAGTTACGTCACTATCACCAGAAAGGAGATTGCCTATCTTTCTCCTACAGAGCAGCTAGTGGATTTGAAGTGCATGCCTTTGGGTTAGCAGGACAACTCCTTACCGTTAAAGTACCAGAGTTCCCCTAAAAACCGAATAGTGTGAGATAATTACCTCTTACCACCCATTTTAAAAAGCCACTAATTAGAAAGTTACTAATAAAAAGCAAAACGTTTGGACCAATATGTCAAAAGAGAACTGCCAGATGTGCAGGCTGGATTTAGAAGAGGTCATGGTACTAGGGATATTATAGCTAATGTTAGACAGATCTTGGCAGAAAGCGGAGAATACCAGAAGAATGTCTATTTGTGCTTCATTGACTATGCAAAAGCTTTTGACTGTGTGGATCACAACAAACTATGACTGACTCTGAGAAGAATGGGAATCCCAGAACATTTGATTGTGTTAATGCAAAACCTATGCTTGGACCAAGACGCAGTCATCAGAACAGAGCAAGGAGACACTATGTGGTTCAAAATCAAGAAGGGGGTCCATCAGGGATGTATCTTGTCTCCATACCTTTTCAATCTGTATGCAGAACAGATCTTCTAAGATGCTGGGCTGTATGAGGAGGAATGTGGCATCAGGATTGGTGGAAGAGTCATCAACAACTTGTGTTATGCAGTTGACACAACCCTGCTTGTTGAAACTGAGGAGGACCTGAAGTGCTTGCTGCAGAAGGTCAAGGACTGAACCTTCAATATGGATTGAAGTTCAACATCAAGAAAACAAAGATTCTCACCACTGGACCAATTGGCAGCATCAGTATAGATGGTGAAGAGATTTGAGATAGTTAACAGTTTTAGTTTACTTGATTCCACAGTCAACACTCTTGGTAACACCAGCCAGGAAATCAAGAGACAAATTGCATTGGGAAAGTCAGCTGTGAGGGACCTCTCAAGAGTACTGAAGAACAATGACATCAGGCTGGAGACTAAGATACGCCTGGCTCAGGCTATAGTCTTTACAATTACGTGCTGTGCATCAGAGAGTTGGAGAGTGACTAGGGATGATAGAGAATTGATGCCTTTGAGCTGTGGTGCTGGAGAAGAGTGTTGAATATACCATGCACTGCTAGGAGAACAAACAGGTTTGTCCTGGAGAGGGTGAAGCCTGAATGCTCCTCAGAGTCAAGGATTCTGAAGCTTTGTCTGACATACTTTGGGCATGTTGCAAGGAGAGAACAGTCCTTGGAGAGGGACATCATGCTTGGGATAGTGGAGGGATGGTGCAGGAGAGGAAGACCCTTCATAAGATGGATTGATTCTGTGATTGGGGTTGTGGGAATGAGTGTGTTTGAGATGGCGAGGTTGGCACAGGATAGAATGACATTTAGGGCTCTTGTATATAAGGTCACTATGAGTCTCAAGTGACTCAATGGCACATAACAATAACAAGTACCAAGTTTATAGTGAAAGAAGAAATATGGTACTCTAAGAGTCAGACAGTGGATTCCCTCTGGACAGTGAGAAAAAACATCAATCTACAGGCAGAGTTCTAACGTTTATGGGGTGTTCTCCCTAATCTCATTTCTGCCACCAAGCCCTGTACTTTCTGGCTACCATTGATTGATTCCTCATTGTTTCCAACTTGTGCATTCCAGTCACCAATAATAATGCCTCTTGATTGCATTTTGATCAATTTTAGACTGCAAAACTTGGAAGGAATCGCTTCTCGGCCTTTTGGCTAAGAGTTAAGTGCAGAAGTTGGTAGAAATGTTTAGTTTCCTCTTCCTTAGGTTTAGTTGTTGATGTATATATTTGACAAATAGTGGTGGTATTAATAGGTCTTTCTTTTATGCATATGGGTAGTATCCTATCATTTACAACATTGTACTTTAGAACTTAAGATTATAATTTTTACTATGAATACAACACTGTTCTTCCTCAGTTTTTCATTCCTGGCATAGTATATCATAAGATGTGGGATTCAAAGTGGCCCATGCCAATGCATTTCGTTTCACTAATGCCTATATTCAGTGTGCACTCCATTTCATCTTTTACAACTTCCAGTATCTCTACATTCCTAATTTGTACATTCTACTTTCCAATTATTAATGGTTGTTTACACTTGTTTCTCTGCGTTTTTTTATTTTCCATCTAAGCTTTACCTCTAATGCTAGAGCTACCTGCACTTTTCCGTTGTCTATAAGGAACTCTATGAAGAATGTGACATGAGGATCAGAGGAAGACTTAACACATGTTATGCAGATGACACATCCTAGCAAGCAGAAATAAGAGCACCTGAAATGTCTGTTACAGAGGATCAAAGACTATAGTCTTCAATATAGATTGCATCTCAACATCAAGAAAACAAAGATCCTTATCACTGGGCCAATAGTCAACATCATAATAGATGGAAAAATGATGGAAACTCAATTATTTCATCTTACTTGGATCCACAACCAACACCTTCAAGAGATCAGTAGATGTATTTACATTGGGCAAATCCACTGTCAGAGACTTCTCTGAAATTCTGAAGAACAGTTTTAGTTTGAAAACTAAAGTGTCCCCGATACAGGCCATGGTTTTTTCAATTACTTGCCATGCTTCTGAAAGCTGTACTATAAATAAGGAAGGCAGAAGAAGAATTGATGTCTCTGAGTTGCGGTGTTGGAGAAGAGCATTGAATATCCCTTGGATTGCCAAAAGAACAAAGAGACGTGTCTTGGTGCAACCAGAGTGCTCCTGGGAGGCAAGGATGGTGAAGCTTTGTCTCTTATACTTTGGACTTTGATGTTGCTAGGTGAGGCTATCCTTTTCTTTTGAAAAGGATATAAGACTCCCAACGAGGCATATTGACATAATGACTGTAGCAATGAACTCAAGTGTATCAGAGATGAGGAGGACAGCACAGACACAGGATAGACTAGAACTCAGGTGTGTTGTTCTTGGGGTTACTTTGAGTCATACTCAACTTGATGGCACCAGACCACAGTTTCTTAAGCTTGAAGCTTTCTTGCCTTGCCAATTAGTGTCTTTTTCTGACTGGTGTCGAGAAGCAACTCTTCCATGATAATCACAGGTGTTCTCCAATGTCAACTCCATGCACAGTTGCTGGAACTGGTGCCCCAGTTTCAAATGCAGAAGTATGGGGAAGGATTGGGGAGGGAGCAGTTCCCAAAGGCTGTGGCAACTGTTGCTGGTCCTAGTTCTGTTTTCCTGCTTCTTCCTTGGACCTTGACTCCACATTTCCTTTGTTTTGACCTTAGCAGTGTTCACCATACTATCTGGGAAGGAAAATAAGAATCTAATGACAATAATTTTTGTTTGAACATTTCTCGTATCTGTTTTTGTTAAAATGATTGTGAAAGGGGTTTGTATTTCTCTCCTGGGCAGATTATATAATACTGAAAATCTATATGAGGAAAAATAAATAGAACCTTTATCTTTTGGTAACATTTTTCATATTGTAGTGGCATCCACTTCCAAAATGGCTTGCCTCTGGAAACTCTATGTACGAACAGTGCTCAGGCTGTTCGTTCATAGGGTCCCTATGAGTCGTCTACGACTCGACGGCATTAAACAACAACAACAGTGAATTAATACTCACCTTCCAGTCCTTAACTAGACCCTGGTTCATGAAGACTCTCCTTCAGACTCCCCAGACAATAAGGTGGACTACCATAAAGGGTCTGACATACTTTGGACATGTTGTAAGGAGAGACAGGTCCTTGGAGAGGGACATCATGCTTG
>NW_006399779.1:12376947-12383385 GCF_000299155.1 Elephantulus edwardii
ACCCCTCCCACCGCCCCAAGTACATTCCATTATGCAACCTTAATTGTGAACTCTTGTGATAATCATAATACCCTATCATACATCTCTTTTAAATTATTCTCTCCCTCTTCTGTTTCAGTGCAGTATATACAATTTATCCAGTTTTTCTCAGTCTTACCCCAAACCTGCTATCAGTCCCATTTTACAGCAGTGACACCATGCAGTATTTGTCCTTTCATAACTGAGATATTTTACTCAGCATAATGTCCTCCAGGCTCACCCATTTTGAATAATATTGAATGAGTTCCTTGTTTTTCCATACAGTGTAGTATTCCATTGTGTGAATATACCACAACTTCTCTATCCATTCATTTTCTCCATACCGTTTCAATGTGTATGAGGAACACATCATTTGAGAGGCTGGACTTTATAAGAAGGAATGTGACATCAGGATTGGGGGATTAACAAACCGCTTGTGTTACGCAGGTAACACAACCCTGCTTGTTGAAATTTAGGAAGGCCTGAGACATTTGCTGCAGAGGGTGAAGCACTGTAGGCTTTAATAGGAATTGAAGCTCAACATCAAGAAAAGAAAGATTCTCACCACAGGGCCAATTGGCAGCACCATGATAGATGGAGAAAAGAGTGATATTCTTAATAATTTCAGCTTGCTTGGTTCCACAGTCAACACTCTCTACACCAGCAGTCAGGAAATCAAAAGACAAATTTCACTGGGAAAATCTGCTCTCAGGGATCTCTCCATAGTGTGTTAGTCTGGATACTAAGGTGCACCTGATCCAGGCCATGGTCTTTGCAATTACTTGAGTTGTGGTGCTTGAGAAGAGTACTGAACATACCATGGGACTGCCAAGAGAATTAACAGGTATTTCTTAGAAAGGTTGAAACCACGTTTCTCCTTGGAGGCAAGTATTTAGAGGCCCAGTCTTGCATAGTTTGGGTCTGTTGCCAGGAGGGACCAGTTCTTGGAGAAGGCTATCACTCTTGGAAGAATGGAGGGACAGAGCAAGAGAGGAAGCCCCCAGATGAGATGGATTGACAGAGTAACTGGGGTAATGAGTGTAGGTGTGTCAGAGACAGTGAGATTGAATTAAGATAAAGCAGAGTTCAGAGCTAATTGTGCATAGGATCCCTGAGTCCTAGTTGACTTAAAGGCACATAACAACAAAACATAGACATTAAAATTATTTTTTTAAAAACTGTAGAACCTACAACCAGGAGAGGATAAAACAGATGAGACTTCACCAAAGAAGACATTCAGATGGTGAACAAACGCATGAAGAAGTGTTCAGAATCCCTAGCTCTAAGAGAGATGCAAATCAAAACAACTATGAGATATCATCTCACCCCCGTAAGAATAGCAAAATTCAACAGAACAGCAAGCAACAAATGCTGGCGAGGTTGTGGAGAAACTGAAATCCTTCTTCACTGTTGGTGGGAGTGTAAAATAGTGCAACCACTATGGAAGGCTGTATGGCACTTTCTCAAAAAGTTACAAATAGAAATACTATTTGACTCAGCAATTCCACTACTGGGAATATACCCTAAAGAAACCAGAACTGCTTTCAAGCATCGTGGAACATCTACAACCAGGAGAGGATAAAATAGATGAATGGAACCTTCTAAGAATCAAATCCCTGTGCACATCCAAAAACTTCTCCAACAGGGTAAAAAGGAAAGCCACAGACTGGGAAAAAATATTTGGTAATGATATGTCTGATAAGGGACTTATATCTAGAATGTATAGAATAATGGAGCATCATAACAAGATAAATGTAAACAATCCAATTGCAAAATGGGCACAGGATATAAACAGTCACTTCACCAAAGAATACATTTAGAGGATGAACACACACATGAAGAAATATTCAAAATTCCTAGCTCTAAGATAGATGCAAATCAAAATAACAATATCACCTCACCCCAGTAACAGTAATGAAATTCAACAGAGCGGCAAACAACAAATACTGGCAAGGTAGTGAAGAAATTGGAACCCTGTCAACAGGAGTGTAAAATGGTGTAATCACTCTGGAAGGAAGTATGGCACTTTTTCAAAAAGTTGGAAAGAGAAATACCATTCTACCCAGCAATTGTACTACTGGGAATATACCCCAAAGAAACCACAACAGCCACCCAAGAAGAAAAGCACACCCATATTTATTGCTGCGTTGTTCACAATAGCAAAGGGATGGAAACAACCCAAGTGCCTTCAATGAACGAACTGATAGAGACGTTGTGGTATATTCACACGATGGAATATTATGCAGCACTGAAAAACAAGGAACTCATGAAATGCTACACAAAATGGGTGACCTTGGAAGACATTATGCTGAATGAAATATCTCAGTCACAAAAGGACAAATAGTGCATAATGCCATTGTTGTAAAATAGGGCTAATGTTGGGGTTGGGGGAAACAAAGAAAAGAGGGGATAAATAATGTACACTGTATGGAAACAGATGAGGGAAAAAACTGCTCAAAAGGAATATATGATTAGGTTTTATTTGTATGATAACAGTCCAGAATAAGAGCTGCATAGTAAAGTGGACTGAGGTGGGGGTAGGGAATTGTACAACAATGAAAGATTTTTTTTTTCCCAAAGAGAAAAAGCAAACTGAGGGGAGGAAAATGTGCAACAATGAATGAATGAAAATTCCCATTCTCTGTAAACTTTCATTAAAATCTCAATAAGAAATCTTTAAAAAAAGAAAAAAAAAGAAACCAGAACTGCTACCCAAGTAGATATATGCACACCATGTTTATTGCAACTTTGTTCACAATAGCAAAGAGTTAGAAACATCTCAAGTGTACCTCAACGAACGACTGGATAGAGGAGCTGTGGAATATTTACACAATGGAATACTACACTGCATTGAAAAACAAGGAATTAATGAAATACAACACAATGGAATACTACACTGCATTGAAAAACAAGGAATTAATGAAATACAAAATAGGTGACCCTGGAGGACATTATGCTGAGACAACTATCTCAGTCATAAAAGAATAGTCACTACTGCATAGTGTCATTGTTGTAAAATGGGACTGACATTAGAGTTGGGGGGAACCTAAAAAGAGGGGGTAAATCATTAATGTATAATACATTGGAACAGATGAGAGAACTGTTTAAAAGGAATATACGATTAGTTATTATTTTCATGTCAAGATTCCAGAAAAAGATAAGCATAGGAAAGTGGACTGTGGATGTCGGAGGAGGGTAGGGGATTTTGTATAACAATGAAATAATTTTTTTTTTCTTTTCAAAGAGAAAAGCAAACTGGGAGGTGGGTGGGTAGGGAGGAAACAATAAATGAGGAAAAAAATTACATGGGAAGACTATACTAAAGAAACTGTAGAGCAATTGAAAGAGATTATTGTTCTTAGCAGATTAGTGGGAGAAATTATATATAAATAAAATACATAATGCTGGGGGGAGAATCTGATTATGCTTGAGTTACCAAGGTGCAAGATGATTTGTCTGCTCATTGTTTAATTTTATGTTCTCCCACACTTCATTTCCAAAGACAAACTTTATTGCTAGTGTTCTCAATATTTTTGCTTATAAGCATTGGAACAAGGGACTACAGTCTTGTCATAAAACAGAAAAGGTTTTCCCAACTGACATTTTCACCTGGATACCAACTCAGCAACAGTTAACAACAACAATACATTGTTTCTTGTCCTTTGCATTGCAGGATGTTTAGGAGCACCCTTGGCTGTGGGAAGCCAAATATAAAGTTTAATATTAATAATAAACCAAATGTCAAGATAGGAGGCTGATACAAGCTGGAATTCACCCTGTAGCACTAAAGCAATCCTTAAATGAGGTAGGCATTAAGGCAATCCTTAAGCATCTACATTATTCTTAGTTTGCATTTACTAAATCTCTGCCTCCTGAGGTAAGCATAAGGTAAAAAAAATAGAGAATAAAAGACTTCCCCATGATCCTTTGGTTTTTGTTTACTACTCCCTTGTGATTTTCCTTTATCTTCCTGATAATTCTCAATAAAAACCTAGAAAGGCCTGGCAAAGGGGCTGTAGTTCTCCCAACTGTTAGCTCCTGCGCTTTCTGGCCTGACTTCCATTCCTGAGTGTCCCCTTCTCTTTCTTTTCCTTTGGTCAACAACACTTGACCTCTACCTACTGGTTGCAAGAACGCCCCCCCTCCTCCACCAAAATTGTCTCCAGATGTTTCTTGGAGGATAAATTATCACTGGTTAAGAACCACTGAAGGGGGAGCTCTGGTGGCCTAGTGGGAAAAAAAAGGTGCACTACAATCCCAAAGGTGTGTGGTTCAAATCCACCAGATGCTCCTCTGGAGATGGAGGGACAATCTCCTGTGCCAGCTGGATATGATTTGATGGTCCACAACAAGAAAACAAAGAATCACTTAAATGGAAACATGAAGTTAATATACACTTCATATAACTATATATGAGAAAGATTCAAAGCATTTTGAAACTTATCTTGAAATAGCTTCTAAGAGTATGCAATCTGAAACAATGGTATTTTGTGAAATCTGGAAAAAATATTCTGAACATGTACCTCCACAAGATATAAAGCTATATTTTTAAGTATAATTTTACAGTTATTAAAAGACATAAGAAAATGTAGATTTTTTTTAAAAAAGTGACTGCTTCTAATGACCACAGTGTAGGAGAGTAGAAATGCAGTATGAAAAAAATCATAAGAATATTAACACTCCAATGATATGTTAAGACAATAGGTAACTCCAACTAGGTAAATCTATATTTTCCTATAACAACAAAACAAGGAGTTTTGTAAATAATGTAAAGTTAATTGCTTCCATGAACAGCTCTCTCCTTGGCCATAAGAGCAGAAAAATGAGATGGTGCTCTGCTACCATTACTAAATATTTTGTTCAAAGATTCTGTATAACACTGAGCAAACATTCTTCTAAGTGGTGTAGCACTGGTCTGTCCATTTGCTGTACACAAGTAACTCATCATTGCTGTGATGCTAAACACAGTGACACTGATGTGTCAAATGTGATAATGGTTAGCCATAGTGGACAGTTGTTTGGTGGAGCTCCCTGGTTAAAACAAGCTTGGAAGCTGGAGTGGCATCCACTTCTGAAACAGCTTGCCTCCAGAAACCCTATGAACTTGGAGAAACAATGGGAGTTATACAAGTGTTCATGTCTTTCGTTCATAGGGTCGCTATGAGTCGTCTATGACCAGATGGCACTTAACTGAGCAAAATGAGGGAAATGCAAAGCAGAATTAAAAAAAAAAACACAGAATTCCAAATTCTCATAGAATCTATTCTGTTTGGAGTCACTGAAGCTAGCTGAATTCCTAAACTATTACCCAGAGGAAATATTCCCTTGAAGTCTTGTTATTGTTGGATGCCATTGAGTTGCCTCAGAGCCATAGAGACCTTATTTACAACAGCACGAGACCTTACTCTTGTGCCATCCTCACAATTTGTGTTATGCTTAAATCCACTGTTCTAGTCATTTGTCAATCCTTAGTTTACCATAATTAAAGGAAGCTTGTCCTGAATATTGTGCTCTTAGAAAGAAATGACATTGACAAAAACGTGATATCACACTGACAAAAGCCACTCAATGATAAAAAATTTAGAAGTCAGTGAGTTTATGTTAAACATTTGGAAAGAATTATTTCTAAAACAATTTGGAAAAGGAGACCAAGAATGGCGGCACAACTTTAAGTATGTAATTAATGACAATGAATTGTAGATGTATAAGTTGTTAGTACAAGTTTTTCTGGGTATATTTTCAATAACCACCAAAACCAACAACACAAATTAGTTGTTTTTAAAATAGGAGATATTGAGAAAACATTAGTGCCACTGTATATGATTGCTTCTGAAGACACAGATTTAAAACAAAATTTTTAAAATAAACTAAAAAAAATCAACTTTTTACCTTTGAAAAGTTCCATTGTAGTGTGATACCTCATGAGCACATATGCAAATAATTTTTACATTGATAGAATTAGCTTTTAAAAAGGTAGCACTGGAAACATTATAACATTTTCTATTGTTAAGATTGTTGGCTGTTGTGATGTGCCACTGAATCTGAACCAATTCATAGCTGTTCCTCCAGCAAGTTTTCAGTCTGTGAAATCAAAGGGGAGGAGATAGCCTATCTGTCTACCTTAGATCAGCTGGTATATTTGAATGATGTGATTTTGGGTCAGCAGTGCAATTCTTTATGGTAAGATTTCTAAAACACACATGTGAATTCAAAAGAATCTTAGGTGTGTCGGAACGGCGACATGGAATGTGAGAACCATGAATGTAGGAAAATTGGATATTGTTAAGGAGGAAATGGAACGCATAAATATTGACATACTAGGCATTGGTGAGATGTGATGGACTGGCATGGGGCATTTTGAGTCGGATGACCATATGATATATTACTCTGGAGATGAAAAAGTGAAGAAAAATGGAGTTG
>NW_006399779.1:12386955-12396941 GCF_000299155.1 Elephantulus edwardii
CAGAGCGGAGTTTAGGGCTGTTGTACATAGGGTCGCTATGAGTCGCAGGCGACTCGATGGCACATAACAACAACAACAACTTAGGTGTGTCAGTCATGTAGTTCACACCTAGACCAGATTTTTAGTCACTCTGAAGCAGAGATGCAATTAAGGTAACGCAGATGAATTTTTTCCTCTTTTGCTACAAAATACCTTGGCATTAGTGTTGGTTAATTCAAGTTAAAACTATTAACTATCTTACCAAAATGAGCTGGATAAGTAGTACAATTATTCCCTTAACACCAGAGATTTCACGGTGCTATGGTTGAATTAAACAAGTGAATATCAATTTGAGAGACTTATTATGTTATGTGCTGAGTTACCTGCAACTCATAGTGATGCTAAGTACAGCAGCTCTGAAGCCTGCCCTGTGCTGAGTCAGTTTCACTGACTCTGACAACTTATCCCCATTCCTCCAGTTGCTGTGTCAGTTCATCTTATCTGGTATAATCCTCTCTGCTTATCCTTATCTGCTGTCCCTCCACCCTTCCAAACATGACGTCCTTCCAAAGGAAGCTTCAAAATCCTTGCCTCCAAGGAGAAACTTGGTTTCATCCTCTTTAAGACATACCTGTTTGTTCTCTTGGCTGTCCAAGATATGGTCAATACTATTCTCCAGCACTACAACTTAAAGGTGTTGATTCTTCTTCTATCATCCTTAGTCATTGTCCAGCTTTCTTTTTTTTTTTTTTTTTTTATTATTTTTTACGTGTACCGTCAAATCAGATCTGACTGGTACAGGAGATTTCCCCCTCCTTCTCCAGCAGAGCATCTGGTGATTGTCCAGCTTTCTGATGTATAGCAAGTAATTGTGAAGAGCATGGCCTGGATCAGGTACACCTTAGTCTCTAGACTGATGTCATTGAATTTTAGCACTTCAGAGAGGTCTCTGACAGCATACTTACCCAGTGCAATTTGTTTTCTGGTTTCCCTACTGCTGGTGCCAAGAGTGTTGATTGTAGAGCTGAGCAAGCTGAAATTGTTAACAATTCCAATTTTTTCTCCATCTGTCATGGTGCTGCAAAGGTTTTTGGAGAAAGTATTCTCCAATTCTAGTCATATTATGTTTCACAACTATTCGCTAGGAAAAAACCTTGAATTTTATTTTTTTCTTCTTTCAGAACCCCCAAATACTGTCATGGCTTTGGATTAGAAAAGAAGCAAAATATTGGAAAGTCATGTAAACATAACTTCAGTAGTTTTTATGTCAAGTGTGAAAATAAATTTGGTTTCTTAAGACCATAGCATTGGACTGTGCAGGAAGTTTGTCTAAAATGTATTGATCTTTTTGGACTTACTGAACAGAACAAATACAAAATAAACAAGAACAACAGAATAAAAAAGAAACACAAGAAATTGAGGATTGGGATAATGTACAGCAGAAAATCAATGCAGGATACCTATTCTGCTGCTTCTCGCTCCTTGTTATGTACTGTTAAATTGGAAACAACTCATAGCTGACCTTGCAGTACATTTTCAGAGGCAGTAAATCACATGCAGATCCTATCCTTACAGCAAGAGGCTCTTGTGCAAACAGAGCAAGGGAACACAAATTTGTTATTCCTGTGTATTGTCAAGTCAGAGCCTATCGATAGCTGGCCATCTGGTCGGTTTTCAGAGGCAGTTAACTGCATGGGAGGAGATTGCCCATCCTTCTCCCATGAAGCAGCTGGCGGATTCAAACCAAGTGCTGTAGAAGGTCAATGTGATTACTAAGAGTAGATCCCTCAGGAGGTCCTTTTTCAGAAATGTCAACCCAGCCTGCCTCAGAAACATATGAAAATATAAAAAGGGAAAATCCAATATATCAATTTAATAAAATGCTGAGAAAATTTGTTTGAAACTAGACTAAAAGTTCATTAAATTATGTTTTTTAGTTTTTAATATTTTTAATACTGTATAGTTGGAGTTTTGAAGTAGGAGTGGCATCCACTTCCTAAATAACATGCTTCCGGAAACTCTATGAACTCTGATAAATGTCGATCGTTGTAGAGGGGCTTCAAGCCTTTTGTTCATAGGATTGCCATAAATCGTCCTTAACTTGAAGGCAATCAACAACAACATTAACTTTTCTAAGTGCAACAATGAATGAATGGAAATCCAAAGTGTCTGTACATTTTTACTGAAATTAATAATACACTTAAATAAAAAACAAAATATTATTTAACTTTCCTGAGCCTTAGTTTTCCTACCTTTAAAATGGTAACAATAGAAACGTCATAGAGCTGCTTGTAAGCATTAAGTGAAATAATACCTATAAAATTCCTTATGTTGTGCTAAGGATTTGGTAAATAAAATATCAACAGTTACTATCTATTTAAAAAATAAATGTCCACTGGAAACCCTAAGTCCCTGTAAACTTTCATCAAAATTAACTTTTTTTTTTAAAGTGTTCACCATTTGCTCTCAGAGGAGCTATGGTGACCTAGTGGTAAGATCCTGTGTTGCAATCCCAAATGCACTTGGTTCAAATCCACCAGCTTTTGAAATCTTCTGTTCAGCTCCCTAATATCTTTATTTCTTCCCTCTGTTTCTTCTCAGTGCTCTAGTGAAATATTAAGAATCTCACCTGACATCCATCTTTGTCTTTTCTCTTCTGCCTTTTGCATTCTTCATGGATGATATTCTTGATATCCTCTAACAGCTCATCTGGTCTTCATTTATTAATATTCAAGGTCTCAGATCTGTTCCTGAGAAGGTTTTGAAATTTGAGTGGGGTAGACTCAAGGCCAAATTTTGTTTCCTGTCAATGTAAACTTCTTCAGCTCCAGCTTGACCTTGCATATGAATAGTTAGTGGTCTGTTCCACAATCAGCACCTGGCCTACTTTTCATAGCTGATTTTGAGCTTCTCAGCTATTCTTCCCACAGATATAGTTGATCTGATTTCTATGCATACCATCAGGTGCAATACATGTCTGTAGCCTGCATTTATGTTTCTTATAAAAAGTATGTGCAATGAATAGGTCATTGATTGTACAGAATTCTATCATTCTGTCTTCAGCCTTATTTCTGTCACCAAGTCCATGTTTTGCAACTACTGATCCTCCATCCTTGTTTCCAACTTTTGCATTCCAGTCACCTATTATTATTAATGCATCTTGATTGCATATTTGATAGATTTCTGACTGCAAAAGTTGGTAGAAATCTTTTTTTTTCTTCATTAATTTTAATAGACGTTTACAGAGGTTTTAGATTTCCATTCATTCATTGCCGCACTTTTCTCCCTGGCCACCCCTCCCCACCAGTTCGCTCCCCTCTCCAAAAAGAAAAAAAAATTGCTTCATTAGTATACAAATCCCCCATTCCTTCCCCGCAACCCCCACCCCGAGTACACTTCTCTATGCAACCTTACTTCTGGATTCCTGTGCTAACCATAATACTCAATCATATATTACCTCTGATCTGTTCTTTCTCTCATCTGTTTCAATATAATATACATAATTTATCCAGTTTTTTCTGTCATACCCCAACCCTGATGTCAGACCCATTCTACAACAGTGGCACCATGCAGTATTTGTCCCTTTGTGACTGAGATATTTCACTCAGCATAATGTCCTCCAGGGTCACCCATTTTGAATAATATTGCATGAGTTCCTTGCTTTTCAATGCAGTGTGGTATTCCATTGTGTGAATATACCACAGCTTCTCTATCCATATGTTTGTTGATGGGCCCTTAGGTTGCTTCCAACTAGTTGCTATTGTAAACAAAGCTGCGACAAACATGGGTGTGCTTATATCTGCTTGGATGGCAGACATGGTCTCTCTGGGGTATATTCCCAGTAATGGGATTGCTGGGTCAAATAGTATCTCTATTTGCAATTTTTTGAGAAAGCGCCACACCGCCTTCCACAATGGTTGCACCATCTTACATTCCCACCAACAGTGAATAGGAGTTCCAGTTTCTCCACATCCTCGCCAGCATTTGTTGCTTTCTGTTCCGTTAAATTTTGCTACTCTTACTGGGGTGAGATGATATCTCATAGTTGTTTTCATTTGCATCTCTCTTAAGAGCTAGGGACTTTGAACATTTCTTCATGTGCTTGTTGGCCATCTGAATGTCGTCTTTGGTGAAGTGTCTGTTCAAATCCTGTGCCCATTTCTCAACTGGATTATTTATCTTATTGTGGTGTTCAAGTATTTTATAAATTCCGGATATAAGTTCCTTATCTGACATGTCATTACCAAATACTTTTTCCCAGTCTGTGGCTTCCCTTTTTACCTTGTTGGAGAAGTTTTTGGATGTGCATAGGGATTTGATTCTTAGAAGGTCCCATTAATCTATTTTATCTTCTCCTGGTTATAGATTTTTCAGGATACTTGGAAGACTGTTTATGTTGTGGATTAGGACAACTAAAGTTCTTCCAAGCTTTTCTTGAAGTTTAAAGTCCTTGGTTTTAGACCTAGGTCCCTGATCCACCTTGAGTTGGTTTTTGTATATGGAGTGAGGTGTGGATCTTATTTGAGTCTTCTGCATACAGCTTTCCAATTTTGCCAGCACCATTTGTTAAAAAGGCTGTCATTTCCCCACTTAACTGATTTCATCTCCTTGTCAAAAATCAGTTGACCATAGGTAGATGGGCTGATTTCTGGGCTCTCAATTCTATTCCATTGATCTATTTGTCTCTCATTGTTCCAGTACCATGCTGCCTTAACCACCACGGCAGTGTAGTAGGATTTGAAATCAGGGAGAGGGATGCCTCCTACATTTTTTCTATTTTTAAGGAGTGCTTTGCTTATTCGGGGCTCCTTTCCATTCCAAATGAAACTGGAAATTACCTTTTCCATCTCCTTGAAGAATGGGATTGGTATTTGTATTGGGATTGCATTGAACATATAAACTGCCTTTGGTAGTATTGTCATTTTCACAATATTGAGTCTTCCTATTCATGAGCAAGGGATATTCTTCCACTTCTCCAGATCTCTTTTTATTTCTTGTAGTAATGTTTTGTAATTTGATAGAAATCATCTATTTCCTCCTTTTAGGCTCTAGTTTTTGTTGCATATATTTGGATAATAGTAGTATTCACTGGATTTCCCTGTAAGCGTATGGATATTCTTAAACTATGACAATAACCCCATCTTTACTTACCTTTTCATCTCCACCATAGAAAGGATAGTTAAAAATAAGCAATATACAAAATTATCCCTATAAAATTTTTTCCTACTAAGTTATATTTAGAACAAAACTATACGTAAAATATACTTACTTACATATATAGCAAGGACATTTATGCATTTGAGAATTTAGCATCCACTTTATTGTGCTTCCTTATTGTTGTAATGAACAAGAAACACACTATCTTTTCAACTTTCATAGTAACCCAATTCAAACAAAATTTAAAAAACTTGGAGATTACATTAAATGCTGGTTTAATTAAGAATAATTGCTATCGTAAACCAAATAACTGAATACAATCTTCTACCAGTGAGCTTTGTTAGAGAAACAAATGGTTCTTTTTAAATTCTGAGCCATGATTAGCAAAATTATTGATATAGTTTACCTCTCACCAAAATCCTGGGGGGGAAAAGGCATTTTATTAAGTTGAGAAAGTAAGACTGAACACTGACTGCAATAAAACTTTACAAGTCTAAAGCCATCTGGGAATCTGGCCCAAGGAACAAAAGTTTGCGTCAGGCTGAAGAACTACAGCTTTTATCAAACATATTTTAATAAAAAAGTGAAAGGTTTCATTGTTTTTTCAGAAACTAACCAAAGATTACAGAGTCTTATATAAATCAGAAGGCAGCTCTGATGGCTTCACAGCTCTGAACCCTGTCCTATCCTGTGCCATCCTCCTCATCTCTGACACACTTGATCCCATTCCTGCAGCCACTGTGTCAATCCATTTCATTGAGGGTCTTCCTCTTTTACTGATCCTCCACTTTTCCAAGCATGATGTCCTTTTCTAAGGAATAGACTCTCCTAAGGACATGCCCAAAGTGAGCTGAAGCAGACAAGCAGTTCAAGTTCACTAGCTGTTTCGTGGGAGAAGGATGAGCCATCTCCCCTATGATTTACTGCCTCTGACAACCTACTGGAGATCACCAGTGGGTCAGTTCCCACTTGATGACACACAACAACAACAATGTAATCTCTTTTCACTTCCCATAATTGTCTATTAATCCTTCTATCCTACTTTTTCCTGTCTTCAGGGTCTTATCTTTGGGCAAGGGCTCCTTTTTCAACTTTGTATGGTAGGCTACTCTAAGGATATTCTATTGGCTATTCTAAAGTGATAGACTTTAGGCACTTGTAGGCACATAGTTTGCTGGGCTGAAATTTGAGCCCTGGGAAGTCAGTCTTCTTTCAGGTTTGAAGGGTGACTATTGGCTTTCGTAGCTGTCTCATTTATACTCACTAAATTAGGATGTATACTGTTGTCTTGGTGGACCATGTTATGCTAATTGACCTTGAATTCCCTCGAGAATATGGCCCTGAGAGGCTGTAGGAGGAGGAAGTCATTGTGATAGGTTATGGTTAAGAAGTTTACATTACTTTTGGGTTGGATTATTTTAATAATCTTTTAACTTCCCCGTGGAATTCTGTTGAAGTAGTGTCACATCACACTAGTAGTGTCACATCAAAAGGCCAGGAATTCAAATCCAAGAGCTACTCTGCTGAGAAAGACACAGCCTAGGAAACTGGATAGTTCACTATGAGACTTGATAGCAGTTGGTTTGGTCCTGTTAGATGCCAGAGTGAAGTACAAATCATAGTGACCCTATGAACAGATCTGAACCCTGTCCTTTTTCTCACTGTCCTTCTACCTTTCTAAGCATGAGGTCCCTTTTCAATATTCTTTTAGTTTGTGAGATGAAGTTTTCTCATCTATGCCTCTAAGGAGCACTCTGGCTAGACCTTTCCCAAGACATATGTCTTCTTTTGGCAATTCTCGGGACATTCAGTACTCTTCTCCAACACCACAGTTCAAAGACATCATCCTTATCCACTGTCTCAGCAGTATAAAAAGTGACTGAAAAGACCACGGCCTATATTAAGCACACCATAGCCCTCCAGATAACATAAATACTCCACAATAATCTGGAGAGGTCCCTGACTGGACACTTTCCCAATGCTATATGTCTCCTGATCTCCTGACTGCTGGTATCAAATATACTAATTACAGATCCAAATAAGATGAAGTCATTTACAGTTTCAATCTTTTCTTCATCTACCTATTAGTCCCTGGTGAGAATTTGTTTTCTTGACACCTTATGATGCAATCCATATTGAACTATTGTTTGATCTTCTGCACCAAGTGCCTCTACTAGCCCTGTTGCTGTAATGTGCCATCAAGTCATTTCAGACTCGTAACAACCCTATGTAGAACAGCTCTGAACTCTGCTCTATCTTGAGCCAATCTCATAGTCTGTGACATACCTATCCCCATCACCCTAGTCATGGAGTCAATCCATCTCATCCAGGGTCTTCCTCTCTTGTGCTGTCCCTCCACCCTTAAGTATGATGTCCTTCTCTAAGGACTGGTCTCTCCTGGCAACATCCCCAAAATATGTGAGATGAAGCTTCAAAATCCTTGCTTTCAAGTTGTCTAGTGTCACCCTCTCTAGGACAGACCCGCTGTTCTCTTAGTAGTTCAATGCTCTTCTCCAGCACCAAAACTCAAAGGTATCGATTCTTCTTCTATCATCTTTATTCAACTGGCCCTAGGGTGGTGGGAAAAGTTTAGCCCTGACAAGCAGCTTCCAAAAGATCACAGAAAGCCCAGGAGCAGATCTACTCCACAGACATGGGCTGGATCTCCATGGGTTAGAATGGATTTCATGACAATATATGACTCCCTCTGTCTCTTGTCCTCTCTTCCACTCCAAGTGCACTTTTACTGTAAATTCTTTATACAGCAGAAAGAGCAATTTCTTTAAAACAGAAAATAATTATATTGACTATTCTGCTTGGGCACGCAGTGACTCATTTAACTCAGTGAAAGCTGAAGTTCTTATAGTGGTTTATGGGGCCCTAGGACACTGGTCTCCATTTATGGCTGTGATCTCATCTCTTACACTCTGCTCTATCCGTCTGGCCTCCTCAATGTTCCCTTGAATGCTCCAAGCTTATTTTCATCTCAGATCTTGGTACCTGCTGTTCCTTCTACCTGGAAAATTCTTCCAATAAAACTGTTTGGCTTTCCCCTCATTTCCTTCAGAACTTGGCTTAAATGTCAACCTGCAAAGTTTTTCCTATCCTTTTTTATTTCTTCTATCAACTTCACTATCTTACTGCATTGGATGTAGTTTAATCTACTATTTAGAATGTAAACTCCTTGAGAACAGGGATATTTTGTCCACTATCCATAGCTTTGGTAGAGTTCAATAAGCATTTGAATGAAGGGACTGATATTGTAGCTAACGGGAATAGTTTGAGGCCAGTGGCTGCCTGTGTGTATTTCTTCAGGCTCCCTACGGATGTACTGTTGCCAGTCAGTATTATTCATTTTACTCCCCAAGGAATAGCAGTGCTGGTAGAATTCTGTTTTAGAAACCTTTTTCAGGGGATCTAAATTATAGATTGGTCATTTATTGTTGTCATACTGTATTATGTTGCTGAATTTTCCATTTCTTTCGCTACATTTTCTTCCAGAACTTGCTTTCTTGTATTTCGCTCACTGTATCCCATCCCGAGGGTGATTCCAAGGTTGCAATAATTTATTGGAGAAAAAAAAAGGGGGGGCATATGTGTAGAGTTGATACATATTACGCATCTCTCTTACAGGTTTTAGGCAAATGCCAAACAATAGAGGGGGAAAGCCCAGTAATTGGTAATAATCAGACCTACTGGATAAAGTAAGTATCAAGATGTGGCAATAAACTGCCATAAAGATTTACAATCTCTGAAAGCCTATGGGGCAGTTTTAAATGTATGGCAACGGATTTTTCTGGTTATTGGATAGATATTTAACTGTCTTAACATTTTTAATGCATTCATAGTGTTATGGCTTTAATAAAAGTCACCAGTCACGCTCATCCCAAAACATTACACAGGGAATTTGTAGGTTAAGGTATTTTTGTTGGGAAGCAGAGAATTTGTCCGTAAGATCTGTTGGGGTGTGGGAGTAGGCTTGCTGTGCACACAGAAGGAATTCTAGAGGCTGAGATTGCACTACCCACTGCACGCAACCCTTACTTGCAGAAACCTTTGCTCCTCCCCAACCCCCACCAAATAAGGGCGCTCCATAAGGCAGCCGCCAAGTCCAGATCCAGCTGCTTGACACCTATTGTCCCTATTTGGGCGTCAAACGAATTTGCCTGAAGGACCCCAGCTTAGATTTCGCTGAAAAATCAAGGCGTCGCACCTTCAGCCTGCTCGGGCCCGCCCCCGCCCTCTCGGAGTTGCAGCAGGTTGAGCCGAGACTCAGGGTGGGCGGGGAGGAGGCTGGGCGCGCACCTCCCGACAGGCGTTCGCGCCGGGCAGCCCGAGCGGCCGGGAAGGCCCCCGCCAGCTGCGTCTCCCGCCCCCTCCGCCCAAGAGGGCTGGCTAAGTCCCTCCCGCTCCCGGCTCTCCGCCTCACTAGCAGCGGCTCTCGGTGCAGCGGGGACGGGGCGAAGCGGCCTGCGCCCACGAAGCGCACAACACAGCCCACAACGCACCGCTACCCTTGCCCCCTCAGCCGCCCACTAGGGAAACCCAGCGGCTTCTCGCGCACGGTGAGCGCCAGCCTGGATCGAGGCGCTGAAAGGGAGGAGGGCCGCAGCGCCCCTGTGTCCTTTACCTCCGGATCGACTGGAGCTTCGCGAGGGGCTTGGTCCCCAAGTTTTCCCTCCCTTCCCTCGGCCATTTCCAGTGCCCTCTGCCTCTTAGCCCCGACCTTGCCCTTCCTTCCCTTCCTTTCTTGGAGGGCGGCGCGTTCCTAGCCTGCCCCGGCGGGGACCGTTGCACTGGCGGTTGGCACCAGGCTCCGCGAGGCCCCGCCCCCGGCGCGAGCCTCGGTG
>NW_006399779.1:12397101-12409046 GCF_000299155.1 Elephantulus edwardii
CGCCTGATCGCCCCGCTGCGCGTTTTGTCCCGCGTCTCGCCCCGTCCGTCTCCTGACTGGCCGCTCTTGTCTTGCCTCCCGCTTTTTCTTCTTTCTCCCGACTCTCAAAGATGCCCTCGGCCACCAGCCACAGCGGAAGCGGCAGCAAGGCATCCGGACCGCCACCCCCGTCGGGTCCCTCCGGGAGCGAGGCGGGGGCCGGGGCAGCGGCGCCGGCTTCTCAGCACCCCGCGACCGGCACCGGCGCCGTCCAGACCGAGGCCATGAAGCAAATCCTCGGGGTGATCGACAAGAAACTTCGGAACCTGGAGAAGAAAAAGGTGCTGGGACTTGCGAGGAGGGGCAGGGTTGATGCGGCCGGGTCCCCCTCGAATGCCGTCGCCTTCCCTTCTTGGCTCTCCGGGTCCTCTGCACCCCTCAACAGCCGTGTGCCTGGAAAGGAGGCCCCGAGGGGCGGCGCTTGCCCCCTTGGGCGGACGCGGGGCCCGAGGCTGCTGGTCATCGGGAGCGGCCAGGGGGTGGGTGGTGCCCTTGGCCGTTAGCAAGGCCGCCGGGGCGGCGTGCAGAGCTCCGGGCTGGGGGGGACCCGGGGCCAACCGACGCCTCGTGGGGCGGGGGGCGCAGTGACTCCCCCGGGGCCCCGGTCACTCGAGGCCTCTTGGGTTGCCCCTCTCTCCCCGGGCCGAGCGATGCGTGGAGAGCCCGGCGGGCTCGTTTCGGAGGGGGTGCCCTTCGCCGCCCCCCCCCCGGCCCCGTGGGCTTCCGTACGTTCTCTTTGTTTCAATTGTCTGCGTTCCCCCCGGAACCTCGCGCCCCGCTCCACCCCGAGACGAAATCCCGCAGCCCGGCGGTTTGGGGCCCCGGGGGATTGGAGCGCGGGGTGGGGAGGCGATGGCGGCCGGCGGGGGGTCGGGGTCCGGCCGGCCGAGCGCCGCGGCCGCGGGCACATGGAGCGCGGCTAACATGGCGGCGGCTGCGGGAGGAAGCGCCGCGCAGGAGCTGCATTGTGAGCACAAAGCCGCGCCGGGGGGGAGGGCCGCGGCCGCCGCCCCGGACCCGCGACCCCGGGCCCGCCGGCTCTCCCGGGCCCCACCGCGCGCCCGGCCGCCGCCCTGCGCCCGCTCACTGCGCCGTCCCTGCGGGGCGCGCGGGGAGCTGCGTCTGGAAGTTGGTCTTTTGTTTAAGGCTCTCGGCGCAGGACGGTGGACTGTCTGGCGGGAGTGACGGTGCAGCGTTGAGTGGTGGGAAAGGTTCAGGGCTGCGAGTATTAACTCAGCTTGGACGAAGGTTGCAGGTGGACAGTGAGGACCACACGAACACCCGAAAATTAACTGATAGCCCAGATACTGTTAGCTCTTGTCCTTTTAAAAATGTGACTTCGGTAAGTTTGTCTTTAGTACGACCTAATTGTGGTAACATCCTGCAATTCGAAGAAATCGGGTTTGCTTTCTTTTTTTTTTTAATTTAAATAAGCTTGCCACAGTGCTCTGGTGGCCTAGTGGCAAGAAGCTGCGCTGCAATCCTAAAGGCACGTGGTTCGAGGCCGAGAGCCTACCCGTGAGAGAAGAATGGGACAGTCTCCTCACTTGTGATTAACTTGCCTCCGAGAACCCTTGGGAGGGTCATCTATGGGTAGGTTCTGACTCTAAAGTAAACAACACCTTATAGAGTATTCCTTTACATGTTAAAGGTAGTGAATCTAAAATGGTCTGGAATGTGGGGAGGAAGTTGAGGGGGGACCCTCCAAACTTGTAATGTTTGAAATCTACTTCTTTTATGCTTCTGAGGCATTTCAAAACATTTAGATTTGCCGCACTGTTTTGCCTCCATCAGTATGGAACTTAGGCTATTTTACTTGAATATCTTGGATTATTTGAAAATTCAGAAAAGGTCTAATTAAGATTTCTCTCTTGTGCCAATCCTTTAGTTAAGTGTATTTTATCTTAAGTTATTTGAGTAATTATCAGTATTCATCACTAAAGTATTTAAAATAGTAGCTATATTTAAATAAAGGCTAGATTAAACATGCCTGAGGCCACTGTCTTCTTGAGCCTGATTTAAGTTTTTGCTACCTTGTTGAAATTTAAAACTTAATGGGATAGTTGAAATTTCTATTAATAAAATAAATAATGCTGTGAATATGGTTCTTGTTTTTTAATAAGAATTTCTAGGATATCTCCATCCACTCCAATAGGTATCAAGAGAGAAATACTGATGTAATGTTTCAGGCATGGACGTTGTGTACTATACTTATTTATTTTTGAGTGACTATTCTTCAAAGAGACTTAGAAAGTCTTTGCAGAGGGCTTTGCAGCTGATTGTGAAATAACAGATTATTAGAATCTAGTGTTAGTGTATCGAGGAAAACCTTATAAACTCCTTAAGGTCTTGAAGGAGAAAAGTTCACTTATGAATGTTATATGTAATTTGCTATGCACTGGCATTTCTGATAGCCATATAAGGAGAAAGTAATAAATTAACAAAAATGTAACAAACTGGGGAGGAGGGTAGAGAGAATGGTGCAGCAATGAAGGAATGAAAACCCAAAATCCCTGTAAATGTTCATTAAAACTAATACAATTTAATAATAATTAAAAAAATTAAAATAAATTTTTTTAAAAATGCAATGAATTAATTTGGAAGCAGGAGTGGCATCCACTTTTTAAACATGCCTCTGGAAACTATGAAGTTTGATAAATGTTGATAGTTATAAAAAGACTTCAAGCCTTTTATTCATAGGGTCTCTAAATGCTCAACTCACTGGCATTCAACAGTGCAATGACTATTACACAGATTATAGACTTAAGGGAGATGTAACAGATTTTACAAAGTAACAAAATGTATCTCATCTTTCTCCCCCCCTCCCCCCTCCCCCCTCCAGTGTTAAGAGTGCTGGGTAATAGGGGAAAGCCAAACCAAGTCAGTGATTGTTTTTAAGGCCGGTTGGCAGGACTAATGTTCTAACTTAAGTGTTAAAAAATTTTAGTTTTCCTCTAACTTAAGCACTTCCAGTTCCTGGTTTGAGTTTTTTTAATACCCAGATGATTATTTACTATATTAAAGGATCTAACAGATTAATTTCAGCAGTGAAGGAACATTTCTATTTCTAGTACATCTAAAATTTTACAAGCCAATTTTGAACGTTTTTAGATAAATAAATGGAATATGGTATGATTCCACATACTGTTGGATATCTGTTTTAGGGTTGGGTTGGGGTTTTGTTTTTGTGTTTTCATCTTGGTATATTCATATTAGAACCCTTTAGACCAGAAAGCTTTTTCTAGGAATTCTAAAAAAACAATTGTTGGTAGCTGTGAGTTTTAAAAATCAAGTATCTTTTAAAAACAATTGTTGGTGGCTATGTAATATCACTCACATTAAGACAGAGGATTGAACATTTTTAATTTTATCTGTTTAAAGGAAAATCGAATATTTGTTCAGTGAGAATGCATACTTTTGAAATATGTAATGAAACTTAGTGACTTGGTTATTTTTTTATTGTCATTTTAGTGAAAGTTTATAGATTAATTTTTATTCATTCATATATATTTTCTTCCGCCCCCAAGTGTCTTGGTTTTTGAAGTTTGTATCTATAAGAACTGCATGAGTGTTTATCAGGGAGAAATGTAGTTTAAAGATAATCTAGTGTGAGACTCATTTACAAATCTTTTTAACTGTGCTTTAAGTATATTCTAAGTACAAAACTGGATGCTAACCTCTGCAAAACAGTACGTGGAAACAAGCTTAAATTTTTTTGAAAAGAGTTCATTATAATATCAGCGAGGACGTAGAAGATTTATTAGATGACATTTTAAAATTGCTGTAGTGTTTTTTGGAAGCTCTTTTGTTGACCTACTGGCAAAGAAGCTGCACTGCAATCCTTAAGGCACACTGGTTTTTTGGTTTTTGTTGTTTCTTTTTTTATTTGTGTGTGTGTGTGTGTGTGTGTGTGTGTGTGTGTGTGTGTGTACCGTTAAATCAGATCTGACCAGGAGGAGATTGTCCCTCCTTCTTCAGCAGAGCATCTGGTGAATTCGAACTGCGTATCTCTGGGATGGCAAAGGCATGCTGTTTAAGGCCACCAGCTGCTCTGTAGAAAAAAGATGGCAATTTCCTCCCAAGCGATTAACTGCCTCTGAAAATCTGCTAGAGTGTCAATTATGGCTTGGTTTTGACTCTATGGTACACAACAGCCAACATAGTGTTTATATAAATAGTAGAAATTTAGACTTTAGTGACTTGTAGGTAAAAGATGACCAGTGGTACTTTGCTAAAGTAATCCTTGGCCAGAAATGATAACTAAAAGTAGATTTCACAGTGCTCTTTAAATTCGCTCTTTATATTTTGTTATTAATATTCTGAAAAAGGATGCCATCTTTGTGAGAGATGGTAATGTTCCATTCCAGAGCATTGCCATCTTCCCTGACTAGTAATTTTCATTGTAGAGTTTAAGAATTAGGAAATAAAACATTTCTTTTTTTTTTTTTTTAAATTTTATTTTATTATTTTTGTGTGCATGTACTGTCAAATCAGATCTGACTGGTACAGGAGGAGATTGCCTCTCCTTCCCCGGCAGAGCATCTGGTGGATTCGAACTGTGTGCCTCTGGGATTGTAGTTGCAGCTCCTTGCCACTAGGCCACCAGAGCTCCCCCAGGAAATAAAACATTTCTTAACAATTTAATAAAAGTAACTTGAGTTAGCGTATGAAGTTGTTGACATTGAAGATCTCTGACCTGTTTTTCTGTAGCTTGCTAGAGAGCTGTTCCTCTGCAATGCAGAGGACCAGATAAATTTTTCTTTTCACCCTTTCACGAGAAAAAAGCTATAAAGCTTAATTAATTTTTCTTTGTTGTATATGACGCATAAGGAGCTCTGGTAACAGTTGATAGGGAGTTGTGCTGATAACCCACCAACAGCTCTTTGGAGAAAGATGGGTAGTCTCTGTCTTGTAGTTTTACAACCTTTGAAAATTCACTGCTAGGCCAGTTTATTCAGTTCCAGCTTAATGGCAGTGGCTGAGATATGTGTTATATAAATATACTGTAAAGTCTAAATTTAATAAGGTAGAGCTATGAATTATAAACAATTTTAGATAATCTTGGTGCCTTTTTTTCTGGTTTGAGAGTAGAATACTAAGTATTGAAATGAGAATGGATAGTTTTAACCTGGTTGAATTATTTTTATTAAGCTTTTTGTATTAGAGTGTACTTTGATTTATAGACAAGCATTCACTGTAATTCTATATATTTTCAAACCTCTATTTAAGAAGGGGTTGAGCGCTCTTCACTTTTAAGATTCTGTGCTTTTATTTACATTAAACACAACAGTTTGATTATAGAGTTAGTTTTATTACTCTACTGTTAAAGAGAGTTCAGAATTTTTTAAAATTTTATTTTATTATTTTTTGTGTGTGCCATCAAATCAGATCTGACTGGTACAGGAGGAGATTGCCCCTCCTTCTCCAACAGAGCATCTGGTGGATTCAAAAGCCACCAGAGCTCCTCAAGAGTTTAGAATTTTTAAGGGCTTGATGACATCTTAGAATTAGTTCAGTTCTCCCACAAAGATGTGGGGGATGTCCGGAAGCCCTTTAGAACCTCATGTTTTCTACCAGGGCAAGGCTCCCTGGCCTCTACCCCACAGTTACTGTATAGCATTTTCATTAATAAGGAGCTCTGGTAGCACAGTAGATAAGCACTTGGCTGCTAAATTAAGAACCCACCAGCAGTTCCACAGAAGGAAGTTGTGGTAATTTGCTCCCATAAAAACTACAGCTTTGGCGGTCTTATGGGGCAGTTCTCTGTGAGTTAGAATCAACTATGTACCAACAGATTTTTTCATTAAAAGTCTGTTTTAACAACAACACAAAACCCTTCAATTTATTTTATGGAAGAGGAAATGGAACTGTTCACCTAATAAACAAGTTGGGATACCCAGGTTTTTTTATAGGAGTAATCAGAATTCTTAATGCCCTGAAATATGAATGTAATTTTTCATGTTAAATTGATCATGCAGAATTTAAACTCGTGTGTGTGTGTGTGTGTGTGTGTGTGTGTGTGTGTAATATTTTTTATTGTGAATTTAAGGAAAGTTTGGAGAAAACTTGGATTTCCATTCATTCATTGTTGCACAGATTCCTCCCTCCCTGTCCTCCTTCCCACAAAGCCTTCTGTTTTAAATGATTTTAGAACACTGCAGAAGAAAAAAAGTTTCAGTGTTAGTCTGTTATCAGTGACTCATTGTGAAATTTTGTTTATAAACGGTCCAGGTTATGGTTATGGTTATGGGAGTAGTAGTATAGGTGTAGAATGTGATTCTATCAGTTGTACTTGGAAATATTTTTGTAGTAAAATGAGCCTTTTACGTTGAAACACTGAAGTTTTCCTTTATACTTAGGTAAGCCCCAAATGCACATATTCTCGTTCCTACTAATCTTTAGTATACTGTAAGCCAGGAAAATTTGGGGTGAGCATTACCAGTAGAGAGAAGTGGGATGTATGACAGTTTTCTGTTTTCATTTTTGAAATTCAGGCTCCTGTGTATTTTTTTGTCAGTTGATTTTTTTCTGGGGAATTGGTAGTATGTACACAGTAGAGATTGAGGGGAGTAGCAAAAGAGAAATACGATCTATAAACTTCCTCATTTTTAGCTCCTTTTCTGTCATCCCACTAGCTATGCTAGCACTCCTATTGGATAAAATATGAGTGTTAAAATTTACATTGGTGAAAACAGACTTTCTCTGGGCAGGATTAAAGATTCTTCCAGGAAATCTGCTTCCTGTATTATTGATGAACTTCACAACAAACCCCTGCTCACTTGAATTAATCTGTTGATGGAATTTTATCTGAAAGGCTTTTTTGGAGTAAGGTTAATAAGTAGACAAGTAGAATGTTGTGTACTGTAGAGTTGAGACTGACCCATAGCTGACCCTCCTTCTCCCATCCTGCTCTTGTGGAACAGCCGATGGCCTTGAACTACATGCCTTCAGGACTACTTGGTACAGCTTCTGGCCTCCAGAGCTCCCTAGCAAGATTTACAAGTTACCGTTTATTAGGAGGGCACATTTGGATGTTATAACAAAAAGGTTTTAACTACCTATAAGATAGGACACTCTGCTTCTGTGTACATGTATAGCTGTGGAAAGCCTATAGGGCAGTTCACCTCTGTCCTGTGGGGTCTCTTAAGAGTGGGAATGTTGGGGAGCTCTGGTGGCCTAGTGGCAAGGAGCTGCAACTACAATCCCAGAGGCGCATGGTTCTAATCCACCAGATGCTCTGCCGGGGAAGGAGGGGCAATCTCCTCCTGTACCAGTCAGATCTAATTTGATGGTACACGCACACAAAAATAATAAAAAATAAAATTTAAGAAAAAAAAATTAAAAAAAAGAGTGGGAATGTTGATACTGTAGTGGGTTTAAGGTGAGGTTCTTGTGTTACTGATCTGAATTTTAGTGGCTACTAAATAGTAACTGTTGATCTATTTGAAGGCATGGGTAATAACAAAGTATGGCTAACATTGAGAAGAATGGAAATCTCAGAACACTTAATTTTGCTTGCCATACCTGGACCAAGAAACTATTGTGCAGACATAGTAAGGGAATACCGCATGGTTTAAAATTAGGAAAGATGTGCATCAGGCTTGTATCCTTTCTCTACTTATTTAATCTGTATGTGGAGCAAAAAATTAAAAAATCTGGACTTGAGGAAGAAGAATTTGACATTAGGATTGGAAGAAGACTCATCAGTAACTTTTGGGTATGCAGAGGACACAACCTTGCTTGCTGAAAGTGAGAGGAGGACTTTAAATAAACATTTGCTGCCGAAGATCAAACCACTGCAGCCCTTCAATATGGATTGCATCACAGTGTCATGAAAACAAAAATCCTCGCTATTGAACCGATAGCGAGGTGGAGAAAAGATTGAGATTGTCTGACATTATCTTACTTCATCCACAATCAACACTTTTGGTAGAGGAAGTCAGATTAGAAGACATAGTACACTGAGAATGTCTGTAGTCAGAGATGTCACTAAATTATTGAGGAGCAGTGATGTGAGTTTGAGGACTAAGGTGTACCTGATTCAGGCCATTGGCTTTTCAGTTACTTGCTGTGTATTTGAGAGCAGGGCAGTGACTAAGGATGACTGAAGAAGAATTGATACCTTTGAACTGTGGTGTTTGAAGAGTGTCAAATATCTTATGGACTACCACAAGAAAAAATAGATAAGATGGAGAAGGTGAAGTTAAAATGCTCCTTGGAGGTAAAGATATTGGCTTTGTCTCAGATACTTTGGGCATGTTGCTCAGGGAGGTTCGTTCTTGGAAAGATAACATTATGCTTGGAAAGGTGGAGGGTTGCTGAAGGAAAGATCCTCAACCAGGTGGATGGACAGTGACTGCAGCTTGAGTTTGTCAGAGGCTTGTGAGAATGGCATGAGGCACTGGATAGGACAAATTTTAAATTGAGATTGTTCACAGGCTAGCTGTGAATCATACTTTATTTGATGAGGGCTATCAACAACTATTGATCTGTGCCTGTTATTACACAGTCTTTTTAAGACCACTTTGATCTTTCCTATTCCTTCATTCCCCCAGTCCACCCACTAGACTGTGATTTCCACCCTTTTCCTTTTCCCCTTTCCCATTTGGACATTTATCTACATCTTGGTATCCTTTTATTTTTACAACAGTGGCATTACACAGTATTTGTCTTTCTGACACTTGAGTTTGCGCACACAGCATAATCCTATCTACACTCTCCTATATTTAGTAGAAGCTCAATGAAGGAGAGGAAGACCTTCAACCAGGTATTGACTTGGTGACTGGTGCAATAGGCTCTGATGTGTCAGGAAGTGTGAAAATGGCACAGAGTAGGACAGAGTTCAGATCCTGCTGTTCATACTTGCTGTCATTTGTACTCAACGGCACCTAATAACGTCTTGTAGTTTACAAAATTGTTCTTTAATACTGCATAGTATTCCATTGTGTGAATGTACTACCAGTTTCTCAATCCATTTGTTTGTTGATGGCCATTTGGTCTGGTTTCATTTTCTTGCTATTGTGAATAATACTACTGTGACCCGTTTTCTTTTGGTTATATTCCTAGCAGTGGAATAGCTGGTCATATGAGATTTCTGTGTTCACCTTTCTGAAGAAATGACAAGCTGCCTTCTAAAGCGACTTACCATCAGCAGTGCATAAAATTTCCAGTCCCTACAATCTGTCTAACACTGCTTGATGTCTTGTTAAACTTTACTACTGCTACTGGAGATATCTCCTTGTTTTGATTTGCGTCTCTCTTGCTGCCATTGTGGTGGCCATCCAAGTGTCTTCCTTTGTGAAAAGTCTTTTCATGTTTTTTTCTTAGTTATTGGATTATCAGTCTTTTTCTTGTTGAGACCCTGCAGTATTCTATAAAAAGTTCATTATAAGTTACTTGTCTTGAGATGTCATTGCCAAATACTTTTTTCCCCAGTCTATAGGTTTTCTTTCACCCTATTGGAAAAAATTTTTGACGTACACGGACTTTTTAGAAGGTCCTATTCATCAGTTTTATTTTCTTCTGATTGTGCAGTCATTTGTTTTCTTAATTCACAAGACAGGACTACATATTTCAGTAAAGTAACATTGGTGGTGTAGGAAGAATATGGGGAGGAATTAAAGACCTACATAAACTGATTGAGTAGCATAATAGTACTCTGAGTAGAGGGAGGAAAATTGGTGAAGAGAGAAATGAAGTTTGGCAATAAAAGCAATAGAGTGCCTAAAGAGGACAGGGTGGAACTATAAGTTTTTAGAATTTGTGACCTTAGGCAGGCTATTTAACTTCTGCCTTATGTTCATAAAAGGATTTATAATAATACCTGTAATGATACTTGGCTACCTGATAGCTTAGATTTGACTATCAACTAGTATTGTTAATTATTGGCAAAATAGAAATAGTTAAACTATTGGGAAATGGTTCTTTTGGTTAGACTTTTCCAGTTCTCCTTGACTATACAGTCTCTGACATCTATTTACTAGATCTAGTAAATAGTGCAGTGATGAAGTTCTCAGCCACTAAGCAAAAGATAAGTGGTTTTATTCTCACTGGTTGCTGCCTCCGTTGGAGATGAGACCTGCTTATCTGCTCCTCTGTAAAGAGTACAACTTAGAAAAAACCCTTTTGGGCAGTTCACAGTTCTGTAAGGTTGCTGTAACTTCAGATTGACTAGGCCACATGAAACAAGTGTATTCACATACACCTTTATCATATGGCTTCTTTTTATATTTAAAAACAGCAGACTCAGACTGTTAAAATTTTGTTTATAAAGCTTTTTTATACAGAAAGTAAAAATTCTGCTACGATCTTAGTGTAACTGGTAACTGGATGGTTAACACCTACCAATCACAGCTATCCATGTAAGAGTCTTAAACAAGCCTAACAACGCTTCAAATTTTGTTGGGGCAAAGCTTTTCACAGTCCTCATACTATTGGAAATGGCATTTTCATCTTCCTTATGAATGATACTGAAAGGGAATTTCTAAATATATTTTAAGATGTTCAGTAACCCTAAGAAATCTTTGCTTTCAAAATAATAGAATGTAAGAGGGCAGACTTGTGCTTTGTAGGGTAGGAGATGTCTTTTTTTTTTTTTTTTTTAGGGTAAATTAGTAAAGATACATTTATTAGAAAGTTACATCCCCAGAAGGAAAACCTCCCTCCCTAAAAAGAAATATGGAGGAGAGGCCAATATCTTTATATATCTATATCTTTTTATGCCAGGAGAAAGATTCTGTTTTTTAGGGGGTGAGGATTTCATTTTTGTGTGGATGATAAGCATATTTGATAGTTTTATGGGGAAATCCTACTCTTGTTGCTATGACCGAATTTAATTATCTGACTAGAACATGATAGCAAGATTAAGGCTACTTAAAGTAATGTCATTTGCTTTTGTAAAGTACTTTTTCGGAGATTGGGGTCAATGTAGTACTGCATCCTTTCCATTATCACAGAATTCTCCTGAAGAGTGAGCTGAGATTTGGCTTGTAAACTATAGCAGGTTAATATTTATTTGGAAAAGTTAAAAATGAGATGATTTGATTGTCTTAGCAGATTTTCTGGTTTCAGTGCAAATTTTGGCCACTGAGTTAAATTTACCATTGACTTTAATGGTAAAGCAGGCTAAATTTCTGGGGCTTCAGCTCAGAATGCAAGGCATTTCTGTATTCTGCAAAGTACAACTAACACATGGGGGCGTACCCTTTCCTCTTAGGAAACAAAATAATTCCTGTTTCCCTGAGGATCCAGGTGAGTATCTCTCATTGGCGAGCTCTGGTGGCCAAGTGGCAGGAAGCTGCACTGCAATCCCTGAGGTGCGGGATTTGAATCCACCAGATGCTTTGCTGGAGAAGGAGGAACAGTCTCCTCCTGTACTAGTCAGATCTGGTTTGATGGTACATACACACAAAATAATAAAAGTTTAAAAAAAAAACAAACACCTCTCCTTAAGCATAACATTTCTAGGTTAATAGTTGGTGTGTTTAAAAAAAAATAATATATTGAAAGGTCATTTATTTAGCAAGTTGTCTTGAGAGTTTCAAATTGAACCTTTAGACAACCTGTTGCCAGGTTGGGAGCCCTGGCAACCTTGTTGCCCTGCCGATCTAAAGGCAAATGGTTGGAATCTGTCAGATGCTCCTCAGGAGAAAGATGGGCAGGCTCCTCTTGAGCAATTTTATAGCCTCTGAAAATTTGCTGGAGGGTTAGGTATGAATGGGTTTTGATGCTCAGTGCAATTTACTTGGTTTTAATGTCATCGAATTATTTTTCTGGCGGCGCTGGCTGGAAATCGCCTGTGACTTCATCCATAGCCACTGGTGAGAGTCAGCGCCCAGAGCCATCAGGGGCTTTAAGCTTGTTGCCCACTGCTGTGGTGTGGACAGCTGAAACCCAGGCCCCGACAG
>NW_006399779.1:12409635-12495997 GCF_000299155.1 Elephantulus edwardii
TTAAAAAAAAAATATTTTTCTGTTTAGGTTAAATTAGGTTCTGTTTGATTTATCATAAAGGAAACAAAATCACCCAAACAACACAAAAAAACCTTCAAACTCATTGCTATTGGATGAGAACAACTCAAAACTAACCCTCTGGTTTCCAAGGTTTAAATTACACAGCAAGAAACTGTCCCTTTTCCTGGCTTGGAGCCACTAGTGGTTTTGAAACCACTAGAGGCCACTAGTGGCTTTGAAATACCAGAGGCATGGCCTTTGGGTTAACAGTGCATGCAGCTCCCTAGGATCAAGCCACCAAGAGTGCTTTCATTATAAGGGAATTAGACTGTATTTGACTTTCAAGTTTAAGCATGGTGCATCAGAATCATTCCAGTGGTTAAAGCAAAGAATTGCTGACTTCTAGAGCTTCTGATACAGTAGGTATGTGAAAGGACTTAGAATTTCTAACAAGCTTCCTATTAATGCAGATGGTATAGGGAGTTCAGTAGGGAGCAGAAGTATTTCTGCTTAGATTATATGGGACCCAGCCGGTGTTTCTGGATGTTGTATATAGGATTTCTATGAGTCTGATATTTAGTACACTGTGTGCATTCAGTTGGGAAAATGAAAAACTCTTACATGTGAATTTGTTTCCTCATAGCATGGCAACCTTAGGGTAATTTGGACTTTTTAAAATTATAGGTCTGGATCCTCAAAACTTGTGTTTCGGTGGAAAGGAAATAGCAGAGACGTGGACTTGGTTTTGATGCTTTATCATCTTGTAGACACAAAACACCTTGAACACACTGCTGAGGATACAGAACTGACTCAGCTGACCTTCCAGCAGGTTTTTGTGGCTTTAAATTGCACAGGAAGAGAGTGCCCACCTTTCTCTTGTGTAGCCATTAGTGGAACTGCCAGAGAGGCGACACCTTTGGGTTAGCAGTGCACCTCCCTACAGATTATGCCACCAGAGCTCCCTCTGCAGATAGAAGGGTAAGGGGATTCGAACAGTACTTAATAGTTGACATTATGGAAGAAAGTAACAGAGAAATAGAAAACTGTCTCATGGCGTACATATGGTATGCTTGTTATTGTGTGCCATCAAGTAGATTTTGACTCATAACCTGCCCCATAGGTGTCCAAGGGTGTAATCTTTATGGGAGCTGGTTTCTTTTCCTCCCACAGGTGCCACTCACTGGTGAGTTTAAGCCTCCAGCCTTTTGTGGCAGGTGAGCACTCAAACATTGTGGCAGTGTGATGCAGCTACATTGTATGCCTACTTTACTATATATTTCCAGATTTGGCAATTTCCCGTCTGAAAACTGGATGCTGTAGCAAAAGGAAATGTAGTAACTGAGGTATGAGCTAATAAATGTTTTTGCCAGTTAGGAATATTGTACCAAGAGAGAATTTTAGGCCCCCTCTTTTATTAATAATAATTGAAATATCCTGAGATATAAATAAGGAGCTGTGTGATATACATTGTTACATGTTGGCCTGTTAACCAGGAAGGGTCAGTGGTGCAAATCCACCAGTTGCTTCCTGAGAGGACTAGGGGCAGTCTCCTTCGATAAAAATGTACAGCCCTGGGAACTTATGAAGGGTCATTCTGGATCAGGATCAGCTCAGTGAAAGTGAGGTGTTGTCTTTTTTTAGATTTGATTTATAAATTAAAAACATTTGATTTCCATTTAAAAATTGGAACCCATAATGGCATTCCATAATGGATTAAGAGTTGGTTGGCTGGCTCTGGCTGACATTTACAAACCCACTGTCCAGTCTCTGTGAAAAGGCTAAGCACTCTATTCTCAAAGATGTATCACCTTGTGAGTAGTTACACTCTTTTACAGGATCATTGTCGGTAGGAATTGAGTCAGTGGCATTGAGTTTTGCAAGTTAGAAGTGAAAAGCACATCTTAATGATTTAGTTTCCTAGTTATTAAACCCCACCTGGGTTTTTTAATATGTATGTGTGTGTGTGGGGGGTCAAATTAGATCTGATTGGTACAGGAGGAGACTGCCCCTCCTTATCCAGCAGAGAATCTGATTTGAAACACATACCTCTGGGATTGCAGTGCAGCTTCTTGCCACTAGGCCAACATAGCTTCCTCCCTATCTGGTTTGTTTTTTTGTGTCCGTCCCGTCCCCCCCCCAAATCTGGTTTTAAAATTAAACTTAATTGTTGATCTTTAGGATGTTCTGAGGTCATGAAGTGTAGGATACATTCCTGCCAGATTAGGTGGGGGAAATAGGCTTTATGTAAAATTCAGCTGGAGGGTAAAATGAATTGTGTGAAATAGTTCCCCTAAGAATAAAATTGGATGTTTTCATCAACATATAATAGTCTAAAAGTTCTCTTGATTTCAGAGATTAATAAAATATTTGTTTCTGTTTAGGGTAGAATATAAACAGAAAATAGATAGTTTGACCTCCTCCCCATCCCACACCTAAAGAAACCAGACAGACACCTTTTAAAGAAAACAAGCAACAGAACTCGCTATGAGTCTTACTTTTCAAATGGTTTCTGTGACTGTGTATCTTTTATCAGAATTTTACTTTGTATTTTGTTTCCCTTAAATAAAACTCCTTGACCTTGCAACAGACTCATTGTTGAGCCTCCAGCAGGTTTCTAGGAGCTGTAAATTTAAGGGAAGAGCTTGTCTATCTTTGCCCCTACGAGGCGCTGGTGGATTTGAATTACCAGAGTGGGCATCACCTTTGGGTTAGCGGTGCTGCTCCCTACACACTAGGCATCCAGAGCTCCCTCATGTTTCTTTAGTAAATGGGATGATTATTACTAAGGGCAAGGAATGTAATATGGTTGTGATGTATTGGGTTCCTTTGATTCTCCTTCCCTTTGAATTTAGATTATTTACTCTTGTCTCCTTATAGCAATAACCAGTTTCTTGAATCTGCTGCCTTACTAAAATAGCCTGCCTTTTGGGTCTTATCTGATAGATAGTAACCTGGGAAACCACCACTGTTTTTATTTTAGGGAAAAAAAAATAATCATGACCTTAATCCAGGGCTCTCATTTCTGAGAAGATAAAGCTCCATATACTGCCTGTAGGGGGAATGGTAGACTTGAAAGTATTTCATAATTGTTCAGGAATAATGAGTAATAGATGAGGTACAGTAAAGACCTTGTCCCTTTACTTCAGGAAAAAAATATATTGTTTACATTAATTCTTACAGAGGGATAAAAAGTTACAAGCTTATGATATACATGGCTACAGTTGTTTTCCTTAGCTTTCACACTTATTTCCCCTTTTCTGAGGTGGGAGCTCTGATGCTACTGTCAGTTGTGTTGGGTTGCTAACCAGAAGTTAGGGGTTCAAGTCCACCAGCTTTTGCATGAGAGAAAGCTATGGAAGTCTGGTTCTTTAAAGATTGCCCTTGGAAGCCCTGTGGATCAGTTGATGTTGTGTTTTATAGGGTCATGCAAAGCACTTGACAGCATTGGATTTGTTTTGGTGTTACCTTTTTCTGATGATACTAGATTACAAGTTTGCTTCTTTGTTTCTATTAATAAGATTTCAAACTCACTTTAACTGCCACAGAGTTCATGCTCATACACAGCCTTCCATTTAAGTTTCTGGACTATAAATTGTAATGGGAGGATACTGACCATCATTCTCCAGAAGAGCTACTAGAGCATTTGAACTACTGGAGGCACAGCCTTAGAGGAGCGGTGAAACACCCTAGGGATTGTAGCATTCCTTATAGAATTTAGTGAATACAAACTTGTGAGGTTCTAACTTGTAGCCCTCACCCGGCTATGTGGAAACTGTCTGTTTCCCTTACTGGATGACTGACTACCTTTTGAGCAACTGGAAGAATAAATGATATCCTGCCATTAGCTTACAATATTTGCAGTAATTTCATAGATATGGAGTGAATTCATTGCTGCATAAAAGCCTTTCAGACATGTAACGACACAGTACATCTGTGATTCCATAAGTTACTGTAGCATTCAGAAATTTTGATTGGAGATTGGGGAATGAGATGTAGTGAATGCAGTAGCTTCTCACTATATGTGTATCTCATGTCTCTACAATAGATGGACAACAGTATGTGTTTTGATAGTTCCAGTATTTTACTTGTTTGTGGTATACTTCAAATTAAATTTTATTAGCATTGTATTCTGTGACTCATTGGCAGCATTCTATCTCCTGTATCTCTTGAGTGTTGTTGTGTTATTTCTATATTTCATTAAATTACTGTGAAGTACATCATGGGTATCAAATGTAGCAAAACCAATGCTAGTGATAGTAAAAGCAAAAAGAAATACTGATTTAGAAGTGAAACAGCTATAACAAAGCTGGGGAAAAATATCACTGAGTGCTATTATTCTTTTTTTTTTTAAAGTTATTTTATTACTGTGTGTGTGTGGGTGTGTGTACACACACACCCTCAAATCAGATCTGACAGGTACAGGAGGAGATTTTTCCCTCCTTTTCCAGTAGAGCATCTGGTGGATTCGAACTGCATACCTCTGGGATTGCAGTGCAGCTTCTTGCCACTAGGCCACCAGAGCTAGCCTGAATGCTATTACTCTTTAGTCATGTTTGCACAAAGTTCATGTCACACAATGCCCTTTTCACAGAGTGTCTTGGACCTAATGTGATGCATGACTATCTTATAATTAATTTTTTAGCTCACTGTTAAAGATTGTGATGCTCTAATATATTAACCAACTGAAGTATATATTAAAAAGTCTAGCTTAAGCGAAAATTGAGATAAATGTGAAAGATTGTGTTCTGTCATTTTTTTCCCTATAATTATATTTTATTTTCATAAACATTTACAGAGATTTTGGGTTTCCATTCATTCATTGTTGCACTGTTCTCTCTACCCTCCTCCCAGTTTGTTCTTGTCCAAATGCCACAGTGCTTGTCAAAGCCAGTTCTGATTAATCTTCTTTGTCAGTGTGTCCTTTGCCATTCCCTATCACTCCTCCCTGAGAGAAACTTCACCCTGAGTCATAAGGAAAAGGGGATGGCGTATTCTCTTAGCTACTTCCTGCTGAAAAGGGACGCTGTGGGTTTCAGGGTGAAGATCTTCTCTCACTACTCTAAAGGGCCCCTTTGGCAGTAGGAAACACATAGACTATTATGGAGATTGATTTTGGAATTTAGATGCAATCTTATTGATTGTGCTTGGCCGTACATGTTCATATCCTTGAAGATGTATCATGGGGGTGTTGGGGATGTTCTGTCATTTTGGTTTATCTACAATATGGGTATGTGTGCTTATGTGAATTTTTTTTTATATATAAATAGGGCAAACTTGATGATTACCAGGAACGAATGAACAAAGGGGAAAGGCTCAATCAAGATCAACTGGTAAAGATGCTGTACTTTTATTACTTAACTTTCTGGTCATGATTTTAAATAATAAAATTAATTTGGCTATACTTTCAGTAAAATTAGCTTCTGTTTTATGTCATTTTAGGATGCAGTATCTAAGTACCAGGAAGTCACAAATAACTTGGAATTTGCAAAAGAATTACAGAGGAGTTTCATGTCATTAAGTCAGGATGTAAGTAAAAGATGAAATATATGCTTATGCAGTATTAAAAATTTAAGTTAGGGGGAAGCTTTGTTTCTTCGCTTTATTATCATAAACTTTGGATCTCGGTAAATTAGAGTTAGACTCTGTTGTATCTAAGATACCCTTCCTTTCTTTTCTATTTAAAGCTTAAGTTTTAACACCCGAAAGATGGGTTGAAATTATTTTTCAATTGGTTTTTATTTTATCTTACTTTTTTATAACATTAATTATAATTGATGAATCTTATTTATTACAATATCTTCTCAAATCCTTGCTACTTGCCTGAAAGAGATAGGATTTTAGATGTAGCAAAGATAATTACAATAAGGATCTTACTGGTTTAAAAAATTATCCATGCATGTTTAAGATGATGGAACATTTATTTTCCATGTACTCATTTATGTCATGACTAGAATGCCATTAGCTATCAGAAAATAAAAAGATTTCTTTCTATAATTGGTGTACCATTGTTTTCTTGAGGAATTTTCAGGGATTTGAAAAACTTGTGCACACACATCGTACTTCATTAACTCTTGGTCTGACAAAGTGATGGTTTTTCTCCATAACACCTTTTGATAACAACAAAAGCCTTTGAGAATACGAGGCAGATTTGCGACAGTGTCGTAATTTATTGAAAATTAATGGACTTCTTAAGGTTATTGATACATGTAGTTGACTTGATTGTATTGAGCAAATAAATTTCTTTTCAAGGAAAAGCAAGAATGTCAGTTTAAATTCCAAGGTTTACCTAGTCCAAGCAATGATATTTTAATTGATTACTTCATATGCTTGTGGAAGTTGGACAGTCAACAAGGAAGACCAAAGAATTGATGCCTTTGAATTGTGGCTTTGCAGAGGATTATTGAATGCCATGGACTGCCAAAAGAACCTATCTGTCTTGGAGGAAGTGCAACTCCGGGGTATTTCTTGAGGGAAAGATGATGAATTGTCTTCTCATTTTTAAGTGCATAGTCCAGATGGGAGGGGCAGCAAAGATGAGAAAGATCTTGTTGTGATGGATTGACACAGATTATTTGCAAGGCTCAGATTTGGCTGAAATAGTGAAGGATAAGGTTTGAGGTTATCTTAGGATAGGACAAGGTTTTAGTCTCTTTAGAGTCATTGTAGATATGATAGCACCTAAGAAGAGAGATTGAAATAAGGACTATAATCATCAGCTTAAGTATATCAGAGATGATGAAGATGGCCCAAGATAGGGTAGGGTTTAGATTAATTGTTTTTATAGGGTCACTGTGAGTCATAGGTGGCATTAGTACCACATAACCAACTTTGAGCAACTGACTTTGAGTGATACTAGCATTGAACTAGAAAGTTGATTCTGATTTGGTAAAATCTGGGAGAAAGATGAGTAATCTCCTAGGTGGGATTATGCCTCTGAAAACTTTCCGGAGGGTTTGCTATGAGTTGGTTTTTACTTGACAGCACATAATAGCAACAACAACTTTGAGAATGGCTAGCATGTAACCTAGAGAGTTTTTTTCTGATTGGGCATATAATGAATAAACACAATCATTATATGACATAGAATACAGGGTTTAGGCATTATAATGATGAAAGAGGAGTAGATTTAAATCTTGATGCTATTATGCAACAATAAATGTTTTTTTTTTAAGTGAAAGGGTGCATAGGAAGAAAATGTGTGACAGTGAATGAATGAAAATCTAACTTTTCTGTAATATTTAGTTAAAAATCCCAATTAAAAAAAAAACTTCTAATAAATTGTATGACTTGAAGTTGCTTTATTTCTGTTTTCTAATCTGTGAAGTGGTGATAGTAATAGTACTTCCCTTGTAAGATTTTGCTTGAAACAGTTTTGATGTTTTATTAATGTGTTTTAAGCCCTTAATGTTATCATTACTTACCATATTTGATTAAAGATGGAAAACTTTGATGCTTTGCCTGAAAATGGAGAAAAGGAAATTTAATTTACATTCAGGTAGGGATTTGTTCCACTTATCAAATTAGGTCAGAGCCTCAGGCTTGATGAACTCTTTTTTTTCCTTTTTTAAAGATATGGGTCATAGGAAGCAAGATTATCTAATTCTATTGCCACTCTCCCTGTATATGAAATTACTGTACATCGTTTGCCTTTGTTTTATCACCACCATAATTCCAGCAGCTTTTCTCTGTATCTTTAAACTTTACTTGGCAGTTCTCTTAATTAACTCCTGTTAATCTCGGCAAGACTTTCTTTAGTGAAATACTTTTTGGTTGGTTTCTGCATTCAAGAACTTCTCCCTAGCTCCAGTTATTTAACATACTTAATTTTTTTTCTTTTCCTTCAACATTTTATTGTGCTTTAGTGAAAATTTACGTAATAAATACATTTTCTCAATCAAATCAGTTGTTCTTAAAATTGGTTAAAATCCTTGAAATGTGTTGTCATTACTATTATTTACTCTCTAGGTTCTCCATTTCCATTTGGCAAGTTTCATTGTCCCTTGTCTTTTCATTTTTGGTTTGGGGCACATTTCACACTTTATATGATTGATTGCATCTTTGTCCTTCTTTCCTCCTCCTAATCCCCCCCCGGAAAAAAAAACCCCACAAAATCCCAAAAACACTGTACTTTCTTTTTCTCCCTGTCTTTTGTATTTCTGCCTCTGGTCGTGTAAAAGCTTCCTTTCCGACTTTTATTCCACCATTCTCACTCCAAGGCACAGAGAGCTTATTATTTTAAGGGTACATGTCACTTTGTTTGAAAGCCTAATTCATCTTAGAGTAAATTTATCTTCTGCTCGACATGCATGTTCCTCACTTACTATTTATTGCTATAATGTAGTTTGTTCTGCTAACCTCTCTAGAGCTCTGGTGGCCTAGTGGTTAAGGAGTTGTGCTTCCAACCCAAAGCTGGGCAGCTTGAATTCACTAGCTGCTAGTTGGGTGACCTTGTTCCTTGGTATTGAAAATCAACCAGAGGATCTGCTATGATTCAGTGGCAATGAGTTGAGTTGAACCTCTGTATTACGATAGTAGATTTTTGGGATAGTAGCCATTGTAATTTTCCTCAGATTTAGATCCTTCCCAGTTCTCTCTTTAGTATAGTCTTCACATATCCCTATTTTTATTTTCACGGTTACACTTGACCCTAATGAGGAAGGAGGAGAGAAGTATTTTCAATGTGGCTGATGGTTTCCCTTTTGCCTTTTCAGGGAAGAAAAATAATAAGTGGAAAAAATAGATCCCTACTTAATTTTAGTTTTATGTATCTTGTGCTGCCTCCCTTTTTTTTGTCTGTCAGCATGCCATTTGTCATAAAAAAGGAATCAGTTTTATTAATTGTTGAAATATGTTTATAATAGCTATATTATATAGGAAATATATATGATATATGAAAAATTTAGTGGAGTGTTGGGTTTTAGAATATCGTTGAGAGTCAACCATGACTACTTCAGTTAAAACATTAGACCATTTTCCATAGGTGGAGATAGTGCACATAAGATTTTGTTGTGGTTTTATTTCTTTTCAGTACCTAGTGAATATTTCTCTCCTTTACAATCCTTTTATCCTGCTAGAAGATTTAAAAGTTTAGTTAACACGAAGAATAAAGGAAAAAAAAATAAAAGTTAACATGTTGCCGCAGATGATGGCTATAGTGGAAAAAAAAGTGTTTCTAAGCACCATTGTCAATTTAAAAGTGTGCGGCAACATGTTAAGAAACTAGAGAAAAGAATATGAATTCCCATTTTCCATGCCTATTTATTTTATGGTATCCCATATCTGCTTGATTGTTTTTTAAAAGAAGACCCCAAAGTAATGTTGTTGTGGGGTTTTTTTTCTGCAACATTTAAGCAATAAAATACTTTCATGGGAAAAGTGTTCTGTATTGACAACAACTTAAAATCATCAGACATGCTTTAAAACTTTTTGTGCATAGTTCAGGAAAATCATCTTATGTATAAAAGCCATTTCTGACTCAGTAAATCTGTCTTATTTTTACTTTATGTGAAATTAAACTAAAGTTTTCATAAAATCACTTGAGTGTCTTACAGAATGTCTTTCCTCCACCTGCCTCAGATCCAGAAAACAATAAAGAAGACAGCCCGTCGGGAGCAGCTTATGAGAGAAGAAGCAGAACAGAAACGCTTAAAAACTGTGCTTGAGCTGCAATATGTTTTGGACAAATTGGGAGATGATGAAGTTCGAACTGACTTGAAACAAGGTTTGAATGGAGTGCCGATTCTGTCTGAAGAGGAGCTGTCATTGTTGGATGACTTCTACAAGTTAGTAGACCCTGAACGGGACATGAGCTTGAGGTAAAGGATATTTGGTAATAGAAATTTATAAATGCACCCCTAGGCTGACAGCTGACAAGTGTAACTAATTAGTTCTTTAATTATTTTGTAAGATTGAATGAGCAGTATGAACATGCCTCTGTTCACCTCTGGGACTTACTGGAAGGGAAGGAAAAATCTGTTTGTGGAACAACCTGTGAGTATGATTGAAATTTTGATTTTGTAACTAAGAATCTTGGTTTTCTTCCCTAAAATTTGTTTATAAATTTATGTTTGCACTTTGATTTTTTCACTTTTACTCTTTCCCCCACATATCTGTACGCTGTTTGAAAATCAAAACACTTGAGAAGGAAGAATAAGAAAATAGATGAGTTATGTGAAAGGAAAAGCAATATAATTAATGTTATGAGATGTCTGATTGATTGAAAGAAAAATCAAATGAGATGTCTGATTGATTGAAAGAAAAATCAATGATTAATGAACTTTTATTCAAATAAATACTAAAAAGCGAAGGAAAAGTATTAAACAAAACAGTGAAACTCACCAACAATGAACCTAAGAAAGCTGGAAACTTTGAAGAACTTAGAAACCTGTTAGGTAAAGAAATCTTCACTTTTTACTTACAATAATACAGAACTATTTTGCACCCATTAAAGATGGAAAAAATTAAGATCTGGAGAAACAAAGCCTTTTTTCCACATTTGGCTCTACAAGGTTCACTGAGTATTCTGCTTCCATTGTACAAATTTGCACCTATAAACTTCCTGAATGAAACAATTTTCCTGAAGTTGTTATCAAGGTGATTCAGACTAATGGTGTTCACATGTATCTGAGTCAGATGTGCTCCATGATGTTTTTAGTGGTGGGTTTTTAAAAATCACTTTATGCTATTTTTTTCTGGGGCACTTGATATAACCTCCAACCTTTTAAAAAAGTGGGTTATTGGTAAAACTCTGATTGCCTTAATGATTTTTGTACTTTTTATACTTTTGAAGGCCTTTTAGTTTTTCTAAATTTTAGAGCTCTGATACCTAATCTAATATTTTGTGTTAGAACTCTGTATGCAGCTTTATGATGTTTGATTGAAACAAAAAATGTCTGGATTATAAAGGCTTGGTAATTTCTTAACCAATGAACAATTTGTGGATCCCAAGATGCACATGGTGCCTCTGAGTTACTAACTTGAGAACAGATAATAATATTCAGTAGATGGGGAATTTTTCTTTCCTGTAGTAAATTGGAACAGCTCTGGTGGGTTATGTGTTGAACTTTTAATGAAGGGATTGGCAATTTAAACTTAACCACTCAAGTCCTTGGTAGAAAGATTGAGGCACTCTCCTCCAGTTAATGAAGATTTACATCCTGGGGAACTATTCTGTCCTACAGGGTGACAAAGTCAGAACTGACTGGATGGTTGTGGGATGTTTTGGTAGTAAATCAGAGATCAGGTTTATGTCTTGGCCTGTTAAGGTTTAATTAGGGAAGCAGATTTTGGGATAAGGTTTAATTAGGGAAGCAGATTTTGGGATATGTTAAAATGGAGGGAGGGGACCCAAACCAAAAAACAACAAACCTTTTTCACTTACATTTAGATTGAAAGGAAGTTAAATTAGATTGTAAGCTTTAACAAAACTCATCATTTAGAATATTTAAAGAAATGAGCACGTCATACATGAAATGCTACAAAGATTTTTTAAAATTTAATTATGTTTCATAACTTTTTAGATTTCAGTTTTCCTTAGTGTTTTATAAAATAGGTACCATTTGAATGAAGTTTGACTGGAAAGTAATTTTTGGATGAATAAGCTCTTAAGCTCAAAACATGTAGTCCAAATCAATAGTGATCAGATTTTATGGACATTAAAGTAATAAGGGATAAACCTTTAAGCTTATTTTAGGGTTCGTATGTGTGTGTGTATGGTTCTTTTTTTACCTAATCTTGTCCCTCCATTTTAGAATTGTGATATTTTTATAGCTAATGGAAAGGCTCTAATGTACACACATATAAGGAGACTTCTACCTACTTCTTAAAGGGGAACTGTCCCCAACAGTAATATCCATGGTACTAAACAAATAGCTACATGATCAGACATGCCACCCAGTATGCTCCTGCACCTTGTTTCTACAAAACATTGGGTACAGTGTTCGTTGCAAATTGACTCACAGACTTTTACTCAGAGTTGTGGGATTATGTAGAGCAATAACTTGGGGGGTATGAGGCAAAGAATATCCCACAATGCAAGTCCAGGTTTTGTCCAGCAGTCTCAAACCAGAATAATAAGGCACAATTCGTCATTTAGCTCAGACAGCTTATCAAGTGAAAGTCTTACGTTCCATTTAGCAGCACAAATAAACTTCTGGTTTCTTCAGTTGTCCAGCAAACCTTAGAGCATTTACAAGCCAACTGTTCATTCAAATCATCCACTGAGCAAAACTTTTTGAACTATGGCTCCACCTCCAAGGTTGCTCTGGTTACACCTTGCCATGGTTATTTTACAGCAATGCCACTGTCTCTTCACCCTCTCTCCACCACTGTTGCTGACAATGGCTTCACAGTTTCCCCACATTGTAGGAAGCACTGGTCTCTCACCTTTTGATGATTTGCGAGACAAGGGGCTAACATGGTAGCTAGAAAAGTTTTCAATGTTTCTGACACCTAATACAAATACTTGTCACTATTTCCTTTTGATATTTCATGCATAAATTTTTGAGGGGGGGGAAGTTATTGTTAGAAATGAGATAAGCTTCAGAAGCTATTTGAGGATTGTTTTATTAATCACATATTTTTCAAGTTTGTAAAATAATTCATACTTTTTTTTTAAAGATAAAACTCTGAAGGAAATTGTTGAGCGTGTTTTCCAGTCAAACTATTTCGACAGTACCCACAACCATCAAAATGGGTTATGTGAGGAAGAGGAAGCAGCCTCAGCACCTACAGTTGAAGACCAGGTAGCTGAAACTGGTGAGTACTTAGATATAAGCTTTATTTTAGAGGCCTGGTTTTAGTTTCCTTTTCCACAATTTACACTTATACAATAGCTTCTGTAGTTATTACATATATACAGTTAGGTATTTAAAGAAAGTACGGCAAAGGTTTTTGTTTTTGTTCAGACATTTCTCTAGGTTGTATAGCCCTGGTGTACAAGTTGCCGTACCGCGGTCACTTTTGGTTGCTGTGAGGCTGAACACTGACACTGATATGTCCAGTGCGTTAACTGTTGGCTACCCAATGCAGACAGAGTGGGGTGGAGCTCCCTGATTAAAACAAGCTTGGGAGGAGGAATGGCATCCACTTCCATAATAGCTTGCCTCTGGAAACCCTATGAACCTGGAGAGAGGATAAAAGGCAACCAAGCGTCAAGGACTCTCCTTCATCGGGTCGCTATGAGTCGCCTGTGACTCGACGGCACTTAACAACAACAACATCATCATGACAAAATAATTAATGCAACATAAAAAATATTAACATTCTCTTAGTGGTATTGATCACTGGTATAAACTACCCACTAAGTGCTGCTCTTGAGTACATGCAAAGGACAGTTGTTGAAAGGCATTTCCAAAGGATTTGTGAGGGACATTCACTGACTTAGTAGGTCTTTCTCATGTTAGGGTATGAAGTGAATAGTTTGGGGGAAATCTTTAATTGTAAATCTTCACACTTCACACCAGTAACATATACATAGGCATTTACTATTTTTATGACACCTCTTCCATGGAATAAAATTTGAAAGTATAATAATGAGAGCATATGTCTTGTAAAAACAGATTGTAGAATTACACTGCTCTTAACCAATTTTGACCTCATCCTCTAATTAGCTGGGTAACTGGATAAATTACCAAACTATTTTATGCTTGGAGATAATGGAATCTTTTGCCCTAGGATTGTTGTGCAGAACCTCCTAAGCCAGTTTAAAGATAATATAATAGATTCGACATGTCTGTATCTTGTTTGAAAAAGATTGTAACTTAGTAGCTTTTTATTTTCATTATTCCTGATTCAGAATAACTTGTTGGGATTAAAAGAATTATCTCTCCAGTAAATAATAGATCTCTTTGTAAGTGGTGATGAAATTTAGAAATTTACTGTTAACTATGTAAATCAATTCAGACTTAAATTATTTAAAGTTTAAATTAAATTTCTAACTTGAGAAAATTCTCACTCTTTGCATCATATTTTTATGTCTTAGAACCTGAACCAGCAGAAGAATACACTGAACAAAGTGAAGTAGAATCAACAGAGGTATGACAGTTTCTTGAATTCTTAATTTTTCCTTTCCACCTTTTATACTAGAAGTCTTATTAAACATTTATTTTGCTTTGCAGTATGTGAATAGGCAATTTATGGCAGAAGCACAGTTCAGCAGTGGTGAAAAAGAGCAGGTGGATGAGTGGACAGTTGAAACAGTTGAGGTGAGAGAACTCTAGTTTTTTTCCTTATGTAATAGAGTTGTTTTTATTCATAGGGGGTTTCTCCTTTTGAGAATCAATGCCCATTGCTATAGTTTGTGTGGGGGTTTTTTTCCCCCAAATTAATTCATGAAATCTTTTTTAATAAGGGACTTTTCTGTCCATATGGATATTTCTAGAATCACTTCTTTGCTGATTATTAAAAAGTTATGTGATGTTAAAATTATTCACTGAAGCACATAGTTCTTCTATAACTGGTTTTTAGATGGTTTCTAGACAATCTGGTATTCCAAATGGAGGTCCCTCAGAAAGGCTTACTGGAATAATCCTCCCAGACTCAGCATATAGGCAATGTGTTAAGTGTATCATTCACTTACTGTCAAGTTAGAATCATCTCTTAGCTCCAATGGGTTTTCAAAGGTGGCGTGAGGGGCGTGCGTGCGCTGAGGCTGTAAATTGCATGAGAGGAGAGTGCTCAAACCCTTGTAGCCACTGGTACACATGAACTGTGGCCTCTAGGTTTGTAGCACAACTTCTTACAGACAAGCCACCAGGGCTCACTCTACACTGTTGTTTTGGTACTTTAGAGTCAACTGATTGATAACTGATCTTATAGCAGATTTTCAGAGGTTGTATAACACAAAAGGAAGTTATCCATCTTTTTCCTTTGGAGCATCTGGTAGATTGATACTTCACACCCTTGAGTTGGCAACAGAACTCTTTACCACTAATCCACTAGTGCCCCTTCTGGTTCATTATTCCCTTTTGATGTAGTTCCCCCCCCCCCTTTTATAGAGCATGTATTAAAGTTTATACTTAAATAGTCTCATATTAAAAAGGTAATTTAACAGAAGAATTTACTTTTTGATATTTATATACTCCAAAAGAACACCTAAACATTTGAAAATTCCCTACTGATAATAAAAATCAAATTCTTTTTTTTCTTACAGTTAGATATTGAATTGGATTTTTTTTAAAAAAGTCAAAAACAAAAGTAGATTAAAATGAACTACTGGCCCCCTGTAGCATTTTCTGTTTTGATGCTTGTTCCTCTCTGTTTTTTCTCTTGCTCTTTTCAATGCACCAACTGTACCATTTTCATCACATTGATCATCACTACCAAATTTTGTTTTCTTGTTTTGAACCTGTTCTTTAGCAGATTTAGCCTGGGCCTGAGACCTTCTTTTTGTAGGAATTCTTGTTGATTTTCCATGATGATTTTCTTTTTTTTTTTTTTTAATACTCCCTTTTCTCACTTTTCTTTCTAATAGTTCCCATATTACATCTTTGTTCCTTAGTTGAGTTGTAGGTTACCATTATTTGCATCTTTGGCTTTATCCGATAACTCTTGAGATAAAATTTTCCCTCTCTTCCTCCTCTGACAAATCCTATCCACTTTATTTCTCCATGATTTGAGAAAAAGATGTACAAATCTTCTCTACAGGTTTGATCATTTTAAATCACCAGAAAATTTCAGCAAGCAGCCAATCTTCTAAAGATACCATCTCAGAACTTGTTTCTCTTCTTATTTTTGTTTAGTTCTTGATTTAGCTTCAACTTTAGTTCTGCTTACTTTCTTCCTTCTTTTTGTAATTGACCTTTAAAAGTATTAGTAGATCAGGGTCTTTGCACTTATGTCCAGGGATTCCTACAAACTTCTTTGGCACATTTAGTGCTCTCTAACACAACAAATTGTGTTCCCTTAAATGTTCTGTGCAGTATTTTCCACGATTAAATACTTAATATTTAGTACTTGACTTTTGTCTTTTAACCATTCTTTCGTCATCAAGGGTTGGATCAGTTGGGAAACCTTTACAGTAAAGAGATTTGTTTTTATATATCATTGTTTACTCATCAATCACTTCATGGAGGGGTTTGCTTGGAGATCTTCTGATTTTAGTTTTATCTTCACTTCTTTTCATGTGCTCTAATTTTTATTTCCTTAGTGCTGCTACTATTACATTAAAATCTGTTGAATTTTACCGTTATCTCCAAAGATACCCATCCATCATTTAGTTTGATCTATTCCTTTAAAAATTTCTCCATGGACAGTTAAAGTCACCAAAATAATACTCAATTTGATGACAGATTTTGGCCTCCAGCTCGGCCATTTTTTTCCATTATCATGCTTTTCTTCACTTGTGGATCACTGAAAATATTTCTTGGTGGATCTAGTCCTGCAGAAGCGTAGCTACGTAGGATCATTAGCCCCTTTGATAGTTATTTTTCTTTCTGATTTCCATTTAACTGTTGTGTTGTTCATAGGTGCCACAAGTGACTTGTAACTTAAAGTGACCTGGTAGAATTTTTCACCTCCCACTCTGCAAATAGGCTTTACTATCAGAAAGTTGGACAGTGACTAGGGAGGATAGAAGGAGAATTGACGCCTTTGAGCTGTGGTGCTGGAGAAGAGTTTTGAGGGTACCATGGACTGCCAAGAATACAAACAGATCCATCCTAGAGAGGGTTAAACCAGGCTGCTCCTTGGAGGCAAGGATTCTGGGGCTTCGTCTGACATACTTTGGACATGTTGTAAGGAGAGACAGGTCTTTAGAGAGAGAGGGACAGCTTGGGAGGGGAAGACCCTCTATGAGGTGGATTGATTCAGTGACTGGGGTAATCGGGATGAGTGTGTCAGAGGCAGTGCGATTGGCACAGGATAGAGCAGGGTTTAGGGCTGTTGTACACAGGGTTGATGTGAGTTGCAAACGACTCGACGGCACATAACAACACTAAATTTCATAATTTTTTTTTTCTGGTAGGCTTTAGTAGAAGCTTTTCCGCTTATTTATTTTGTCACCAGGGCTCCTTATTTATTAATGGATTGCAATTAGTTAATTAGGGAGCCCTGGTGGCTGCTCCATGGAGAAGGATGAACTCTCCTCCTACTGGGATTTATAACCTGGGAATACTCAGAACTTGGCCAGGCAGAAGTTCATTATTGGAACAATTAAATTTCTTTATTATGTCATTTGTCCTTGAACAGTTCCGTATTATGATCTCTCTCACTATAGGTCGTAAATTCACTCCAGCAGCAACCACAGGCTGCATCTCCTTCAGTACCCGAACCCCATTCTTTGACTCCAGTGGCTCAGGCAGATCCCCTTGTGAGAAGACAGCGAGTACAAGACCTTATGGCACAAATGCAGGGGCCCTATAATTTCATACAGGTAGGTAAATTTTAATAAAAGACTGGAGCAGAAGGCTTAAGGTTTGTATTTGACAGTCATTATATTGTAACTTAATTTATAGGATTCAATGTTGGATTTTGAAAATCAGACCCTTGATCCTGCCATTGTATCTGCACAACCCATGAATCCTACCCAAAACATGGATATGCCTCAGCTGGTTTGTCCACCAGGTTAGTAATGATACATTTTGTATATGAGATTTCTTAATAGTGTATAAGCCTATTGTTTTCTGGTTTATAAAGTTTGTTAACATTCATTTCTTACCTTTTAATGCTTGTTTAATTTTTGAGTCTTGTTTTACTAAGAAACACACTTTTGTATATTTTCTAAAATAACTATTACTTTGTGTGTGTGTGTGTGTGTGTGTGTGTGTACCATCAAATCGGACCTAACAGGTACAGGAAGAGATTGCCCCATAGCTGACCCTCTTCGAACCGCATACCTCTGGGATTACAGTGTAAAATAAGACTTTAAACTATATTTTTTTATTTGGAACTTTATTTACTACTACAAGTGTATAGCTTGAGCTTTTTGTAAATTGAACACAGCAACACTCAAAAAAAGTAACATCACTAGTATTCTACAAACTCACTTTAATCTACTTTTTAAGTCACGATTTCCTTCTGCTCTATGATAGCTACTTTGACTTACAGGTCAGTTTTCCCTGACATTTAGGAAAAACAGAGGAGCTCTGGTGGCCTAGTGGCAAAGAAGATCACACTGTGATCGGTCTCAGGGTGCGCGGTTCATATCCGCCAGATAGATACTCTGCTGGAAAAGGAGGGGCAATCTCCTGTGCCAGTCGGATTTGATTTGATGGTACACGAAAAGAAAAAAATTCTCCTCTGAAGAAAGCTTAGTGTGTCCTAGAATGTTTGAATCAAAGTAAAAATGGAACACACAAGAGCAAAGTAGTTAAGGGAATGCTTAAAGAGTAAAAGAGATAGACAAAACGTTTCCATTCTGGCTCCTGCTCACTGCCGCTGCGCCGGAGTTCATTGGAGTCCCTGCTCGAGCTTGTAATAAAGTGTTTTGCATCAGAAAAAAAACCAACCAAAAAAACGTTTCAATTCTAAACTCTTCCTGGCCTTACGTCAATATTTGAAGTAGTAAAGTTGATCCCTTGTACTGTTTAAATAGACATTCTCTCTAGGGCCATCAGTAATTTTGAGTCTTAGTTTTACTTAGAATGTGTCAACAATAATGGCAAGTGTACAACTGCATAAGTGTGTGTAAATTAACATAATCTTAAATATCAAGGGAAATTACTGAATAGAAACATATTTAATGACTCGCGTCAGTTGGTAAAAAAGCCTTGTTGTCAAGTCTGAACTGAAAATACATAGCACACCCTCCAGTGAGTTTTCAGTGGCTGTGAAAGAAAAGGTTGCCCATCTAATAGATTAAAATTGCTGACTTTTTGAGTTGGCAGCACTTCTTAAGTTGATAATGTAGTTAAGATTTAAATAAGGAAAGCACATAATACTGTTTATTATCTGAGCTCTAAGAGAAGAAAAATTTTACTTTTTTTTTTTTTTAAACTGGAAAGTTGTGCCCAAGTCTGCACTGGCACCACTAAGAAAACTTGTAAGACCATTTCTAGAATTAGGTAATGGTATATCAAAAGATTGTTGCTGTAGTTTATTGTTGAGTTGGAAGTGACCCTCCAGTGGCTTTTCAGAGACGTTAAATCTCGGACGGGAGGGGATTGTGTATTGCAGTGCAGTTTCTTACCACTGGGCCACTAAACAACATTCCTCTGGAAACTCTGAACTTTGAAAAATATCGATAATTAGAGAAAGATTTCAGGCCTTTTGTTCATAGAATCGCTGTGAGTCATGCAAAATTAGAAGGCAGTCAACAACGACCGTTAATAGAAGCATCATTAGGCTCTTCAGTAAAATTAGATGATTTCTGATTAACTGACCAACATACCCAATCTTACTGTTAAAAAAAAATCACATTGAAGGGATAGTAATTAGAACATGGTAGAAATTGTTGACAATTCAAAGTCACACAGAACTGAAAGTAGGCTTTTTGAAAGATGTTATGTGAGTTGGAATCAACTCATAGCTGACCTCCCCACCCCCAGGAGGCTTTTAAGGGTTGTAAATTATGCAGGAGTGGTTAGTTGAATATTGTCTGATGTCTTAAATGTACCTTTAAAAAGAATTGCATGAAGAATGTTGACACTAATTGTTTTGCTCTAACTCTGTATACTTTTCGTATGTTTATATTTTACTCACCTTCGAAAAGTGAAGATCTGTTCAGAATTGAGTAATAATCATTTTCAGTAATCAGAATGCCCAGTTTAAAGCAGAGCTCTTACTTACTCTCCCAGTTTATTTTTATGATTATTAGTAAGATATTGCAGCTATGGAAATTAACATTTTGTATCCAACACAGTAATGTTTAGATTGTCTGTTAAGAGTTTTGATTTTTCTAGAACTTGTTTTTTGTCAATTTTATAGTTCATTCTGAATCTAGACTTGCTCAATCTAATCAAGTTCCTGTACAACCAGAAGCTACACAGGTAAGGATGGACTTTAACCAGTTCTTGGATGGGTTTCATAGTTACCTTATGAATAGACATATGAATTAAACAAATGTCTAATAGATGTTTGATCAGTGTCTAGGTCCTTATGTCCTTCCTCCCCCCCCCCAATAGGGATCTTGTCAGCTTTTTCTATTCATGTACACATTTTTCTTTTTTATGACCTTTTAAAATTTCATATTTAAGAGCCTTTTTATACACAACTGAAAATTTCAGGTGTTTTAGTGCAGAATTTAGTATTTAAGAGACACTAAAATGATGAAATTTTGTACAACTTAAAATATACACATGCATGGTACAATTTTTTTTTTACTTCTGTGAAGGTTTATGACTCCTTTTACTTCAGTAAAGGTTTTAAAACTTTTTTAATAAGTTACACACATTTGTCTAATATTAACTCATTCTTGTTTATAGCCTTTCCCTTCACCCTACTTACATTTTGTCTCCCCTCTACCTTCCTATAACTATGCAAAAATAATTGTGTGTAAATTTTTCCATATTGTTGTTTTGTGCCATTGACTGTAACACATAGCGATCCTGTGCCAAATAACTCTGAACCCTGCTCTATCCTTAGCCATTCTCACTGTCTCTGACACCTCTACCCTCATTACCCCAGTTACTGTGTCAGTCCATTTCATCTTGGGCCTTCCTCCTATGCTGTCCCTCCACCCTTTCAAGCATGATAACCTTTTCCAACGACTAGTCCCTCCTAGATACATACCCCAAGTATGTGAGCTGGAGTTCAAAATCCTTACCTCTAAGGGAGCAGCTTGGTTTTACCCTCTCAAAGACAGACCTGTTATTTCTCTTGGCAGCTCATAGTATGGTCAGTACTCTTCTCCAGCACCACAACTCAAAAGGCATCAATTCTTTCCTGTCACCCTTAGTCATTGTCCATCTCTCTGATACATAGCAAGTAGCTGCAAAAACCATGGCTTAGATCAGGCACACCTTAGACTCTACACTGACATTCATGCTCTCCAGCACTCTGGAGAGGTCCCTGACAGCAGATTTCCCAAATGTAATTTGTGTTATGATTTCCTGACTGCTAGTGCCGAGTGTGTTGATTATGGAACCTAGCAGGCTGAAATTGTTGACAATCTGTCTCTTCTCCACCTATTATGATGATATTTTTCCTTGGTTTTTTACAATAGTATTATTATGCCCTGATTTTCTCTTTGTGACTGACTTAATGTCATTCAATATAATTTGCTCTAGATTCATCCATATTGTGCAGTTGAAAATAAATTCTTTATCATTTTAAAAAGTCAGCTTCATAAGCCAAAAGATACATGGATATTTTTTTTTTTTTACTTCCACCTAGGTTCCTTTGGTTTCATCCACAAGTGAGGGGTATACATCATCTCAACCCTTGTACCAGCCATCTCATGCTGCAGAGCAACGGCCACAAAAGGAAGCAATTGACCAGATTCAGGCAAGTAATGTTACTAGGTCTTACAAAACATCATTCACTTTATCATGAATGGGACAGAGGACAAAGGCAAATTACTGTTAGTACAATTACTGTTACCTAATGTATGCCCAGTGTTTTGTTTTCATGAAATAGATGAAAGTTTGTAAATATATTTAACAAATTTAGGCTTGACTTTGTATAGTTTACCACTGATGTATATCTGTCTACTTTGTTTAGGCAACAATCTCTTTAAATACAGACCAGACTACACCAACATCATCCCTTCCTGCTGCTTCTCAGCCTCAGGTATTCCAGGCTGGCACAAGCAAACCTTTACACAGCAGCGGGATCAATGTAAATGCAGCTCCATTCCAATCCATGCAGACGGTAAGCAGATAAAATCAACTGGCTTTAAGTGCTTGCGATATATAAAGGTGTATCATGCTAGATTCTAGGTAAGAATTCTTAATTCTTTGTTGAGACTTAAGATTGTAGGATCTAATTAATATTAACCGGTTTCTAGAACGAAGTCTCTTACTTATAACTTGGTTTTTTTTTATTGGGGTTTGTTTGGGTGTTTTTTTCCTTAATTTCTTTTCAACGTCAATCACACATAGTTCATTGACAGTAGCTTAGGTTCATCATGTTGTCCTGCACTGTATTTGTTTGATAGTTTCAATTTTGCTTTAAGTCCCAAAATTTTAAGTACATAGAAAAACATTGCTTACTAACAATCCTTTTGTTCTACCATATTCACATAATTACACTGAAGTGTTTAGATATAAAAATAGAGATATGCTATTTTAACTTTAGATTTTTCAATAATGATGCATAAGAGTAATGGAAACATTGTCTATATATATATTGCGTATATCTCTATACGCAATATCTTATAATCCTTGGAAGAAAATTCATATGGTTAAATATTTGAAATGGTACTATCTTTAGTTGTTTCCACCTTTAGAAAAGAGTTTTCATACCACATCTTTTGCTCCCTTTTATTGTACTTAAAAAAATTCCTACTTCCTATATACAACCTGTTGTTATATGCTTCACGGTTGTTTTCCCTCCCACACATTTAAGTGCATTCTTTGAGGGATGTTTTTAGGTTGCTTTTTTAGGATATGTTTGTAAAATAACTAGCATTAACCTGTGCAGTGATAACAGAATATTGTTACTGTAACCAGGTGGCTCCTTGGAGGCAAGGATTCTGAGGCTCTGTCTAACATACTTTGGACATGTTGTGAGGAGAGACCGGTCCTTAGAGAGGGACATCATGCTTGGGAGGATGGAGGGACAGCGCAGGAGAGGAAGGCCCTCTATGAGGTGGATTGATTCAGTGACAGGGATAATTGGGATGGGAGTGTCAGAGACAGTGCGATTGGCACAGGACAGAGCGGAGTTTAGGGCTGTTGTACATAGGGTCGCTATGAGTCGCAGGTGACTCGACGGCACATAACAACAACAAAAGGGAAGAACTAATGATATACTTTATTCCTTTATAGGTGTTCAATATGAATGCTCCAGTTCCTCCTGTTAATGAACCAGAAACTTTAAAACAGCAAAATCAGTACCAGGCCAGTTATAACCAGAGCTTTTCCAATCAGCCTCACCAAGTAGAACAAACAGAGCTTCAGCAAGAACAGCTTCAGACAGGTAGGAAAATCAACATCCTTTTATTGGCCGCTTGTTTTTCTAATTTATCCTGAAGCATTTGAACCAGATATATAACCTTTAGCTTAAAGATGCATGGTGGTCATAAAAATCAGCCTAACTATTATAGGCATTTATTATGTGGATTATTGTAGTTGTCATAAGATTGCGATGTCTTGATATTTATTTTTAACCTTCTGTTCTCTATGTATTATTACGGGTGATCATTTTAACCCTCTATTCTCTATGTAGTATTAAGGGTGGTCATTTTATAATGTAAATCTGTATCTCTTATTCAGAAATTACATATATCTAGACTATTTGGAATTTAAAGCTCTTGTAATGCAGTGAAAGATAAGAACAAACCAATGTTCTCTAAGAAATTATATTGATTTTTGAATATATAAAGTAGGTCAGATCAGCAAGTTTTGTGACACTTGGTAGAGACTGCAACTTGTTAGAGTTTTTCAGTTTGGACTTTTCTTTACACTACTTTTCCTTTCTTCCCCAAGATAGTAATTGATTTTTATTTACCTTGTGAATTACAAAGATTATAGACTCAGATCAGAATTGTATCTCAGTATTTAATTTGAAAGCTTCTAAGTTCTAGATCTTACTCTGCCACAGAAGAGGTGCTTGATATGGTTCTGTCATTCTAGAACGTATTCAAGTGTGCTAAATAGTAGTGTATCATTTTAGTGTAGTGTCTTCTGACTCAGCTATCTTTTCAACTTTGGAACAGAATCAGGCATTAAGTTGCACACTTCTGCTGAGTTTAGCTGTGTTTTAATCAGCTCCATATTCTACAACAACTTTTGGAAAAACAGTTTTTATAACATGAAATAATGAAATGGTTAAAAGAAATATGGCAGTACTGATTTAAACATGTAAAAATATTTAAAAATTTTTATGGGTCTCTAGTGCTAAAAGGCAAGTATCTTTTACCAGAAAGTATTTTAACAGTTCTCAGGTATCATTGAGTTAATTGTAACTCATTGATTCCATGTGACAGAGCACAACTGGCACATGAGAGTCCTCTTAGCTTTAATCTTTACAATAGGTTCTTAGGTCTATTCTTCCACATAGGCAGTGAGAGATTGTTTGAATCATCAGCCTTAAGTTCCAGATGACCTCCTGGATGTATGGTGGGAGGGGGACATAAAATTACTTAAAATCATTCATTTATTTGGAATGATATAAAATCTTACGTAAATATATAAAATTCTGTGTCTTACAAAGCAGTATGATATATATATATATATATTGCCTGCAGAGGCTTTAATATTGTATGGCTTTTCTTTTTCCCTTTTTGGCTTAACTTAAGGACCTTTGTTGGTATAATGTGTTAATATGTGTTGGATTCTACCTCATTATTTGTCAGTTCAAATTTGCATGCTTCTTATAAGATTGACAGCTTCAGAAATCTCATGGAAAGTTACCATGAGTCAATATGAATTTTATGGCGATTTAGGTAGCTGGGTTAACTTAACACGTAACAGTTAAGAGAAGAGATTTCATTAATGTGTCATTCCCCTTTTTGTTAATAAACAATTTTTTTTAAAGACAATTACATTTTGACAAGACTATAAATCATTAGAATATGTACAGGAGTATAGACAAAATATAGTGAACTATGTGTATGTACATGTGTGTATATTTGTATTAATTTTTTTGTTGTTTTATCATAGTGGTTGGCACTTACCATGGTTCCCAGGACCAAACTCATCAAGTGACTGGTAACCACCAGCAGCCACCCCAGCAGAACACTGGATTTCCACGTAGCAGTCAGCCATACTATAATAGTCGTGGAGTATCTCGTGGAGGCTCCCGTGGTGCTAGAGGCTTGATGAATGGATACCGAGGCCCTGCCAATGGATTCAGAGGTAAATTAAAAAGAGAAAAAAAAGAACACATTTAAACTCTGTTGTGATTTGCAAAATAAAAATACTATGTTAGTGAAAGACAATTATAACCTTTTGATAGTGATTTTAAGTACTGGGATGATTTTATTCAGGACAAGTAAATGTTTAACACCATCCTGAGAGAGCTTTCTTTTTGTGTTTTATTTTTTGTAGGCAAAATTATTTTTAAAAGAAGTGATTTGGGTGACAAAGACATAGCTGATTAGGCTCCACTAACATTTTTTTTAAACAGCATTCTCATAACCATGGCCATTAAATTTTTTTTTCCCCTGTTCCCATTTATTCTTATGTTTAAGGTAATTATTGACAGTTTAGTCTCTGAAAGTTGAATTTTTATAGAACATTTAACACTCAAATGTTTATTATTATACGTTAGTTTAAGTCACTAGCAAGGCTTCTAGATTTTACACTTCTTTTAATAATAGTAATAGAATGACAATGTCATTGTGAAGAGTATTTTCTTGTCTTGTATTTTAGGAGGATATGATGGTTACCGCCCTTCATTCTCTAACACTCCAAACAGTGGCTATACACAGTCTCAGTTCAGTGCTCCCCGGGACTACTCTGGCTATCAACGAGTAAGTAAACACACAATTTTGTTACACAATGGGCTCAGTTACTTGGGAAACTTTTGGCAGTATTTATGAATACTATGTTATGAAGAACAAGGGCTTTTTTTACCAATCACATTAGGTATTCCTCCTAAGTTGCTTTAAACCAGTATTTATTTATTTTTTTTTTTTTTAAAGCAGAGATAGTCATGTGAAAATAAAGATAAACTTACGTAGCAGCTTTTAGGTGGACTACACTGAAATAGTAACCTGTTAGGGGGAAAAATGGTTTTGTAGTTTTATAAGTATTAACAATTTAAGAATAGAGGTTGTAGGGAGCTCTGGTGGCCTAGTGGCAAGAAGCTACCCTGCAGTCCCAGAGGTGTGTGGTTTGAATCCAGCAGATTCTCTGCTGGAAAATGAGAGGCAATCTCCTCTTGTATCAGTCAGATCCAGTTTGTCAGTACACACACACACAAAGAATAAAATAAAATTTTATTTATTTTTTTTTAAAAATAGAGGTCGTTAGGATAGGCTTTCAAAAATGTTTCTATTTTCAATAGTAACTAGTTTGTTTTTTAGGATGGATATCAGCAGAATTTCAAGCGAGGCTCTGGGCAGAGTGGACCACGGGGAGCCCCTCGAGGTAATATTTTGTGGTGGTGATCCTAGCTCCTAACTGGAGCTTCTGTTCTGGCCTTGGAAGAGCTGTTCATAGTCTGCATGTAGGTTACATGTTAGGAATACATTTGTCCTTTCTAGACCTGTTGCTAGGGATTTAATGAAATGCTCTGTTTCTAAAAATATAATCTTGGAGCAAAATTTTAATTTTTTGAATGAATATCCCTGTTACTAAAAAACTGTCTTGAACTGAAACATTTTCTTCTTGTCAGAAAAAGTGGTTTTCCAACTGGAAATTATTTTTTCAGGTCCAAAAAACTGCTAAATGTTTTTAGAAAGTACTTAACTGAAACATTTTTGTAAGACATTTTCTGGATGAGATTGAACATTTATATAAATTTATTATTCTTTCCTTTTTGAAACATGGATATCCTATTTTAGGGCTAGAAATCCCTTTAATGTCCAGATACGGTATAGTTATCATTTAGAGAACCATTTAGAAGTTGACAGAACAAATGGAAATGTTACTGCATTTTCAATTACTGTTAGTAATATAAATATCAAATTGTTTCCTACTTATAAACAAAATTCTCAATTTCTTTTGAACCATACTTAAAATTAGAATCTGTTTGCCTTGTAAGGTAGGAAAATTACTTCCTATTTTGGAGGAAAGTTAGCCAACTTAATAATTGGAGCTAGCCAGCATTTCCATAAAGTTCTAAATGGTTCTTCATTGAGAGCAGTTAAATATGAAAGAGAATTCCGCTAGCTATTGGCCGCAAGATGTAAAAAATGAATATTGAGGAGGAACTACAGAGTACTTTGGTTTGAATGCTAGTACAACTTGACGAACAAAATAGGTGCATTTTTTTTTTTAATTATTGGATCACCTGGGAATTACTGACTTGAAGTATCAAAAGATAATTGCATGTGAATATAGGTTATGTTCTTTCCCTCCCGCGTGGTATATTCTATGACAGTTGAGTTAACTGAAAGCAAAAATCTGTTTGAACAGCATGTAAACAGTTATTTTATCTGTTCTAAGTCATAATACAATTTTGAATGTCACGTAGTTTTTTAATTAACAGTTTAGTTACTAAGGTCTGTTTTCAGTCTGGTGCTTTTATTAATTTTGATAGTAATGATGTTACTACTGAAATGTAAGCTAGCGTGTACACTAGAATGTAAGCTCCATGAGAGCAGGTACTTTGTCTGTCTTCACTGCTGTATCTATTCCCAACGCCTGATGACAGTGCCTGACACATAGTAGGCACTTAATAAATTCTTGTTGAATGAATGAGTACTGGTGGAATACTCCATTAGCTCAACCCTTCTTTTAGTTGAAAACATGGGCAGGTTTACGCATGACAAACTTCCAGAACAGGTGAAACTTGAACACTGAAGGATTGACTTCTTAAACCTAATAATGTGGTGCCAAGCTGCCCACATGCTTCTTGACATGAGATGAAAATCTACTTGAAGGCAAAACAAATAATACTTTAAAGAAAAACCAAATGCCATTTTTGTCTTCTAGGTCGTGGAGGGCCCCCAAGACCCAACAGAGGGATGCCGCAAATGAACACTCAGCAAGTGAATTAATCTGATTCACAGGATTATGTTTAATCGCCAAAAACACACTGGCCAGTGTACCATAATGTTACCAGAAGAGTTATTACCTATTTGTTCACCCTTTCAGGAAACCTAATGTAAAGGGACTGTTTTCATCCCATAAAGACAGGACTTCAATTGTCAGCTTTATATTACCTGGATATGGAAGGAAATATTTTTACTCTGCATGTTCTATCCTAAGCGTCATCTTGAGCCTTGCACATGATACTCAGATTCCTCACCCTTGCTTAGGAGTAAAACATAAACCGTACGGGGTGATATTATCTCCATAGTTTGAAGTGGCTTGGAAAACAGAGATTGACTATTTTGACATTGGATTAATTCTGCAAATCAGCCCTAGTGGTAATTGAAAAACTAAAACATTTCCCATGAAAGAAGATGGAAAGAACTTTTCCAGTTAAATTGGAACTCTGGACATTTAGATGCATACCAAATTATGCATGGTCCCTTAATCACATTTATAAGGCTTTGACACAGCACTGTTCATCATCTGGCCAAATGACTGGTTAAAACACAAAAATATGTAAATTGCTTTTTAATAGCTAATATTGTATAAGTCAAAGCCAAAATACAAAAGTGCAAAATGCACTTTTGGAAAAATAAGCAACAAATATGGGATATAATCTGGATGACCGCTTCTGTATTTAATGTGAAATACTTAGATACCTTTGAACACTTAACAGTTTGACAATGACTTTTGTAAGGATTGGTACTTTATATCATTCCTTATGATATGCACATTGTCTGTCACTAATAACTTGGATCTTACTGTATTGTCACTTAAATTGGTACCGGTACTGATGAAAAGCTCTAATGGATAATCATAACACTTGGTCACATGTCTTTCATGCAGCGTGAAGGTTTTTAAAAGAAAAAGATATCAAATGCCTGCTGCTACCACCCTTTTAAATTGCTATCTTTTGAAAAGCACCAGTATGTGTTTTAGATTGACTTCCCTGTTTTAGGGAAATGACAAGTCAGTAGTTTCAGTTCTGATGGTATAAGCAAAAAATAAAACATGTTTATAAAAGTTTTCTCTTGAACACTGGTGTTCAACAGTTAGCAGCTTATGTGATTTATCCCCATGTATTACTTGTGAGAAATTTGATGATTATCTCCAAGCAGCTTTTTGTGCTTGGCTCATCCTCCTCCCCCTCAATTTAATCTTAATTGATTTTCTTAAATTCAAAGTGGTGGTTTCTTTCTTTCTTTAGAAGCATAGTCACAAGTTTAATGAAGATGGACAGTTCAGTAGTCAATTTCTTTTATGTACTACATTGGAATTTGTGCAAGCAGTTTTGAGTACCAGTTCTGTGTCCCTATGAGCTTAATGCTGCTTTTGTTGGATGCCACTTTGACTTCATGGAGAATAAATCCCATCTAGGAAAGAAAGGCTCCAAAGATAATGTTTTGTATTTTGTGAAGAATTTGAATTTTATTTTCAGCCTTTTCAGAATTCTTTACCCTGTGAGTGCTCACCTGTTTAGTCTTTTACTATATAAAAATAATTTTTGGGTGAAAAATTTACATAGCAAATTACAATCTCCTTGATTCGTTCCATGCCCTTGTTTACACTTAAAATGTAGCATTACTCTCATTTTCTATTGTTTCCATTGATCTTGCTTCCTTTCCCATCCATTTGATTTTCTTATGTTTGAGTAACTGTTTATCATTTGGTCTCACTGTCAATTGTTTTAGAGAGCACATTATTCCCAGGAGATACTATTTATTTTATAAGCCAATTTGTTGTTTGGCTGGAAAGTGACCTGCAGGTATAGTTGAAATTCCAAGCTCAAAGGGTATCTTAGGGCGTTAGTCTCAGGGGTTCCTCTAGTCCCGTAATTCCTTAATTCAGTATATCTGACCTTTTTATTTATTTATTTTAACAACAAAAAAATTTTGTGGTCTTTTCCTACATTTTTCTGTCATTCTATCCAAAGCCTTATATTGTGTCCCTTGTCAGTTTGGGTGCTAGTAGTAGCCAGGCACCAACTACTTCTGATCTCAGGTTAGAGCAGGCTGTGGTTTGTGTGGGCTATTGGTCCTATGGACTAATTTCTTTGCACCTTTACTTTATTCATTCTCTTTTGCTTCATAAGAGTAAAGACTGATAGTTACTAGTTGAATCTTGGATGTCCACTTGTAAGATGTTACCAAACTAAAATGGAAGGAATGATCTATAAAGTACACAAGTTGACTGAGTTGTGCCCTGAGACCATGGTCCCAGCCTTTTAACCTAAGCAGTTCTTCTAGTTAGACTTTGTCTCTGAAGCCTCCATAATTATGCCTCCTATGTGTTTTGTTACAACTGTAAATAAATGTATACAGCACACACAAGATAAATGTATAGAAGTCCACAGATACACATGTCCATGCATTTACTTGTATATGCCTTTTTGTACACATCTACTTCCTGACTAAACACCTATTTTTTAGTTCTTTTCACTTTTAAAAAATGATATATGCTATATAGCATTTGTCTAAATTGTCCAGTTTTTACCATGTGTTTTTAAAATGTATATATTTGTCCTGAGCAGGCTGTGTTGAATTCATTCATGTCTGAGATTTCCTTTCCCATGACCAGTAGCAAGTTGTCTAAAATAATACTGTTTTCCTCTTCTCTCTCCCTTCCATCTGTGGCAACTATCAAAGAACTTTGCTTTCTTTATGCATATCTATCCTTTTTATAATAATGGGACCGTACAATATTTGTCTTTTTGTGATTGACTTCAGTCATCATAATATCCGGTTTCATATATGTTACAAGGTATTTTATTCTTTATAGTTGCTTAGTATTTTATGTGTGTACCACAGTTTATCCATTTATGTGTTGCTGGGCACTTTTGCTTCCATTTGTTAGGAATAATGCTGCAGTGAACATAGGTGTATGTCGATTAGTGTCACTGCTGTTATGTCTCTTAAGATCGCTACTTAGGAGTAGACTTGTTGAATCTTTATATTTCTAGTTCTAGCTTTTTGAGTAACCACCATGCTTTTATGATAATTTGTCTTTTTGATAGTCCACCTAGCAATGTGTAAGAGTTCCAGTCTCTCCTCTTTCCTCCCATTCTTGCCAACATTTATTATTTCTTATCTACTTTGTGATCATTGCTATTTTTTGCCTGGGTGGGATAAAATCTCATTTTAGTTTTGACTTGCACCTCTAATAGTTAATCATCTCAAGCATCTTTTTTGGTGTTTATTGGCTATCTAAAACGACATCTTTGTCCATTTTCCTACATTTTGTTTTGCTTGAATTTTTTTGTTTTTAAACAGATGGAGAGTTTAGACAGTTAGCAGATGGGTCATTGCCAAAGATAACCCCTCTACCCCTTTCAAGTCTGTAGGGCCACCTTATTCTCTTCATAAAGTCTTTTGACTTAGCAAAAAGAGTATTTCATATTTAGGGATCCTCGTTACTTAATTTATCTTTTATTTGTACAGATTTGATTAGGCTATTTATGCTGAAAATTAGGTCTCTTACTTTTGACTATTGAATTTATTTCTGGGATTTTAGTTCTTCTCCACTGATCGGTCATTGAGCCAGTGCCAGTTGTGTGAACACCTTTTTTTTTTTTTTTTCCACTTTTGCTATTTGGGGTCTCCTCATTTTCCATACAAAAAATTGGACGAAGGTTTTTGCATTTCTTTAAATAATGTTGGGATTTGAATAGAGATTTTTATCCTATCCATAGATGGCTTTTGGTAGAATTGACACTTTTTAATGTGTCTTCCAATTCAAGAGCCTGCAGTGTTTTCCTATTTTAGGAGACTTTAAAATTCTTTTCAGATATTCATTATTAGCGAAATAGTGGACTTTTGCTAGTTTGTGCTCTACTTTAATGGATAGGTTGTTGAACATTCCATATTCATAAGTTTTATGGGGAGTGGGACAATTTTTCAATGTTTCCTTTAAAATTTCTTGACTCTTATGTATGATTGTGGTACATCATATTGGAAAAGTTATTTATATTTAAATGAGCCTTTCTGTTAAACCATCTGCCTGGGATGTACCACAACCATATGTTAATTGTTAGATGGATAAAAGAGTGGTAGTTTACTGGGAACTTTAGGTATTGTATTCTTACATAAAACTAAAGTTGCTATCTGTGTGGAAAATAATTGCATTGCAGAAGTAATGAAGTTATTCATAATAATGATAATTGGTTCTGAAATAGGATGGGGAAGAAATGCCTTTTCACATTTTGTGAATTAGTGAAGATGTGAATGTGTAAAACTTTAGTAGTTGATTATTTCTTTGTATTTTTTAAAACAAACATTTCTTGGAAGAAATTTTTTGCGTTCTTTCACAATCTAAATGAAAAACTTTTCTCAATTCAGAGTATATTTTTTTCAATAAGTGCCTCATTATGAAGCAGAACTTTTCATTAATATTTGAGTCTTGGGTACTTGTGTCCTGTACAACATATAAATACTATTAGGTGCAGAGAGTCCTTGTATTGTCAAATGTATATTTATGCAAAATTGAAAGAAAATAACTCACATATGTCAGTGTAGTTTCTTATAGCAAGAATTAACCATACAAACTATTTGTATAAAATCATTTCACATGGTTTATGAGATGGTTTTTTAAAGGTAATAGGTTGAATGCCATTGATCACATTGGTTAGGACAATTTTTTTTCCAGAGCCTAATGTTTTAATGACTATATATGGAAATAGGTATCTTTAGACTCTAAAGGTCATTGGTCCCCTTATACACGTCAGTCTCTTATGAGAAAACAGTTGCCGGAGGCAAGAGACTATGTGCTTCTGAAGGAAACCTCACTAACCAGAATGCTCAGTAGACAAAACCGATAAATAGAAGATTGTAGAAGACGTTTGACTTCGTAAGTGTTAGGATTTTTGCATTGTTAATTATATTTTATTTTAATTCGTGTAATTAAAGGGGGGAAGGAAGTAATCCCAAGCCTTCATCTTTTAAGTGCTTGCACTATATTCCAGGTGAAGTTTTACTTGGCAATTTAGGCATTAATAAGATCAATATTGCCCTTGAGCTTATCCTTCCATAGGGTTATGAGGAGAAATGGAAAGTGCAGGAAAAATGAAAGTTGTCAGACTCAATTCTATATATTTTCTATTTCAAATTTTGCAAAAGTATCTGGAAAACTATTGCATGTTTTAAATCACATTAGGTTACATCATTAAAATCTAATTCCTCTGTCATAGAGGTTATTTGAGTTTGTCTATACAGTCATTAGCAAATATCTTAAATTATGTTACTTGTAAGGGGAGGGGAGGGAAAGAATGAAAATCTATTTAAGAATAGAGTCTTCTTGTAAGAAGGCTACATTCTCTCAGTCAAGATTTTCATCCCTTACACAGTTTTTAAGTCTCATCTGTCTTCATGAAGCAGCCTGGTCTTTTTGTGCATAGGCTCCAAAGATCAGATGTTAGTACCCAGTGCAATAAACTTTTTTAGTGCAGCAGCCCTTATTTTATCACTTGTACTGAATGGAGATCTCTTTTTTTTAAAAAAAAAATTTTTTTTTTAAATGGAGATCTCTTAAAAAAGCTCTGGAGGTTTGAATTCACTACTATCTCCGAGAAAGATGAACAGTCTTCAGGTTTACAATATCTGAAACCAGTGGAGGAGGTTCTTGTGAATTTGTAATGACTTGATAACAGTGAGTTTGACTATATATAGTGTAATCACTTAAGACTTCCACAAGTTTGAGTATTTTTACCAGACATCCCAGCATTGAGTGAAGACAAAATCGGTGTGGTAACTGGTGACATAAAGTAAATTTTTTTTAAGACCTAACAGTGTAACTTAGTGAAAATGATCATGAAAAACTTGGTTTCAAGGGATAACTGAGGTAAAGCAAAAAGGATAGGAATAGTAAACTTTAAGAAAGAGGAAGAGGAACTTGTCCACAATCCTTTTCTCTCCACTGACTGAGAAGACTCAAATGGAGTCAAGTGTTAAGGGTTACAAATGCAAGGGTTTGCATTTCTATTCCAAGGTGAATGTCATCACAACACTTAGAAACTTGGAGATTCTTCATATTGCAAGAGTGTGGGAGGTTGTGGATTACCTCATAAAATTGCCACATAAAACATGGTGTAGTATAAAGAAAAGAATGCATGGAGTAAGATTTAGAGAGGCAGTTGAAACCTGAGAAGCGGGCCCTTAGGAGTGAATGGATTCTGTAAATTCTTAAACTGGCTCTTAATTGTGGATTCATCCTTGGTTGTCAGACTCAGATCCTTCAGGGATTTCTGATGGCACAATCTATAGGAGGTTGACCGCTAAGGTAAAGGCAATGCACCTCTGGTTGAAATACCTGTGACTCTCCAGGAGAAAGATGGACAAGCTCCTTGCCAAGTTAACAGCTTCCAAAATCTTGCCTACTTGAAAGATCCCTACTAGGGATCTTTCCTACTTGAAAACATTTTCTCCCCCCACCATCATCATTTCAGTCATTTTTATTAGGCCTTAAATTGTTGATGCTCAACATCTTTATTTTAATGTCCTGAGTATTTAAAAGTTGTTACTTTATCTCATGTCTTATATGTAATTCATTAAAATAACATTCTACATTTACTATCCTAAGTTCTATGCAGCAGTTGTGACAGTATAAATTTGATTCTAGTTTCAGTCTTCACCACCAGAGCAACCCTTTTTTTAAAAAGGACATTGGGATCTTGGGAGCTTCCTAAAGAAAGATGATTTTTCATTACTTGTAGAGTTAAGTTCTCATTCCATGGTCCCAAAGCCACTACATTATGTTTAATGTTCCAGTTTCCAGCCCTTATAGTTCTAGCCACATTTCTTGTTCTTGCTCTGTCAGGATTTCCTTTCCCCCAACCCCAGCCTCTTCACCCCAGTTCAGCCTTTGCATATACCTATTGAGTATTGAAAGCTTTTCACTCATTATTCTTGAAGCTTATTGAATCATTCTGGCTTTTACCATCATAATGACCCTTCCCTTACTCTTTTTTTTAACGATAAAAAATAAAAAGGGCAAAGTTGTTTTTCAGTTAATGCTTATTAATAGCCTAGACATGTAAAATTGTAAACTTGGATGGGGTAGAAATTTTAGTCGCTCATTATTTGACCTCTTAAGTGGATTAAACCATTTTATGGCAGATCTGTGGCAAATAGGGGCAAATACATTGAGTTGTGGGCATTTTAATGGGGAAAGTGTTTCAAGGTGGAAGTTAATAACTGAGTTGGTTTTGGACTGAAGAATATAAAGTTTCCAAGAAGAAAAGTTAAAAGCAATTATGTTTCTTAGGTTGATCTGGCGCAATGTAAAAAAAAAAAAGTATGGATTGGAGGTGCTTTTAGCCATTTATTTGTATGAGCTTAGGAAATATAACAAAGCAACATAAAGCTTACTGGGGGTGTGTCTCTTCCCCCCCCCCTTCTAGAAGAGTTCCAACATCTGAAGGCCATTTTGAGGATTAAAATAAAATCTGCCTTTGAGTAGGTAGAAAACAGATTCCAGAGACCCACCGGAACAATACTTCTTGCTTAGAGGGAATGCTACAAAACAGTGAAACCTTAAATAAGGATCAGGAAAAAGTATATATAGATACCTGGAGTCAATCCTTGGTTGTGTTAAGTGACCTGTCACTGTTAACAGCCACAGCACAATATCAAGCACTGGGGAATAGAGACAGATTACTTTGTTTTGCCATTAATAGCTAGGAAACTGCCAATGCTAACATAATTCAAAGGCATCAACTGCCAAAAAAAAATCTGTTGGAGGAGGTGCAGTTAGGATGCTTCTTTAAAAGCGAGGGTGGTGGAACTGAAGAAATTACCTACACGTTGAAAGGAAAGTCATCAAAAAATGTATGTTCTTGGCAATCATTAAAATTACTCCTGTTGGAGAAACCCAATATCCTTACTATCAGCGACCATACAGGATAGAACTTAAGGTTTCTAAGGCTGCAGATACCTGTCGAAGCACATTATCACATTTTCTTTCAATGGAACATCTGATGGAGTTCATGAGCCTTTTGGTTAATCTTAAGGACTATTTGCTGCCAGATTTACATCTTTACAACTACCTTTTCATTTGCTATTGTATCTGAAAAACTGCCACTTCTGCTCCAGTGTCACATAAGCTTTGAGTACCCTCTGAAATTACAACCTTAAGTGCGACTACATTCACGACTTTGGCCGTATTATCAAGGAAGATCAATAGGATGAGTAGAAAATGTAACAATGAACTCTCCAATTACCACCATGAGGAATGGTAGGGCAAGGTTTCAGTCTTGTCCATAGGGTCACTAGGAGTCTTACTGACTTGATGGCACATAGCTAGACAAAGGCGTCCGGGTGCTATGGCTAAAAGCAATGTGTGGTTAACCAAAATAAGTTTAGTTTGATCCCAGTCTGTGAGAGATGAAGCAGGCAGCTGTGAGTGGTAAATGCATAACATTGAAAAGGGAGTCCCTGAACAGGATTGATCCCCCAAGATTTCATTTACTGCCTTAAAAACCAAATCAGAATTTACTACACGTTTTCAGAGGCTTTAAAATCCAAGGGGGAAGACGTCCTATCTTACCCCTGTGGAGCAGCTAGTTAATCAGGCTGCCTTTGGGTTGGTAGCACAACTCTTTACCCACTTGTTCTGTGCTGCCATGTCTCATTGTGACCCCATGAACAAGTCTGAACCCTGGCAATCAATTTCTCTCTTCCTGATCATCCACTTCTCATAGGCTGATGTCCCTTTCCAAGAATACTCCCTTCTAGCAACATTTCCAAAGTTTAAACATGCCATCCTTTAAGGATGCACTTTGTTTTGGCAGGTCGTGAGAGCAGTCTTCCATCATCTTTATGCATTGTTCAGCTCATGTATAGCAAGTCTGAAACGACCGCTGCCTGAGTTAAGGTACATTTTTGTCTCCAAAGTGACATCCGCAATACATTATTTTGACTTGACTAAAGACGACTGCCTTGGAAACCGTATGAGGAAGTTAAGTGCTGTCTTGGTGGCCCTCTGCTGCAAGTGTTAGGCAGTTAAGGATATGTTGCAAATTGGTAGGGATAAGATGTCTTGAGAGTAAGGTGCGCCAGATCCCGGCCATGGTCACACTTGCTATGTGTCAGAGATCTGAACAGATACCAAGGATGAAAGAACAATCGATGGCTTTGAATTGGAGTTGAATCTATCTGAGACTGCCAGAACAAACAGGTCAGTTCTGTAGAAGGTGACGCCAAGCTCGCTCCCTAGTCAAAGATGTTGAAGCGCTATCTCGGATCCTTTGGGCACGTTCCTAAGAGGAGGAGTATATCATGCATGGGAGGGTGCAGGGACAGCGCAAGAGAGGAATACCCAGGATAAGATGGGCTTGACTGCAGAAATGAGATTAGGTCTGTGGGAGAGGATACTGGCTCAGGATAGGGCAGGGTCAGAGCTGTTGTACGTAGGGTTGCAGACGACTCAAGGGCATATTAACGGGAAAGAAGGAAGTTTCCCTCAAGAGTTATAAAAACTCCCTAGTGTCACTAAAGGGTTTGGTTCTATAGGATTGTTACTGGGTCTGAATGAGGGCAACTGGTTCTTTCCTAATCCATCCTTGGGGGGAAAAAGTCATATCCTATTTTACGATTTACTGTTTTGGGATCTCTGGAGGATCGCTATGAGTCATGAGACCTCTCCAGCAGTAAGAATTCACCAACAGTTCCGCGAGAGAAAGATGGGCAAACTCTTGTGCTGTTGAGAGCCCTTGCAGTTCGACTCTTGAGTTGTTTCGTGCCATCACAGTTATGAACCGCGTGCCAAAAGCTGACCATGTAAATCGAATTCATCTTTCTCCTGGACCAGTTAGTGGATTCGAACAACATGGCTTCGGGCTAGCTGGCAACGCAACTCCTTACCCTTAAGCCACGAGGGCTCTTTGTGCGATTAAAAGATAAAAAGAAATGGCAAAGCGCAGGTACCTATTGAGGACAGGGGGAACTGCACGCCCATTGAAGCCGTAGCTCCGCCTCCCTGCTTCGACGTCATCACGCGTCGCCAGAGTTTGAAGAAGGCCCCGCTGTGTCGCCGCGTGCTTAGTATGCTGGCGCACGCCTTCTCTTTCCACGCTGGAGCCGGTTGGGTTTAGGGGCTTCTGGAAACCAGGCTTCCCGGCATCCTAGGGACACCCAGGTCCTGTGCTTCTAGAGTCCTGATTTCTAAGGTGTTTGCTGCACGTCCTTCGGCTTCGCCGCTGGCTGGGATCAGCCGGCCCGCATCGACAGGTATCTCTCAGTGTGGGAGGGTGGGTATAGCAGTGCGGAGTTGGGCGTCTGTTCCTCCCCTCACGGGACGGAACCGACCCGCGCACTAAGTTCTAGTCCCGGCACGGACTCCAGCTGACCTACCGGGCGCCCCTAGGTGACAGGATTCCCTGCTCCTCAGTGCGTGGCCACTCTCGGGGGCGTCACTGTGCGCACTAAGGGGGAGCGCTGTGTGTATCCGGTCTTTCACTTGCCAGAAGACGACAAGCGGGTGGATGGATGACAGTACTGTGCCTGCCGCAGATTTCTCCCTTAGTTTCTGGATGCCCCTCTGCTCCTTGAAACGACGTTGTCTGTTGATCTGCGGATCTTTCCAACACTATGTTCATTTATACCCATTACTCAGGATCAGGACAGTGACATCAGGACTAACATTTAGGAACTGATTTTGTTCACTAGTACACCTGGAATGGCGCTTTATACTTTGATACTTTGTCAAATAATAGGAGAATGTATGAAAAATGATTCTTTTCTGGCCATCAAGTGCCTCATCTATTAGTTTTCCATGGCAAGCCTATCCACGTTTATCTCTCCTCCTTGAGACCCTTTCCTGTAGTTATATTTACGCCTAACTTTACATTTCTTTGTTGTTATTGACTATCATTGAGGACCAATGTATAGCTGACCATTCCTGCAGTAGGTTTTCAGAGGCAGTTAATCACAAGGTAGGGGATTGCTCATTTTCCTCCCGCAGAGCGGCTGGTAGATTTAAACCTCATACCTTTGGGTTGTCAGCGCAGCTCTTTAACACTAGGCTGCCAGAACTACTTATATGTCGTTAGTTGTCTCTACTTTCTTAAACACTTTTGAGAACGGGAACATCTAGTCAAGGACTTTATTTGGTACAAAAAGGAGTCCTTGATAATTGTTGATATTGTTAGTGCTATCTAGTGGAATAAGACTCCCGGCCCTATGACCAACAGATCTAAACCCTTCTCTAGCCTGTGCCATCCTCATCATCTATGATATACTGGAGCTTATTGCTGTATCACTGTGTCAGTCCATCTCGTTGAGGATCTTCCTGCTTCACTGAGCCTTCGCCTTTCCAGGCATGTTATCTCTTTACAAGGAATAGCATCTCCTAACAACGCACCCAAAATATGTGAGAGCGGAAGCTTCACCATTCTTGCCTTCAAGGAGTACTCTGGCTGCACTTTCTCCAAGACATATCTGTTCTTTTGGCAGTTCATGGAATATTCAGCACTTTTCTCCAACTCAAAGACATCAATTCTTGTCTTTCTTATTCATTGTCCTACTCTCAGATACTATGTGATTGAAAAGATATGGCCTGAATCAGGCCCACCTGAGTCTTTAAAGTGGCATCACTTTTCCTTAGTACTTTGGAGAAGTTCCTGAAAACAGACTTCCCCACTGCAGCACATCTTCTGATTTCTTCCTTTTTTTGTTTTTTAATTTTATTTTCATTTTATTATTTTTGTGTGTGTGTACCATCAAATCTGATCTGACTGGTACAGAAGGAAATTGTCCCTCCTTCCCTGGCAGAGCATCTGGTGGATTCGAACTGTACGCCTCTGGACTTGCAGTGCAGCTTCTTGCCACTAGGCCACTAGAGCTCCCCTTTGATTTCTTACCCACTGGTGCCTAGGGTGTTGTTTGTGGATCTCATTAAGATGAAGTCATCGATAATTTCAGTCTTCTCCATCTAGCATGTTGCTTCATGGATTGGTGGTAAGAATTTTTGTCGTCTTGTTGTTGTGAAGTAATCCTTATTTTCTTTATCTTCAAATTCCTTTTCACTTTCAGCCGGTGAGGAAGGCTGTGTCATCTGCATAACGTAGGTTGTTGATATGTCTTCCAACTTGATGCCACATTCCTCCTCATAGAGTCCAGCTTCTTGAATGATTTGCTCAGCATACAGATTTCATATATGGTGAAAGGCTACGTGCCTGACTCACTCTTGTCTTGATTTTAAATCATGCAGTGTTCCCTTACTCTGCTTGGACAACAGCTTCTTGGTCTAGGTCTAGGTTTCATATGAACATAATAAATATTCTGGGATTCTCATTCTTCTCAGTGTTAACTGTAGTTTGTTATGATCCACACAGTCAAATGCCTTTGCATAGTCAATAAAACACAAATTGTCATTCTTCTGGTATTCTCTTCTTTCTGTTAAGATACATCTGAAACCAGCAGTGCTATCCCTGGTGCCATAGCCTTTTCTAAACCCAGCGTGAACTTTTGATAGTTCTCTGTGGGCTGTCTTCACTGTTTTTGAATGACCTTCAGCAGTACTTTGCTTGCATGTGATATTAATAGTACTGCGTGATAATTTCCACATTCTCTTGGATCACCTTACTTGGGAATGGGAAAAGTATGGATCCCTTTTAGTCAGTTAACCTGACTAAGGTGTTCCATATTTTCTGGCATGGACTGGTAAACTCGTTCAGGGCTGCATCTGTTATTTGAAACATGCCAGTTAGTATTCCATAGATTCCTGGAGCCTCATTTTCCACCAGTGCCTTTAGTGCATCATCTTCTTTCTACTGATTTCTCAATAATTAGCTAACGGAATTTTGTGGAGTCTCCATTTGTAGAACAATGCAGAAGCTCCATGTTGGTGAAATCAGGCACACTTTAATATGATTCCATTGTAAGGCTATCACTTGTGTGTATTTGAATTCTTTATAAATGCACCTTTTCTTAGAAATGACATAGAGCTTTCTAGTAAGACAGAACTGCTAAAGATCCCTGCTGAGATTGAGACATTACAAGGGGCACTTAAAGTACATTGAAGATTTCAGCTGCTAAGTGCAAAGTTGGCAGTGTGAACTCACCCAGCAGCTCTCTGAGAGAAAGACCCTTTTCTTTCCAAAGATGGATGAGCTATTGCCATTGAGTCAGAACTACCTCTTCTTGGATTCTGGGTTTCCGAAACTATAATCACACCAGGAAAGATGGCCTGTCTTTCTCACAAGGTGGATGCGAACCACCAGAGACACGAGGCCTTTGTGAAGATCAACCCCGGAAGGGCTGTTGTTGTTATTTACTGTCAGGTCTGACCTAACTCATAGCTGACCTTGTAGCTGGGTTTCAGAAGCAGTAAGTCACGTGGTTGGAGATTGCCCATGGTTTCTCTGCAGAGTAGCTGGTGGGTAAAACTGAGTATCTTTGGATTGACGGTGCAGCTCCTTACCACTGAGCGGTCACCAGAGCTTTCTTTCTAAGAGCGAGGCCTCTAGATTACAGAGAAAATCCCAGGAGGCACTTGCCCTGTGCCACACAGTGTAGCTATGATTTGGGATTAACAGAACAACACCATTGTTTACTGGAATGCAGAAGGTTCTTTAGGCTTTATGTGTTGAAATAGAGTTCACTTCCTGATATTTTTGGTGTATTTATTATGTTATGATAGAATGTGTTTTTAAAAAATGTTTTATTGTCACTTAATATTTGAGAGTTATCAGTAGAAATAATTAGGTTTTCCCTCTCTTGAAGAAACAGATACATTTCATTGCAGAAATACTCATTCTCTTTTTTCCTTGTGTAATTTTATTATAATATGAATTTAAAAACTAGACAACAGACCAACAGACCAAAATAAAAACCACTTGAAATTCCATCTTTCAGAAATAAATCTATTTTGAAATTTTTTATCCAATGTCGGTTTTTCCCCCTCCATGTTTATGTGTGTGTGTATATATATAAAACTGGTTTTCTAAAGGCATAATGTTTTTGTCTTATGCTATTTTGTTACAAGCAACAGTTATATCCTTAGTTTTTGAAAATGTTTTTTAAATGATTGCCTGCTGTTATCTTGTACTGTTTTATATTTTGAGTCATTCCATTTTGAGTTCCCAGATTTTTTTTAACCCCTCAATAAAACCTCTCATGTAGCGTTTGAGTCCAAACCACTCAGCTGATCCTGCAGCAGGTTTCAGAGATTGTAAATTACGCAGGAGATTTCCCCTCTTTCTCCCTCATTGGTGCTGGTGGCTTTGAACCTCCACACAGGCATAACCTTTGGGTTAGCACAACTTGCTACATACTACGCCACCAGGGCTCCCTCATTCTTCAATAGAGGTATGAATTCCAATTTCTCTGCTTATTTTTATACTGACTACAGATTGTCTTCACCTCCGAAAACTTAGTTTCCTAATTTTAAACATGAGGTCGATTTCTTCCCTGTGGCACTATTTTGAGTGTTAAATAAGATCACAGTTAGAAACGTGGCTAGCACACCCTCAGACTTGACTAGTAGAAGCCAGTTGATGTTGTTGCTAATCCTGAATTTGACGTTTCTGTCTCTTTTAGTGATAGGCTTTCACCATGAATCGGAAGAAGATAGATAACCGCATTCGGATTCTCATTGAAAATGGGATAGCTGAGAGACAAAGATCCCTCTTTGTTGTCGTTGGGGATCGAGGAAAGGATCAGGTAAGACCTGGTGAACACTTAGGAGTTACTTGGTGTTGCCTAGGGGTTTCAGCCCATAGTCACATCAAGGTCTCTTTGGCTGGTTTATTCAAGTAAACCGCCTTCTGGGAACTCTCCTTTGTTTGTGAGGGGAAATAATTATACATACTCTGTTTTAACCCTAAAATTCTATGACTTTTTTCTGTGGCAGGTGGTAATACTCCATCACATGTTGTCCAAAGCAACTGTGAAGGCTCGGCCGTCAGTACTGTGGTGTTACAAGAAAGAGCTGGGGTTCAGCAGGTAATCCTGTCCGCTTTGAAATATAGCTTTGTGCACTTCTAGCCAGCCCTCCTGCTGTCTACCTTTCTGCTTCTACCATTGTGATCAAATTGTTCTTATAGGTCACTAGAGACCTAATGCCTAACACAGACACCATTCTCCTCCTCCTCTTCACTGTTGACTTTGACAACTGGCTGTTTTCTCACTTTTTGAAGTTGTGATTGGTTATTATGGTTTTCTAGTCTAAATATCAAGCCATTAATACAGATTAAATTAATGTAGTCCATAAAGCCTAAAAGGATATGAATTCACCTGTCCTGATTTAGATCCAGAATATTAATGCTCCTGGTTTTTGCCCATTGTCTCTTCTCTGTCCCTTTCTCATGTCTACTCAGTTCTCACTCAGAGTAGGAAAGCTTTCTGGTTCTGATCCCCACGTGGCAGAAGCAGTTCCTATGTTACACACATTCAGCGAAAATTCAACTCATTGCCCTCGAGTCAGAACTGACTCAAAGCAGACCATCAGAGGTAGATTTTTCACCTTGCATGAGAGGAAATTGCCCATCTTTCTCCTTTAGAAAAACAGGTGGAATCGAACCATGGTACTTTGGGTTGGCAGCAGAACTCCTACCTTCTAGGCCACCAGAGCTCCCTAAATACATATTACAAGCAGTTGAATGTGGAAATTGGTCTTTCATTCAAAATTCTCAATAAAGGAGACCCACTTTGGTAGTGGGGGACTGCGTGCGCGCTATCCCCTGGCTCTGGAAAAAAAAAAAAAAAAAAAGGAGACCCACTTTGGACCAGGAAGATGGGCTCTCGTAGAAATCTGACAGTTCTCCTTACCACCTTTATGCAAAGAGGAGTTTGTGGTGGGAGAGGTGAGAGTGCCGCTGCTCAGAGGTAACCCTTTACATGTCCACCTCAGAAACACTCTCTTTTCTTGGCCTGTGTGATGGTCAGGCTTTTTCTGAGCTTTTCTCTTTCCCTTGATCTTTCTTCTAACCCTCTAATCCTAAATCTGGGAAGCTCTGATGCCCACTAAGAAGTTGCACTGCTAACCAAAAGGCACCTGGTTTGAACCCACTAGCTGTTCTGAGGGAGAAAAATGAGCAGTCTCTTGTGATTTACAGCCACTGGAGAGTCAGCTGTTAGTCAGTCCCAATTCAGTTTGTACCTAGCAGCAACCACCGAGTAAATAATCAAGATTTTAGTCTTAGCCCTCTTTGCCTGCCTTCATTCCAGATATCCTCCGTTGCTGACTGGATCATCCTGTGTCTTCTTGCTCTGATTGTTCTCTTAACTTCTGTAAACTTTGTGGTTTTTCAGCTGCCTCAGTTTAACATACCTTAAATTTGCTGTATCTCTTCTTTGTCAAGCTTACATATCCTTTTAACTTCTCTTGTTCAGGTCCTGGAATTCCAACCTTAGGGCTTCAGACCCTGTCATCTGACTACAATCTTTGCAGTTGATTTTCTTTCTACTCTGCTTGGAATACCCTTCCCACCTCTCTCTGCTCCCTACTGAAATCCTCCTTTTTTCAAGCTTGACTCCTGCAAGATGCTTTTTGTCAGCCTCTCGGTCTTGTCCTCACTGGTACTTACTGGCCCCTTGGGATGTTGGTCTGTCTCAGGATACAGCCATCTGTGTTGTCCTATGCCCAGGCAGTAAGCATTGTTAGCTAGAAGGCCTCTACTGCTTGTCTTGATGTTTTCATACTTTGAAATGCTCATGTTTGCAGTAGGCACTCAGTTAATATTTACTGACTAGAGTCTGTTCATAACGGGCTCTATTTTGATTTTAGAAATCACTGGCTAAACTCAATACCTATCATCTCGTCTTTGCGAAATTTTATTCTGTCTAAAATAAAATAGATTTTTAGTAGATAATTGAGCCTTAAAAAACTATGAACATTTTATTGTAGAAAATAAGAAAAATCACACACAAAAAAGAAAATCACCATAAGTTCAGTAGCCAGGCACTATTGGTATTATATTGTACATAGCTTTCAAAGTTGAACAGGTTAGCACCTTTAATATAAATTGAGAATAAGGCCCATATTAAAGTTGATGAATTTTCACTGCTGATTGTGAGATAAGTATAGAGTTAGGCAGTTGACAGTTTTCTGGTCCGGTGTACCATTGGAATTTAGCCTAGCAATTTCACTTGGAGAGTCTCTTCTCTTGTACTTCCTCACCAAACCTCTGTCAGGTCCTTGAGTTAGCAGGGCGTTGGTAAAAGCTCATGCTTCCTTCTACGATGTGAACTGACATGGAAGCCAGGAGGAACGGTGAAAATAAACTCGCAGGCTGCCTTGGTGCAGAGATGCGGAGGAGAGACCTGGATTTTGTAGGCCTTGGTTCTGGCTATTAAAGTTATAAAATTGTGCTTAAATTTTGGTCAGCTATAATCCCTAATTCTGAAGCGCTTTTATGGTCTCTTGGAAGAGAAAAAGCTAAGTAACAGTTGGAAATTCAGATTTATTAAGAAAAACAAACTGCAGACTTATGGTCTAAGAGTTGGATTCCATGATAGAATTAGATTAAAGCTGCCCTTGAAAATTTGCTTCCATAGTCTGGTTAAGGAAAGAGATGAAGGTATTCAGGAAAGATTTTCATCCATAAAGTAATCCACTGTCACACTGCTTTTCCCAGACTCTCCGTGGAGAAATGTAGTCGGAGCATTGGCTGGAGAGTTAGGAAGTGAGGCCATTAGCTTTGCTTTCTTTTTTTTTTTTTTTAATTTTATTATTTTGTGTGCGTGTACCGTCAAATCAGATCTGACTGGTACAGGAGGATATTGCGCCTCCTTCTCTGGCAGAGCATCTGGTGGATTCGAACCGTGTTCCTCTGGGATTGCAGTGCAGCTTCTTGCCACTAGGCCACCAGAGCTCCCCTAGCTTTGCTTTCTGGCTCTGGCTAAATAGTTGTAAGGTTTCGATGCTCCCATTTACCCCCTTTTTTGAGAAGAGGTCACAGTAGTGTTTACAAGCATTAGGGTTTATACACAGCCATGCCTCTGTTCACCACAAAGCTTTGTATCCACTTTGCCATAATGTTTCTGCAGCTTTCTTTAGTGTTAATATGAGGAAACTGGCACCACAATTTCCAAGTGTTGTGTTCATCCTGAAGATCTTTCTGGGTGACCTCTAAGGCTTTATACTGCCTCCAATTCTCCATTCCTTCTGGTTAACTGACTCTCATGGGATGGGGTGATTACAGCCACCGGAAGAAAAGGATGCGGCAGCTACAGAAGAAAATAAAGAACGGGACGCTGAGCATCAAGCAAGATGACCCCTTTGAACTCTTTGTAGCGGCCACAAACATTCGCTACTGCTACTACAATGAGACACACAAGATCCTGGGCAATACCTTTGGCATGTGTGTCCTCCAGGTGGGTGGGCCCAGAACACTGAGGTATGGGGGGCTGGTGGTTTCTCCAGCAGGAGCAGGTGGAGCTTAAGGTGAGAAGATAGACAGCTCAGCCTCCTCATTATTCAAGAAAAACGTAAGAACGCGATTGCTTACTCCTATTAAAAACAATATATTCTACTTAAAGCAGTACTTTGGGCTCTTTTACCTAATTGGGAAGGAGTTGTACTGCCAACTCAAAGGCAGATGGTTCGAATCTACCATCTGCTCTGAGGGAGAGAAATGGACAATCTTTTTCCCTGCAATTTACAGCCTCTGAAAACCCATTGCAAGGTCAGCCAAGAGTCCATTCTGACAATGAGTGTGTGAAAGCAGCTTTCTAGAGGTGCTCACCTTGGCTTAAGTTTATTACGACTGATTCTCTCCACCTCAGTTTGATAAAGGGCCCTATTTTGAGTGACCCTAGGACCACAGACTCTCCCCATGACCAGTGAATTGTGGAGCTTATTTTTTTATTTTATTTTTGGTAGAGCTTGTTTTAATGAGCTGGGTGCAGACCTATGGACTGAAAGGTTGTTTCCAGAAAGCTGCCTTAGGACGTCATTCATAATATGAACATCCCCATCCCTTTCCTCCCCACTGCTTATCCTTAAGAACATACTTCGTTCTCTTGCTTGGCAAATTAGTAGACCAGGCTTTGCATTTTTTTACAGCCCTGCTAGCCTCTTTTTTTTTTTAATGCTTTTAAACAAAAGTATCATCTTTTGTTATTATTAGGAGCTCTGAGAACTTGGTGTAACGTGTCAAACTGCTAACCAAAAGGTCACAGGTTTCGATCCACCAGCAGGCCCACAGGAGAAAGTCTTCTCCCAAAGATTTACAGCCTCTAAAGCTTGAGATTGGGTCACTCTTTGACTCAAGTCCATGGCAGTGGGTTTTATCACTGTGGCTTTGAATCCATTTTAAAGTCATAATGACGGCATGTGTCAGTACCATGGGTTTTCTAAAGGCTGTAATCTTTAAGGGACAGAACTGTAGGTCTTTTTCCTCCCAGAGCTTCTGTTTGGGTTCGAACCACCAGCCTTTGAGTTAGCACCCAAGCATTTAACTGTTTTGTCTCTAGGACCCATACTTTGATATCTAAAGCCTGGCCCCCAAAATAAAATCATTTTTAGGCATAAACTTGCCAATGTAAAAAAAAAAAGTATCTATTGTATACTTACACCCACAATTATGTGAATATTTTAGAGTATACCTTGCAAAGTGTAAGAATGAGTGAAGAAAATTATGACTAGAAATTCCAGTATTTTGTTCCTGTTTTCCAGTGGGTTGTCTGGTATGGGAAGCCAGAGAAGGACATTTACCACCTTCTCACTCCTTGGTGGAAATGTTGGCCTCCTCCTCCCGCCCATCCTGGTGGGGAGTTTTCCTCCACCTGAGCAGTGGCGGCAGCAATGGGCTCTATTAAGCAACAGCTCCCCCGTGTGGTACAGTTGAGTTTTGGGAAACAGGGTAGGTGCATACCGTAGGAAAAACGCTCTTAGCTTGGATCTGAAATTCAAATGAGTCAGTAAAGGAATTGGAGAACTTATTTCCAAATGCAATCTTATCAAAGTTCTGTGGAAACGTTTTTAGTGTAGGAAATCAAGAACACCTATACACAAGGGCTAAACCATCTCCTTTAGGGCCCCTGTTTTGTGGGGGAGCTGGTGGTTGGGGAGAAGGGCATAATTTTGAGTTTGCACTGAAGCCCTCTTTTTATATATCAGCTTGCCCTTGGTTTGGTCCCTGGGGTTGTCAGTGACACAGCTAGCCTTTTCTAAAGTCTCTGTTTTCTAGGATTTTGAAGCCTTAACGCCAAACTTGCTGGCCAGGACTGTAGAAACTGTGGAAGGCGGTGGGCTGGTGGTCATCCTCCTGCGGACCATGAATTCACTCAAGCAGTTATACACGATGACCATGGTAGGTGCCTGTCTTGTAATAATGGCTGCTCACATCTCTACATTTTTGCCACAGGAGGCCACGTTCTTGTAAGCCCTTCTGTGAAAGGTCATCATAGCTGCACCCTGTCGGATAGTCACTGCTGATGACTCACTGGCCCTGAGTGTGCCTCGTGATCTGAATCTTGTCTACTTTGAAGAATTTGTAGATTCTATACCTGTGAAATTTGGATACAGTGAGGCTTTTTTACAGTTAAAGTTTCTAGAATGATATTCTACAAGGAACCATGTTGTTGTTGTTTAGTGCCGTCGAGTCGTAGACGACTCACAGCGACCCTATGAACCAACAGCCTGAGCACTGTTCGTACATAGTTTCCGGAGGCAAGCCATTTTGGAAGTGGATGCTGCTCCTGCTTCCAGGCTTGATTTAGTCGGGAAGCTCCAGCCAACACTGTCCACCATGGGTGCCCATTACCACGATTGGCACATCACTGTCACAGGCTTCAGCATCACAGCAACCACGACTTACCTCTGTACAGCAACGCACAGACCAGTGCACAAGGAACCATACCAATGCCTACATGTATCCATCATCATAAAGAGGGACAGTCAGTGCGCAGACTTCCGCACTGGCTCTAATTTTAATGCAGAATGAAGAAGTGTTTGCCAGTGGGGCTCTGGTGACCTAGTGCTAGGAAGCTTTGTTGTAATCCCAGGGGCACATGGTTCTAATCCACCAGCTGCTCCATGGGAGAAGGATGGGCAGTCTCCTCCCATGTAATGAACTGCCTCTGAAAACCAGCTAGGGGATTCAGCTATGAGTCAGTTCTGACTCTGTGACACATGACAACAATTTCTAGGTTGGTAAGAAAGAACTTGGACTCTGGGACAGAGAATTTTCTCCTAAAGCACAGCTCACCTTGAAGGCATGACTGACAGTCGAGCTGAGTCCCCGGGGGCAGAGCTCATCTTGTGACTCTGTCATGGTGGCCACCCACCTGCTTGGATTAGGCCCAGTGTTTCATGAGCTGCATGTATCTGATAACATAGATTTTCCTCACGTATCAGTAGCTGCTTTCCACTCCTACCTCCACTCACCCTGTGGCCTTTCTGGCCTCCTCGAGATTCCTCAGGTCTCCCTGCCCGTCTCACCGTAGGCCTCTGTGTTTTACTGTTCCCATTGCATGTGTCTGAGTCTGGTGTCAGCAGATGGCTTCTGGCCAGCTGAGCATGCCGTGTGAGAATGGATTTGATTTGCTTGGTGGCATCTCCAACGTCTCCTTCAGCCCGGGGTTGCTTGGCAGAACACCTTTACTTTGTGCCTGAGCCTTAGCACTGTTTGGACGCTCATGGGTGTTGTCCTGCTCTTGTAGGACGTGCATTCAAGGTACAGAACAGAGGCCCATCAGGATGTGGTTGGAAGATTTAACGAGCGGTAAGTCTCTAGTCCATCACAAACTTACTTACAAGGTTTTTGTGAGGGGGCAGGCATAATGGGAGGAGCATTTTTGTCTTGCATCAAACTGAACGCTTTCACTTTTTTTGTAAGGAGTCCAGAGTGATCAGATTCTTGCCAGCAGTAGTAGCTGGAAGGGTGAAATTGAAAGAGAAGTTGGGACCTCATACTCGGATATGCCTGTCTTGGTCCTGGCACTCACGTGTAGTCCTGCTGCCCCCCGACCACAGTTCCTCATTGCAGTGGTTTTCTTCCTTAGGTTTATTCTATCTCTGGCCTCCTGTAAGAATTGTCTCGTCATTGATGACCAGCTAAACATCCTGCCCCTCTCCTCCCACATGGCCAACATTGAGGCACTGCCTCCGCAGACTCCGGTGAGTCATGTGTCGGGTCCAGGGATCTCAGGGAGGCTGCATTTTCTGTGTTGACGCTCCCATGCTAAACCCTCTCGTCTCTGCTAGGATGAGCGTCTTGGCCCCTTTGATCTGGAGCTGAAGGAGTTAAAGGAGAGCCTGCAGGACACCCAGCCTGTGGGCGTGCTGGTAGACTGCTGCAAGACCCTTGACCAGGTGAGGGTGGTCTATAGAGAGTAGTAGAAGCCAAGAGAGGACAGGACTTGAGTCTTCCCTATGGAAAGGGCTCTTTTGTTTGCTTGTACAGACTCACGTGCCCAGCCACAGGAGGGCTCTCCTGTGTGTCTAGATTCAAAGAAGTCTAGGGAGCTGGGCTGGTATTCCTTAGTCCTAAGTACATTTTGATGATGTAAAGATCTGTATTAAACCTTAGTTGCTCACGCCTTTTATGGAAGTGAGAGAGCTTGAGGCTCCTTTGTTTGCCACCACTCTGAGACACGGCCACTTGAGGGCTCTCTATGGTGATAGGTCTTTGCCTGCTGCCACTGGCTGGGTGGCAGCTACCACACTGCCTTCGGTTGCTCACTTTGGGTGCCAGGGCTGGTGAGCTCAGCTTCTCCAACTCCTGGACCATAGCAGGAGCAGACTGGGCACAGCTCAGAGGCCATAGAGACTGCTGGGTGTGGTTCAGGACCCAGGGTTCTGGGCCAGCTTGAGCCAGACGAGTAGCACACACCTCTGAGTTCTTGGGCTCTGTGTTCATGATGGAAAACAGCTGCCATGACGACTCCCTCTTGGAGCAGACTCCCAGACACTCGGCTGGTTTCCCTTTTTTTTTTGAAACATGATCATCAGCTACACAGCTTTCTATGTAGCCAGGCTTCTTTGAGTTACTTCCTAGTATTCTCTTTGTCATTAGAGGAGGGTGGCAGAGGAATTGTAAGTATTATTACAAAAGTATTAAGTGACCTGTGGGTTTAAAAAATAATAAGTACAAAAGTGAAAAATAGAAAACTGATGTCTCCACTGGTAGTTCTACCTTCTCATCTTTAAAGTCCTTCTGGACCTTTTTCTCTGCTTATAAATGGATAACTTTTAAATCTGTAAAGGCCACCTAGGGAGTCTAGGTTGCACTGCTAAATGCAGAGTCTGGTTTGAGTTCACCAGCCAACTGCTCCATGAGAGAAAGATGGGTAGTCTTTCCATAAATATTTACAGGTTCAAAAACCAAACGGAGGGTCACCACAAGTTAGACGGGATTCAGTGACAGTGAGTTTTTTAACGGAACATTTGGGTTGATTACAACTTTTTACTATTGCCAACAGTGCTACTAGGACAGATATACAGACACATCTCTGCACACTCGGGCAGTATGTTAGCATAAGTTCCCAGGCCCTGTTGGCTCCCAGAGTGACTGCGTATAAGTAGATGTCACCTCATTCAGTAGGACCATTGACAGCATTTGAAAATACCATTTCCCCACAGCCTTGCCAACACTTACTCATTCCATCGAGTCAGAACCAACTCATAGCTGACCCTATAGTAGGTTTACAGAGATTTAAGTTGCATGGTTCTCCCAGTTAGCAGCTGGTAGATTTGAATCTTTGGATTGGTAATTGTCTAAAGAGAAAATGGGACAAGGAGGACAATGCCACAAGCGTGTTTCCAAAAGGGCTAGAGGGAGTAAGAATAGCACTGCCCCTGAGGAGAAAGCAGATAAAGAGTCTGTAGCCCAGCCCCATGGTGCCTCTAGAACCCCAGCAGCAGAGGTTTGCTTATTCATTGCTGACTCACAGTTATGGTATCAACAGCGGGGTTTATTAGGGATGTGAATATGGAAGGCAAAGAATATTACCCAACACAAGTCTAGGATATAGTCCAGCAGTTTTAAGGCACAACTCCTCATTAAGTCCAGACTCTAGCAGTCAAATCCAAATCATCCAGCAAGGTTTGCCCCAGAGCAGTTACAAGTAAGCTTCTCCTTCAAACATACAAGAACAGTTAAACCTTTAACTGTGACCAGCACAAATGCAAGAAGCCTCAGGTCACACCTCACCACCGTTTGTCCATAGTAATGCCATTGTCTCTCCAGGGCAAGGGTCTCGCTCTCACCAGGATCTTGCCACCACAAGCCTTGCTCGCCTCAAGTCTTGCTGCCCGGTATGGGAAGCACTCTTTCTCTTATCCTAGTCCCACAGCTGTTGATGATTTGTAAGACCATGTGTCTGGATTTGAGAGAACAGAGAGAACTAACTGTAATGGCTAAAAAAGGCCAACTTTTAGACAGACAGTACAGTAGTGCAACTCTTTACCCACTTAGCCACCAGAAGTGTTGTTAAACTTCTAAACCCAAGCGAATTTGGGAACTTAAAGTTGTGATTTTAATTTCTGTTGCTTTAATAGTGAGTGAGCCAAGTATCTGTATGTTTTTCATGTAATTGTCAGCCATCTGTATTTGTTTATACAGAAAAAAAGACTAAATCTGCTTTTCTGCTCATTTTAAAATTGAATTTCTTGTCTTTTTAATAATCTATTTTATAATATAAAGTACATATTTTATAATATTTTAATGTCAGAAAATATAGCTTTATTTGATATCCTTTTAGAGCAGTGATTGATTCCCCTCCAGTTATATTTTTATCAAAGTTTATAACTTTCTTAGCTTTGAGCAACAAGCGTAAAACAGCATTCTTTAAAGGCCAAGTTAAGAAAATTAGACACCACATCACTTTGAATGTTTCCGTCTGGAGAGTGGCTCCCTGATGCTTCTTTCTTTCCTTTGTCCTCTCTGGCCTGTAATCTCTTCAGCATCTCTTGTGTCACTACCTAGGTGGGTGGGACAGCCTAACTGTCAGAACCCAGCAAGCCAGACTGGCCCAGTGTCAAAGGCTTGCTCCCAGGAGGGGAGCACAGCTTGGCTCCTGAGCACTGTGACTGTGACTCATCCTCCCACTTGGCATCACTGGCATTTGCCTTCCCTTGCTGGTGCTTGACCTGGGCTCCAGCAGTAAAGGAGAGGACACACCTTGCCTCCTGGAGCTTAAGTTCAAGTGGTTGAGGCAGACAGGGAATGAAGCAAGCAAATACACCATTTGATGTAGTGCTGAAGGCAATACCTACAGTGGAGAAAATGAGTAAGTCCTGAAAGAGGTGATCCTAGGGTGAAGGTCAGATGTTGCTGTTATAGATACTGGTAAGGGAAGGCATATTTGCAATATTTGTGCAAAGATTTGAAGAGTGGTCCCAGGATGAGGGTAGGGTGTTGCTCTTTTAGATACTGTGATCAGAGAAGGCCTCACTTCCTTGAAGGTGGTAAGGAGCCATGTGTATATGTGAAGAAGGGAAGAACATTTTTAGGCAGAAGGAATAGCAGGTACGTAGGTTGGTACCTGGCTATTCCAGGAATAGCTGGGAGCTGTTGAGGCTGAAGCAAAGTGAGTAGGAGCAGAGGAAGAGATGCGGTTCCAGAGAGGATGGCTGTTTGATGTGGGGCCAGGGAAGAGTTTTACGTGGGTCATCTTTTCTCGGCACGGTTGCAAGAAAGATTCCTATACCTTGTCTTCAGAGGATCCTTTTGACCATTTTGTTAGGTCCACACTGTAGGGGAACAAGAGTAGAAGCAAGAAGACTAATCAATTAGGAGCTTTCTTCAGTAATCAATACTAGATAGGCATGGTGAGGAAAGGTAGGGTTTTGTTTGTTTTGAAGGTCATAGCAACAGGATTTGCTAATTAAAATCGACGCAGGAGTGGCATCTACTTCCTAAACCAGATACCCCTGGAAACTCTATGAACTTTGCTAAGTGTCGATAGCTGTAGAGGGGCTTCGGGCCTTTTGTTCCTAGGGTCACTATGAGTCCTGCTTGTCTCAGAGGCAATCAGCAGCAACAACTAAAATAAAAAGGAGTAAAACAGAGGAGACTTTCGGCCTGAGCAATTCCACAAATAATTGGGATGGGTAAGGTGGAAGAGGTCTGAGAGGACAGACATTGTTTCAAGTATGTGATGTCCAAGTGGAGATTACAGAAAGCAGTTGCGTGCATATACGAGTCTGGTGTGAGGGGAGGAGGCCTAGAGCGGAGATGGAAATTTGAGGGTCGTGAGTTACTTCACTTAATTAGCTGTGGCTTCAACTTCACTCTTTTTCCCAGTGGTGTCGGTGGTGAAAAAGGGCTAGAACACAGACCTTTCCCAGAACCTGCCTAAAGTGTTTCTCTTTCATAGGCCAAAGCCGTCTTGAAGTTCATCGAGGGGATCTCTGAAAAGACCCTGAGGAGTACTGTTGCTCTCACAGCTGCTCGAGGAAGAGGCAAATCTGCGGCCCTGGGACTGGCCATTGCTGGGGCGGTGGCATTTGGGTAAGAGGTCCCGTACTTTGAAATGCTAGGCTCTGAGGACGCACGGGCAGGGTTAGCCAGGAGGTCATCCCTGCCTCTGACAGGCTCACTGGGAGTTCTCTGGGTGTCTGGGCCTATTGGAAACAGTAGCACTCCCCATTCACACCAGGCAGGGTCTTTGCAATCACGGTTTTAAGTTGAACATACACGCAAAAACAAAGATAGATAAATGAGATAAGAAACCTTGAAATTCTCAGAGTACAAGTGTGTACCCTAGCTTTGCTGACTAAGAACTGTCTAGATGTGACTTTTTAATGATTTTAATCCATAGCCCTTGTCTTCCTCTTGGGAGCTGCCTTTGAGGGTGATATTGCTCCCCGTCTGCTTTTCTGGGCAGATTTAGGTGTCTGTTGGTAGAGTGTGTGCTTCCAGCTTTGCGGACATGATAATTGACCTGCATTATTGTCCTCACATTACTGAAAGCTCTGAGCATTTCATAGATGGATAAACGTAGGCTCAGATTCAGTGGCTTACCCAGGATCCTCCACCAGGTGTGTGCTGGGAGAGCTGGGGCTGTTGTCTGTTTCTCTGCTCCATCAGAGTAGCTCCCACCCATCCTCTTAGCCATAGCAATCTTACATTCAGCGTGGATCTACTGGAAGTTGAGCTGTGGCTGTGGCCTCAGCACCAGCTGCGCACTCTGCTTCGTGGTATGAAGTCTTCTTGGCGCAGCCGATGAGGACTGTGAGATGGGCGCTCTTACAACAGGGCCATGGGCTGTGGGCAGCTTTCTGGGCCGGCTAAAGTTTCTTTCCCCTCGGCTCCTCTCCTCTGGGACCTGCTGCCTTCAGGTTAATGTATTTTCATTGTCTGGGAAAGAAAATATACTTAGATCTGGAGTGACTTTACTTCCCCTTCCCAGACCATACTAGACTTGACTTCCTGCCATTATCTGTGGTTATCCTCTGTGCATTGGGAGCAAAGTTTCCTTTAAAAAATTCTTTAAAATTCCCCTTTTCTTTTGTCTTTTAGGTACTCCAATATATTTGTAACTTCCCCAAGCCCTGATAACCTCCACACACTGTTTGAATTTGTGTTTAAAGGATTTGATGCTCTGCAGTATCAAGTAAGAATTCAGCTGTTCCTTTAATTCAGTGCTGGGGTTAAATCCAGGTGAAGTCTTTAGAATGCCTGCTGACTCTGAATATTTAGGTTCTAAAGCTTGTCATTGCTTTGACTCTTTCCCCTTCAGGAGCATCTGGATTATGAGATTGTTCAGTCTTTAAATCCTGAATTTCACAAGGCAGTAATCAGAGTGAATGTGTTCCGAGAACACAGGCAGACCATTCAGGTGAGGCTTGCCCCTGCCCTCACTGGGGGGACCTGCGTCCTACTGTATTGAAATGCCTCTGAAATGTTTCCCCTTTACAGGCGTAAGTGGACGTCCTATAGAGAGTAGTGCTGCTTTATGTAAATCTGTTACAAATTTTTAGCCTCTTCTAAAGAAAAACATTCAAGCAAATTCAAAAGTCCAGTTGAAAAGACGGTCTAAAATCAAATAAGTGGGATTGTGAGTGTACTGATTAGGGAAAAAAAAAAACCCAAACGATTTCTGACCATAGTTCTAATTTTGCTTTGTTCCTGCAGCTTTTAAAATGCTTCATCTGTAACTAGAACAATAACCTCACCATTTGAAAAAAAAGGGAAAAAAAACACCAGCTTTGCAAAATATGCTCTGAGGGTTAGCCAGTGGCCCATTTTCCTTTCTCAACAGTGCTTTCCTGAAAGCTCTATAAATCTCCTGTGCCCTGTCAGCCTGGACGGGCTGTGCTTGTCCAAAGGCTCTATTCGGTTAAACCTGTAGAAGAGGCATCCGGTGACAGGCTGCAAGAAGGCTGGTGCCCCTGTGCTCTTGGAGTGGCCTAGTACTTATGTTGGGGTGCTTTGGGTGGAGGTAGGCTAGTAGAACTTGGCAGTTACTGCCTTCAAACTTAAGATGTGGAGGTGCCCATCAGTGGTCCCAGATGATAAATAATGCTAAGTGTTAAGCCATTTATCTTAAGAATTTCCCCCCTCCCCCTTTATCCCTACTAAGTCTTCATTCAGAATCTTTTCACAGTATACATTTCTCTCCATTCTTGCCTAATTTCCTCAATTGAAAGGAGGTACAGGGGTGAGGGCAGGCAGCAGACAGTGAGAATAAGGAGACCTGTTAAAACTCAAGAAAAATACACAAGGCAAAACAGGCTGACACTTCCCTGAAATGGCCCGGCATAGCCCTGGCTCCGCTCGAGTCTGTAATCAGATGCCCTCTCATATTACCAGAATCCTTTTGTTTCCAGGCTGGAGTTTAAACAGAGAGGAGGTGACCTTACTTTACGTGGCTCCATTTGTGTCCCTTTGGGGCCTCTTCTTGCTGGTGATTGAGAAAAAGAAGGATATTAAAATTTGCGTTGCCTCCCCGGAGGGCTGCTCTGTGCTGCTTTTGTCAGTTGCTTGTTTAGTTTTTCCCGTTAAGTATCCAAGATGTGGGGCCCTGCTGAGGATGTGTATCCTGCAGTGAGGAATGACTGGGACCACCGCCTCCCCCGCCTGTGAACGTCTAGCTCAGCAGTTAAACTCTTACTGTAGTAACAGATTTTAAACATGTAATAATGTGCAGACACCAATTAACACTAGACCCTTACCACTCAGAGTTAAGAAATGTTGACATTTTGTTGTTTGTTGTACTTGTTTCATCTGTTAAAAGCACAATTACTTTTGTTTTGAAGAACAGAAATATCCCAGATGCCATTGAAGTCCCTCTTCTCTCCCCCTTCCTGTCTCTTTCGCTCTGTCTCTCCCTCTGGGGACCTCTCACTCTGAACAGGATATGTTTCTTTCTAATCCATGTGCTAGCACTTTTACTATGTAATTATGTACCCGTAAATGATGACGTGCTGTGCTTGCTCTTCGGCTTGCCTTTGGGAGTCACCATTTGTTTTCAGGATTTGTCCAGATTGAAGTTTGCAGATCTGGTGGCTCATCTCTAAGCACTGGATGAGTACTGCAGTTGGTTCTGTATTTCTAGAAATGGGATTGTTTGATTGTAGGATATCTAGGTTGCAGCTTTCTTAGATTTTTACCAGATTGTTCCTTAAAGTGCCTTTTACAGATTTATTAGCATATTTAATTTTTTTTTCCTTTTTGAGTTTTTCTTTCCCACATGCTTTGCCAGCACCTAAGTTGAGGTTGGGGAGAAACATGAAAGAGGATAAAGAAAAGGGACAGGAACTCCAGCAACCCGAAAGCCAGCCTTTGGGCAAGACGTTTTTTTCTTTTTTTTTTTTTTTTTAATTTATTAATAATTTCAGTCAAAATTTACAGAGACTTTGGATTTCCATGCATTCATTGTTGCACTTTTCTCCCCTCCCAACCTTCACCCTTAGTACACTACCCTCTTGGAAAAGTAAAAGACAAATTCTTTCATTTTACAAACCCTTCCCCATGTCTACCCCACCATGTAGCCTTCGCTCTAGACTCCTGTCATGACGAAAATACCTAATCATATATAACCCTTTTAAACAGTTTTCTCCCTCATCTGTTTCAATACAGTACACATTATTGAACCCATCTTTCTCAGTCTCCCCCCAATCCCAAGGTGAGTCCTGTTTTACAACAGTGGCACCATGCAGTATTTGTCCTTTTGTGACTGAGATACTTCACTCAGAATAATGCCCTCCTGGGTCACCCATTTTGAATAATATTGCATGAGTTCCTGTTTTTCAATGCAGCATAGTATTCCATTGTGTGAATAATCGACAGCTTCTCTATCCATTCGTTTGTTAATGGGCACTTAGGTTGCTTCCAACTCCTTGCTATTGTGAACAAAGCTGCAATAAACATGGGTGTGCATATATCTGCTTGGATGTCAGTTATGGTCTCTTTGGGGTATATTCCCAGTAATGGAATTGCTGGGTCAAATGGTATCTCTATTTGTAACTTTTTGAGAAAGCGCCATAACACCTTCCACAGTGGTTGCACCATGGGCAAGACATTTTTAACATATTTACCTTAGATTTGTCCTGTAGCGGCTGTTCTCCACAGCACAGGATGGTGTCTGCAACTCTATGAGATGAAGTGTCCCAGCCGGCTCACACAGGGAGTGGGCTGGCTCTGTCTTCTGACTCCATGCCCATTTCTTTTTGTTCTGATAAGGCAAACAGGAATAGATGAATGGGAGAAAGAAGACATAAGGAGAAGTGAGAGAATAGCTTTCTGGTGCCATCAGCAGTTACCCCAGCCTTGAGAGGCGGTGGCTCAGGGAATAATCGAGAACTGTCCTTCTTGCAGTACATACATCCTTCAGATGCTGTGAAGCTGGGCCAGGCGGAGCTCGTTGTGATTGACGAAGCTGCTGCCATCCCCCTGCCCCTGGTCAAGAGCCTGCTCGGCCCATACCTCGTTTTCATGGCATCCACCATCAACGGGTAAGCACTCCAAGCAGAGCTGTTGTCCCCACGGCCAGTGACTGGTTATTGCAGGTTAGGTGGTATGTGATGAATATGGCCTGGGCTTCAGTCTCTATTTTAGTCTGGGCCTTCTGCCAACAAGAACCTGCATCTTCATTATAACTGTAATTCATCTCTGGTCTGAACATTTCCCCCCCCCTAAATTTTGTTTTGTGTGTGTGTGTGTGTGTACTATCAAATCAGATCTGAGTGGTACAGGAGGATATTTCCTCCTCTTCTTCAGCAGAGCATCTGGTGGATTCGAACTGCATACTTGGATTGCAGTGCAGCTTTTTGCCACTAGGCCACCAGAACTCCTGGTCTGAACATGTTAAAACCCATTTGCTGAATGTTTCTAGACCATGTTCAGGTTCTTTAAAGTATGTACTGGGAAATACCAATGTCTTACATCATAAAAATAAATGAAAATACAATGCGTAAAGAATGAATTAGCATAAGAAAGCAGACTTCTAATAACACAAGGAATTCTTTTTTTACATTGAAATATTTAGTTCATATTTCCTACTGAAAAATTAGGAAAAAGACAAACAAGCCAGTAAGTGAATGAGAACCCCAAGCTGGGGCATCTCGCTGACCTGGCTCCCAAGGAGAGTGTGTGCTGCAGTGGACATTCCTTGGGGAGGCCAGAGAGGCTCTGTCCGCTCCTAGAGAGTGGCTTTGAAACCTTGTACCTCATTACTTTGCCTTTACTCCTAGCTATGAGGGCACCGGCCGGTCACTGTCTCTCAAACTAATTCAGCAGCTCCGCCAGCAGAGCGCCCAGAGCCAGGTCAGCACAACTGCTGAGAACAAGACCACAACCACAGCCAGACTGGCCTCAGGTACCTCTAATCTCCGAGCTGCTCTGTTGTCACGGGATGTCCCCTCAGACTCCTTACACCGTGGGTTGTGTTAGACTTTCCCCATCAGGCACAAAGGCCGAGTCCCCAAAGGGTAGAGCGGATTTTCTTGGAGACAGTGCGCCTGGCGAGCAGGTGGAAGCCTGACTTGAGCCTCCCCCAGTGGCTGACCCCTCATTTGTTACTGGTAGTTGCAGTGACTTAGATCTCTCTGGGGTTGGGTCATGACAAGTTGAACTTCCACCAAGACAGTGTGAAACGCCCCTGTTTAAATTCTTGAGCTGTGCTTTTCTGGATGCCATGTAACAAAGCCAAAGCATGGCATCTTGGTTGCTCCTTTCGGTTCTCTGTGTTAAATAGTGGTTTCTTTTTGTGTGGAACAGCTCGAACACTGCACGAGGTTTCCCTCAACGAGTCCATCCGATATGCCCCCGGGGACGCGGTGGAGAAGTGGCTCAATGACTTGCTGTGCTTGGACTGTCTCAACATTACTCGGATCATCTCGGGCTGCCCCCTGCCTGAAGCCTGTGAACTGTATCCTCCTCTGGGTCGCAGTTGCCCTGCAGAAGGGGAGGGGGCTACAAAAGCAAAAGGCTTTGACCTTCATTCCATAGGACACTGCTCTAGGAAGGAGGGAAAGCTCACCTTTCTTAGTTTCCTTTTTTTTTTCTTGCCCCAATGTTCTGCTTTTGCTAAGGATACTGGGGTCTTCTTACAAAGCTGAGGGACATGCTGGTGATCCGTAAAAATACTATACCCTTTTTTGAGATTGCTTTGCCTTGGTTGGGTTGCTTAACTCCAGATCCAGCTACTTTGTTAATAGAGATACCCTCTTTTGCTACCACAAAGCCTCTGAAGTTTTCCTCCAGCGGCTCATGGCCCTCTACGTGGCTTCTCACTACAAGGTAACTGCAGCTTGCTCATGGGGAACATCAGCAGTGGGCGTCCCCTTTCACTCAGTTTTCACATCTTGAAGATTTCTCTCTGGTGGCATTGGTTCAGGCCTGTCTGTGGACTCCCGCATGTGCTGCTGTGCGTGTGAACACTGAGTTGGGTGGTTTAGATAGAGTACTTGAACTCTTAAAAATTAAAGGGCATGTTGGAAAGGGTAATTTATAGTGTCTACATAGCATTTTTACAAATAGCCTATAATGGGAGACCCTAGAGTTGGTGTTAGAAGTGGTGACGGTTTTTTCTGAAATAGCAGCCTCTTTCCTAGAAAAAGTTCCGTTTCTAGCTATGAAATAAGCAGTGCTAAGTGTAAATTCTGTGCTACCAATTGGCCACCTGCCCCTGGTGGTGAGATGATAGGAGGCATTTGAGGCTCCATCTATTAAAACAGTGATGAATCTTGGGCTTGCGAGGTACCAGGGAGGGGCTTTGCTGGCCTCCAGCTCATCACTTACTTTTTGGTGAAGGCCGTTCAGCCCAGCCTCAGAGCCATCCAGAGGACCAGCACAGATTCTCACTAACCTGAGTTTGTGCCCCACAGAACTCTCCCAACGACCTTCAGATGCTTTCTGATGCGCCTGCCCACCACCTCTTCTGCCTTCTGCCTCCTGTGCCCCCAACTCAGAATGCCCTGCCAGAGGTGCTGGCTGTGGTTCAGGTATGGAAGGAGCCTCCTATGCCATTGGTTTGGGGACCTAGTTGCGCATGAAATATTAGTAACTGCCCAGCGTGCGAGGAAGTTGTCACTTTCTCATTTGAAGCCAAGTGGCACATGATGATGGGTCTTAATGCCTATTGCCAGAAGCCCAGAGTCCCTGCTTTCTGATGGTTGAAATGAAAAACCAGCCACTCAGATTTTTTACTCAGAGAGCTCTTCCCACAAACAGAACTTCATTTGTTTTCCTCCCTTTACTACTGTAAATAGAGTGAGGCAGCATGAGCATGGCCATCTCTGACCTTTACTAAGTCCACAAGGGGAACTGTCCCCATCAACAGCCACAATGCAAAATTAATTCCCATTTAGAGATGCCGTCCACACTCCACTGCTTTCTGTGAATCTCAGCACCAGTCCTTCTGCCCTACTGGATCCAAAATTCTTTGCAGTAGCTATGCAGACTTCACAGAAATATGATTATGAGATTTATTAGAATTCACACTGACAACAGGGTACAATCTCTCAGGACAGCTTCCAAAGTGTGCTCATGGGCCCCCCTCTACCTCATGGCTTCAGGCCAGTCTTCCAAAGCTCTCTTAGTTCTTCCAATTAAGGCATCCCCTCCACCCCCAGTCCTCTAGCAAGCTCAAGTTAAGGCTCCTTGCTCTGGTTCTGTGGGATAGCAGTCCCCAGGTCATCTCTGTCTCATATTAAGTCTAGCTCATGCAGCTCCAGGCCCCATGCTTGTAGGGCAGGCAGAGCTGAGGCAACTGTATCAGGTCTAAGCTGAGGAGAAAGAGAGCTAACCTCCCAGATGCAGTCCTCTTTCTAGGAACACAGGGGTATAGACCATGCATGCCTTGAGGGGAACTAAGGCTGGCAGTTTGAGTCTTGCCTTGTGGTAGGGTGGAGCCTTGGGATGTAACCATTCTGTTTGCATGTTCTGTTCCTGCCTGGCCTGTGGCAAGGCCAAAGACATCTGGCATAAGGGCCAAAAGCCTTTTGAGCAGCAGGTCTGCTACACTGTTACAAAAGCAACACATGGTTATTGTAAAATTGGAACATGCAGTTCAGTGAAAAGCCAATTTTTAAGCACCTGGAAACTTGCTTTAAGGTAGATAGATTTACACATACATTTAAATGTATATTTGTGTTGCTAATTTATTCTTTTATATTTATATATATATATATATACACACACATATATATACATATATACATATACATATACACACACACACACACATATATATATATATATATACACACACACACACACACATAAAAACATAGACTCAGTAGAGCTTAATAATCTACCTAAAAAACCAACCCCCCCGCCAGTGTATCATATATTATGTATGTCATTTTAAAGACCGCATTGTGTTTCATTATCTGCACATACTCCTCCCTGGTCAGATGTCACACGAGTGGTTACTATGAATTTCCACTCTGTGCAGAGCTGGACACACGTACACAGTATGCTTCTGCGCTAGGCGCTCTGGAGGTGGCAGAGTTCAGCCTTGCTAGTAACAGATGAGGAGGTCCTCAGGGCCTACTCAGGAGTGGAGGGTCATTTACAGGGTTGAGCATGAACCGTGGGTGGAAACAGCCCACCAGTCTGAGAAAGCACTTAGAAGCCTTTCTCTGCCTTCCCCACAGGTGTGCCTCGAGGGGGAGATCTCCCGCCAGTCCATCATGAACAGCTTGTCTCGAGGCAAGAAGGCATCGGGTGACCTGATCCCGTGGACCGTGTCAGAGCAGGTGACGAGCCCTCCCTGGCCTGCCCGAGAGAGTGAAGGCGCTGTGTCGGAGGGTGCTCTGCGGTGCTAACTTACTGGTTGTATCTTCCACACAGTTCCAAGATCCAGACTTTGGTGGTCTTTCAGGTGGAAGGGTCGTTCGTATTGCTGTCCACCCGGATTATCAAGGGGTAACGTACTGTCACACCGCACGGACTGGGTGCTGTTGTTAGCGGCCGCCATCATGCTGTCTGCACACTCAGTTGTCTGTCAGGAAAGCCTGTTGAAGCGCACATTGAGCTCCAGGCACTTCCTGAGGGCGATGGGCGTGCAGTTTGCCAGGTTGATGATATGGGCTTGTTTTTTCCTTTGAGGGAACAGAGCTTGTGAACCAGAGCTAACCCTCCGTGACTACCTTCTATGACTTAGACATTCCCCCTGAGGAGTTGGCGGTAGAAACCTGGATTCTTGCAGCAGCACAGAAACTGTGCCTGTGTGAATCTTGCTGGTCTGGAACCCAGACAGTCCCCTGTATGCTCGTCCTCACGTGGCAAAGAGGGTCTTCTGCCGGCTTAGACGGGTATAGGGCCGACACCACACAGCTTCCCATCTTGTGGGTCTCTGTTTCGGCCTCATTGGGAGATTTCATGGGTTCTTTTAGTCAGGTACAGTTTGACAGGAAGTGAAAACTTTCTGGACACAGTCTTAGAGGTAGAAGTGCTTGGGCCCAGCATCCCTCTTCCTTTGCTTGCTCCTAGATGGGCTATGGCAGCCGGGCTCTCCAGCTGCTGCAGATGTACTATGAAGGCAGATTCCCGTGCCTTGAGGAAAAAGTCACTGAGACGTCCCAAGAAATCCACACTGTGAACAGCGAGGTAAGAGCCGTTTTGGCGAGAGCCCTGGTGCTTGGAAGGCGCCTCTGTGTCCTCAACAGCATCAGTAAGAACTGTCCAGAGACGTGGGCCCTCTGAGCAGCCACAAATTTCCCTGTCTGGGGGGAAGCTGAGCCTTTTCCAGCCTGACACTTGAGCTGAGCTCCTGAGACCAGTGATTCTCAAAGTGCAGCCTCAGTCACATCATCAGCATCGTCGGAAGCTTGTTCTTGGGCCTCGCCCCAGACCTGCCCAGTCAGAACCTCTGGGCGGGGCCCGCCTGCATGCTCATAGGCTTCCTGCTGATTCTGTGCTCATTCCAGTCTGAAAGCTGCATCTCCTTTCTACTCAGTGGCCCAGACTTTTCAGGACCTCATGTGTGTCCTTCATGGCAATGGCAAGCAGCTGACGGTTGAGCAGCCTTTTCCGTCGCTCTCACAGTTGGTTCTCACAGTGACCTCCTTGAAGGGCTCAGAGGCTTGGATCTTGAGATCCCCTCTGCCTCTTTGTAAATCTGTTAGGCTCTTTCTGAGTTGTGCGGCCACTTCCTGCCCTCTGGATTCAGGGCAGTGATGTTTCCTACATGGAAAAGTGTTGGCTGTTACTGGTGACAGCCACTAGCCTCTCAGCTTGTTGTTGATATGTGACCTAAGAGGAGGACTGCCTGTGGGGTTTTCGTGGCCTTAATCTTTACAGAAGCAGATCACTGGGCCTGTTCTTCCTCAGTGCTGCTGGCTGGGTGCAAACTGTTTGTTTGCCTCATCCAGAGACCTTCACTGACATTTTTAAAAACAAAGCATGAAACTGCTAGTTTACCTGTTGTGGTTTGGTCAGAGCCTGGAGTAAGAAGGGTGCTTGAGATTGTCACCAGCTATCCTCCCTCTGAGTGGACCATGTTCTCTTTGGCCACTCCTAGGCCGTCAGCTTGCTGGAAGAGGTCATCTCTCCAAGGAAGGACCTGCCTCCCTTACTCCTCAAGTTGAACGAGAGGCCTGCCGAGCGCCTGGACTACCTGGGTGTATCCTATGGCCTGACCCCCATGCTCCTCAAGTAAGTGCTTGCGGGCCCTGCTTCCTGCTCACTACCCCCTGGCATTGAGGTCCTGGTAGGGGAGGCCTCTGGGACCTGGGTCTCTGTGAACCCTCTGTTGCCACCTTGCTCTTCCTGGACCTTATCATCTTCTCTCAGCCCCTCTCCAGGGAACACACAGTGACCTAGTCTGTGTCTCTGCAGGTTCTGGAAACGAGCTGGCTTTGTTCCCGTGTATCTGAGACAGACTCCGGTGAGTGAGGTGTCTGGCAGAGGGGGTTCAGATTTGTGGTGGTGGCTGGTGACAGCTCTCTCCTTGGGCAGAGCTCCAGAGGCCCCACCTGCACTGTTCTGAGCTGGTGTGACTCTACCCCTGACGAGGTTTATTCTGGTGGGCACCCAGCTCCATCCTCGTTGAAAGGCCGTGTGATCACATGTTTTCTTCAGGAATGCCGCTTTGTGTTTCATCCTATGGTCACAGGGCTCACACACAGTGTGTGAACTCTTGGGACCTGGCAGTGCCCTTTGAATTTGTGAAAATGTAAGTTTAGTCAAGGAAGGCAGAGCTGTATAAACTGGCTGGTATCTGGAGAGGTGGACATGTGTGGATGACAGGTCCATGGAGGGTTATTGAGGTGTTACCTGACCACACCAGTTTCTCAAAAAGTGCTTATCAACTGCAGCAAATCAGCATTGAGCATGAGAAGCCCAAAGCTTATTTTCTAATGGGTAGAAGTAAAAGGCAGAGGTGAACAAATGCGTTTCGTGTACCAACATACGCTGTGAAGAGAAAAACAACAAAAATTTGAGTGTGATAAAGAAATCAGGCTGCCATGGCCTCTCCAACTGCTCTGTGAACGATACGATCAGAGTGAACCAGCCGGGTGGTCGTCTTGGGTGAAAGAGCATTCTAGACAGAAAGATTCAAGTGTGAAGACTCTAGGTGGACATGAACCTGGTAGATTGAAGGAAGCAAAAGGCCCCTTAAAGGGAGCAGGGGGTTCACGGAAGGACTGGGAGATGTCAGGGGAGATGCAGAGGAATGACCCATGGCTGCCGGGTCAGATCGGCCTCTGTGGCACAAATATGGTGCTCTAGGAGCCTGGATGAGGGCAGATGTGGCAGGCAGAGGGAGTGAAGGAGAAGTGGTCAGGCAGTATGTGTTGGCAGCTTCTGGGGGTCATGTGCTGTGAGGCAGCTGTGCAGGGTTTCTGAGGCACCTTTAAGGAGCTGCCCGACAGTGGGGTCTTTGTGGGCCTGGGATCTGAGGTGGCTCAGCAAGACTTTTAAAGGGGAGGGGAGACAGGAGTGCCAAGCCCACCTTCCCTGCACACAGCCCTTTCCTGGTGCACAAGCTTTTACCAGAGGGGACTCCCATCCCAATCAGGAATATGTGTTTCCTAGAATGACCTGACCGGAGAACATTCATGCATCATGCTGAAGACACTAACTGACGAGGACGAAACTGACCGAGGAGCCTGGCTCTCAGCCTTCTGGAAAGGTGATTGAGGGTTGGGGGACGCCTGGTGACAGGGTGGTTACCAGACCATTAACTCTGTTTGATTCTACCTGCAGATTTCCGAAGGCGCTTCCTGGCCCTCCTCTCCTACCAGTTCAGCACCTTTTCTCCCCCTCTGGCTCTGAACATCCTTCAGAACAAGAACATCGAGAAGCTGGCCCAGCCAGGTGAGCAACAGGGCTGGGAATTGTGGAGGACTTGGAGGGCCTGGGTATGTGAGGGGCAGAGCGCTGGACTGATTCTGGCCCTGCTCCTTTACTGCGTCTCGGGCCCCTGCAGTGTCAGGCCTGGTCCTGGGTGCACCGACTCCCTCATCTTCATAAAAAGCTTTTAGGGAGGTGAATGGAGTTCAGTGATAGTAAATAAGTTCATCTGTGAAACTGTAAAAAAATACACTAGGAAGCAGCTCTGTTGGCATGATCTGTAATGAGGTTCGCTGATAACCAAAAATTATGCTGACCACTTTCTGTGACCAACCCATAGAAGTGAGTAGGGCATAAATATTTTGCTTGACTATTTAAGTGCAAAGAAATGTGTTGTGGATTATTGATGGATATTAATATTAACAGTGTGAATTTCTCTGTTGCGTTGTGTGTGTGTGTGTGTATGTGTGTGTGCTCCTGTACAGCACGTAGTTTATCTTGATGAGGAGACCTGTGGTTTTTGAGCTCTGTGAGCCTGTGTAGTCTCTGTGGACATGTGTCCTGAGAAGTGGCCCAGTGTCCTCCTCTGACCCTGGAGCATGGTGACCCTTTCTTTGGTCTGATGCGTTGCTGTGGGGACTCTAAACAAGGCTCATATGCCAGCTGTCCCCTTCCCTGTGTGTTTGAGCTGCCTCTGGCCAGGAAGGGGCTGTGTGCTGTCAGGACACGGTTGTGGAGCCGCTGGGTAGGCCCTGTGGGATGGCTCCACCTCGCAGTCATTAGGCGTGGGTGGCAGTTTTGATGGTTCCATCTCGAGCATCCAGCCAGACCCTGGGCTCGAGGCTGACCCGTGTCTGTCGTGTGCAGTGCTCAGCCGGGAGGAGCTGGAGGCTCTCTTCCTCCCCTATGACCTGAAGAGGCTGGAGATGTATTCCCGGAACATGGTGGACTATCACCTCATCATGGACATGATCCCCGCCATCTCCCGGATGTACTTCCTGAACCAGCTGGGGGACCTCTCTCTGTCTGCAGCCCAGTCGGTAGGTTACCTGGTGGAAGCATAGAGATGCTGCTGTCTGTTGGTCTTGGTGCTTTTTCTTCGTCTTTTGCTGGATTTAATTCCTAACAGTTCTGATAGCTGCGTAGTCTCCTCATTTTACCGATAAGGAAACTTGGGCTCAGGAGTCAAGTCATGTACCTAGTCACCCAGTTGTGAAAGAGCTTCCCATACCGCCATGCAGCCCTGGTAATCTGAACCTTCAGCTGAGGTTCAGAAAAACCCTGAGTTCTGGCTGTGCTTGTGAAGCAGCTGTTGCCTGGATAATAAGAGCCAGTTTGTAGATCTTGGGAAGTGGGAACATTTTGTGGTGATTTCAGTAACAGGAGGGTAGGAAAGGGTCCTCCTGCCCCAGAGAACAGTGGTGAGAGAAGAGAGTAAGTGGACTGGCCCTCCTTGAGCAGGGCCGTCCTGGCAGCCGCTGCATCCGCTTCTCATCCCCTAGGCACTCCTGTTGGGGGTAGGCCTGCAGCACAAGTCTGTGGACCAGCTGGAAAAGGAGATCGACCTGCCGGCGGGCCAGCTGATGGGACTCTTCAACCGGATCATCCGCAAGGTCGTAAAGGTGACTGCTGCCCCCTGGCAGGACAGGCTTGATGCCAGAGACTCCTGCCCCCGATGAATAGATGTTAACATTCAGCCATACTGGCTTCACAGCCTTACATGCATACAGATGCCCTCATACAAGGGTCTCCAGCCGTATCTGAAACGCTCTGTGTTCCCTCCAGAGGTGCCCACTGCTAGGTCTCATGTGGCCCCGCCTTGTGCGTGTTCTTTTACGGTGAGAGCACACACGTCGGTGACGTTGGGAGCTGCGTTGTGCTTTCAGAACGCACACTTCCCTGTGACGCTCAGGAGGGACTTGGGCCCTGCTGCTCCTTTTCTCATCCCTTGTCTTTTGCAGCTCTTCAGTGACGTGCAGGAAAAGGCCATTGAGGAGCAGATGGTGGCCGTGAAGGACGTGGTGATGGAGCCGACGCTAAAGACCCTGAGCGATGACCTGGTACGTTGGCACCGCAGGCCTCGCTCAACCGGGCTTGGCTTGGGATCACACCTGCCGTCTGCATGTGCAGGTCGAGTGAGCCTGGTGCTCCAGGGACATCGCTGTGTCCCTGTCCCCTCTGTGGCCTGAGCACAGTCGTGGGCCCCGCTGAATGTGTGCTAAGTGCAGGCTGCCCACATCGACCGCTGGCACAGCCCTTGTGGCCTGTGGCCTTTGATAGCAGCATCTCTCTTTTTTTTTTTTTAATATGAAACGCTTCTTGAATTTGCATGTCATCCTTGCACAAGGGCCATGCTTATAATTTCTGTATCGTTCCAGTTTTAGTATATGTGCTGCCAAGGTGAGCACTAATAGCAGCATCTTCTATATGCACGTGTGTGTTAAAATAGTAAGAGCTGCCTCTAACGATTCTGGTGGAGTGCCTAGCTGCTAAGTGGAGGGTTAACCATCTCCTTCTGAAAGATCACAGCTGTTGAAAAACCCTAGCAGCTCATATTGTAAATATGTAAAAACAGACAGAACCCAGTAGTTTGTGCCTGTATTGTTGAAAACCACAGGAGCGCAGTTCTCCTCTGACTCTCTTTTTTTTTTAATTTTATTATTTTTGTGTGCGTGTACCGTCAAATCAGATCTGACTGGTACAGGAGGAGATTGCCCCTCCTTCCCCGGCAGAGCATCTGGTGGATTCGAACCGTGCACCTCTGGGATTGTAGTTGCAGCTTCTTGCCACTAGGCCACCAGAGCTCCCCAAAGTCCTCTGACTCTCTGGTCACCCAGAGTTAGGCTTAGTCTGATGGCAGCTGGGCCGGCCGGAAAGATGGTCTGAAGGACAAGACCAGACCGCATCTTTGCTGCTCTCCCCATCGTGTTCCACCTCCCCTGCTCTGTGTCCTGTGTTGTGGTTCACTGCTTGCCTCCAACGTCCTTTGTTGATGGTGTGTTGAACACAGGATGAAGCCGCGAAGGAGTTCCAGGAGAAGCACAAGAAGGAAGTGGGCAAGCTGAAGAACATGGACCTCTCTCAGTAAGACCCTTGGCTGTGCCGTGGCTTCTCCTCACCAAGACCTGGGGCTCCACGAAGCTATGCTTCTGGGAACTGGGTTTAGGAGTGACACTTCCCAGTTCACTTTTGGCTTGGGGGTTTTTGGGGGGCGGTTCCCCAGAATTGGAAGGATTTTAACTCTGCCACTTGAATTTTGACATTGTTTTTCTAAGTGCACTGACTGGGCAGGGGGTGCGGATTAAGTTTGTACTTTTTATTTGAAGGTAAAAAATAAAGATAGATTTATTTAGGAAGTTACAACCCAAAGGGACAGATCTTCCTCCTTGAAAGGAAATGTGGAGAAAACAGAGGAGGCCTTGAGTTTGTATTTTTCGTGGCCACTTTTCCGTATTTGGCTTTGGCATGTCAATTTGTTTGAAGAAAGGATTCTCCTGCCAAAGAAAGACAAAACTTCCTGGCGCTGAACCATCTTTGCACCCATGACCCCCATGGGCGGATGTAAATAATTGCTGCAGACTCGCTGACCTCTGAGCCTTCTCAGCTGGGTGGTCAGTGAGGCTGTCGGTGGACAAATGAGAGAGAGGGAAGTGGCGCTGAGCCCTGGTCGAAACAGGGACCTCTGGTGTATGACCTCAGCTTTATACTTGGAGAATCTTGTCAGCCCTGCTAGATGAGAGAGGCGGAGTCCAGGCCTGATTCAGGGGCACGCGGGCATGTGCCCCGAGGTGACGTGCTCAGCTGTTGTGGGAGTGGTCACAGGCTGCTTTGGGGGCTGCAAAATGCCTGGCACAGCTGTCCCCTTACTGCCGGCCATGCTGGTGGCCCTGCTCTCTCCTGTGAAGTGTCTGTCCTCTGACCTGGAGCTCAGCTGCCCGTCTCAGCCCTTCCGCCAGCCCCGGCCCTGCTCTCTGTTGGTCACTGATGTGGCCAGGCCAGACTTTCATGGCAGGAAATGTCTGATAAGAATGTTGTTACTGTCTTGTTTTTTCTAAACAGTCCTTTCTTTCAAGTGAGCTTTGAAATGTCCCTTCTGTTTTTAGATACATAATCCGTGGGGATGACGAAGAGTGGAATGAAGCTTTGAACAAGGCCGGGCAGAATGCCTCCGTCATCAGCCTGAAAAGGTGAGGCCTCTTCTGCTGGGAGGACCCGTGGCTCTGGCCTCGCGGCAGCTTTCCTAAGAAATAGGATGGCGGAGCAGAGGCCTTGAGAGGAAAGTCACGGTCCCTTTCACGTCTCTGCCTCAGTGGCAGCATTTCTCCCACAAACAGACCCATGCCGGGGCTCCCAGAGCTGATCTCGGGGTTTGGGGGTTGGGCGCGTTCTCGCTGTTACCATCACTGGCAGCCTCCCTGTAAGAGGTTACAGGGACAGTGAAGTTTTGTGACCATGGAAACAGTTTCTTCAGTTCTTTCCCTACGCCACGCAGCATCTTGAATGCCCAGTACCGGGGCCACCTCATTTCCTGGATCCTCTCTGCAGGGACGCAGAGGGAGTGCCTCTACCTCTCGCCCTCAGGTGTGGTGACTGGAGAGCACATGTGGTCTGGGTGTTGGTGGGAAGTGGCCCCCCATGCTCCCCAGAGCTGGCGCTAAAGCCACGCTTGGCTGTGGTGCCTGTGAGGAGCCTGCTGACGGGGAACCAGTGTGCGTGGTCCTTCCCGTGCCCAGAGCCTCTGGGTAAATGCCCTTTTTGAGGCAGAAACACTGCTGTAACTATTCTCTGAGACTTTGCTTTTATCTTCTGCGAGTGGTAACTTCACTCAGGGCATGCTCATTGTCTCTGAGCAGAACTCTTCACCCTCTCCACGGAGGGAAGCGTTTGTCCCCAGAGCAAAATGTCACTGGAGAACCTTGACCCTCTGAGGCAGAGAGGGATGGATTCAGCCACCTACTAAGAGATTCCAGTGCTCATCCTTCAACAAGGAAGCCCAGGGCCAGCTGGAGTGTGTAACCTGCGTCCTGTGCCTGTGCTTCTCCTCATCTGGGAAAAGTAATGAACACGGCACATCCGAAAGCACTGCACGGCTTCCCGTGGCCCCTCGTGTGTCATAAGGGCCTGTGCCTTCAGGGTCATTGGATGGGGTGGTTTCTGTCACCCTGAACAGTGAGTGATGAAAGGAAGGGATTCTGACGCTTTGGCTTTTCCTTGAATCCTTGGCTCGGAGAATGAACAGTACATGGACCACAGCTCTGATATTAGCTATAAGGTGGCGTTTATTCTTCTGCAGGCTCAGCCGAGTGAGGCAGGAGCTGGCCGGGTGTGGTGATCCCAGCCCCCCAGCACGTGCAGAACGCTTCTGTCTTGGGGGTGTTCTCATGCCAGCCAGGTTGTCAGTGATGGAAACCTCCCGACATTTTCAGACAGAGCATAACAAACAGGCTCAAAGCAAAGTAGTCTGAAAGATGTTTTGGATCTACGTGTGTCTTTAATTCTTTTTACTCTTGTTTTTTTTTTCTCTCTCTCCTCTCCAGTGACAAGAAAAGGAAGTTGGAAGGTAAACAAGAACCCAAACAGAACAAAAAGTTGAAGAAACAAAGAGACATGAAAAACAAGAAAGATATGAAGCTGAAGCAGAAGAAGTAGTGAAAATAAACTGGGACATCAGTCGGCTTGCTCTGGAGACCCTGGCTTCCTGAACTGCCCTGGCTGGACCGACTGGTGGCCTCATGCTTAAAGCATCCAGATCTTCCAGGAAACCAGCCATGAATTCATCTATGGATGCAGCTAGGTCCTTGTAGGACCAAGTTCAGCTGAAGGCAAAGTCTGCCCAGGACTCAGTGGGGCAGCCTCACCCTTCTGGCTGACCATTGTCACTATAAATTCATTCTGTGTTTAGGGCCCAGCTTTTCTGGTTCGTTCTCACATGGGTAGAAACCACACTGACCATTGTGCCTCCTCATGCCCTTTAAGGGACACAGCTTTCTGGTGACACTTAGGAAGCTGCGATCCTCTCACCATGAATTTGTATAAACTCCCTGAAGCCTGGAGGAGCAGAAATGTCCAGCCTGGTGGCCATTGACATCCACCGTCCACACACACAGGGTCTGTGGTCTCTCTGTCCATCCACTTCGCCTCCATGAGCCTGCTGCTCTGGGTTCCAGAAAAGCCTGGGTCTTAATTTAACTAGGCTGTGATACCTGAGCCCCCACGAACTGTTCATCAGCTTGGAGAAGTGCTGTGAAAGCATCCTTTGAATGCCAGGGGCTGAGGGAGGGATAAAGAATTTATTTTTAATAAAATCGTCTAAGAAAGACCACCTCTGTTTGGGCTCGTTGCATCTGTGTATGTGGAGGTTGCAGCTTGTTTGCACTGCCAGGTAGACTAGACAGGGTTGCTGTCGAGGCTGAAGGTGAGCAGTGTAGCTAGGACTGGCTAACCACGGGCCCTCGGGGAAGTGGCAGCCACCGGGCAGGGCTTGGTGTGGCCCTGGGAGCCAGTGAGCTTGCTGTGTCTCCTCTGCAGCTCCTGCCAAGTCACGTCCCTTCCGTGTGTCCGTGGCACAAATTACGTGGTGCTTCACACATGCTTTGGCATGGTGTGTAACGGGATCCAATTTTTAGCCCCAAACTCTGTACATGTTACAGAAATCCTGGTCCTGAAGGTTATCAGCTCAGTTTTGTAGGCAAGGTGGGGACTGGCTCACTCAGTTTTGCTTGCCCACTGCTTCTCTCTTACAGCTGTATGAGTGGGTGATAATTTGTGAGCCTGGCTACGTCTGTTGTGTGTGGTTTTGTGGTTTTTTGTTGGTTTTTTTTTTTTAATGTATAAAATTCACATGGAGACTTTGGTTACTGATCTGTCTTGGTTGTTTGCTCTTGGATTAAACATTGGTGCTGAGTCTAGAATCTTCCTCAGCCCTGACAAGGAACTCCAGCTTCCTAGGACTGTATCTGGGACAGGAAAGGAATGGGAGCTTCTGGGACAGAGGTGTTAAACACAGCTCCCAAGATGCCCCTAGAGGAAAAGAGCCCATTCGGCCTGCTCGGCCTTGCGTGAGCAGGCCCTGCCCCCACAATTGTCAGGGCCTGCCAGTCCCAGATCCGTAGGAGAGTTTGCTGTGAGCGAGGCTGGAAATAATCTTTGATCATCTTATTTTTTTTTTAACAACTTTAGGGCTGCCAGATTTTACATTTCAAAGAGGATTCTCTTAGCTAAATAGGGCCAAACCCTAAATCAGAATTTCAGATGATCAGAGCTGGATGGTATCTTAAAATAATATCCAACCACATCATCCTACAGATGAGGACACGGGGCCAGTCCAGACCCAAAGCTAGTTCTGTTCTAGACTGGGAGATAAGAGGGGTGTGAAGATCTGCCCCCAACCCTCAGTGTGTCCCTGGGCAAGCTCACCTGTCCCCACACCCACCTCTCCACATCTCTAAATGGTGGTAACACCTACCTCATAGGCCATGCTGTGAGCTACTCGAGTTCTTACTGTTCATGTGCTGCCAAGTTGGAACTGACCCAGCAGCAGGTTTTCAGAGCTGTAACTCGCACGGGAGGAGATTGCCCATCTCTCTCCTGCAGAGCAGCTGGACGCAGGCTGCATGCTTTAGAGGGGCAATGCAGCTCCTCATTGCTGGGTTCCCTCCTAACAACCCTAATAGAGCAGACCTGACCCACCGGGTTTCCCAAACTCTAATCTTTACAGGAGCAGAAGTCCACTTACGCACAAACTTCAAGTTGTACATGGTATGAAGGGATCTCCTACAGAGCTTCTGGTGGATTTGAACCACCAGCAGGGCATGGACTTTGAGTTAGTAAGGCAACCGCTAAGACTAGGCCACCAGAGCTCTGTATAGCTAACACCCCACAGCTGTGTGTTCTGGGGTGCCCTTACTGGGTTGTGGTATTTGAGGACATGGGTGGCAAAGCCAGGCCGTCTGACATCAGTGCTGTCTTGACCATTTAATAGCAACATAACCCAGAGCTGGGGCAAGGGGGTCTGGTCATCTGTCATTTATCCATCGGCCCAGACAGGAAGCTGTGTTGGGCCTACTCCGTGCAGCCCTGGGCCTTTTATCTACAGTGTTTCTTAAACAGGACTCTTGGATTAGTGTCCTTACTTGTGTCCTCCAAACCTCCAGACCTCACCATCTGGTCCTCAGACAGAGTGACATCTGTAAAGCTGGGCGGGCTCGAGAAATCACACGTTCGAAATGAATTCAGACAGGCCAGAGATGAATGCTGTCACCAGGACAGGAAGAGGCTGCAGAAGCCAAACAAAGGAGACCCCTAAATGGTCTCCACCCTCCGACTGCCCCTGGTCAGGAGGGGCTGGAGGGCGGCTTCAGCGCGTCCACTGCTCATCTGGCCCTGGCAGTCCCAGGGGACCCCAAGTGACCAGGACGCCGACACAAAGCAGGTTGCTGGGGGAGGGGGAGAAATGAGTGACCGTCACCTTGGAAAAATGTAGACTCATTATCCAAGGCCATTACCTCGAGGGCAGCCAATCTGAGGGCAGGGGGGGAGGGGCAGTGCTGGGGTCCCAGCTTGTCTGAATGGGAGGAGAGACTGGGTGCCCCATCTAGGAACACTTAGTTAAACTGGACTGGGGAAGAGGTGGGGGGGGCCTGAGGGAAAGGCGTGAGGGGGCAGGCTCCGTGGGGGAGGGGCACTGTGCTCAGAGAGGGAAAGTGCGGCAGCCCCCTCTGCTGAAGGAAGGTCAGATCTTGGGGGACCCTGTCTTTGGAGAGGGGGTGCCGTCTGGGGATGAAAGCCATCACTGCTGGGGGTGGGGGGCAGCCGGAAGAGGCCGAAACCTCTCCTGGGCTGCTGGATGCTTCCGGCCTGTTACCCTTGGGCTCTGCTGCAGCAGCCCCTTTCCCCGCTGCAACAATTCTCACAATTCTCGAGTCCAGACTGCAACTTCATCTTGCTTTTTTTTTTTGGTTGGGTACCTGATGGAGGGAAGGGAGAGAGGCTTGTGGAGAGGTTGGATCTGCAGCCCCCCACCTCAAAGACAGCAGAGTGCTGGGAAGAGGCAGCCCCTCTCAGTCTGCACGGGATGGGGCCGAGGTGTGTGACTTCCAGGCTCAGGCCCCAAGAGGGCGCTGTGGGGCCACCCAGCTCCCCTCCCCACCTGCGCCCGCTGGCCTGGCCCTCCAGCAGCCCAGCTCAGACCAGACCTGCTCAGCCCAGACCAGCTAAGCTGGGTGGCGGGCCCTCCAGCAGCCCTGGTCTGACAAGCCATTCAGACAAGACGAGCCCAGTGGACCCAGCTCCACACCTGGCCTGTGCCTGGCCCTCCAACAGCCCTGCTCAGACTAAACCAGACCTGTGAAGCTGGATGGGGGGAACTCCAGCAGCCCAGCTCAGACCAGCAAAGCAGGGTGGGGGACCTTCCAGCAGCTCTGCTCTGACCAGACCAGGGAAGGCTGGTCTGAAGAGCCATGCAGACAAGACAAGTGTGGTGGACCCAGCTCCACACCCTGCCTGCGCCCAGCCGGCCTGGGCCTGGCCCTCCCTCTAGCAGCCCTGCTCGGACTAAACCACCCTGTGAAGCTGGGTGGGGGAATCTCCAGCAGCCCTGCTCAGGGGCCTTCCCAGTGACTAAGGGTCGCTGAACCACAGCCACAGGCTGTGAAGCCTGTTTCTGCCTGGACTTTGCACACAGGCCCCAGAGAACCTGGGCTGAGTGAGGCCTAGGGGCTGAAGGACCGCACGGTCAGTTCTCATGTGCCAGCCAACCCTCCATCTCTCAGACTCCAGAGGTTTGCAAACATCTCTCAAACCCTGACGATGTGCCTGACCCAAGTCATGGTATCTTCATTTGCTTCATGTTTATGAAAGTTGGACAGTGACTCTGGAAGGACTAAAGGAGGAGGAGCTGCTGCCTCTGAACTGTGGTCTTGGTGAAGAGTGCTGAGTATCCCACGGAGTGTCAAAAGGACAAGTGTGGGAGCTCTGGTGGCCTAGTGACAAGAAGCTGCACTGCAATCCCAGAGGTGTGCGGTTCGAATCCATCAGATGCTTTGCTGGAGAAGGTGGGACAATCTCCTGTACCAGTCAGATCCGATTTGATGGTACATGTACCGAAAAAAGGACAAAGTGTCTGGAAGCAGTAGTCAGAGCACTCCTGAGAGGCAAGGATGGTGAGATACCCCCCTCACATACCTATCAGGACCGGCCAGTCCTGGAAAAAGCCATCAGGCAGGAGAAGTAGAGGTTCAGCCAAAGAGGCAGCCCCTTCACAAGATGGACTAATAAAGAGACTACCACAGCGGGCTTGAGGAAGGCAGACATTTGAAGCCTGGTGCAGGGCAGGGCAGGGCAGGGCAGGGCAGGGCAGGGGTCCAGTCTGTTCATGGAGTCACCACGAGTTGTAGCTGACTCGACGGCACCTAATGTCAGGATCCCAACAGCACAGCTCCCTCCACGTTACCACCTCTTGTGGCGGGCACAGTAAAGCTTAAATCTTAATAAACCGGAGGACCTGAACTGCCATGTACCCTCTCACACAGAAAGGAAGACTTGCTCCCACCACCTAGATGGTGAGGGCAGGTGGCCAGCCCAGCAGAGGTGCCTTCCTCTGTTAACCTGGACTAACCTCAGCATCTCCTCCCAGCTCTGACCTCTGGGCAACCCCCTCCCGTAGTAACCACTGAGGCAGAGGTCATTGTTAATGAGTGTTTATTGTTAATAAAACCATGGTACATTTACAGTAAGTGACAACAGTAATGTACAGTTACAGTATCATACAATATTACAGCAATAAAATAACGCCTGTTCCTTTGTACATCCAGCACAAGCGGCTAGTCGAAAATATTTTCCAGGGCTTCAAGGCTCCGGGAGCTTTTCAAGGTGATGGAAGTGACACCTCCTGAAATGCCCGGGGCTTTTGGTGAATAAATAGTTTCTAAGGTGTGGCTAGACTATGAGAGAGGCTACACCAGTCTCAGTGTCTGGTCCATAAACAGGACAAGTGCAGGCTGGACACTGCATGTCCACCACAGATGGACCCAGAGCCCAGAGAATGGAGAAGGCTGAGGAAGGGGTGACTGAAGGCCCCTTCTCCCAGCTTTCTCCCTCCCCTACTCCCTGCCCTTTAGACCCCCAAGACCCACGGTTCCCAATGAGAAGTGTTTACCCCACTTAGCTCAGTTTCACTTGGGAGACTCAGCCCAGGAAGGTGTTTAGGGCTAAATATAGGTCTGAGGTTTTACAACTGACCTCTTTACTCTGGACCCTGAAAAAAGCAGCAACAAGAAAAGCTGAGGCCAGAAATCCCATACGTTGTACCTTGTGACCACTTCCTGGCTCAGACAGAAAGCTCTGGGGCAGGTAAGCCGATGATCCCTATGGAAAGGCTGCCAGAGGCCCAGACACTAGGGCAAAGAGGACTCAGAGGAACTCTGAGTGTGTGGACCCCGGGCCCCTGAAGGCCCATCCCAAGCCTGCAAAGTTGCAGCCTTGAGCAATCTGACCAGGGTTTGGTTCAGCCGAAAGAGAAATCATGTGGCACTTAGAAAAATACCAGCTTTGGAATTAAATGGCTTGGGACCTCCATGGGATGCATGTTCTAGACGTTCATAGGATGTCCACGTCCCCAAGAGCCTGGCACATGTGAGCTTACGGGGATGAGGGTTGGGTCTGGGGGTAGGTGGGCTTGCTGGGCAGGGTTGGGTCAGGAATGCTGCTGCCCTCAGGAGGGAGCGGTGAGAGGAAAATGGGGGGCTCTCTGGTGCTGCGGGGTGTCAGCTGGGGAGTGGAGGGAGTGGCGACCTTTGGCCGCACCCCCTATGGTCTTCCTGGCTGAGTAATGATTAGTTCTGGGTCAGAGGAGTTGAGGTGGGCTGTCGGGTGGCAGGCAGCTCAAGGCACATCTGCCTACCTGAGGGCAGACTGACCACCAGAGAGGATCGAGTATCAGGGGAAGAAGTGGGGGCTTGAGCCTGGCCTCCTGAGGGCCTCACAGCCGGCTGCAGCCAGCCATTTAGTCTCAGGTGTGCTCACAGGCCACCTGCAGTGTGCCTGGCCTCCACACCTTCTCTCTTCCCTCTGCTGTGACACAGCTACCCCAGGGCAGGGGCTCGGGAGTCTGGGGCCAACCTCACACGCGGGAGGTGATGTAGATGGAGTGCACGCGCTCGGCCAGGGTGTTCTGCAGGTCGTGCAGGGGGTCCAGGCCCTGCACCTTGCTGCTGCGCCCATAGATGAGCTGCCGGAAGGAGTCCTGCTCCAGGAGGGCCTTCATGTGCTTGAGGAAGAAGCCCTCGCAGAACAGGGCCAGCTCTGGGGCGTTGTGGATCTGTGGGGCAGGAGAGGTGCCGTGAGGCCAGCGTCCCAGCAGAAATTGTGAGGTCCACCCTCTCCCCCAGATGTATCACTCCTGGACCAAGGAAGACCTTACGCCTCAACCTTCTGGAGACATTCCCTGGCCAGCATCTTGAGCCAACTCTCTCTCATCTGAATCCTCCAGCAATATTTCCTCGGAGCTGGATGCCCAAATCCCAGCTGTGCCTCCAGAAACATGACTGAAGTCTTGTTCTTGGACCACGTCAGTGTGTGCACACACGTGTGTGTGTGTGTGTGTCTGTGTGTAAATGCCCGTGCCTGTCCTGTGTCCCACTCGTGACAGTTCACTGAGTGGCTCTCCTCCTCTCAAGCTGGGACTTGGTAATTAAGGGTGGGCAGAGGCTGACCACTGCTAGGAGACAGGTCTATACAAGGCCCAGGGCCCGTGTGACCAGCACTGGGAGCCAAGTCTATGTGAGGTCCAGGATCCGTGTGACCATCGCTGGGGGCCAGGTGCTCAGTAACTGAGTGAACCCCAAGTGCCAGGCTCTGAGATCGCATCTGTGGGCTCCACAGAGCTGGCTTCCTGGGCAGGGTGGATGATGGGACTCGGGGGCTGTACAATCAGGGTACTGCAGCCTGTGATAGAGGCCATGAAGGCAATCCAAGTTCGGTGTGGCAGTGACAGGGTGACCTGCGTGTGGACAGGGGGCCAGATGCCATGAGAGCAGAGGGTAGGTCAATGCAGGAGCCTGCTGAGTGCTAGGACACAGGGGTGAGGAGAAGGGGGAAGGGAGGCAGGAGAGGCGTGTGGAACCCTGGGCTTATGCAGGAGGGATGCAGCCTTCTTTACTTCTAAAAGAACTCTCTGGATTGCAGGGTCAAAGCTGGGCAGTGTGGGCCAGGCTAACACCGTCAACTGAGGGATGAGGACTGCCCGGAGCGAGGGCGGAGGGGGGACGGCAGAGGGAAGGGGAGACAGGATGCACTGGAGGGTGGAGGACCTCGATGTGGAACGTTGAAAACAGGCTCCAATAGGACTCCATGTTTTGCATTTGAGCAGAGGGGCAGATGGCAAGGTCCTGGGTTGGGACGTGGAGAGGAAACAGGGTGTGGGTGTGTGTATGTGTGTTCAGAGAGAGACTGGATGTGGGGAGGAAAAAGGGGTGTGTGTGTGTGTGTGTGTGTGTGTGTTTTCAGAGAGACGGTTGCTCACTCCCCACGTCCGAGGTGGCAGAGCACGGATGTGAACCAGATCCACTCAGCAGGGACGTCCTAGCTTGTCCCTCTCCATTCCTCTCCTGCCACTCTCTGCAAAGCCAGCTGGTGCCCCCAGACTCCCAGCCCTGGGCACCCCCGGGCCTGACCTCACCAGCCGGTGCCCCCTGGACTCCCAGCCCTGAGCCGGGCCTCACCAGCCGGTGCTCCCTGGAATCCCAGCCCTGAGCTGGGCTTCACTGGCTGGTGCCCCCTGGACTCCCAGCCCTGAGCCGGGCCTCACCCGGTGCCCCCTGGACTCTCAGGGCCGGGCACCCCAGGTCGGGCCTCACCTTGGCGTACTTGTAGGTGCTGACGGCACTCTCCACACTGATGGTCTGGGAGCACAGGATCTCACAGTGCCGCTGCAGGGCATCCAGCTGGAACAGGCTGGCCGCGGACAGCAGCTGCGGAGGCAGCAAACAGGCCATGGGTACGGGGCCTGGACAGGCCTGCCTGGCATCCTCGAACCTCAGGGGCCCAGGTCAGAGAGAGACAAACCAGCTCACTGCCCTCTGCTCAAGGCACATGGGGCTTCTGAGAGGACACGTGACAGTGACAGACTTCACTCTGTGGGGCCACCTGCAGACAGTGCCGTCCTTGACACAGGGACACAAGCCTGGGGCCTCACTACTCCTTTCTGGTCCTCCTGCCCTGATGCCCCCACTGGTCATCCCTCCCTGAACCCAGGAGGCTGTGGCCCGCACTTCCCAGAGGATAAGAAAGGGAGTGTGAGGTCTACAGAGGCCAGGCTTCTGGTCTTCCTTCTGAGGGGTGAGGCCTGGCTGGTGGCTAGGGGGCTGCAGGGAGCAGGGGCATGTGAGGGGCCCTCCCCCCCGGGATGGATGCTCACCTCCAGGACGTCGGCCGTGGGGATGTCCATGGACTCTGTGCCACCGTAGTACAGGTATTGCATCATCATCTGCACAGGACGAGGTGCGTCAGAGTCTGGCGGACGCCCAGCAGCCCTCACCCAGCCCTCCGCCTGTAGCATGCAGACGTCTGCACCCCACACGGTCCCTTGCCAGGCTGAGACGGCCCCTTAACCATGTCACCTCTAGAAGTCAGCCTTGCAAACCTCTCTCCCAGCTGGGAGAGGGCTGTACACGAGAAGCTTCCTCCCAGGGCACTTTCCTTCTGTTTCTCCTAACAGTGGTTCTGGGGGTGCAGACAGTGTGCTAATCTAAAGGCTGAGAAAGGAAGGCCTGGCAATCTGGTTCTGTAAAGATTAGAGCCAAAAAGACCCCACGGAGCAGTTCTGCGCCATCCGGCGTGGGTCACTGGGAGTCAGATCAGCAATGGTTATGGGTTTGGTATTCAACAAACCTCGCAAACCCAGAAAAACCCCACCATGTACAGATGGGGAACCTGAGGCCTTGGGGAGGGGAAGACCATTTGGCACAGGTCGCTGGAGTCCCTGATTCCTCTTGCATCACACCAGACACCACTCATGCTGCCTTTTTTTTCCCCATGCTGCCTTTTAACTAAGATTCTAAACAGGTTGGGCGTGTGAGGAGGGCTGTGTGGCCAACTCTCCCCAGAAGCCCGTTCCCCACTTTTCTTCCATCTGCTCCAGGCTCTCACATGGAGGTTAGAGCTGTGGTGCTGACCCCACAATGGGCTGTGTCCCTTGTAAACAGGTTCAGAGCTGTGGCTCAGCACCGGCCCAGAAGTTGCCTTGCAGACCGGCTGTGACACACTTGGGGCTCAGGAGCCTCCAGCTCTGGAGGGAGCTAACGGCAGCACAGCTGAGGTGTAGGAACACACACAGGCGTACATATGTGTACACACACACACACAGCTGTACTCTGGAGCCTGGTAGGGTTCCCAGTTGGAAAAGAAAAGCAATTCTTTTTGGCTGGCTGAAGAAACAGCCCCAACAAGAAGCTGGCAAGTGTGCGAGAAAGCTTGGCTCCAGTGGGCACGGTGGGGCCTGGTGCAAGCCAGGCCTTCAGGCTGCAGGAGGCACCACGAGGTCTGGGGTGAGCGGGACTGGGCTTCTGGAAGACATGGGAATGGCTTCTGAGCCAATAAACAAGGTTCCTGCTCCAGGGAGCCCCCAGGTGTCCGTGCTGAATGAGTGGCTTCTGGCAGCGCCTGGAGATCTGCCCCAGTGGAAACTTTGTAAAACAAAACCCAAACCAGATGCTGTGGAGTCCCTTCTGATTTGTGCTGATCCCAATGTGCAGAGCAGAACTGCCCTGTGGGGTTTTCGAGGCCGTGGACCCTTGGAAGCAGATAGCCAGGCCTTTCTTCCAAGGCACCTCTGGATGGACAGATTCGAACCACTTACTTTTTGGTTAATAGTCCAGTGTGTAAGGTGGGGCCATCTGTAGAGAGCTGCACTGCTAACTCAAACACTGTGCTTTTCTAGTGGATCAAATCCACCAGCCACCACTCAGGAGAAAGGTGGGCCATCTCCTCCTGTGTGATTTACTGCCTCTGAAAACCCCCTGGAGGGTCAGCTAGGAGTTAGTTCTGACTTGATGGTAATGAGTTTGAGTTTTAACTGTTTACTCTGAGCTTATCTGCTATGTGTCCATCTGTCCCTACAGGTAAGGAAGGTGGATGGTGTGGGGTCCATGCCGGGGCCCTTCCTGCCTGGGGCAGCCAGAGTGAGCCTCAGGAGTCAGACAGGACACAGATGGGAGCGCAGGGTGGTCTCTGCCCCGGCTGGGAGTGGGCAGCCCCTAGGCGAGAGGAGCCCAGGGGTCGGATCCTGTGATATGAAGGTGGTAGCAGCCCACTGCTCCCCTTTCTGACCTGGACGGCACCTCCCCCAGCCATCTGGGAGTGCGCTTGGCAAGGCCGCCATCAGCACTGCCTTTCTGCGGCTGCTTAACACATGCCCCTGCACAGAAGTCAGTAAGGAGCCAGGGCGGCTGGTCACCAGGTGGGCTGAAACCCACGAGTGGCTCCTGGGGGGTAAAGGCCTGCTGATCCGGACCCCTGAAGATTACAGGCTTGGAAACCCTGCGGGGCCCATTCAGTTCTGTTCCTCAGTGTTGGTCTGCGTCAGAATCTTGTCAGCAAATAACCAGTACCGGAGTCAGCCCAGAATCCTCAGCTTGGAGCCTTGTGTTTAGGAAGCAGGCAGGTGGCAGGGCAGGGCTGAAAGGAACTTTGCAAGGTCCAGGCGCCTTGTGAGACGTGGCCTGGTGGCTTCTGAGCAGCCAGCCTGTGGCCAGCGGACTGAGGAGGGCTCATGTGGGACCAGTTGGACAGGGCAAGGGCATCAGGAACTGAGACCAGAGGGGAGGCGCAGGGCCTGCAGGGCCAGCCTGGGGCCGGAGTGATGACAGCATGGCCTGGTGAGTCCCCAGGGCATCTGTCCCACAAAGGTCAGGCTTTATTGAAGGTGACCCGGGCAAGCCTCTCGACTCCTGACAGCCACTTGCCTCAGCTGCCATTAAGCATGAACTGTGATGAGCTGTGTCACTTTCAGGTTGGATGTGGGGTTGGTGGAGAGCTCAGGTGGCCTAGTGGGTAAGTGGCTGTGCTGCATGGGTTCAAGTCGGCCAGCTCTTCCTGGGGACAAAGCTCGGCTTTATCTTCCCGTTTGGTTTACTGCCTCTTAACACCCACTGGAAGGTCAGCTATGAGTCGACTGTGACTTCAGGTCTATGACAGAGTGAGTATGAAGGAAAGGAGGTGACATCTCATTGCTTTCCTGTTGATGAGATGCTAGGATTCTGGCAGTGGGTAAATAAAATCCTTTATTAAAGTGAATGTCAGCTCTTTTCTTTCACTATTTAAATGTGGCTACTAGAAAATTCTGAACAGTGTGTGTATATCATGTACTCTTTCTTGGAGACAGCATTGTGCTAGGTCTCCTGTGTGATTTACAGCCCCACTGGAGGGTCAGCTCTGAGTTGGTTCTAACTTGACGGCAACAATTTGCAGGTTGTGGCTCTTTCACCCCAGGTGCTGGGAGACTGGTGCCTGACTCTGAGCAAGGGCAGCCTATCCACATGTGTTCCTTCCACATCTGTCAGTCGGCTTGGACTGCTCTGACCAGTGGCTGGAGCTCAGGACTGAGGAGAATGATTGGGTGCTGTAACTGCACATCAGAGGGGTCAGCTTTGCACAGGGAAACCCCGTTGCTCCAATGTGATCACAGAGGGGGTTGGGGCTGGAGCAGGTGATTATGGGGGACTCTGGCCCACCTCCTACCCCAAAGACAGCACTGTCCACTGAGAGCACATACCTGGAAGATGTGGTACTTCATGTCGCCGATCTCAATGGTCTTGCTGCTGTCACCATCCCGCTCCGATTTATTGGTCATCAGGGTCTTAAACCTGGAGCCAGAGAGGGGCCAGAGAGGGTGCGAATGGGACTGCTGCTTCGTGACTGCGGCTGTGATGGTCCCATCCGTCACCTGACGGGTGACTTGGAGATGAAGCATTTTCAATCATTACTGCTGTGTTCCCAAAATGATTCTTGGAGAATGACATTTCCATCCTCCTAGGCTGACAACTGAGCCAAGCAAGACCAGTCTGTCTCTGGCTACTCTCCACGCAAGTGACCGTGACATCTGGGGCTAGAAAATGGACTCCCGTTTCCATAATTGTTTCTGAATAAAGGTAGTAACTAGACCAGAACAAATAAAACCTCGGTGCTTGAGTCTGAGAATGCTGGGTCCCAATCTGATGTCTCCCCAGTCAAGTCTGCTCCATGTCCTCTGGTAGGGGCAGTGCAGCTTGGCTGACACGGCCACAGGGCTGGCTCTCGGCCTCCAGTCCTCTCCAGCAAGTCCATCACTGATATCTGTATTTCCCCATTACCCTTGACAGAAACTCAGTGTCCCTAAGCAGCATCTCAGCCTCTCCCTCCCATCAACCACTGCTCAGCTTTGGTCTCTGTGGTGTTGTTTTCATTCTTAGGTGTTGCAGAGTCTGTTCGGAACAACAAAAGGACACTCTGCCTGGTCCTGGGACAACCTCACAATCACTGCTGGGCTTGTACCCATGGCTACAGCCACCACGTCAACTCATCTCACTGAGGGTCATTTTCTTTTTCACTGACTCTACATTACGAAGCCAATCGCCTTTTCAGAGACTGGTCTCTACACATTTGTCTTGCCTATATATGAGATAGATTGATTCGGTGACTAGTGTAATGGGAGTAGGTGTGTCAGAGATGGTGAGATTGGCACAGGATAGGGCAGAGTTTAGGGCTGTTGTACATAGGGTCGCTATGAGTCGCAGATGACTCAATAGCATATAACAACAATATATTTCACATAAATAAGATAATATTTTCTCTGTTATGATTTTTTGCACTCAGAAGAATGTTTTGAAGGTTCATCTACATTATACCATGGATCAGGTCTTCACTCATTTTCATGGTTGTGTAATACTCCACTGTATGGATATACCACACTGTGTTTACCCTCTCATCTGCTGAGGCACACTTGGATTCCCCTGCCCCTCTCCTTGTTGGCTACTGTGATTAATGCTGTAAAGAGCACTGGTTTACATGTATCTGTTTAAGCCCCTGCTTTAAGATATTTTCAGATTTATTCCCAGGAACAGAATTCCGAATCATACGGCCCTTCTAGTCATGTTTTTAAGGAACTGCACAACTGATTTCCAGAGTGCAATGCTCTTTTATAGCCTTCACCACCAGCAGATGCGGATGTGATCCCTGTGGGCTGGGCTCTGGTTTTGCAAGGCACCTACCTGTTAGATGCTGTCACCAGCAGGACTTTATGCGCATAAAACAGCTTTCCTTCCACTAGGAATGTCACATCCGACATCTCCTTGTTGTTCAGAAAGTGAGGATCTGTATGAAAAGGTGAGAGCAGGATGTGAAAGGACTGAAGAGTTAGAGTGAGTTCTATTGCCAGTGGTCAGGTGGGACGTGACTGCGGTCATTATAGGAGTGGACACCAGGTCTTTTCCCCTTAGAGCGGCCGGTGGGTTTCAACTGACTTCTCAGCCAGCAGTTGAAAGTTTAACCATTATATCATTGAAGTGTGCACAGTACAAAGGGGGCAAAAAAGAGAAACTGAGACAAGGACCCTGACATTTGGAAATAAGAAAGGAGAAGAAAAAGGAGAAAGAAACTCACACAAAGTTAAAAAGGAAATTAGTGAAGATCTTTTTAAAAAAAATGGGAGAAAGATGGGGGAGGGTTGGGAGAGAAGAAAAGTGCAACAATGAATGAATGGAAACCCAGTCTCTGTAAATTTTCATTGAATTTAATAATAAATTAAAAAAAAATGGGAAAACGAATGGAGGGAAAAAAAACCAAAATGAGAGAGACAGTGTGTGGAGTGTTTAAGCAGGTACACATGCAGGTCAGAGTGTGTGAGTGTGTGCGTGCGCACGTGCATGTGTGTGTGAAGGGGCATGAGAAGAGAGAGTGTGTGTGTGTGTGTTGGGGGGGAGCTGAGGAGGGGTGGGGTGGCCGTGCGGGCCCTCGTGTGTGT
>NW_006399779.1:12496592-12530062 GCF_000299155.1 Elephantulus edwardii
GTGTATGTAGGGGCTGAGGAGGGGTGGCGTGGCCGCTTGGGCCCTCACCGAGCCTGGCGGGCAGGGTCTTCCGGATCTCGGGGATGCTGGGGATGGGGCTGCCACCGTAGCAGTGTGTGAAGATGGTGGCCAGCTGCTGGATGACGGAGTCGTTCTACAGGGGGACAGGAAGAGAGGGTGGTTAGAGATTACAGCTGACAGCTCTGTCCTCTCCAGAGGCCAGGCCAGGATTCGAGCAGCCATCGCCCTCAGCTCCTCCAGGATCAAGCCTAACAAGAGGACTGCCCCCTCATAACGGAGGCCCCAAATGGCTTTTTGGGCTGAGCTCCAATCCCACAACCCCAGGGTCTGTACTCTCCTGGGTCTGGAATGAGGGTGGATGTCTGTCTGCATGTGACGTGTTCGCCCGTCTGTGTGTCGTCGGCAGGGGCTGTGGGAGGCACTCACCTTGCTGGTCTTGAGGATGTCGAACATGAGCTGCAGGCCCTCGGTCACCAGCTCCTCGTTGTACTCTTCCTCCTTGATGGAGCTGAAGTCCCGCAGGAGGCTCTGCACCACCGAGTACCGTGACTGCGAGAACGAGGTCCTCAGGGACTCGATCCAGACGTGCAGCTTCCAGGGGACACCTGGACCAGGACGGGGTGCTCAGCCACTGGATGGTGTCCCACAAGACCCTCTGTGACTGCACCTGGCCAGGCCCCCTTAGTCCGATCCCTGAGCGCAGCCTGTGATGACTGGACCTCACCGAGCCCCCTTAGCCAGGTCACCGGGGCAGCATGGGTCCCACCCTCCTGAACTCAGTGGTCCTGTCAGTGCAGCCTGTGATCAGAGCTTCCTGCACTCCCATACCTCGCTGATGGGTCCCTCAGTTCTAATCGATGAGGGGAGATGGATGGTTGCAGCCCCAATTTATGGAACCCTAGCTCTAGACACAGCCCAGTGTGGGGGCTCTCAGGGGCCCAGTGCTGCCACCAGCCCATCTGTCTAGCACTGGACCTGGTTGTTGGGAGAACCCGTTCATTCTGGAGGGAGGGCCAGGTAGACACAGAAGCCCAGGGCACATGCAGAACACAAAGCCCTCACCAAGGTCTGGAGCCCAAGATGGGCCTGTCCAATCCTGGGAGGGCTTTCCGGGCACCAGGCTCACTGCAGGCAGCAGCCGAGTCCACGCCCATGGATCTAATTACCGCTTACCACTTCCCTCAAGTGTGTCACGGGGACTTCGGGTAATGTGAGCTGCTTTGCAAGCTCCATGACTAAAAACTAGTAATATTCCTGGCAATTAGAGAGAGATAGTCTTACTTCCCCACCCTCTGTGGGATTAAAGAGCCCACAAATGGCCGTCCCCAAGGGCACATCAGGGAGGTGGTTATTAGCAACCTGGGTTCCCTGACTGTAGGTGGTAGTAGTGTACCCATTTTACAGGGGAGATCACTGAGGCTGACTCCTGCATGACCTCTGGCTGTCTCCGCCTGGCCCTGAGGGTTTGTGCATGGTGGCCCAGTCACAACAAATGCTGTCACGTACAGAGGACTCACAGCGAGCCAAGCGCCAGGCTCATGCTGTGACGTCGCCACATTCCCTGTGAGCAACGTCACCACCAAACCCATTTCACAGAGGGGGGAACCCAGACACGGGTGATTACGTGACTTGCAGCTAAGCAGCAACACTGCTGGGATCTGACTCAAGTCTGTCTGCCTGTCTGTCTGATTAGACTCCCAGTGGAACAAGGAAAGCGCACGGACTTCTAGACTCCAGCAGGGAGGGAGGCTGGCCAGGTGACAGGAGGGCACTGAGCTGACTGAGGAGCCACGCTGACCCTTCCCTGGGCTGTGACGCTCTGGACGGCCAGGGGACAGGGGACTAGGAAACCAGGCTCCTGACATGGCCCAAGGCTCCCACATCTCCTGCATGTGCACCCCAGCCGGGGAGAGGGCCCCGAAATGTGTGGGTGCGGAACCTCTGGCCTGCATCCTGCCACCCTTCAGCCAGTGTGGCCCTAGCGTCTGCCCTCTCCTGACCCCCTGAAGAGCAGCGGGGTGCACAGGGGAGCGGGGCCTCACCCAGCGCCCTCAGCTCCATGGTGATGTCCACGTAGCCATGCTCGGCGCTGTAGTACATGGCCTCCTGCAGGGCCTTTGTGCGGGTCCGGCTCAGCCGCACCGGACCCTCGCTGCCGCTGCCCTGGCTTGACACGTCGCTCTCCTCCACGCCCTCGGCCAGGATCTCCTCCAGGGACAGCACGTCCGCCTTGGCCTGCTGTGGCTGTGTCAGGAGCTTCCGTAGGACGTTCCTGCAGGGCGGATTGGAAGGAGGGTGAGGCTGGAGGTCCCGGAATGAGTGGGGCCCACGGAGCTGCCTCCCAGCACCCTGAGGGCACAGTGCTGTTTCCAGGACTTGACGGCTGCCTTTCTGTCCACAGAGGCAGGTCGAGTAATTGCACTGCAGACTCCTGCACAGGGCGGGAAACCTGGGTGCAGAAAACCTTCCCCTCGAGCACCCTGACCTTGTCAAGCAGTCAGAGGCTCTGGGGCTGAGCCGGCTGTGCCTGCCTTGCTGTGTGACCTCGGACCACGTGCCTGACCCCTCTGAGCTTATCAGTAACTGCAGGACTTCAGTGCCACCTTCAGGGTTAATGTGAGGCTAACGTGAAAAATTAACTGCAGAGCTGCACATGTGACAGTCCCCCCCAGTGGCACCTCAGAAACCTGGGACCTGCTCCCTGAAAACCCCAAGGAGCTGGTTTACTCTGTACACGTGTGGGGTCACCACGTGTACAAACTGACTTGATGGCAACTGACAACATTGACAAGTCTTGGAAGTGGGATGTGCGTCAAAATGAAACAAAACATCACCACCATTGAGCCAATTTGACTCAGAGTGCCCCTCCATCCAGCCCCCTTCTGGCCCCCTAGCTCCCTTCTGTCTCCACAACACCCTTCTCCTCCCCCACACCCCTTCTGCCTTCCCCAGCCCGCTTCTGCCTCCCCTACACCCCTCTGTTCCTCCAGCCCCCTTCTCTCTCCCTTAGCTCCTGCCTCCTCCAGCCCCTTTCTGCTTCTTGCGGCCCTTTTCTTCCTCCCCTCACCCTGTGCTATGCACCAGCTCAGCCTTCACCCTCTCCTGTCCATCCCATCCACAGGGCAGGCCTGGCCCCACAGAGTGAGGCCCGCCATCTGCTCTAGAGCGGGCTGTGGTTTCCAGAAGAGCTGCCAGGAGTTTCTTCACAGCGGGGCCATATGCTGCCTAGAAGCCCCCAAAGCCCCCAAGGCCAAATGCGGGAGGGGGCTGCCTGAGGGGCCTGGGGCAGCTGCAGAGCAGGGCCTTTGAAGGGAAATGGGAAGGCCTGCCTTGGCCATGGGAGACACAGACAATAGTCCCAGGTCGGCCCAGGACCACTGTGGGGTCCCCTTAAAGCCCCACTGTCCAGATTCATGTAAAGGAGGGATGGTCAGTTCAGGGAAAGCCAGTCAATTTCATCCTGCAGGCGGTGTGCGCACTGTCTTAATGGGAGGGTGTGTGGCGGGGGAACGGTGCTGTGGGCGTTCTCTGGATTGCCGGCCCTCCAGTGGGCTTTTAGAGGCAGTAAACTGCATGGAAGGAGACTGTGTGTCCTTCTCCCAGTTGGTGGATACCATTGGGCAACGCAGTGCAGCTTCTCAGCACTAGGCCACCAAGCAGAGCGTTAGATCCCTGAGAAGCCTCAGTTTAGTTCTATATTCTCAGGGTTCATTCTCCCAGAGCCTTGAGGACGTGGCACTCTTGGGAGTGATGCCCACACAGCTGGGGACGCAGAGGGCCCAAGGTAGAGTAGTGCCTAGAAGGGCACGTCCTGGCCCCTTTGTGCTTGTGTGCAGGTCTCTGAGGAACGGGTCTGTTTTTAGAAACCATCTCTTCCAGCTGAAGTGGGGGTGCAGCAGTGAGACCCGCATTCCTGCACAGCCCTCGTGTCACCAGCGAAGCCGAGTCCTGGTCAGGACTCAGTCCAGCCTCAGCCAAGGCCCAGTCCCGTGGCCTCGGGTGTGGAACATGGTGAGGAGGTGGGGGGTCAGGCTCCCCAGGCTCTGCACCGATTCCAGGTGGAACAAGAGGAACCTGTCTGTTTTCCTTCACGCCCAGAGAGCCTTCTTGTCATGTCTCTCCACAGTGGTTCCTGCCTCTACATCTTTGCACAGCCTGGCCTTGCCCCTTAAACACCTGCCCACTCCACGGATGGCCAGGGCTGCTCTCCTTCACGGGTCTGACCAAGCACCACCCCTCCGAGTACCCTTCCTCTGGATTGCCATGACGCCTCTGCTTCTTTATTATGGACTTAACTATCAAGGGCACATGCCTCCCCTCTAGGCTGTCAGCTCCCTCAAGGAAGGGGCTGTATCTTTTCAAGACTTCTTGTACAATGCTCTGTCCCATAACAAGTACTTATTAATTATGGACTCATTAAATGACTAAATGAATGATGGTGCCTCATTAGAACAAATGGTCAATAATCACAGATTTGATAACGGAACTAACCATCCTTCCAGCCAGCCACCATCTATCCATCCACTTTTCTATCCATCCCTCCATCTCCCCATTCATCCCGTCAACCACCCAACCACTCACTCAATGTTTCCAGGCTTCTAAACCTCTGGCCCCACGCTGGCTGGGGACTTGCACCCTTCAGATTGAACACAGGCTTCCATTTCTGCAGAGATCCCCAGGTCCAGCTCTTTCCCTCCCTCGGAGCCTGCATGGTGTCCTTGCTCTCGCCTCCTCTCCCCGACACCACACAGGGCAGGGACACCACGGTGGGTACCTGTGGCCGTGGGCTGCTGAGTGGCTGAAGCAGTTCATGTCCTCGTAGAGGGACGAGGCCATGCCGTTGGCTTCGAGCATGCTGAGCAGGGGGTCAGCACCTCGGCTCAGCAACAAGCTGACCAGCTCGTAGTTCCCTAGAAGATGAAGCGGGAGGGTGCCCAGGGGTTAGCGGATGGCTGATAGAGACACTGGAAGGCAGAGTGGATGGAGCGGGGCTCCTACACTCAGAAGGTTGGGATGACATAAACCCCACGCTCATTTGCATTTTATGGGGTGAAGGAGGGGTCGCCCAGGAAGGAGCTGGGGAAATGGCTGACTGTGGCCTCCCCTCCCTTCCTTCTGTCTAGTCCTGTCTGAGCATCAAGGTTGGCAGAAAATCAGTGGGTGGGCTGAGGGAAGGGCTTCAAGCTACCCACAGGGTCTGCATGAGGCTGACGTCCTGTAGGGGCACCTACCAGCCGCGGAGGCCAGCTGCAGAGGCGTCTCTGTGTAGCTGTCCTCTCCGCTGTTCACTGCCAAGCCCTCCACCTGGGCACCGGCATCCAGCAGCAACTGCCATGGGCACAGAGGGGAGGACACTGGTCAGCAAGGTGGCGATCAGCAAGCAGTGCAGGGTTGGGTCCAAATCGGGGCCCGACCAGGCAGCTGAGGAGCTGGGGCCCCAGAACTTTATGCTACCTTAGGGCTCAAAGTTTCTAGAAATCTTCAACTCTGCTACTGTTGCCCTAGATTTATTCATTTTCTAAGCCACGAAGACCACCCACTGAGCTGGTCCTCTGTCAATCACTTTCTCAGGACTTGGCTGCAGGGACCATCCGCAGAACTCATGAAGACTAGAAACTATCACTCCTAATCCATAATGGGGAGACCTAGGTCCAGGGAGGTGGCACCAGGTAATGGGGAAGGCCCAACGGTCAGAGTAAGACCTGGGTGTAAATGTCGGCCGTCAACCACTGAGTGACCTGGGGCAGACATTTCAACTTTATGAGCCTCAGTCTTCCAAATCTGTAAAATGGGTTGAGAGGTTTGTCCTGAAATATTATTGGACATTAAAGGAAACAGTGCTCAACACAGTGGCTTTCAGGGTTCATATCAGAGAGGTTCAGCAAGCTACCTAAGACTTGGAAGTGTTGGGACCACGGCCAGAACACCAAAGCTCAGAGTACCAGGTGGCCTGGCTCCACTCGTCCAGGGACTTGGAGCAGGCTGGACCCAGAAGCTCTCAGCTTCATTGCTGTGAATGGGATGGGGGAAGGGTGACCATTCACCTGGAGACTGTTGTGGGCCAGGAGCTTGTCCTGGAACTGCAGCCTGTGCCAATGCCAAGGTAGTGGAGGTGGGAGGCTGCCTGTCAGGCAAAACTGGGCAATAGTCCAGATAAGCTCAGGACACCGTCCCCCCTCAAGGGCCAGCCTGGGCTGTGGGTGGAATTTTGCTCAGAGCTCGAGTACTCAACTCCTGAATGGAAAAGCAGGCAGGATGTGGCAGCCAGAGTGTGTGAGACCGTGACTCACTGAGTCCCTGCTGTGTGCCAGTGCTGGCTGAAAATGATGAATAACTCAGACATGGCCCCTTGCCCTCTCAGAGCTTTCAGGCTCATGGACAGAAGGCCATTGCATGAACTCCCAGGAGAGAGTGGTGTGCACTACTGTAGACCCAAGCATCCCTGAAGAGTGAAGGAACCTGGGGTCGAGTGGTGGCCCGGCTGGTAGCCCAGCTAGTGTGGGAAATGGCCCACAATCCCCACTTCCTGAGTCTGAGCCAGACCCTGCCACATGCTGGTCCCAGCCACCCGGGCAGCAATGAGCCTGAGCTTGCCCAGGGGGAAGGGCGAGGGAAAGAACTGCAGGGACACCATGATAAGCCCAGTACTATGGCAGAATTTATGGGAGACAGCAAAAGCTTAAGAGTGAGCGACCTGGACCCTGTTTCCTGGAATTCCACAGGTATTCTTTGAGGCAAACCAGATGTCTGTCTGACCACTAGGAGAGCCAGACCTTAAGCACAGGCTCTCGTCCCACTTGAAGGCAGCAGCAGCTGGTTCAGGTGATGCAGGGTTACCTGGTAGGTGCTCACCTGGACCACAGAGATGTGTCCGTGCAGCACAGCAAATGTCAGCGAGGTCCAGTGGCGGCTGTCAGGGTGGATGGACGGGTGCCTGGGAGAGTTGCTTGGAACCTAGAAAATGCCACAAGTGTTCAGTAGATCCTGGGTGGGTGGGGCTCCTGGGGGGGCTGGCACAGGGAGGGGATCCCACAGCGGTGGTGAACAGGATTCAACTCAGTGACTTTTATGATTGATTGGTAATGTCTGCCCAGAGCATTGTGTGGCAAAAACTCAAAGGATGGATGTTCACTTGGTTATGTCTGCCTTGGGCAAGAGATGGCAGAGAGGGAGCACCCTACCACACAGAGAGGCACAGGCTGCAGTATGGGGGATGGGAGGGATGGCTAGGAATTGGACTGATAAAACAGGAAAGGAGCTAAAGAAACAGTATCCTGGCAATTCTCCTCAGCTCAATGTCTAATTCTGGGGAAAACCTTCATTACTAACTGTGACCCCATGCATCTTGTACTTCGCCTCCGAGACACATCCTTCAGCTGTGTAAATTGTCCCATGGCTGGCTGGGGTCTTGGGGTTTTCTGTGCTGGACGAGGAGCTGGGCCAGCTCTGTGGGACTGACTCACTTGGATGTCCAGGTTTGCCCCAGCATCGATCAGCATCTGGACCATCGCTTCGTCCCCCGCGGCACAGGCATACATCAGTGGCGTCATGCCCTGAGTGAATCAAAGGCAGGTAACTCAGTCATCTGTGAGCAGCACGCAGCAATGCCTACTCCACAGACCTCCACCCCCAAAGCACAGATCCCGGCTTCCTGTGCAGCCTGGCCGCTCATCCTGAGCTCTCCTGGGCCTCGTGCTCGATCAGCCTGCCCTTCCCAGGCCCACGAGCCCCTGACGGCATTGTCACAAGCTCCGCAGGGTGGACTAGAGAGAAGAAGAGCAGAACTCTGCAGCCAGACTCCAGGGCCAGTTCCGCCACCGGCAGATGCAAACTTTGTATAAGCTCCTTCACCTCCCGGTGTCTCAGTTCCTTCACCTGTAAACTGGGAACGACTCACAGCAACCCTGGAGGGCAGAGCCGGGTTCTCAAGGCTGCACATCTTTATGGAAGGAGCCTTGGTGGCACAGGGTTTAAGCGTCTGTCTGCTATCCGAAAGGTCTTAAGTCTGAACCCGACAGCCGCTCTGCGGGAGGAAGGCTGCACCAGCCTCTTTCTGGAAAGGTGCACAGCCGTGGAGACCTGACTGTGCAGCTCTGATCCGCCCCACGCGGGTGCTGAGTTAGAAGCAACAGCATTGAGCTCGTGCCTCTCGTCCGTCAGTCGGCTGCACTGTGGAGGCCTGCAACTTGCTGGGATGCTGGAAGCTATGCCACCAGCATCTGAACTACCAGCAGGTTGTTCATGACGACAGGCTTCCGCAACGCTTCCCGACTAAGACAGACTAGGAAGAAAGGCCTGGTGCTGTGCTTCTGAAAACCTAGGAAAAGCATTACTGCCACTGAATTGCACAGGATTGAATTGGCATATTTTCAGCCAGCAACAAGAAAAAAGAAAATATAAAACAAGGGAAAAAAAAATCTTAGGGTCCCACAATAGAACACTGTCTGCACTACTTGCTTTGGATATAGCAAATCCCCCCAAATCCAGTTGTGCCTGATTCATAATGACCTTCCTTTGAGTTTCTGAGGCGGTCAGTCTCTATGGAGGATACAGTCCATCTTTCTCCCAAGGAGGAGCTGGTGGATTGAAACTGCTAACCTTTAGGTTCAGAGCCCAACACATTACCACTATGCTACCAGGGCTCCTTCAGGACACATCACCAGGAGAGTCAATTGGTAGAGGAGGACATGCTGGGTGACAGAGAACCAAGGAGGATGACAGAGACCCTCAGTGAGACTGAAATGAGGACTTGAACTTCATACGATTGTGAGGATGACGCAGGACCAGGCAGCGCTTTGCTTTCTGCATAAGGTCTCCAGGAATCAGAGCAGGTTGGATGGCAGCTAACATTATTATCCACGTTTTATAGAATATCAAAGAGGTTCATTAACTCACCTGATAGGGGTAGGTGTGTCTGAGACACTAAGATTGGCACAGGACAGAGCTGGGGTTAGGGCTGTTGTACATAGGGTCACTATGAGTTGCAGATGACTCAACAGCACACAACAACAACAACAACATGAAGCTCACCCACACAGTAAGGATAGAATTCAGACAGGAACCAGATCTCCCTGGCTCAACAGCCTGTGATTTAACGTGTCTCTGACTTCAACATTGTGAGCTACCGAGCAGTCGGCAGATCTTCGGAGAGCTGAGCCCCCACTTCCCCGAGTTAGGCGGGCGGTCACCGGGCTGCCTCGCTGGCTGGGGTGCCTTTCTGTCGCCAGTAATAGCAAAGGCAGCGGTGGAAAGTGTTACCACACAGCTGGAGGCCGCACGCAGCTGTCTGGAGCCCCGCGACGATATTTATTAGGTTATTTGTGCGTAGACAAGATCTTTTTACCTCATAAATCCTTACCGAGTGCCCAGAGATAAAGAAATGGCCTGAGATTAATCACGGGCTGGGAGGACTGTTTATTCACAGAGTGCTGTATAAATACCACAGCTCAGAGAACAAACAACGTTGGGCACTGAGAGAGAAGCCAATTGCAAGAGTGAAAACCTGGCTTTGCTATATCCCTCTGCACATATTCAACTCCTTTTTCTCCCCACGCATCTGTACACGATTCTGAGTTTTAAAACTCAAGCTGTGAGTCCCGTCAGGATACATGACTTTTTTGGTGTGTGTTGTTCTATTTCTACTCAAGACACAGGAAAAAAAAAACAAACAAACCACAAAACAACCAAAGGAAAAAAAAACAAACCCACCACATTTGAGTGGATTCTGACATGCTGTAAATTTAACAGGCCACTGCCCATCTTTTAACCATGGAGAGGCTAGTGGATTTGAACTGCTGGCCTTTCAGTTGGCAGCCCTTCACTTAGCCTACTGTACCACTAGGTACACGAGGAAGCCAGCTGACAGGTTTCAGGGATGTCACCGTTATCAAGCTGTCGTTGCTTGTTGCTAGCTGTTGTTGGATCAATTACAACTCATAGAAAAACCATGTGACAGAGCGGGCTTTTCTAGGCTGTGATCTCTGTGGGAGGTGTTCTGAGAGCATAACGGCTGAAGCATTCAACTCTGAGAGGTCAGTGGTTCAAACCCACCATGCACCCTATAGGACAAAGAGAAGCAGTCTACTCCCATAAACATCCTGGCCTTAGAAACCCTACAAGGCGAGGCAGTCCTAGTCCATCCTTTGTGGTCATTGCGAGTCAGAATCTGACTCCACGGCAGTGGGTTTGGGTTTTTGAATCCTCATGGGAGCGGAGAGTCAGGCCTTATCGCCCTTGGAACCACCTCAGCACGCCGTGTACTGTGGTGTCGTCTCAGCTGGAGCATTACGGAGCCTGGGCCTGACATTTCCCTACCCATGTGGGAAGACAGTGCTCCTAGGAACACAGGAAAGTTCACAGGAGACTGGCAAGGAAGCAAAGTGGCATGACTTCCATACTTTGGAATATTCCAGAGTGGTTAGACACCTGGAGTCTGCCTAGTTCTAAGGCCAGCTCTGTTCTAGTCCAGATGTGTGGCTTTGAGTTAAGTTACCACTTTCCTGCATCCAGGTTCCTCATCTATAAAATGGGGCAAATAATAGTACCCACATAATTGTTGTTGGAAGCAGCACTACTAGAGTGCTCTTACAAGCATGGATGGCGAGGCTTCTGCGTACATATCCTGGGCATGTTATCAGGAGAGATCATTCCTTGGAAAAGAATAAACATGCTTGGAAGAGCAGAAGGTCAGCGACAGAAGAAAAGCCTCAATGCCGTGGACTGACACAGTAACTGCGCCAAAAGTCCATGCACAGCAGCGACCAAGGATGGTGCAGCTCGGGCTGGGCTTCATCCTGTCATGCTGCAGTCTCTGTGGGTGGGAGTCCACACAGCAGCACCTAACACCACCAAAGGGGAGCTGATAGGGTTAAGCGAGTTAATGCTGACGAAGTACTTAGAACAATGTCTGGAGCACAGTAAATGCTACAAAAATGCTGTTGCTATTAGATGCAACTTAGTTGATTGCAACTTTGTGAACAGCCGATCAGATCTTGCCCTGTCCTGTGTCCTCACCTCTCGATCATGGTCAAGTCCACTGTTGTAGTCATGAGTCAATTCCATTTCGCTGAAGATCTCCCTCTCTTCTGCCGATTCTCTACCTTTGCTACCCTACTTACTTTTCCAAGGACTTAAGAACATACACGCTAGCCATTCAAAATGGAAAGAACCAAAACAAAAGAAAAACTCAAGTTCTGCCTGAAATTGCAAACCACTTCTAACACTTCCTTATTCTTTTTGACCTTCTTCCTCGACCCTTTCCACGGTCTAACGCGCTCTACACGCTGTGTGCTTGCTTCTTATTCTCTGTCCTACCAAATTCCTCCCACTCCCAAAATGTTAGCACCAGGAAGGCAGGAGTTTCTGTTCACAGCTGGATCCCAGAGTCTAGCACCGTTCCTGGCACTCAGGAGGCACATCCCAACACCAAACCTACTGCCGCGGAGTCAATCCTGATGTTAGGATTTCAGTTAACCCCACCCCCCATCAGATTGCAGAGGCTGTAATCTTTACAGGAAGGAGAGACTGCCTGCCTTTCTTCTGTAAAGCAGCTGGTGGATTTAAACTACCAACCATCTCTTTCTTAATGGGCACACAGCCTGCTCTGACTCAAGTGTCTATGATTATTATGTTTTTGCCCAGTCCTGTCTCAGCCTCCCACCCAGGGAAAATGAGGCCGAGGTTTTCCTAGGCATCTCTAGGACATTCTGCCTGAAACAGGCAAGCCATGATTAAGAGTAGTCACCTCTTCAGAGGATAGCTGGTCCTCAGTGTATGCTAGAAAAGGCCACCATGCCTGGCCTCCAAGGGCTCTGGGCACCTACCTGGTCATCCATGGTGTTCACCCCATCCGGGCCCAGGGCCTCGATGGCCTGGTTGATGAGGTCTGTCCTTCCACAGTTGAGCATGCGGAAACCTAGGTCCTGGTTGAACTTCTCAGTAGCTGCTCTGGCGTCCAGCCGCCGGAAGGAACTGAAGCAGCACTCAGGCCTGCCCAGAGGAGACATGGAGGAGTGTGAGCACGACCAAGCGTGGACCCTGCTCCTCAACAAGACAGGAAGGACATGGTGTGCGGGGCTGGATGTGGGAGGTGAGGGTGCCACAGGCCAAGGACCGTGAACTGTCAGGTCAGCAGTGACTGGCCCCGGCATGCTGTGTCTCAGCCGGGACATCTGGGGACAAGGCGCTCACATTCTTCCATGCATAGAAACAGAGGTGTGCTCTGAGCTGCTAGGGTGCCTACTGCCAGGCAGCAGGGCTCCATCTAAAAGAACCCACTGGAGACAAGTCAGCTCGGGCTTTTGCCATAGCCCATGGTTGTGTAGTTTTCGCAAGGATAAGGATGCATTTCAGTCTAGAAAATGGTCCTCTGGCCAAGGTCTGTCCAGCCTTTGGCCCTTTGTTCTCTTCTCCTCAAGGCTTTGTAGTTAAGATTCAGAAGAAAGAGAAAATGGCACATGGCCCTGAATCCATCGTATAAACCCAACCTACCAGCTAAGCCCTCCATCTCTAGAACATGTGCTGCCCATCAGATAGGCAGCTTCGGCCTTCCACAGTGTGGAACAGTCATATTCCAGAACACGGTTCCGGCCATGTGCCATGGGGACTGAGGCAGCTACACTTGAGAGCTGGGGAAGGACCATGAAGAAAAGACCAGGCTCTCAGAGGTCAAGGGTGACCAGAGGGATGCCTTCTATGGAAGGACCTCAGGAGACTAGCCCAGAAAAGAGAGGGGGTTTGAGAAAGAAATGAAGACCACAGACGTGAGCGTGTGCACAGGATGTCCTGAGAAAAGCTCAGATAGGCCAGGGCCCTGCTCTCTGATCCCACCCCAACCTCCAAGAGGAGCAGACGGGGAGGAGGCTGACAGGGACGCTGGTCCTCCTTCCACCCTCCCCAGGGTCGTACTTGAGCTGCCGGGGCTCGCAGTCCAGGCCGGGTAGCAGCAGCCGAGCCGCCTGCCGGATGTCGCCGCTGTCCACGGTGAGGCTGCGGCGATGCTCCGCATATGTGATGGCCACACGCATCCACTCCATCAGCGGGGGCAGCAGCATGAAGGGCCTGTGAGGGAAAGGGGTCAAATGCTCTCAGGAAGGCAGCAGAAGGCCCCCTTCAGCACCAGTGCTCTCAGAGAATGGCCACCAGGGTCACAGAGACCAGCCATCCGTAAGAGGGAGGGCCCCTTAAGCCCCCGTCGGTGGAGAGAATCTGATTCTTGTCTTTGATTTGTCCTCTCATTCCATGAAAACCCTGTCATGGGCCGAAGGGAAGCTCATCACAGGCCAGACCCAGAGCTCAACCTGGGGATCCTCGGTTGGCCAATGAAAGAAGGGGCTTGTCAACTCATAGGGTGGGGGGACTCCTGCTCCCTTTCTGCAGAGGGAAGAGGCTGTTCTCAGAGGAGTAGGGTGCAATGGAAAGTCCAACAGACTCGGGCTCAAAACCTGGCTTTGCCACCAGGTCCCCCAGGCACCACACAAAAACACACCTGATGTGTCTGTTTTCTGCAGCTGTATCATGGAGTAGCCCCTATTTTCCAGAGTCATTAACAGGCTAGTGAGATCGTGCATGTCACTCCATACATGCCTAACTGGCAGTCATTCCATCCTCAGCTGGGCTGAAGCATCACCTTCATGCAAGGCCACAGCTGCCCTCAGTCTGGTGAAGTTTCTGGGTCTTGCTGGGAGGGACAGCCTTCAGGTCTGAAGGCGCCGTCTCAGTGTGAGACACCTTAGTAGGACTTCAGATGGAGTTGCACGCCAGGGTGCGTCTTCCACGATGTGTTGCTCTACATGCCACCAGGGGGCACCATGCACACAGACTGTGACTAGTGCCCCTTGGACTGTCCAGCCAGAAGTACCCAGCTCATCCACAGCCACTCGGGCCAGCCAGCCTGCTCCAGGCCCCTCTTCCCTCAAGCAGGTCTTTTTTTCACCCAGGAAGGTGGGGTCTGCCCACATAGTGGAAGCTGTCAGAGATCTTGCTTGTGCAGCCCCTGACAGCCAGCTCCTGACTTCGTGACCTGGTAGACACCTGGCCTGCCCTGCTGTTGTTGCCCTGTCGTTCCCACCCTGCTGCAGATGAGGCAACCCTGGCACCTGCTCCTCACAGCCGCTCTTTACGAGAGCCTCCCAGCTCCTCGACAGCCCCTCCTGATGCCTGCCACCTCCACTGTTCTTTTTAATCTGAGCCAGGGGTGGGCACTGGGCCAGGCAGCCAGGCCTCAGCCCCCTTTGAAATTCTGGGCTTCTTGGGCATCAGGTCCTTGCTGCCACTGCCATCGTTTCCCCATACATTCAGAATGGAGCTCGGACCAGAAACAAGACCTCCACTCTCTCCTCAGCTATGAAGATAAGCAACCACAGAGGCCCAGCCCCAGAATGCTCCCCCTCACATTGCTGATCTCTGGCCTCCAAAAGCTGAGGTCACATTCAAAGGTTGAGATGTTTCCTTCTCTTGAAAGGAGAAAGGATTTTTTTTTAAAACCCCAACAAACTAATGTGGTCTTGAGGGCAGTTCAATTGGGAAGTGACTTTGATGTTTTGGTCTGTCATTTTAGAAAATGGCACTTAAATTAGGAGGCACTTAAATTGGTTCACTGAATGGCTTGAGGAAGAGGGAGTGAACTCTCACTCCCCACGGAGCTCTGGTGACAGTGCTGCTAACCTAAAGGTCAGCAGTTCAAATCCATCAGCTGCTCTGAGGGAGACGGATAAGCAGTATCTTCTCAAAAAGATTTACAGCTTTGGAAATCGAGTGGAGGGCTGCCTTGAGTTGGAACTGACCTGACGGTAGTGGGGATTTTGGTTTGTTTTTCAGCCCTGGTACTAAAATGCACAACCCCACCTACTCTCCAGCTCCATCTCATTTCCCCCCCCCCCTTTTTTTCCTCTAGTTCTGGTGTTTTTTTTTCTTTAATTTGAATGAGTTTGCAAATTATATTTGTTTTCATCCAATCATTCGTACATATTTGTTTCATAAAGTTAATTACACCTTGACTAACAGTTAATGACAGTGTCTCATCAAACCATTATTGTACCATCTCATCGCCTTCCCCACATGCACCAGCCCACCAGGCACTCACAGTTCTCATGTCTCCCTGCCCTCCTCTTCACGAGAACGAGCTGACTCTCGCATCTGCTTGTCCACTTCCTATTCACTCTCTTAAGGCTAAGCTCCAAATCACCTCTTCCTGCAAATCTTTCTAGGTCTCCCGCTCTCAACCCTGCATCTCTCTCTGTTCGCACGTCCTCGAGGAACCCTCTCTTCCAGCAATGTGTCTTTGTCCTCTTGACCAACTCTTCCTCCTTAGGAAAGAACAGTGTCTTCCTCACCTCTGTATTCTCCAAACCAAGCTCACCAGACGACTTGGACACATAATGTCTTGACACATAAATGTCTTAAAAGTGACTGGAAGCAGGTATGAACATCAGTAACTGAGTGGAAACCCTCTAGACCTCCAGTTAAGAAGCATGCAGAGTTCCTGCTCAGAAAAGAATGATGTGTAATTTCTAAGAGGGTAACTTTAACTCAAGCATCCCTGGTGGTGGAATGGTTCAAGTGCTCAGTTGCTAAATGAAAAGTCAGTGGTTTGAACCTGCCTAACAGCTCCACAGGAGAAAAGCCCTCGTGATGTGCCATGAAGAACACAGCCTGGGAGACCCTAGGGGCTTCCACTCTGCCACATGGAGCCTCTCTGAGTTGGAATCAGCTCAAATACACACATCAACAAATGCTGACTCATTGAGTGGGGTTCTAACTTGTGTGGTCTAAGATGAAAGGGCAGTTCATTGATGAATTATCTGTTTATAAGAGCTCCCCTTGATTATAAATGCTTATTTGAATTCCTCTCAAATGTGTTGGAATCTCACAGTTCTCCAACATCACAAGGCTGGAAGGCAAATACAGACACACTCCTACATGACAGTCCTGCTGATCCAAGGAGGAAGGCTTTGCTGTCAGAGCTGGAGACGGAAATGTACGCACAAAGATGATTCATGGACTTTTCAGCCATTCTTTTGTCTACGTGGCCAACAGCCAAGACAAACCACCGAGTGTGGGCTACCCAACCTCTGAGGTGGACCTCAACCTCCCAGCTGTGCCAGGGGAACTCTGGAAATCACGAAGTCAAACAGGTGCTGCTTAGAACTCAGAACAGGAAAAAATGTGGTACTGACAACCTCAAGAGAGATAGGAATCAACGCTGTGTCAGGTGGAGATGTGGAAAATTGCAAACTCCATTGCTCAGATGCCTTTGCAGCTACAGAAATGAATGCAAATTCGTCTTAACAACAACAGTTTCAACATTAGGATGCAAATTAGTTTCAACATTAGGATGCAGGTCCAGGAGACTGAAGATCTGGTAGAGGCCCCACAGACCAGTTCTGTATGTTCTTAGATTCCTTGCTGGCACTCAGCCTACAGCCTATTCCTTGAGCCTTCCCAAGGATTTAGTTAGCACCCAATTCCCTGCATCAAATCCCTTCCCGCTTAAACTACTTAGAGCGGTTTCCATTTCCGAAACACTGATAAATATTCTCAGCACACAGAAATCTGAGGTTAAGAGTATCCCTCTGTCTCTGGGGAAGGTGGCTGGTGCCCGGAGGTCTACAAATCAGGTGGTGGCAACCTGACTTGGAGCTCTTCAGGCCTTTCTTGTTGGCCCACCCACCCACCTCTCTGGCCTGTGGTCCTTGGGAAGGTAGGATGAGCAGACAGCATAAGGCAGGACAGCCAAGCAATGGGTGGACTTTCTCACGAACATCCTTCCCAAGGGCTGTGGTCTGGGGCCACTGTTTCCTTTCTGATTAAATAATCTTACTCATAGGGCATGCTAAGAAGAGCTGGTCTGCACTAGTGGACTTGCTGGAAAATTCCTACCAAAACTCCCATATGTAGTGGCCATGGTTGGGTAACAACCCCAAGTTGAAAGGGCCCAGAGGAGGGATGCTGGGAAGACTATTGTTTGCTCACACCCCAGTCCCGCCCCAGGTCTCTGTATTTTGTTTCCTGCAAAAGAAAAGGCTGGTTCCCTCTTTGTGCCTTTCTTCCATACTGAGATCCTGGCCCCAAGTCTCCCAATGCCAGGGGGAGACTGCTGTGCAGGACTGGGGGAGAGCGGGCAGGGCTCAGGGAACGCGTTCGTTCGGCCCTTCTGTTCACTGAGCTTCCCCTTTGCTAAATCTGACACCTGAGAATAAAAAACCAAGTGGCTGGACATGGAGGGAGACTAGCTGGGCCAGAATCCAGTGCATTTCTGGCGAATTCAACTCTGTGATCTTGTGTTCTCCGTGAACACAAGGTAACTTGCCTTTCTAACCATCAGTTTGCCCGTCAACACAATGGATAAATAATAGGACTCCTTCTTAAGACATATATAAAGTACTCAGGAAAGCCTCTGACACAGGCTAAGTTTACAGAAAATGTTAACCATTAGGAATTATGATTTTAGTGTCTGTTCATCAAGAATATCTAACGGCAAACAATAGCTATGAGAATCGGATCCTTAGTAAATGCCTCAGCTCCAGGCTTCTTAAGGTTTACCTAATCCTTTCATGTACCTTCAAGCAAGTATAAACATGGAAAGCTTGTGAAAGCTTGCAAGCAGCCCACCACCTCCTCTATCCCAGCTCAAAAACCAGAGTTAAAGAATTCCAACGAATGTAACCACTATGACATGTGTAGAGCTCTGGTGGGCTAGTGGTAAGAAGCTACACTGCAATCCTAAAGGCACATGGTTCGAATCTACCAGCTGCTCCACTGATAAAGGAAGGGCATTTGCCTACTGTGCAATTTACTGCCTCTAAAAACCCACTGGAGGGTCAGCTCTGAGTCAGTTCTGACTTGGCACTCAATAAAAACAACAACAACAACAACAACAACATGCCATGTGTGGGAGCTCTGGTCATCTAGTTCACAGAGAGGTGTGCTGCTAACTCAAGGGCCAAGTCTCTCTGGTGGTTCAAACCCACCAGCGGCTCCTTGGGATAAAGAGAGGCTCACAGCTTTCAAAAGGAGGGTAAGCTATGATTCGGTTCTAACGTGGCAGTGAGATGAAACGTGTGATCTGGAAATGCAGGCTTCCAGCCAAGGAAATGGGTGACGACAAGGACCCAAGACGGCCTGGGTGGTGGTGTGGTGGGCAAGGAATCAGTGCAAAAGATCGGCAACCCCTCCATGTCCCTCCCATGTTGGGGTCAAACCGAGTCATCATCACATAGCTGGGATGAAGGAACCACTTGGGATAGCCATGGACTATCTCATAACGTTTGTCTAAAAGACTGGCTGTTGTTCTGTGGGGAGAGCCTGTAAAAATGGATCTTTTTACATGAAGAACAAGGCAATTATTCCTAGACCAAGGGTGCTTCTTTGCTAGAGGAGGCAACAGAGATCCAGAGAGGCTACGTGACTCACCCACGGTCACAGAGCCAAGTCAGCAGCAACGGGCCGACTCGGCCCAGGGTCTCTGTTCAGGTTCTCTGCCGCTCACTGTCAATTCTTCATAAGGATGAGCCTGATTATTGCAACCCAATGGTCCCAGGAGGCCCCTCAACAGGCCCGGGCCTGCAAAAGCCATTTTCCACCCCCTCTTAAAAAAAAAAACAACAACCCTAAAGAATAAACTTCTTAAGGCCTTGGTTTTAAGAGGTCCCTGCAGCCTGGAAAAAAAACCCAAAAACCACCCAGCCCCATTCAGCACGTTTATGATTTATTGGGATTACAGTCCTATAAGCAGTGTCTAAACAACATGGGGCAGGAAACGCCTCCAATTTCTAGCTCAAAGCAGGCTCTGTTTGTCCTCCGTGTGGGCAGGAGCCTGCAGAGAGAGGCAAGCTGGCAGATGGGGTTCAGGTCTGGAACTGAAGGCCTCAGTCTCCGGCCGGGTGGGGAGAGGACTTGGGACAGCAGGTATGTGCCCCTTTGTGAGAGCCATGAGGAACTGGACACCGATGATGCATCAGTTGGGCAGCCCCGTCTGCCGCCTCCCTTCTTCCATGCTTAGTCCAGGATGGGCCTTGGTTCGGCATCTGCCCTTGCTGTGAGCAGCCTGGGCCTGGCTCGGTGCAGGAATCCCATAGGCCAGGAGGTACAGTGTGCCTCGGATTTGCATGCTAACGAGAGCTGTGCTTCTTGTCCCTTATCCCTAAACTCCATCTGCCTAGCCTGTAAGCATGCTGCAATCCAGAAAAGCAATCTCTAACGACTGGGCTGGAGAACTTTAGGGTTGTTAACTTAAAGGCTGGTAGTTCAAATCTAATAGCAGCTCCATGGTAGAAAGATGGGTAGTTTCCACCTATAAAGATTTACAGCCTCGGAATCCAGTGGAGGGCTGCTATGAGAAGGACTCAAGTGGAGGCAGCGGTTTTAGCAACTGGTTTTTCCTGGGAGTCAGAACCAAGGGTGGGTTGGCTCCAAGCCAAATTCACTGCTACTGAGCCTGTTTTGACTCATAGTGACCATCTATCAAGTTTCTGAGGCTGTAAACCTTTATGAGAGAAGGCTGCCCGTCTTTCTCCCAAGGAGCCATTAAAGAATTTGAACCACTAACCTTTCAGTTAGCAGCCTGGCAGTGATACACTAAGCCACCAGGGCTCCTTAAGCATGGGTTTACTGGGGGACAGGGGAAGCATTTTTCCCACGAGCTCACCCCTCTTCTCAGATTTTGCCCCAAACACCTCCCTGCTTCACTGTCCAGGCTGGGGTGGGGGCGCACCGTCAGGTACCTACAAAGACACCAGTGCTCTTTCTCACTGAGGGGTGGTGGCCCCTGGCAGACTTCTCTGGGCAGGGGCACTATGGGGTGTGCAGTGCCAGTTCAGAGGCCCCATTAGGGCCTCCAACCAAGCCAAGTCTCCAGTGGAATAAAACCAGCATTGTCCCATTGAAGTCAGCCCGCTCCTAGCCCAGAGAAAGCAGCTCAAGTCCGGCTCACATCTTGGACTAATTACTTCTCTAGAATCGCCTGGTAAACCAGGATGGTTTGGCCCAGCTTGGAGTCAGAGCTGAGCGAGCTTCTCTCTTCTGATCCCGGGGCTGTCTCCTCACTGATCAGGGGTTGGCCAGTTTGACCCTGTGTGCGGTCAGGTGACTTCCACGGGAGGAAGTCCACGGCCTAGGGCTTTATGTGGAGAAAATACACCGTCTTCTCCTTTCCTTATTAAAACTCACCTGGTACACTTTAGCAGAACTTGATAAAGCAGCCACTTTGTCAGATACACATGTGGATATGGGCTTAGAATATGAGCAAGTCATTAGCTGTGAGCCCTTCCTCTATCTTTTCCCAAGTATTGTCTTTTGGAGTATTGCCTCAAATGTGAGTTTAAAAGTTAGACACACAAAGGAAGTCAATTGTGTGAATTATGGGGTCCCTGGCACGGTTCCGAGGTATTCAGGAAAAACAGGAAAACAATACTGGTTGACATTTACTAAGCACTTGACTCGGTTTTCAGCCCTTTATATATGTCTAATCACTTCAAACCCCCTCTTTTGAGAGTCCTTGGTAGCATGCTTGGCTGCTAATCAAAAGGTTGAATGTTCAAGTTCACACTGGGGTGACTTGGAAGAAAGTCCTGGCAATCTACTTGGGGAAAGCCAGCCACAGAAAACCCTATGAGGCACGGTTCTACTGTGAGGCATGTGGGGTCTCCAGGAGTTAGAGCCAATTCAACAGCAACTGGGTGGCACTCTTTGAATCAGGTTCCGCTGAGATTTGGGAATTGGCCCTGACCCTCCGTTTCTGGGACTCAATCATTCTCTGTGTTTTTAGGGAAGAAGGGCATTAGGCAGAACCACCCAAACTAGACTAGTTTTAAGAGGAGAAGGAAGGGCTATTACCAACGCCACCAGGCAGCAGGTGGAATCCGGCACTATCTGGGGCAAAGCAGAAGACATGTTAGTGCACTTGCTAAAAAGTCTTTGCATGCTGTGTCCCTCTCAGGCTCATCCTCCCTGTTGGTCAGCCTGAGGCCCTCCCTGCCTGCCTGCCCACTCCATCCTCAACCCAGCTCTTTGGTGTGCCCACAGTATCACACAACTCGCCACTATCTTAACGGCTTGGCTTTGTGTTGGCCGTTTCTTTTTGTGTGTGTGCGTGTGTGTGCACGTGTACCGTCAAATCAGATCTGACTGGTACAGGAGGAGATTGTCCCTCCTTTTCCCGGCAGAGCATCTGGTGGATTCGAACCGTGTGCCTCAGGGATTGTAGTTGCAGCTCCTTGCTACTAGGCCACCAGAGCTCCCCTTGGTAGTTTCTTACTAACTCCTCCGATGGTAAAAAACCAGTTTTATTCTCTGCAGTCTCTCCATCCCCCAGCTCAGGAAATATAGGAAACATAGGTTTTGAACATATACATGTGAGATAAGACTCTCACTCCTCCAGGCAGAGCCCCCTTGTGGTCGGTAAGGTTTCAGGAGTCTGCTCTTACCACCGAACTATTTCCAAGGGCTCCATGTTGTTGTTGTTATGTGCCGTCGAGTCGTTTCCGACTCATAGCGACCCTATGCACAACAGCCCTAAACCCTGCTCTATCCTGCGCCAACCGCACCGCCTCTGACACATCCATCCCGATTACCCCAGTCACCGAATCAATCCATCTCATAGAGGGTCTTCCCCTCCTGCGCTGTCCCTCCACTCTCCCAAGCATGATGTCCCTCTTCAAGGACCCGGCCCTCCTGGCAACCTGTCCAAAGTATGTCAGACGAAGCCCCAGAATCCTTGCCTCCAAGGAGTAGCTTGGTTTAATCCTCTCCAAGACAAATCCGTTTGTTTTCCTGGCAGTCCAGGGTACATTCAGTACCCTTCTCCAGCACCACAGCTCAAAAGCATCCACTCTCCTTCTGTCCTCCCTAGTCATTGTCCAACTCTCTGATGTATAACAAGCGATTGCAAAGACCATGGCCTGTATCAGGCGCACCTTAGTCTCCAGAGAGACACTGTTGCTCCTGAGTATTTTAGAGAAGTCCCTAACAGCAAACTTTCCCATCGCGATATGCTTTTTGGTTTCCTGACTGCTGGTGCCAAGAGTGTTGACTGTGGAGCCGAGCAAACTGAACCTGTGAACAATCTCAATCTCTTCGTCATCCATCCTGGCACTGCCAAATGGTCCAGTGGTGAGAATCTTTGTCTTCTTGACATTGAGCCTCAGTCCATACTGAAGGCTGCAGTCCTTGACCCTTCGCAGCAAGTGCATGAGGTCCTCCTCAGTTTCAGCAAGCAGGGTTTCATGGCTCAGTTAAATTCCTATTTGTCATTGGTAATGGGAGATAACTACTTAGTCGTTTATTCTTAGGGGCTTGAGCAGGTTGGGTATTAGCAAATTATTATCTTAAAAAAAAAGGAAACACATTTCAAGATAAATAGAAGTCCATTTCACAGGTGACTTCCCCAACGGGAACAGCTTCCTGTGGGGAACTGGACAGACTTGGGGCCAGGGCAGTTTCTGGGAAGGCAGTGAGGAGGCTGGGATAAAGCCGATGCTGAGTGGGGGAGACGGCAGCTGTGCTTCTGCAGATGTCAATGTGGCTTTGAGTTCTGGTGGAGGGGACACAGCCATCTGTCCCAGACTGGGCCAGATTCCAGAGTGACGTCTGATGATGTGGGTGAGGTGGTACAGATTCTGGTTGAATCTTTTCTGGCTACCACCCTTTCTCACACAGCAGGGAGGGTGCGGAGCTCTGGCAAGTCCAGAGCATGTGTCCTATTTCTCAGGCCAGGGCTTTCCAGCATGGCCACCACAGGGCAGGCAACTGGTCCAGCAGGCCAGAGTATCGCTCCTTCCCACACGCCAGGCTGGAATGGTGCAAAAGTGGGTTTTTCTTTACTGGGGTGGGGCTCTCCGGGTCCAGTAGCCACACCTCACCTACCCAGCTCCCCGGGGCGGGGTGCAAGAGCGGAGCTCTGTGCTCAGCAGCTGTGGCTAACAGAAACCTCAAGTTCTTACACCATATGGAAGCCAGACAGGCGGGGGCCTCCAACCTGCTCGACACCGGACCTGTGAGGCTGCCGCTGCCTGCCAGCCTCTGACAACAAGACGGGCTGGGTTCACTCATCCTGCCTCGTTCGCCTCCCAGACGCCCACCAGACAGCAGAGGGGGCCTGGCGAGGCTCTCTGCATTCAGTGGAAGACAACCACATAACACCCACCTTCCGCATCTCTCACAGTCTGGGCTGAAAGATGACCTAGTCAAGTTATTCGTTTACAGAAATTTCTACGAGACTGAGAATGAATTTTTTGAGACAGGATTGCCAATGGTGCATACATCTATGGGGAAAGGTCTTGATAGGCAACTAGAGATTCTACCTGGGGTTTAGGTGGGTCTGGGCTTGGGGGACAGGAGCCTTCCAATCTAGCCAGAGAAAGAAGAAAACTTAGGGCAGCCTCCCCGGGCAGGCCCACCATGCTCTGCACCCCCATCCCAGGAGAGACTCTGCCCCTTGGCTTTCGAGTGGCAGAGCCACAATGCTTTGCTCTGAAGAGGGCAAACTAGGCTAAGCGAGTCCATGACCATTTTTCACGCATGCATCTAATTTTCAGAGCCACCCTACAAAGGACGTATAACTACTAGCCTATATTTGACCAATGTGGAAACTGAGGCTCTGAGAAACCTGACACACATGTCCAAGGCTGTTTAGACTGTTGACAGGTGCTGTCGAGTCAACTACAACTTACAGCAAAAGTATGAACAACAGACTGAAACCCTGTGTCCATTTCCTGTGCCACCCTCACACTCTCCGCCATGCTCAAGTCCACTGCTGCAGGCACTGTGTCATTCTATCTCGTTAGGGTCTTCCTCTCTGCTGCTGTTGATTCTGCCCAGCACGATATACTTTTCGAGGCACTGGCACCTCCCGACAGCGAGAGGCAGTCTGTCTAGTCTTTAAAAAAGATGCCGGTCTTGAGGGAGTCGTACTGCCAACTCAAAGATGGTGCCTCCCTGCTGGTTCAAATCCACCAGCAACTCCAAACGAGAAGGTGAGAAGGACGGCGTCTCAGAGCCTCGGTTTCCCACTGGTCAAATATAGGCAAGTAGTTATACATCCTTTGTGGGGTGGCTGTAAAAATGAGATGAATGTGTGCAGAATGGCCGCAGACTTGCTCAGCCTACTTGGCCCTCTGCAGAACAAAGCGCTGTGGCCTCTGTCCCTGGAGAGCCAGGGGCAGAGTCCCTCCTGGGATGGGGGTACAGAGCCTCCCATGCAGTTTACTGACTTGGGAACCCACTGGAGGGTCAGCTATGAGACAGAGCTGGGGTCTTTAACAATATCAAACTGCTCCTCTGATCCCACTGAGAGCTGGAAGACAGGCATTGCAGGGAGAAGCTCACTCGCCTCTGGCCGCACCTCACTGCTCTGTCTAGACTCCAGTCATTGTACCCACAGCTTCATCAGGCCCTTTACTTAGCTGCCTAGGGGATGGGACATGGGGCTGGGCTCCCAAGTCTCACAGGCTGCTCCTTGGATCTGTTAGGAGCTGCTTTCATGAAAAACTGTATATATTGCAGCAGAAAAGGAGGGCCAGGCACAGACAGCTGTCAGAGATTGCATCAAAGGGTAGAAATCTGAAGGGCGGTTTGCCTGATGGGCAAGTCGAAGCAGGTCTGAAACCAACCTGGCTCGGCTCTGACAATTCTGCTCCTCTCCTTCTCTGGCCCCAGTACCTGATGTCTAAGGCACAGCTCTAGGAAGCCACTTCTTAAGAAAACAAAATTAATTTCCTTCAGAGCTGGGATTTCCCAGTGTGGAAGGCCTGGAAACATGGCTCTCAACAAAGGGGATTGTTGCCATCCGTCCTCCAAGTGCACACCACATGCATGGCACCCCAGGCCGGGCAGTCCCAGGCTCCATCTTCTGTCCTGTGTTGGCCTGCGGGTCCAACAATGGGACAGGAAGCCAAGCAACTGGCAGCCCTGGGCTCTCGGCAGTGGTGGGCCAGGATCCGGTGCTGTCTCTCTGCCCTGTTATCTGGCACTGCCACTTTCTTTGTCTGTTCCTAATCCCTGGCTTGCTCCTTCAAGGATGTTGGAGAGATGCCCGCCTCAAAGCTGGCAATTGCAGAACCAGTGAGCTTCAGGCTACTGGGGAAGAGGTCCTGAGGGGTGAGGAGAGAGCTGCCCTGTTCACACTGGGCAGAGGGCGTGCTTTTGCCCTCTCTCCTGGTAGTCGGGAGGGATTAGCAGCCCAGAGCATGCTAACTGGCAGCATTCTGAGAATCCTGTCTTCCTGCCTGAGCTAGGGTCTGTCTTTTCTCAGTCTCAGTCTGCTCATCTGTAAACAAGAGTGAGAACAGCTTTGTTCTCGAGATGCTCTGAGCAGCTGTTAGACTTTGTTTAAAGGGCCTTATAAATTGTAAACTTTTGCCTAAACACTTCTCCTTTTGCCCACGCAAAAGTCTACAGCTCAGCTTTGGAAGCTGTCTGCTCTTTAAGAAAACACTCACAATGACTTTCAAGTTTAAAACTCAGCAATAGCTGCTCCGTAAGTCAACCAGAAAGCAAGGGCCTGGAGTACACAGTGGGAGGGCTTGATACCGAACCTGTGTGGCTTGGTTTTTTATTTTATATATCTATATCTCTATCTCTATCTTTATCTCTATCTATATATCTATATAGGAAAGTTTATCAAGAACTTGGATTTCCATTCATTCATTGTTGCCTATTTTCCTCCTTGTCCCCGCTTCCCCCAGTACATTGTTTTCTTGGGGGGAAAAAGTTCTTTCATTGTTATACAGTCCCGTCCTCACTCCCCCACAACTTTACTATGCGGACCCTTGTCATCTAATTGTATATTCCTTTTATACAGTTCTCTCCTTAGTCTGTTTCAATGTCAGGTACATTATTTATTCCCTCTTTTCTGTTTCCCCCAAACCCTCATATCACACCTCACACCATACACAAAAATCAACTCAAAGTGGATCAAGGGCCTAGGAATAAAACCAAGGACTATAAACTTCATTAGAAAAAAACTTGGAAGAACCCTAGAAGCCCTAATCCCCAACTTGAACAGTCTTCCAACCATCCTGAAAAGCCTACTACCAGGAGAGGGTAAAATAGATCAATGGGACCTTCTAAGAATCAAATCACTATGAACATCCAAAAACTTCTCCAACAGGGTAAAAAGGGAAGCCACAGACTGGGGGGAAAAACATGGCTGATAAACGACTTCTATCTAGAATCTGAGGCTCCATCTAACATACTTTGGACATGATGTGAGGAGAGACTGGTCCTTGGAGAAGGACATCATGCTTGGGAGGGTGGAGGGACAGCGCAGGAGAGGAAGGCCCTCTATGAGGGGATTGATTCAGTGACTGGGATAATCAGGATGGGAGTGTCAGAGACAGTGAGATTGGCACAGGACAGAGCAGAGTTTAGGGCTGTTGTACAGAGTCGCTATGAGTCTCAAACGACTTGACGGCACATAACAACAACAACAACAACAACTCAAGCACCACAGCAAGATAAAGTTAAACAACCCAGCTGCAAAATGAGCACAGGACATGAACAGACACTTCAGCAAAGAAGACATTCAGATAGTGAACACACACATGAAGAAATGTTCAAAACCCCTAGCTCTAAGAGAGATACAAATCAAAACAGCTGTGAGGTATCATCTCACCCCAGTAAGAATAGCAAAATTTAACAGAGCAGCAAACAACAAATGTTGGCAAGGTCATCGAGAAACTCTGTGGCTTTTGAGGCCGTGGGTGGGTAGAGTCTAGTTTCTAGAGTTCTTTGAAATCTTTGGGTGGTTGTTGTTGTTGGGTGCCATTGAGTCAACTCTGACTCACATTAACCTGTGAACAACAGATCTGAACCTTGCCCTATCCTTTGCCGTCCTCAGTCTCTGACATGCTTTCGGCCCATATTTTACAGGCACAGTGTCAATCCATCTCGTCCTCTCTTCCTCTGACCCTCCACCTTTCCCAGCATGATGCCTTTTCCCAAGGACTGACCCCTCCTCACAACATGCCCAAAGTATGAGAGCAGAAGCTTTACCATCCTTGCCTCTTAGGGGCATGCTGGCCACACTTTCTCTAAGGCAGATTTGTTTATTCCTTTGGCAGTCTGTGGGATAGTCAATACTTGTCTCCAACATCACAACTCAAAGGCATTGTTTGTTCTTCTGTCATTCTTATTTATTGTCCAACTTTCAGATGCATAGAAAATAAATGAAAAGGCCATGACTTAGATATGGTACACCTTAGTCTTTAAACTAACATCCTTGCTCTTTTGCACTTTGGGGAGGTCTCTGACAGTAGATTTCCCCACTGCAACAAACACATTCCCTTCCCCTCCATCTGTTGCTTTCTTGACTGCTGCTACCATGGGTGTTGATTGCGGACCCAAATAAGATGAAAATTGTTGGCAACTTCAATATTTTCTCCATCAATCATGATGTTGCCTATTGGTCCAGTGGTGAGGATTTTTGTTTTCTTAACGTTGATATGGAATCTGTATCACAGCCTGTAGTTTTTGAGCTTGAGTGGTAGACTGTGATAACTCTAGAATTTAGACACCACTATTCAAAATCGACCTCCTGTACAGAGTTATTTGTGACATCTGGTCGACCTCATCTTTTGTTGGTTACCTGAAGCCTGGTTACTGTCAGGGGTGCGTGAAGAAGACATTAAGGGCAGGGGCCGAGGTGGAGGTATGAGTGACAAAGACCGAGAGAGGGGAAGAAAGAGTGAGCATGTGTGACACAATTCAGTTAATCTAGTCCTTCCATAGATTTATTATAACATCGTTAATACTGATAACACTATCACGCACTTAGGAATTACTCCAGGCCTAGTCTTTTACCTCATTTGTTCCCCACAAAGACTTGTTGAAGCCCGTTAAGTCACTTTCCATGTAAAGCTGGAGACACTGAAGTCAGAAAAATAACTTGCTCAGTCACATGGAGAGTAAACGGCAGAGCAGAGACCAGAAGTTCAGGTGTTCTGACTCCCCCAAAGCCCAATCATTAGGTTCCAATGGGTCTTTTCATGAACTGAACAAAAGCTTTTAAATGTCTACTACATGCAGGGACCTCTCTAGATACTGGAAAACAGACCTGTGGGGCTCATATTCTGGAGGGATGGGCACGTGAGAGGCAAAGAGCCAAGTCAACGGGCATGGCAATTTCAGGTAAGGCAAGTTCTCTGCAGACAAAGAAGACCACCTGGGATGGGAGGTGCTGCTCCTGTGTGTAAACTCTAGAACACAACAGGTATTTCTGAGGTCACAGGTGCACCAGGCCAGGGACTATATGGACACGTGGATGGCATTCACCCTCTACCCATCTATTCTCATCTCTTTTGCTTCCATTTTGGGTAAACAGATGGAAATTTAAATGCACAAGAACAGGGGGAGAGGAGAAGAGTGAAAAGAGCTTAACATTGCAAATTTTCTTGAAGTGGTATTTAAGGGAACCACAAGTCAGTAGTATAAAGCCACTACTGCCATCATCTCTATTATTTGATAAGAAAACACTTTCGCAAGCTGAGCAAAAGATTAACGAGCTTGTTTCTTCAGAGTAAGTGCACAGCCTCTCCGTGGGCGCTCCTTATTTATGTAAAGTGCTTATCGAGGGGAGACATCCCCCGCTTCTGCATCTGGAGTGGAACAAAGAGGCACTGCTCCTCTTCAGGGTACCTCACTTGCACTGGGGGCATTCCCCCAGATTTTGAGGGAGCCACCCAAGGAACTAAGCATTGCCTGCATGATCTCTAGGAAATTTAGGCTCTGATAGTTAAGGTGGCTTGTTCGGACTGCAGAGCCAGAGGTGACAGGGCTGGGGTGGACCACCACGCTACAGTGTCTCCAGGGATGCACGTTTCTGCTGGAGAACTGTTCAAGTCTGACTTAGAAGCATCTCCCTGGACAAACCAGTGATGACAACAAAGCCTAATTTTTGCATTTAAAAAATACAGATCCAGTGGGGACCTGAAAAGATTGGGTAATGATGGGCAATGTCCGATGGTGATTGATTTTATAAACCACAATGCATGGGCATGAGTGTATGAAACTAGGCCAATGTGAATGAAGAATAGTGTGAAACACAACGTATACAAACTCTGTGAACAAATCAATACAAAATCAAAATCAAAACAAAACAAAATTAGAGACCTACTTCTTCCATGAAACCTGTGCTTTGAGGCAGCAAACGTCCTCTGTGACTTTTATGGCCCATTGCTACTGTTCCTGTACCACTCTTCTGTGCCTGTCCTTGAAGTCCCCTCTGATGCCCTCTCCCAGGTACCCCAGTCTTCTGTGAGATCCTCCTGGATATGGTTATGAGGGTGATGATGGAGAACGAGATGATGATAAAGGACACCCCGATTTATCCCAGGCACCATTCTAAGTACATCACATCCATTCTTTAAAAAAATGCATTGCTAGTGGAGTGGACTTGGGGGGAGGGATTGTATAACAATGAGAAAATTTTTCTTTTACTTTTCAAAGAGAAGAATGAACTGGGGGGGGTGGACAGGGAGAAAAGTACAACAATGAATGAATGGAAATCCAAAATCTCTGTAAATTTTCATTAAAATTAATAATAATATAAAAAATTAATAATTAAAAAAATGCATTGCCCCAGAGTCCAAAGCAACTCATAGATGGCCTTTTCTTGGGTTTTCCAGGCTATAAATTGCAAGAGATTGGCCAGCTCTTCCTGCCCCTCCCCACTCCTTACCGGCCCAGACACGGGAGGTCAGCACGATTGTGCCCGTACTAGTAACAGAGGGAGGCCCAGAGGCTAAAGGACACACCCCGGGTGACCCTGCTGGTCAGTGGCAGAGCTGAGATTTGAATCTAGGCTGGCTCGCTCAAGTGGGGACTGACTCACAGCTGACTCTCCAGTGCTCCATGCCTGTGGGCTGGTGGCACCATTCCTTATCCCCTCGGCCACAGGCTAGTACATAACATAATGCACGACGTCAGCATTCAGAGCGTCCTGCACTATCACGCTCCTCAACGTGCGTTTCCTCTTACACTGTACTGCTTAGCTCATTTTTACTTCTCTCTCAATTTTGCCTCCCTCAGTAGGCTGGAGAGCCAGTCCCCTCAGTCACTCTCCTATATTCTCCTATTCTTCTTTCCCCATTGATCAGATCAGAACAAAAGTACAGGTACAAACATGAGTAAGCAGAGCAGAGCATGTAGGACGGCGGTGCCTGTCACTGAACACGGGCTCCGGCGACACTGGCTACAACGAGCAGCAGTAACAGGAGTGTTTGTAGCAGTGCCACTAACCCTGATGTCATCTGAGAAACAGTAAGAAGTGTCACACCAGGTCAGTGAAGAGAGTCTATTTTGGATGCTAGCCTATCATCTAAATTTGCTTATGATTGTGGTAACGAGGAGGCTGCAGATGAGGCGACGACAACCACCGCTTAATAAGTCTACTTTATGAGCCAGGCACTGAGTGAGCATCTTACTGTCATTAACTCATTTAAGTCTGTTGTTAGCAGCTGTTGAGTTGGCTCTGATGCATGGTAACTGCTCTCACAGCACAACGAATGCTGCGGGTCCTGCGCAGTCTTCACAGTTGGTGACGCGCCGCTCAAGCCCATGGCTGTGGCCACTGAGAATCTGGAACGCCGTTCAACCTGGGGATTGCTCTTCCAGCGCGGCATCCAATACTATCCTGTAGTGACCCTAGGATTTTCACTGGCAAGCTGCAAGGTCTTCCTTCCTAGTCTGTCTTAGCCTGGAGCCTCTGCTGAAACCTGTCCACTACGGCGACCCTGCTGGTATCTGAACTATCGGTGGCACAGCTTTCAGCTCTGGCTGGCTGAGACACTGTGACTCTAGCTGTTTCTAAGCTCCATCCCAAATCAGACTGGCTAGGTCTGTTGCTCTCCTGGTTTAACATCCTGGACACAAGGTGGCTCCAAGCTTTCTGAATCCTACTTCATTACTAGAAGGGGTACCATGCAGAACTTGGGGAGAGGTGGAAGAGGTTCAAATGGACCTGGAGGACAATTAGCTCACTATTACCCCATGGTTCCTGCCTGGCCTCTTCTCAAAAAAGTATTCTGCGACAAGGACTGGTGGGCCTGAAGCCCTCCAAGGTCTAAGCCCTGAACAGGGACTTGGTCACCTCTCTTTGCCTCAGCCCTGCTCCACCTCTAACTGTATCCAATTCCTCTGTCTTCTCTGCTCAGTGACAGGTTCTTCCAGCAATTGGCTTGGCAAGGTGGCAGACCTCCAGCATGTCCACACAGTCTTTGGCCCACTTCCCCTGGTAAACAATGATCAAAGACAATGAGTCATCATTCCAGTGGAGGACAGTGACCAATGAAGTGTCCGTAACCTAGCACGCTGCTTCAGCCAGTCCACTGCTCTGCCCCAGTAAGATCCACACTAGCTGCATGACTGCCCATCCTCCAGATACCTAACTAAGGAGGCTCTCACTTCCCTTGGCAACCCTGGACTGATGACAGGAAGTTCTGTCACTTTCTGACCTGAGTCGTGGTGATGACATTCCCTGCAGGGAAGTGGCTATGACTAATGCTGTCCTGTGGACTCAGCCCCGTGATGCAGGGTTGCCAGTGTGCAAGGCACCTGGGAAGGCTCTGAGGCTGCATTGAGGGGTGTGTCTCAGGAGAGGGGCAGGCGAGGCTGGAAAGGCCCCCAATGATGCAGGCCTGCAGGCCACAGCTCACCCTGCTTGTCCCACAGTGACAAAAACAGGTCCCAGCAGCCAGCCGGGACAAGTGTAGCCTGGCCTAGGGTGAAAGGCAAGGCTTTGAGGTCAGAGAGACTAGTTTGAGTCTCTTCCCAGCCACTTAACAGCTGTGGCTCTGGGTCCTCATTTGCTTATTCATGAGAGCACCTACCTTGCTGATCTGCTGGAGGCATAAAAGGGACAGAAGTAGGTAGGAATTCCTTTTAAAAGGAAGAGCTGGCTACTTTTACATTGGCTAGCCTATTCCAACCCCAAGAGGAACCCTACTAGGCAAAGACTGCTAGTGCCATTTCGCTGGTGAGGAGCGTTAGGCATGGAGGTTGCTAGATCATGCATGGGGCCTGATGTACATGGTGGGATCTGATTTTATGTCCCCCAGAGCATGGGCTTTTTTCCTGATGCTGAACGCAGTGGACAGAGGGATGTATGCTGTAGATGGAGGGATACAGGCTGTGTACAGAGGGAGGCAGGCTGTTGATGGAGGGACATAGGCCATGTACAGAGGGACGTAGTCTAGGTACAGAGGGAGGTTAGCTGTGCATTGAGGGAGGCAGGCTGTGGATGAAGAGATGTAGGCTGTGTACAGAGGGAGTGAGGCAGTGGATGAAGGGACTCAGGCCATGTACAGAGGGATGCCAGTTATGGATAAAGGGATATAGATGGTGGATGAAGTGACAAGGCCATGAACAGAGATATAGGCTGTGATCAGAGAGCTGCTGCAGCTGCTGTTTGGTCCTTACAAAGCTGCCTCATTTGCCATTCTGATCCCTCTTATTCCTGCATTTCCATCTCTCGCCGTCTCTTTTGACCTTCTCCAAGGGAACTCTGGCAGAGGAGGCCTCACTGAGGTGGTACATCACCATGAGATTCCTACAAAAGGGCCAAAGTATGCCCCCTCCCTTTATCAGCATGGACACAGTCACTCTGAATGGAAAGAATCAGGGCACATTCTTCAAAGCATAAGTAGATGAACAAAGGTTGGGGCATCATGTCCCCAATCTGAGCTACTTAACCCACATGTACAGGGCAGTGGAAGAGACTAGACTACTCAGCGCCGGGGACCCAGCCAGGCCTCAAACCCCAAAGGGAGGCCTCAGGGCTTGGACATCCACCGTCACATCTGGAGCCAGGCCCTGCTCGGCTTTGTCCAGTGGACTGTCTCCCATCACCCGAGGGAGGACAGAGAAGAGCCTCAAGGTAATGCAACTGGGTAGGGAGGGAAAGAGTGGGAGAGAGACCCAGAGGGACAGAGACAGAAAAATCCTGATCCCCAGATTCATACAAGTGAAGCTCTGTCACCCTGGAATCCTCATGGGCTCCAGTTACATTTTGCACAAGTAAAGAGGGTTTCCCAGAGGGCTGCGTCCTGAAGTGATGCTGTGAGCCCAGGGCCCCATGGGATGCTGGCCCGGCTCGCCAAGGACTCCAGGACTTGCCCGTTGGAGGACACCTGAGGGGAGGGGAGGGTCAGCTTCAGCAGCTAGGTGCCAGGCCATAGAGGAGTGCTAGGCTGTCTGCTGGCCTGGGTATTTTTAGGGTGACCTCCTTTTAGAGCCAAAATATGAAGATTTTCAATTTCTTTTCCCTATGTTATTACTTCCATTTTCTGACATCCATTTTGGTCTTTTCTTCCTCTTCTGTCTTTGTAATGACCATTTACACTCTTCCTGAATGATATCTTTGATATCCTCCCACAACTCATCTGGTCTTCGCTCATTAGTGTTCAAGGCCTCAAACCTGTTCCTGAGATGATTCAGGTGGTATGAAATCAAAGTCATAT
>NW_006399779.1:12532437-12533453 GCF_000299155.1 Elephantulus edwardii
GGTGCGGTTGGCGCAGGATAGAGCAGGGTTTAGGGCTGTTGTGCATAGGGTCGCTATGAGTCGGAAACGACTCAACGGCACATAACAACAACAATGTTATTACTTACTTGGTCTGATTCATGGAAAATACCTTTGCTCCAAATTAAAAACCACAGCGTCGTTTTTAAATAATTAGCTTTTTTAAAAGACACTCACATACATGTATGTGACTATTCAACCTAAGTTGTTCTAATTAGATATAGAAAACCAAATTAGATCATAAAGCTGCACTTTAGACTGTCAGGGGGCCGTGAGCCATCCCAGAAGAAGGTAATTATAATTATGTCCAACAGGACCTGGCATGGTGCCATCTGGGGAACATCCCTCTGGCGACCTGCCTGCCCCGTGGTCAACGGTCCTGGTCCCAGCCAAGGGCTAGGGTGCCCTCTGAAGCATGAGGTTCTAAAGAGACTCCGTAAGGAGCACTGGCGGCCTAGTGGTAAGAACTAGCACTGCAATCCTGAAGGCACGTGGCTCAAATTCACCAGCTGCTTCATGGGAGAAAGATGAGCAATCTCTCCCGTGCAATTACCTGCCTCTGCAAACCCACAGGAGGTAGCTGTGGGAAGGTTGTAAAGAGACTCCTTGTTCCCCAGTCACCTTTGCTTGGGTGACCAGGCCTTGGTGTAGCACCCTGAGATCCTTATCACACACGGAAACCTCCTCCTTCCCAGCTGTTTCCCTGCCTTCTCTCCTTGCCAGCCACCTCCTGCCACCACTGCAATTTCCGCACAAAGCACAAACAGCTGGGGCTTAGAGAGTGTGTGCACTCCGTACCCACCTCACTGCCGCCTGTCCCTTTCTGGATGCCAGGCCTCTATGCGCTGCCTGCCCTGCTCTGGGGCCACCTGCCTCTGCCCTGTACACACCCACCCCTAACTCCCACAGAAAGGAAACAAGGATGCTGGAGGAATGACAGCAAGTGTAAAAGCAGTAGTGGTACTTATTGGGAACTGATTGAGAGCTGAGCTAGTACT
>NW_006399779.1:12533570-12569392 GCF_000299155.1 Elephantulus edwardii
GCCCCCGCTTTTGGTATTTTTTTTTAATGGCTGGCAGTATGGTCTAGTGGTTTAAAAGCAAAGCTTGTGTGATCTTGGCAAGTAAATGAACCTCTCTGTGCTTCCACTTCCTCCTCTATATGATGGGCTGCAAAGAGCACCTACTTCCGGGGATGGTATACATTAAATGAGAAATGTGTGCATGGGTATAGGCCTTCTGAGTAGATCAGTTAGAAAAGCCATCTAGTCCTCAGGCTGAAAAGACCCTGAGTACAGATGGCATAGCGAACAGTCCTGACTTGGGCCCCCCATTAGATTAACTTGTGCTGTGCACAACCTCACATCTGTTCTTGGCAGCCCTGCTTCCACCTGGGCTCCTTTGGAAAGAACATTAGAACAGTGGCCAGAAGGCCTGGGTTTTAGGGCTGCTCCATCACTTAGACAACCTGTCAGGGCCTAATATCCTTATCCATAAGCGAGTGGATGAGGTAAAACATGACTAAGCTCTCTAACAATGACAATGACAATGACAACCATGACATCACTGTCATTTAAAGAGGAGACAACAACCACTGATGGGAGGCCAGTTACAACTGGTTTGTACCCACCTGGTCATAGTTGATGCTGCAAAACTGTAACAGACTAGAATTGGTAAAATATGAGTATATCAGAAAGATTACATGAATGGGAAAAATTACAGTTCAAAACCTAGGGTTGAGAGTCTTGGAAAAGGCACAGAAAGCCCTTTCAGGAGCCTGACACAAGAGACTAGATTATCACAAGGACTGTGGAAAGCAGGAGCCGTGATTTCTGACTCTTCTAGTTAAGAGACTGGGTTGCTATGCAATGCTCACGCTGTCTTTATTTTCTAGGAGGGAGAGTAGGCTTCTAGTAGTGTACTTCAACCTGTAATTTTTTATAAAGAAAAAAAAGGCTTTATTTTCTTAGTTTTGATTGTGGATCCAGGTCAAGTGAAATAATTTACAGATACAACCTTTTCTCCACTCATCATGATTTAACCTATAATTTTTCCCATTCTGGTCACTGTTCCAGGACATGCACATTTATAGATTTGGATCCATTTCAGTTTGCTTCATTGGCCATGGCTGAGCTGAGAACAGCCAGTTCAAAGGCTTGGTTACCAGCCAGCCACTGTCCTAAGAGCTTTTCCTCGGAGTACTAATCCACTCAATTCTCACTATTGCCTTCCCAGGCCTGGTCAACACCTCAGTTTAGAAAAGGTACAACTGGATTCCAGAGAGGCCCCTCTAGTGAGTGTGAGGGCTGGCAAAACATGATGGAGTCTCAAGAACTACCTCTGCCTCAATGGCCCTGCTCCACATCAGCCCACCATGAAGAACCCCTCCGCCCACAGGGCCAGGCCCTCATCATCAGATTCTCAGCACAAGCCAGTGTCAAGTCATCTCTTCACAGATCTGTAGCCCTGCTTAGGGCTCACTCAGACCCCAGGGCTCTTGTCACACCTTGTTGGTCATTCAGTCAATCAACATACACAGGCAGCACGCTCTGCCTGGTGCTCAGTGCTGGGAGGGTGCCTACCGTTCATTGTTCAGAGTCATTCTTGGGGGGTCCAGGTTGGGGTTCTCCATGGATTCCATCTGTGGACACCGCAGGAAGTAGTAGAGCGTGTGGAGGGCGTCTGGGGACCAGGTGATGGGCTGTGGTGGCTGGCGGGCCTGGCGGGCAGGGCTGGTGCCTGGACAAAGGGGGCGACGTCCCTGCATGTGGTGCATGGCGCGGGAGACCAGGTCACCTGGGAGGGGGACAGACACAGAGGGAGCGAAAAGTAAGTGGAAACAGAGTCTGAATGCAGAGCCCACACTCCTCCACGGATTCCTGGAGCTAAGGAGAGCTAGCTCCCTTCTCACTTAATTACTGTTTACCCTGGAGCCAACAGGCGGAGGTTGAAACTGTCACCTAGACACACAACAGCAATTTAGTTTCCCTTTCATTTCCAGTCTTGATTTAACAGCTGAATTAAACACTTGGCAGGGCTGGTCTCTGCCAGAATGTATGCTAATGTGGTTTCTTTTTCAACATCACTCTCTCCACCACCCCCGTGGGCCTTCCCCCAGTGCTCTGACCATGGCAGTCTCAGGCCATCTCTTCTCAGCCTCGGAGGAGTCGGCCAAGCCTGAGGAGTGTCCACTGCCCCCATGAGCAAAGTCCCCAGTTCTTTTTAGCAGAGAAAGTTCATCTGTATTGCCTTAATCACAACCACCACTGTGTGCCGAGTGTCCACTATGTACCATTAACTCCACTTATCAGAGAGAGGTTTATTTAATCCTTACAAGCCTGTTGTTGTTAGCTGCCGTCAGGTGATCCCACTGCCTGGTCCTGCATATCCACCCCGCCACCTGTGTGGACTAGATCCCTGAGAGCCATAGGGTTGTCATCGGCTGGTTTCTGCCGTAGACCGCCAGGCCTTTCTTTCTAGTCTGGAAGGTCTGCTGAAGCCTGCTCAGCATTGCAAGCTCCCATTGACAGGTGGGTGGTTGCTGTGTGTGAGGGGTCCGTGCCCCTGCGTGGAAGGCAAGAATTTCGTCCCTGCCTCTGACAGCCTCAGACTCAAACCAAACCCACTGCATCGATTCTGACTCAGCGGCCATCTATCAGTTAGCAACCCCACACCATCAGGGTTCCCTCCGAAAATCTGTTGTTTCTTCTGAAAACTGTGGAGGCACCACTGAGCCAATGAAGTTCTTCAAGAGCCTATGAACTGACTGAAACATCGCTCTGTCCTGCGCCAGTCTCAAGGTCTCTGCCATACTCATGCCAATTTTTGCAGTTCCAGTGTCAATAGATCTCATCGAGGGTCTTCCTGTCTTTTGCTGATTCTCTACTTGCCCCTTTATTATCCTTAATTGTATAGAAAAGGAAACAGAAGCTCATTTAACAAGTATTTAGTGAACTCAGGCAGTTCTCTGGGCCCCGGGTGCCACCACAGACACAGGTCGAAGTAACCAGCCAGGACGGTGAGGCTAGCAGATGGAAGCCGGGAGGCTGGGGATATTTTTGAATCCAGGTCCTGTGACTCCAAAGCTCATAAACTTAACTACTGACCGGACTGCTGCCCTTCCCTTTTGAAGTCTGTGGGGTCCTCAAGGTCCCATATCCTGTGTTGTGCTTCTGCTCAAGTCATGTCTTTTCAATATTCCTGACCCCAGTTAGAACAGGAAACGTCCCACCATTGTGTGAGGCCACAATGCTGAGAAAGAATGGGCTGGACTAACCCCAGGCACCTGTGGCACCTCCATCCTCCGCTCAGAACTAGGGTGGGGGCCACTTCACCCCAACCCGGGGCAGGCCCTCGGTCCCTTCCACAGAAAGCCTCTGGAGTTAGCTCAAAGTGGGAGGAATTGGTAGGCTGTATCCTGGCCGGTGAAATAGCTTTTAATGCATAGCCGAACCAATTAATTCATTTAGCCCACTAACCTTTTTAGTGCAGCTTCCCTGAGTCTGGTTTGGGGTCCGTGTGCTCTATTTTGTGTGTCCCCAGAACCCTCACAGGGTCTGTTGTGAAACAGATAAATGCTCAACTAACAATCAGTGACTGAGGTCTGATTGAGGGCTGCCAAGCACTCCAATGACAGCCACGGTGGTTACGCTGGGTTCCCAAGCAAAGTGAACACAGCATCACTGTGACTGGAGGACGCCACTGGAAAGGGCCTTCCTGCCTCCTCAGATCCCCGGGTCCTCATGTCTGTCCTCCACACTCCTGACTCAGCTGCTGGCATGTCCTCCCCAGCCAACTAGGGAGGCACCCTGGGTCCCAGCCTCAACACTTCCCATTCCCCCTATCTGGGGCAGCACCAGGGCATCTGTATTTTATACATGAGCTTCCAGTGATTTTAAGGCCCAGTTAGATTGAGGGTCACTGGGTAAAATGGCCCTAATGACTTTAGGAAGGACCAGTCCCCAAAGAAAAGCATCATGCCCGCCTGAGTCGAGGGTTAGCAAAAGTGAGGAAGACCTTCAACGAGAGAAAGTGGCCTGGTCACTGCAGCAAGGGCTTCAGCACAGCAACGACTCTGAGGATGGTGCTGGACCGGGCAGGATTTGCTCTCTGGACATACAGTCACTGCGTCAGTGGTGACTCGACGGCACCTAACAAGTCAAGTGGTTAAGAGCATGGGATTTCCGAGTCCACAGGTCTGGCTCCAAACCGTGGCTCTGAGACTTCCTTACACATGTTATCTGAGCAGTGGTTTCCTTAACCATAAAATGGAAACAATGACATTTATTCTACTCTACAGGCTTTGAGGATTCAAGGAAATGGTAGCTGCAAAGCACTTAACAGAGTGTTTGGCATAGAGTATGTGCTCAGTAAAGGCTAAACATAACGTTATTCATGTTACTGTTATTATTAATATTATTTGATCCCACAGGCATGAGTTCATTTATATACGACCTCTGCCTGCAGGCAGGCACTGTCCCCTACTTCCCAGGATGGGAGGTAACTCAGCCCTGAAATGCCAGATCTCAGCCCTGCCCTCCGAGCTCCTGGGTGGTAGAGACTGGCATCAGCAATCACTAGGGTGAGCAGTCTCACGGCAGCTGGGTGAGGCGCTGCAATGAGCTGAAACCTGGCTCTGCTTCTTTCTCCAGGTTCGGTGCTAGAATGCTTGGCAGGACCGCAAGGAGGAGAAGTGAAACAGACTGTGATAGCATCAAAGAAAACTCTTGTTGAAATATCATTTCAAAGGCTCAAGGTAGGAGTCATTCCCATTCATTATTTTTATTGTTGTTTCATTGTTGTTGGAGCAGAACCCTTTGGCATTACATACATCTTTACCCAGAAAGCAAGCAAGGAAATGGAGAAGAAACTCCGAAGAGGTCAGGGCCAGGGGTGTCTTAAAGAAACAGAGCAGCAGTTGGGAGACTCGAGTCTCTAGGTCCAGGCCCTTCTGTCATTCAGCAACCCCAAACCAAACAGCCATCAAGTCCAACCCGACTCAGAGACACCCTTCACCAGGTTTCTGAGGCTTAAATCTTTACAGGAAATGACAGTCCATCTTTCTCCTAAGGAGCTGCTGGTGGATTTGAACCAGCAATTTTTTGGTTGGCAGTCGAACACTTTATCCACTATGCCAGCAGGCCCCAAAGACAGGACCTGTGGACAACCCTGATATTTGTCTAGAAATTAACATCGCTCTGTTTTACCCCCAAAGAAACTCTTCTTAGGTGGTATTTCTTCCTTGCCACCTTACATTTCCTTAGGCTTCATGATAGAATGAAAAGATAGGTAAAATTTCATATAATCTTTACAGCCACCCTAAGAGAGAGATTGTGTTTCCCACAAATGAGTAAACAGGCTCGCAAAAGTCAAAAGACCCGTCCCAGTTGCACAACTAGTAAGTGGACTATCCAGGTCTTGAAACTGGGGCCCCGTTTCTCAGGGGCATGTCCTTGACGCCACGTACTGCCATTCACAGGAGGATGGGCCCGTGCGCTGACTGCTGCTGCTTTCCACCAAGTTCAGATCAGACATGGAGACCTCGCTGATGCTGATTCACCGAGACCCCACGGGTGTCAGAGCAGACTGGTGTTGTATAGGGTTCACCACAAGGATATCGCCAGGCCTTTCTTCTGAGGTACGCTGCGGTGCACTAGAACGGCAAAGCTTTCAGAAAGCAGCTGTCCATTAATCACTGCACCACTGAGCTCCTCAGATGTAGAGAATGAGCTTTAAAAACTATTCCGAGCAGGTGGACACAGTAATTTTACATTTCTCTATTCCAACCTAGAAAGTCTAACTGGAAGGAGCCCTGGTGGCACAGTGGCTGAATGCTTGACTGCTAATCAGAGGTTGGTGTTTTGAACCCACCAGCAGCTCAGTGACAGAGAGACCTGGTAGTCTGCTTCTACAGAGATGACAGCCTTCTCCTCTCATGCAATATACAGCCCCTGAAACCCTGCTCGAGAATCAGTTATGCGTCGGTTCTGACTCAATGTAACAATCACTAACGGCACCACCAGTCTGTTCTCAGCGTCACTATGAGAAAGAATGAGCTGAACAGTGACTTTTTGTTTGTTTGTTTTCATCTAATACTAAAAACTGGCCTAACACTTTCCATGTCTTTTCTTTTGTTTTTCTAGAATTTACTTTTATTGCATTTTATTTAAGTTTCCATCCACAGCTGACTGGGAGTTCTGAATCCCCACAGTCCCACGTGGATTAACACAGGTTCCTCTGCAACTGCCTTGTACCTGAGGCGCCACTGTTCCTGAGCCTGGATGAAACTTCTGCAGCCCAGAACCACCCACCAGGCATGGAAAAACAAGCCCTTCCCCTTGTTATCCGTGGAAGGCCTGATGAGAGGTGCAGCAGTTTCACCCTGCTCTTTCCTAACCTCATTACGGGCCATCAAATAAAAACAGCAGGCAAGACTCTTCACTTCCCATGCTGTCTTCAATGTGAGGCTTCCAACATCTGGTCACCTTGGAAAGAAGGGTTTCATTTCTTATTCCCTCCCTTTCGATGTTCAAGGTAAAAAGGGCCAGAGGGCCACATCAGCCTCCCAGCACCCTCTGCAGCTGGACCTGATACCAGAGTGAAACTTCTGAACCGACCCAGCGGGCTGGTCCTGACCAAGTCTACGGAGTTAATGCAAGGGAAAACTGGGTGAACTCTACAGAATCAAGAACCCAGTGCCAAGTATGCTAACCTCATTAAGCTCTTTAGTCTCAGGGAGGAAAACTTGCAATCTCTGCCTCCACCTCTTTCTCCTCCCTCCTTTGTGGGTTAGTGAAAACTCTGGTTTCAGAGGGAGGGAGCTGGGACAACCGGCACAGGATGCGGCCTGCTTTGTTGTCTGTGAAAAGATGCTAACAGGTTGCTTCTCTTGGCCTCAGTAAGAGACTGGTCAGGACGTGGACCATCCTAGAGAGGTTTAGGAGATCCTCATTGAGTGGGTTAGAGTTCACTGCTACACACACACACACACACACACACACACACACACACACACACACACACACACTATGTGCAACACACTATTCTACACCCTGGGATACAGCAGTGGACAAAACAGATCAAGTCTCTATTCTCTCAAGTTTTTCCCACTTAGAGGAGAGATGATAAACTATTTATAAAGATATGCTATAAACACTGTGACCCTGATGTACCAAATGTGATAACGGTTACCCATGGTGGGCAGTGTTTGGTAGAACTTCCTGATTAAAACAAGCTTGGAAGCAGGAGTGGCATCCACTTCCAAAATGGCTTGCCTCCAGAAACTATGAACAGTGCTCAGGCCTTTCGTTCATAGGGTTGCTATGAGTTGTCTATGACTTGACGGCACCTAACAACATACTTAATAAATGTCAAGGGATAATTAACACTTTAAACAAAATCAAAGCTCAAATGTGAGAGACAGTTATGAGGGGGGACTGCTCATTTAGACAGGAAAGTCTTATCTGAGAAAGTGTCATCTGGTCAGAGACTTAAAGAAAGAACATGAAGGAGCAATGGATTTGGGGTATCTGAGGTTCTGGTGGTGGTGGGTGTCACAGGCAGTGGGGACAGCTAGTGCAAAGGCCCTGTGTGAAGCAGGAATGGCCTTGGTCAGGGGGCTGGAGTGGCTGAAGTGTGATCAACAAGAATGGTAGCCACTGACACCAGACCATATATTAGAACTCAGGCCAGGTGAGGATCTGGGGATTTACTGAGTAAACTGACTGAGGGAGGAGCGGGGTGTTGATCAGGGAAGTCACTTGATCCAATATGTCTGACACAGCCAGGGCTTGGCAAAGTTGGAGCAGGGTGAACAGGGCAAACGGGAGCTCTGGGAGCTGTGGAGGGTAAAGTCAACAGGACGTGGTTCCTGGTCTTAGTGGAAAGGTGAGAATTCTCTGGAATGAATGTCTTCAGTTCTGAGATAGTTTCCCTGGTGCTGGGTTGTGGACCATAACAGGCAAAGAGGTAACCAAGAGAAAAGGCAAAGACCAGACTCCCATCATGGCCTCTCCCGTCCTGAGAGGCTGGTGGTCAGACTAGGAAGTCCATGGCAATTAAAGTATGGCTACCAAAGCCAGACACTTCAGGAATCTAGGCCTGGCTCTGATTTAGGGAAAATCACCTTTGTACTCTCAGCCTCAGTTTCCTCATTAGGACACACCCCACTGAATCGTGCTGAGGAATGAACAGATAATAAGAACACCATACCTCCAGTGTGCTATGCATAGTTGGTGTTCAATCAATGACCAAAAAGCACCATAAAACCAGGGCGTTGAAGACTCAGGGTGTTCCATGTTCCTCAATCCTCAAGGCTGACAGCATCAAGGAAATCAAGGAAATGCCAGACTTTTTTGTAGGGTCTAAGAGAACAGGTGTGAGGAACCGAAACCAAGCCACACCTGAATTCAGCCCCTGCAGGCTTCGTCACAGGAGGCTGGTGACCCAGGTGACCAGCCATGCAGGTCCCAACTGAGACACAGCAGCCAGGAGACCCCACCCTCCCTCTATGTCCTTAAATAGAATGGCTCTGTTGCCTTGAACTGTTGTTACTGTCAGGTGCTGTCAAGTTGATTTAGACTCACAGCAACCCCATGAATAAGACCCAAACCTTGCCCTGTCCTGTTCCATCATCATCTCTAACCCACTTGAGCCCATGATATAGTCAGTATGGCGATTCACCTTGTTGGGGGTCTTCCTCTCCTTTGCTAATTCTTGACCTTTCCATGCATGCTGTCTTTTTCCAATGACTGTCCTCTGCTAACAACATGCCAAACATACGTGAGAAAGGTTTCACCTCCCTGGCCTCTAGGGAGCACTCTGGGTGCATTCTTCCTAAGACACAGGTTAGCTGCTCTTTTGGCAGTTCATGGTCCACGGGATCGTCTATATTCTTCTCTAACACCACAATGCAAAGGCATCAGTTATCCTCCTGAACTAGCCACCCTCTGATCCTATCCTGGAAAGGGAGAGGAAGAAGGGGGAGAGAGGAAGATAAGTCCTGAAGAAACAGAAAGGCTGATGACACTGTTCAGGCCAAGAAGTTGCCAATGAAGAGGGGCCACTGCAGAGTGACACTCCACTTCTCCCCGCTCTGTGTGCTCTGTCCTCCCACCAGGTGGGCTCGTGATGGAATGAGGGGGAACCAGGAAGGCAGAGTGTGAGGAGTGATCTACCGAGAAAACAGGGAAGGTGGATTCCATTTTACTTGCATCCACAAACAACACTTGTGGAAACAGTGGTCAGAAATTCAAACTACGTATTGCACTGGGACAATCTATTGCCAAGGACTTTGTTAAAGTGCTAAAGAGAAAGGACATCACTTTAAAGAGTAAGGTATGCCTCACCCAAGTCACAGCATTTTCAATTGCTTCATATGCCCTGAGTTAGAAGACTGAAGAACTGATATCTTCGATTTGTGGTCTTGGTGAAGAGTACTGAGTATCTCATGAACTGCCAAAAGAACAAACAGATCTGTCGTGGAGGAAGGGCTCACAGGTGCTCCTTAGAGGCTAGGATGGTGAGACTTTGTCTCATGGACTTTAGGCGTATTATCAGAAAGGGCCAGTTCCTGGAAAAGGACATCAGGCTTAGAAAAGTACAGGGTCAGCAACGGAGAGGGAAAGAGCCTCAATGAGAGGGACTAATGCTACAATGGGCTTGACCGCAGGAGGGACTCTACTGCACAGGATTGGAGAGAGCCACAACCTGTTGCACAGAGTCACTCTGAGCAGAAGTCATCTAAATGGTGTCTTCTTCCAGCAGCAGCAACAACAACATGACATGCATGATGCAGCTGTTAAGTAGTAATGTCCTAGACTAATAATTTCCCACTGTGTTCCACAGGCCCCTGAGGTCCCAGGAAACACCAGGTCCATGCAGGTCCAGGGCTTGGCAATGCCGAGGGACAGGACCCCCAGACCATGCCCTCTCCTAGCCAGGGTAGTTCTCCTTTTATCTCTTTTTTCTAGACTAAGGTTTCAGGGGTGATTTCTTTCAAAGGCGTTTTGACTGTAAACGCAGGTGGAGACCCTGGGTGTCACAGTCCACACACTCAGCTGCTAATGGAAAAGCTGGAGGTCTGTCTACTCAGAAGGGCCTTGGAAGAAAGGCCTTCCAGCCGATTCCTTAAAACTCAGCCACTGAAAACCGTACGGGGCATTGTTCCACTTTGCCACACACCGGGCTGCTATGAACCGAATGGATGGCACCTGGCTAACCAGTAATGACCAGGCAGGGAAACAAAGGAACGAGGGAGAACAGACATCAGAGAACAGGATCCGAGGCACACTGATCTTCCGAAGCGTGACATTTATTCCAGTCCACTTCACTCTCCTTGCTCCCACCGGCGGCTACCTCAGAAAAATGAGGCACAACCATCCTAGGCCTTTTTCAAGAGACACCAGGGATTCAGATTTGCTTGGGATAAATTCAACAGGACAGCCAGACCATACCCATCTGTGGGCCCCCAGCTGACAACCTCTGGCCTCGATGGCAGGCAAGAGTGAGGACGAAGAGGAGGAGATTAGAACGCGGAAGGTCAGCCCTTGCCCACCTTTCCTCTTGCCCCCACTTACTCAGCTCTGAGATGCTTCCCACACAGGTGGCCAGGAGAGACTGCTCCAGGGTCCGGAGCTCCAGCTGGGCGTAGGCATCGGCCCGCTCGTCGTGGCCCAGGGATCCACCATTGTAGGGGCTGAAGTAGGCGGGGAGGGAGAGGACACCTGGGGAAACAAAGTGGACAGGTCACACTCAGGAGTGTGGAAACGCTTCACAGACCTCAGCCTGAGGTGGCCAGGTCTCAGGCCTGCTCCCTGCACTTGGGAGAGCAGGATATGGACAGGGAACTTTATGGCTGGATGGTGCTATGCACCCAGAGTCATAAGGGTGTTTGCTGTTGGAACTGTGGTTTTTACCAAGTAGAAATAACTAACTTTCTTTCCCTCCTTCCTCCAACCCTCCTTTCCTCTATTTTATTCAAGAATATTTATTAAGCAATGACCATATTCCAGGCACTATAAAAAAAAAAAACAGCCCAAATGTCCAATCACAATCGAATGGATTGAGAAATTACAGTACATGCACACGACGGAATACTATACAGCACGCAGGAGCAATGATTTTGTAACTCACACCTAATTTGGGAGGGACTAGAGAGCATTATGCTAAGTGAACTAACTCAGTCCAGTAAGGACAAATACTGTGTAAGACCATTATAGTAGAACATGTATGAAGATCCAAGAGGGGGGGAGGGAAGCAGAAGGATGCGGATGGGTGGGGGTGGGGTGGGGGTTGGTTAATCATAGTGTCACACAATTTGATGGGTGGAGGGAGGGGTGAGTAAAGGAAATGAGAAAGATCAGTGTGAAAAACAATGTATATGAACTTTGTAAGTAAACCAGTGTAAAAGAAATATTTTATTTTAAAAAAAAACAAACCATGAAGGTGTGGGGCAGCCTAAATGTTCTTCATGAAGTGAATGAAAAAATGGATGAGAAATGAATGTTTCTTCATACAGGGATTACTACACTCCTGCAAACACAGTTTAAGAGTTACTGCACCTACAAGGATACATATCTAGAGATCAGGATACTAATCAAAGACAGCAAGTTTCAGGATGACAGCACTGAGATGGCTTCTCTTCGGATCTGCACAAGGAACTTGACTACTTGAGCTCATGGGGCAATACAAGAAAGGCTTCATTCCTTCATTCATGCATCCACTTCTTCATGCAATGAATATTCAGTGTCTGACTCAGCCTAGGCACTCTGGTTCTGGGTCACAAAGAGGCTTTGTCTCTAGGGAGCTGGTGGGGGCAGACAGAAATATCCATCTTGCCAACCCACGGGGTCATTGAATCCTCAGAGGCTCTCCCTTCCCTGTGTTGTTCCCTCTCCCCTTTCGTGATAAGAAAGGGGGGGGGCGATGGAGAAAGGGATGCAGCCTTCTCACTCCAAGAAGTGTCCCAGCCCCTGGCCAAGTCCAATTAGTGCTTTTCATTAACACTTCAACAACACAGGTGCAGAACTGTCAGAACCAGCCCCAGAGGGTAACAGCTCGTATGTTTCTCCATCTCGCTGTGTGGCTTCTTAGAAAGCACCAGAAAAGCAAAATCAGACCGTTTTAAAATGACAAGCTAGATCTTAAAGCATGTGGTCACAGGATTTGGGTTATAATAAGAACCCAAGACAGCAATTTCTAACTTTTGGTAACTGTTCTTTCTTAGATCAATGCACTTACTTTGTCCAACCCCCACCTTCAAAGCATTTATTCTTAAAAAAGAAAAAAAAGACCCACAGGAATTTAACTTATCACATTTGAGGAAACCTCTTAAAATTCCTGGACCTAAGGGAGAGGCCCTGTGATATGGGGAGATGTAGGTTCGGATTTCCTGCCTGGCACAGGAGGGTTTTAGCAACAATAGGAACAACAGATGTCAGAATACACCCAGTGGCACATAACACTAATAATGTGCCTCAGTTTCCTCATGCGTTGAAGAGATGATTAAAGCACCTCACTCATAAGACAGCTGGGAGGATCCGCCGAATTGCTGGCTATAAATGCTTAGACCACTATGTGGCTCAGACAGCGTTCTGTCATGGCTGCTATTTTACTACATCTTGAGATTGTCAGTTTTATTTACACTCACTCAGTAAGTGTGATGTGGGTAGTGCGGTTCCTATTTCAGATATTGTGATGTGGGGCTGCGCTCATAGGTGCCCTGGTGGCAGAGTAGTTAAGGACTCGGCTGCTTACCAAGAGCTCGGTAGTTCAAACACACTAGTTGCTCCAAAGCAAAAAGATGTCTGCTTCTATAAAGGTTCCAGCCTTTCAGACCCCATTGGTCGCTCAGAGAGTCTGAGTCACTGGCTCTGGAACGTGCACTTAACCAGCGGACGTTGGGCTGATTCCAATGATCATCCCATGTGTGTAAGAGCAGAACCATGTTCTATGGGGTTTTCAATGGCTGGCTGTTTCAGAAGTTGATTGCCAGATCTTCCTTCCAAACTTTCAATTAGAATCTATGTGTGTAAATGATTTGTACTACAGAGACTCTCTTTTATAAGCCCAGGGTATGCAGAAACTACCATCAAGGCCTACCCAAGCTGTTGTACCATCAAGTTGACTGCACTTCATAGTGACCCTAAGAACAAGCAATGTGAACCCTGTCTTATTCCGTGCTGTTCTCTCCATCATCTCTGACATACATGAGCACGTTGCTATAGTCACAGTGTCAGTCCCTCTCATTGAAGGTCTTTCTCTCCTATGCTGGCACTTCACCTTTCCATGCATGAGGTCTTTCTCCAAAGTCTGGTCCCTTCTAACAACATGTACAAAGTATGGGAGATGAAGTTTCACCATCCTTGCTTCCAAAGAGCACTCTGGCTTACTCCTCTCCTGGACAGACCCATTTGTTCTCTTGGCAGTCCACGGGATATTCAGTACTCTTCTCCAACACCACAACTCAAAGGCATTGATTCTTCTTTTGTCATCCTTAGTCACAACTTTCAGATGCATAGAGAAGAACTGAGAAGACCATGGCTTGGACCAGGGCAGTAATGAAAATGACAGCATTGCTCTTTAGCATTTTGGGAAGGTTCCGGACAGCAGACTTCCCCAATGTGATATGTATTTTGATTTCTTGACTGCTGGTAGTAAGGGTGTTGATTGTGGATCCAAGTAAAGATGAAATCCTTGCCAATATCAATCTTTTCTCCATCTGTTATGATGTTGCTTATTGGCCTGGTAGCCTAATCATAGCTGTTATCATTACTTCTTGTTTTGCTCATGGACACCTCAGCTGAACCTTGCATGATATTCTTTTTTGGGGCAAACACACGCGGCGGCCCACCTCCTGCCCAGTTGTGTACAGCATTCTTTGAGCACTCTGTAGATCAAAGGTCAGTATGTTGGAGGATTGCTAATGCCCTTCCTCGACCCTCTCCTCCATGCAGCCTCACTGCCCCAGAGTTGCTACAGCGATGTGGGCAAGGCCCGCTCCTCAGAGTCCCACCGACCCTCTTGAATGCCAGCTTCCCCTCCTGTCACATCTGGAATTGACTTGGCGATAGTGGCCTCATCAAAGCACTTCCTCTTGCTTGTTTCTGTGGGAGGAGGCGGGGGCAGAATGGAGTCCTCTCCACAGCTGGGAGTCCTGCTCCCAAAGGCAGAAACCCTCCCTCACAGCTGAGTAACCAAACACACTTGAAGAGCTGACTCTAAGGACGAAAACAAGGAAAATGAGAAAGATACCCCTCTACAAGGAAAATCCACCGGCAGAGCAGACCAGTGGGAGAGCTTCTACACAGGCCTAGGGACCCTTCTCTCCATTAGTAATCCACAGAAACAACACAGGGTCATGTGGATCACATTTACAGTGCTCAGGGCAAGGGAACGGGAAATTCAGCTGATTTGTCAACGGATTCCCAGGGAGAAATATTATGTCAATGGATCTGGTAACAGGAGCTGGCAGCTCCATTAATAATAGTTCCCATTTTCCTAGTTATCACCACCCAAGGGGGCTCTCACTAAATACTGTAACAAAAATAATTAGAAGTCTATTATTAATAACAATAATAGACAGCACTACAGCTTTTGCATAGTACCTTTTACTTTTCAAAGACTTTTCATACTAATTTATTCTTCCAGCAAGGTAGGTTGACCAAATATTATAACAATTTCCATAGCTAACTTTTATTGAGTGCTTACTCTGTACCAAGCACCAAGATAATAATTTTACATACATTAGAAACACATTTAATAACCCCCCCCCCAGACCCATGAGGAATGATTCTTAGTCATCTTAGAGATCAGGAAACAGGCCTGAAAAAGTTAAGAGACTTGCCCAACAAAAGTCGGAAACTGAACTGGGGCTAGAATTTTCATCTCTTGATTCTCAAGCTGCCGAAATGTGACCCTCTTTTATCTTTGGTCACCTTGTCCTTTAAGGAAGCACCTAGAGGAATGGAGAGAAGAGGGTTTCTGTTTGGGTTTGGGAGATGACAGGTTGTTGTTATGTATCATTGAGTCAGAACAAATTCACAGCTGGTCTACCAGCAGGTTTGCAGAGGCAGTAAATTGCATGGGAGTCGACTGCCCATTTTTCTCTCATGGAGCAGCTGGTGGATTTGAACTGTGTGCCTTTGGGTTGGCAGCACAGCACCTTACCATGAAGGAAATTAGGAATTTCAAACTGATGTCTATGCTCTGCTTTGATGCGGCTCCAGACACCTCTTGCCAAGGATCCCTGGAGGCATCCCATGAAATTCTACTGACCAAGCACTGCCTCTTTTATTCTGATCTTCCCAGAATGCAATTCCACAGTCTGCCTTCCAAATCTTTTTGAGAAAGTCTTCTTTATGTCAGCCCTAAATTCTTCCCTCTCCCACATAAGCGTCTTCCTTGCAGTTCTCATTGGAGATGGAAAACATTTGCTTGAAATGTTTTCAACACATCAGTGCCTTCTTTTCTCTACACAAATTCCCAGCTTTAAGATATGGACCCAAGAAAGGCTGTTCTAAAAGAGAGGATTAAAAGCAAAAGGAGGAAAGAGCAAAGAAAAAAAAGTGACATCTATTTCCCCCCCATATTTAGCAAAATCCTAAGGGGCAACTGTTTATTTTAACCACGAGGGAAGAGAAATCATATTGGAATGTCATTATCCCTTTATTTGTTACTATGGATGCCCCAAAATGTCCTTGTTAAACTCTATAAAAAGTTACAGAGAAAATCCACAGGCATCACTCGGTACTGAGAAATGAGCTCCAGTGCGTGAAACAGTGTGAAGTTAAGACTGACTGTCATCCTTTGCCCATGTCTTCTAGAAGGAGCATTTCTCTGCAAGCAGAGTTCCGCCCAAATCTCCCTTGATGGCATGTGAAGCCTACATTTCTCAATCTCTGTGTGCACTCACAACCACAATCTCTCATCGCCCAGCATTCCTCATTCACATTGCCCAACTTTTTTATCTCGGAAGTCATGATCTCATTTCCTAAAGCCTTTCCACTGCCCCCCCCCTCCGCCCCCCACCCCAGCACAGGACCAGGTCCACCCAGCTGCCCAAGGAGAGTCCTATGAGTCACCTTTATCAACTCTCTTCTCCTTCCCCCCAGATCCAACCAGCCACTCGCCTGTGGTTTTCACTGCCAAACTATCTGAATAATCTGTAACTGCCATGACCTCGGTTCAGACCATGATTTCTTAGTCCAGTCGTGTTGTTACTCTGGCTTGATACTCCTTATTCTAATTTTCACACACATCTTGTTTTAGAATATTAATTAGAATTAAGGAATGTAGTGAATTATAATGTCTCATCAAACCCTTACTGTATTCTGCTTTTCCTTCCACCTAACTTGCCTATTAATTTTTGCTCCCTTCTCATCCCTGTTAGCTCTCCCAGATTGGTTCTGTGTGTAAATCTTCCCTTAGATTTTTATATTAGTGGTCTTACTGTCTTTGTATGACTGACTTATGTCACTCAGGGTACTCTGTTCATCTTAATACTCTTTAATGAGTCATTGTTACTTTGATGGAGAAGTCTCAACTCTTTCCCACAAATATGAATAGAGAATATTCTTCTTTCCCCAGAAATTTAGAGAATAATTCTGCCAGGAAACTGGGAGAAGTCCCAGAGCCCCCGAAGAAATCAATGGAGTTAAAAAAGCAAAGCACCTGGTCTTGCTTTTTCCTAAATTACGGTCTGAAAGCTGTGCACCTGGCCCGGTCCTGGGGACGGCAACTCTCCTTCCCAGGCGGCTTCTCCGCCAGTGCCCAGAGGTGGCGCCATTGAGTTAAACGAGAAAACGAACCCTGGCAGCCCCGCCTTCTCGCTAGTGGATGCCAACCAGGAATTCAACCTGGGTTTCAGCTTGCACAGGCACTAATCTTCCCTGAGCCAGCACCCGGCCTGAAGCAGGTACCCTGCACACTGGATTGACAACCAGACTTTCAGAACGTGGGCTTTTCAGAAGCAGGGCTGAACTCAAAGGCCAAATCCATGGGGAATCCATTCACTTCTCTGTAAAATAGGGGGCCCAGTTAGTGGCTTTTCACCAGGTCTCCAGTTCTTAGACTTGTCTTCAAATGACCCCTGCATACTTAATCACGAAGAGACCCCATTACTGTTCAGTGGCTTCTAACTCACAGAGACCCTAGAGCGTGCAGAGCTGCCCCTTAGGGCTTCCAAGGCTATAATCTTTACAGGGAGCACTGGTGGCCTAGTGGCAAGAAGCTACGCTGTAATCCCGAAGGCACACGGTTCCAATGCACCAGGCGCTCCACGGGAGCAGGATGGGCACTCTCCTCCCATATGACTAACTGCCACGGAAAACCTGCCAGAGGGTCAGCTAGGGGTTGGTTCCGACGGTACACAATAACTACAATCCTTACGGAAGCAGACCACTGCAGTGTACTTTCCTTCTCAAATGCAACTTCTGGATAGTGACAGTAGAATAGGCCCTATTATTACTATTTACTGTGCATTCTGTACATAAGACACCCCCATAGGATATGAAATATAAAGATGATGTTCTTTCTGTGAAACAAAAATAGTTTTACAGTTCAACTTTTCTGACCATTTATCCAAAAGCCATCAAGCTGTCCTCTGAACTCAACAACCCATTAACAGAACTCTCCCCAGACTTGTAAACGTCGTCTTTGGGGCAGAAGGATTTCCATGGGCCCAGACACACATGTGAGTGGGAGTGTGTGGCCCGTGCTCCTTGTCCTCTAACCAAGCCCACCAGCCTCTGTACTTTGAAATTAAAAATGGGATGCAGAATATTACTGTTTTACTGCCCTTTTGAGAAAACTTGGCATGGCCTCTTCTGCCAGTTTTCTTAGGAGCTGAAAGCTTGGGTGGAGTTCCACCCATAAGTGTCTGAAAATAAAAATTATATTGGCCCACTGAACAGTTTCCAAATAGCCCACACAACCCAGCCTCCCACACCCCCTCTCTTCAAAACTGCTTCCATTCTCAGATCTGGAATTTTATATATAGTACATTTAATAACCATTTGTTGTGTATTAGTCATACTAGCATAAAGTGCTGAAAGGTTGAAGCGTGAATTTTTTTTCTGTTTCCAGAGACTTCAGCTGAGATGCACAAACAGAGGCTTCTAAAAACATAAAGCTCCACTGAATGGAATTTCTCTGGACATTCTAAGTCTGCAGAGGTTGGGCATGGCAAATGGAGTCCAGAGGAAGAAGATAATGAAAGGAAAAATCTGGAAGGGGAGTGAATGAAATACGCTTGATTGATTGGTTGCCAATCATTCATGTAAAAATAATTCACCAAGAAGAATTACAGGCTCATGTGATTCTGGGACAGAATCCATCTCAAGATGGAAAACATCATATTGTGAAGTCCAAGAGTTCAAGGGAGAAGAAAGTGTTAGGGGACAGGGAGAGAGAAGAGTGGGGCTCTAAATGTGGTTTGGGAAGTTGGTTTAATCTGGGTGAAGAATAAGTAGAGATGGGTGACTATAGATGAGTTCACTATTCAGTGGCAGGGGTGGATCTTATGTTTCTGATTCCTACAAAGAGCCCAGGTGAGGGGGTACTATGAGAGGCAGAGGTGTGTCTAGAGTAAAGCAGGTATGGCTTGTTCCGTGGGTGCCACTTGAAATGGGGCATCAATAAGTAGTTTCTATAGACTATCAATGTTTCCATCACCAGCTGTGAGAGACCACTTAGCAACTTAAAACTAATTGCCATAAACACTGTTTTCATAGATGTACCTCTGACAAACAGTCTTGTTTACCACTGGAGGACAGAGTTCTAGATGGGCTGGGTCACCTACCTAAAGTCACAAAGCCTGAAAAAGACGGAAAACCAATCCAGGCTCACTGCCAACAAGTCATTTTGGTGGCAGAGATCCTACAGAACAGAGCAGAAATGTACTACAGAGTTTCCAAGGCTGTGTAAATCTTTACAGAAGAACAATTCATCTTTTTCTCTGAGGAGTGGCTGATGGATTTGAACCAATGACCTTTTGGTTACTGAATGAAAGTTCTATAGTACCACCAGCTGAAACTCAAGGAAGAGCAGGGTGTGAGGCTGCCTGTGCAAACTAGAACAGAATCCTTCCTTCACCACTCACCACTCCAATTAGCTCTGAACTCCCCCCCCCCTTTTTTTTTAAGGTCAGGAAATGAAAAGCAAATAATAACCAGTTCTGGTTAACACCTCATTCTGGCTGGGTTCTCAGACCACCACCAGTTAAAGGTGGTCTACTGGGTAAGTCAGGCCCAAGGGGCCAGGAGCTCACCATGAACCAGTAAAATAATGAAGCGCATTTATGACTGCCCAGCGGGCCTGGGCCACAGCACGCAGGGCGAGATCAAAGGCTGCTGGAGTCCAGCACACTCCCTTGCAGCTTCTCCAGGTCTCCTAAAAAGGTGATAAAAAGGAAACCTCACTCTCCACAAGGGGCCAGAATGAATCTCCCTCGGAATCTCTAATGGTCTGGGGCCTGTAAGAGCTAAGGGTGGGGTTGCCTCTCTCTCCTTCAGCTGACAGCTGCACCTCTGATCTCTGACCTTAGGCTGGCTCCTCAGTTCTCACAGGGGCTCTGAGTAGGGTGAGGATTTAGGGGGGCCTCCATGAAATTTGAAGAGCCATTCCAGGCAGAGGAAGCTGCCCTGGAATTCCCGGTGGGAACACTGGCTCACTGGTATTTTGGTGACTCATTTAATTAAGGTAAATATAGATTCTGTCAAAGAGCCAGGAGATAACTATTATGTGTCTGCACACACACAGGCATGCACACGCGCGTGCGCACACACACAAAGAGAACAGGTAAACAAACTGAGATCATGGATTGCTTTTTAATGTTTTTGAAGCAGAAATCTAATAAAATACAGGCTGCTCATTGCCATTTCCTCTCTTTGCAAGAGAGTAAAATAAAGCTGGAGTAACCAACCAGATCAATTTCAGGAAATTAAACCTAAATGTGAACCCTGGAAAAACCAGCAACAGTCACAAATCAGGCAGCCTGGGCAAAGCATGAACATCAGAACTATTTTTTTTCCCTGTGGAAAATGCTCACTCTCACACTCTTATTTAGAATATAGATTTTTTTTTTTTAAGTGATTCTGGGTGGCCCATCAAAAGTATTATATAACACATCGAGCACTTGAGTGATCCAGGAGCATGAGGCAAAGAATTACTACCTCTCTGGTGGCCTACTGGTAAGAAACTGCCCTGCTATCCCGAAGGCACATGGTTCAAATCCATCAGCTGCTCTATGGAAGAAGAATAGACAATCTCCTCCCATGTGATTTACTGTCACTGGAAGGTCAGCCATGTGTCAGTTCTGACTCAGTGGTTCACAACAAGGAAAACCCATCTCCAAGTCCCTGTCGTTGGGACCTGCAAGGAGTGTGCAGACTAGCTCCCGTGAGTCACAGACACACTGTGTCACTTCTGTAGAGAGGTACACCTCTAACGGACAGCCCCTCCCCAGGGAACTGAAGGACAGAGGCAGAATGGAGCCAAGGCCCTGAAATACTGCCTTCTCCGTCATGGAAGCAGTGCCCAGACACCAGAGGTAGGTTAGGTAGATCCTCTCTACGGTAGGGTTATAAAAATGCTTTCTGAGTTACTCTGCTTTCTAAACTTTTTACAATGAATATGATTTACTTGGGCCATAAAAAGTGATGGCTACAAGGGCAACAGGGTAGGGGAGGTACTCTCTTTGGGGAAAGGTGGGGGCGTGTAAAGTCTCTTCTGAGCAAAGGAATATTCATCATGCCAAACATGGCAGTACATTTAAAAAAATTTGCAATTAATTTTTTAAATGAGGAAAAATATAAATATGCATGTTTTTAACACCAAAAACTATTACCTAATTAAGAGGGGAAAGAGAGAGAGAGAGAGAGAGAGATCACCTAATATAGAGAATATTAATTTTATTTCTGGGAGGAATTTTAGATGATCTCCCCCGGCTCCCCCAATTATCCAACCCAGTCCTGCAGAAGAAAGGTCTGGCAATCTATTTCTGCAAAACCCCAGCCACTGGAAACCCCACGTAGCAAAATTCTACGCCGACACATACGGCGCCACATGAGTTGTATACTGAAAGGACAACTGGGTTTCTCACTTTTTAAAAAAAAAATTTAATAAAACAAAAATAATTTTCAAAATTACTTAAAGGACATGAAGCTCTCTTGGGTCATGAAATGATTTTGGAACAGATGGAAGTCATGATTGATAGAAGTTGTAATTGTACAATACTGTGAATGGACTAAGTGCCATTGACTTGGACACTTTAAAGTGGTGAAGAGCTTTTTAAGTGAATTTCACACACAGGAAAAGGACAAGAAAGGACACTCCTCGTGGAAGGCACTCAGTGGACACCATTCTCTGTACTCACTAAAGAGGTGAGGCTGAGGGCTGCATACGTCATTCCAAGAGCCAACCCTTTGGCCCTCACCTGGCCTCAGGTGGTAGTGATGCCAGGTGAGTCAGAGGCCAAGTCATCAGGGGAATTTCCTGGAGCACGTTGCTGATGTTCCGTCCAGCTGTGTTGCTACAGTGCTGAGCCCGTGGGAACGTCACACAGCCAAGGAGGAGCCTGATCTTCCCACTCCTACCACTACCGTATTGACTGCAAAGTGCTTGGATCGGATCGGAGAACAGCAGGAACTGGCAAAAATTCTTCTACCACTCAGCTAGGGAGCTCTATGGGCCTAGAGGTAAGAACCTGCACTGCAATCCCAAGGCATGCGGTTCGAAGGATGGGCAATCTCTTTGTGTGGATTTACTGCCTCTGAAAACCAGTCAGAGGGTTAGCTATGAGTAAGGTCCCACTCGATAGTACACAATCACCACCACCACCACCACCACCACCACTCAGCTGGAACCCCAACTGTGGAAAAGGCCCCTAGCTGCTGGGGTGGCCACGAAGGAAGGACTAGAGGTTGGAGAGGGGGCAAGGCATATCCACAGTGATTCCTGAGCTGCAGGCCAGCAAGGAGGAGTGCAGCAGGCAAGGAGGGAAGGGAAGTGGGCGAGGCCTCCAAGTGTCAGCACAGGAGGAAAAAAGAAAATGAGCCTGGCACTCAAATAAACCTAAGTCACTCTTTCTGAGGAGTTTAACACAAACAAAAGAAAAGATACAAACATCACAAGGTCCAGGGCTGCTGGGTAAATGATTTATTAACAGAACACGAGGGCATTAGTTAGAAACTCACTGCACTTCCATCCTGCTGACACACAAAACTGGCTTTGGCTAGCTCAGGTCTCCCCTCCAAAGGGCTCTGACCATCAAGATCTCTAGGTTATTTAACAGCACAGAGCCAGAGAAAGGTGGTTCAGGATCCAGTTCACCCACTTCCCAGCTGTGTGGCCTTGGACTAGACACAGCCTCTCAAAATCTCAGCTTGTTCATCTGCATAACTCACCCACTGAAAACTCTAAGATCAGGCTCTACGCTGACGCCTGTGAGGTCCCTATGTGACTTCATAGCAGCAATGGTAACAATGCACCAGAAGCAGCTGGGCTCTGGAGACACAGAAGCAGAAGAGGCAGGGCACCTACTTGCATGAAGCTTGATCGTCTAGAGACCAGTGTGCAGGGATGGTGCAGCAGGCCTGGGAGAGTATTCCAGAAAGGCCTGCTCACAAGGTTGGGGCGGGGCTGGTGGGCCCTGGGAGAGCTCCCTCCATCACTCTCTGATAAGAGGTGCTCATTGCTAGTAAACTGTTTGCACACTGGCTGTTTATGCAGAACATCTGCTTTCCTTCTGGGACTCTGGGATTTGGGATGTCTACCAATGAAAACCTTGGACTCTCAGGCTGGTGGACATTTCACACGCATTGTCACAACTCATAGCTGGGAGTTAAGCGCATCCTGTGTGACCGCTGGGAGAGGACACTCAGAAGCTCGTGTCTGTTCTCAACTCTACCACATGTCTCTCCTCCTCCTGACTGGTACCCTTTTATTGAAACAGAGCACAACTGTGAGGACATGCTGAGAGCATGGGACCCCCACCCCTGACACAACCAGTCAAGTCGATCTTGTGTGAAAAGGGCTACAATAGAGGCAGCACAGAGTGCCCAGAGGAAGGGTCTATAATCAAAATGTGATGAATCAGGGCAGGCTTCCTGGAAGAAGCACCATATCGACTTCTAGTAAAAGATGTGTACATATCATTCAGTGAAGGGGTTGGTGAGTCTTCCCAGTCTGTGCCAGTGCCCATATAAGGTAAGTTTTGGGGTAGAGCAGTGGGGGAGCACTTGGAGGGGTTCTGTCTTATAACTGTGTCCTTCAAGCAAGCACATCATTTTTACTTAGACTGTGTGTGTGTGTGTGTGTGTGTGTGTGTGTGAGATAGTAGTTTCGGTAGGGCTGGCTAAGGGGGAGCACTGCTGCCCTCCCCCACGTTTGGTGCTTTCTCTAAAGCAGGGGTCTGCGAACTGTTTCTGTAAAGAGACAGAACAGATATTTTTCAAGTCTGTCAGAACTTCTCAACTCTGCTGGTGTAGTGTGAAGAGACACAGTGTAAATCAATGGACATGACTGCATTCCTTTACTAAATACTCTTATTTAAGGACAGTGAAATTTGAATTCCATAAAATTCTGAATAGCCACAAAATAGTCTTTCACATATTTTCAAACACTTGAAAATGTAAAAGCTCTCCCTAGTTACGAGGAACACAAATAGGCAGGGTCTGACTGGGCCCGTGGACTGTGTTTGCCAATTCTTCACTCATCCAGAGCTGCTTCGGGGATGGAGTCTGTGACGGGTGTAGTGTGACAGGTCCACTGGAGAAGGACAGGGGGCATGCACATATCCACACTCACACATACATACCCAGAGTTCCAGAAAGGGATGGGAAGGTCTAACTCAAAAGGCCGACATTGGCTGATAACACACTATTTACTATGAAATCCACAATGTGAATTCCACCCAAGCCACTGTTTGTTTTCATAAGCTTGATCTTTTCTTTCAGCTTTGCCTTGAACACTTAAACCTCAAAAGTGGAGATCAGAGATTTATACTGTTTGGAACTTAGACTCACTAAAGCATCACTTTCAAGCTCACATGAGTGAAAAACGTGTTTGAATACTGTTAAGACTTGCCACATTCCTGGATCAACTCTAAGTAGCAGAAATTTTCAATCTTTCGGTTTCTATGGTCAAAAAGGCAACAGACAGGAGACTTTCTCTTGGTTCATTTATGGCATGTGTCACACAGTGGAGGCCAGAACAAAGACACTCCGTGCTGAGTGTGCTGGTGATACCAGAGCCCAGAGTAATACCATTTCCTCAGCAACTCAGAGAGGCTGTGTGCATGTGAGCGTGCCCCCAGACACATAACACAGAGTAAGAAGGGCTGTTTGTACACAGTGACAGACCCTCTACCCGGAGAACACCACATTCACCAAGGTCTAGAAGTCTCTGCTTCAATGTGACGACTTGAGATACGGAACAAGTATCTGAGGTTAGGAAGATTTTAGCTCTCTTCTCATCAGCCACTCACTTATTCACCTTTTCATCACATGCCTATTAATTACACTGAGCTTGGTACTAAGAATACAGACGTGACAAGAACCCAGGTTCCTTCTCTAGAGGGAAAGGAGAGACACACAGTCAGATAATGAAAATGTGCCGTGGTAATGCCAGCAAGGGGTCCAGAGCATAGAGTGGAGCTGGAGGCGGAGCAGCAGGAGAGGCTTTGGGCTGAGTGTCGTCATGTAGCAGGATGTTACATAACTACAGATGCTGCAGAAAAGCCTCCATAACCCCAAAGGGATTTCGCAGACTTCTGGAGATGCAAGTATTCCCTGGTTATGTCTGTATTAAACAGCACCACACATACTGGAGTGGTGCAGGCGAGCGGAGGAGGTGAAAGGGAGGAAGCATGCCTGCAGAATGATTCAGTCCAAGATGGGCACAGCCCTTTCAGAGTTCACTGTGTCACCGTGTCACCCCCAGGGTCAGGAAAGATACTCTGGTCTTTCCAGACAAGAATATGAGGGAATAGTGAGTGGAAGCCTTAATCTGCGCCAACCTTCTCAGAGGCCCAACCAACACCATTCCTGCTGCCTGGCTAACAGAACTCAAATTCTGTTTGGGATGGTTAGGCAATATGAGTTCCTGTGACCGCCTTCCCAGACTTCCTTGTAGCTATGAGACATAGTTCTGGCCATTAAGATGTAAAGTCAAGGAGTCAGAGAATCTGGCAAAGGTGGTTTTTCTCCAGCAAAGACGTTAAATGTTGGATGGCAGGCCTTTGCCCTCAGGCCACCTGAAATGTGACACACTGATGGAAGATGGTGCAGCAGCAGCCATTATGCAACGAGGAGGCTGCCACTTGCTGCTCTGGTCACAGCACTGTCCCCTGGCACTGCAGCATGGGGTTCTGTGGAAAGGATGAGGCCACGGTTGAGAGGCAGCATGCCAAGGCGGGGAGAACACAAAAAGAGAAAGGGCCTGAGTCTCACTAAGCTACTGAATATCACCTGACCCCAAACTTCTTACAGGAGAAAAAGCAAGTCCCATTGGCCTATTGGTTGGGTTTTCTATGACTTGTAGATGGGGTGATTTTCTGATAGAAGATAGTGTCTGTAAATCTGTTTTCCAATTCAACTGTGAAGTTATGTTTTCAAATGAAATCATATGAAGAATTCCACCAGGAAGTCATTGCAAACTCCAGGTTCTTCCGGGTCTCTGTGGAGCAGGTTGAAAACAACTGTCTAAATGTCAATAGTTGTAGAAGGGCTTCAGGCCTTTTGTTCATAGGGTCACTATGAGTTATGCTTGACTCAAAGGCAATCAACAATAACAACAACAAAGTGTACTGTGTCTCTGCCCTTCAAAGGTTGGGGGAAGAAAACCGTGGTTCTAGCCAATGAAACCAAGTTTCCTAAGGGCTGGGGATGGCAGTGGGGACTCTGTCTTCACAGCATGACCACATGGCTACACACTCCCTGTCATGGGGAATTTTCTGGGCAGACAACTTGCTTGTCACCTGATGAGTGTCTTTTGACTTTCCTATAATTACAGTTTAACTTCTAAAAGATCCAGATAGGCAAAAGGGGAAAAGAAAAATGTTGATAAGTTTATTTCCCTGAGATGAAGTTTTGTTACCACAGTGGTATAATATCACTTTAGATTTTTAAATATGCATTTATAATTTTGAGTATAAAATAATTTTTAGTAAAATTGTAAATTATAATTAAAAATATATAAACATTTACATTTTTAAAAGGAATCACTGTCCATATATTTTAATGATCTTTTTATCACTTAAAAATATTTCATAGTTGTCTTCCCAGGGCCCCAAATATTATTTCTAATAATTTTCCATGACTGGAGTACACATTATTCTAAAGGGTTATCTTATTTTCCCACCATTGTTCTGAATGACCAACGGAGAGCTTTCTAGAAGGACTTTGCAGGGGGCTTAAGTCATAGCAAACCCCAGTGCTCTAGCACTGAACTGGGTTTCAGAAAGCCCTGTCTGTAAAACTTACATACAGGAATCTTAAAGAGAAGAAAAATGTGAAACAGAATATCAAAACTTCCTGGAATCCAGTTTTCAGAGCCATTAAAGCTGTATAAACCCCCTAAAACTATAGCCTGGAAATAATCTTTAAACTTTTTGCCAAAAACATTCTCAAGAGTCGTCTTAATACCAAACAGTGGCTTAGTTTAATTAGTAAAGACTGTTTCCCTTGAGCACCATGTTCTTTTAAAGAGCTATCCATATGGCATTACAGTTCAATAGCAACTCAACGCTAGACCGGTAGCTTAGGAAGTGGTGAATTTTTATCAGTGGTGGAGGAAGAATGAAAGCGGGGGGAAGGGTTGCATAACTTCAAGAAAATAATCAATATCACTAAAGTTTAAATGTAGAAGATGTTGAATTGGAGCATGTTTTGCTATCTATATTTTCGGCAATCAAAGGAAAGAAAACCCTGATCACTATTATCCCTCCTCTCCAACTGCGCCCTAAGCATGCATGTGGGAGGTGAGGAGCTTCCCTCCTCCCCACCTGGGACCTTTCAGAGAAAGGTGACTGTTAACACGCCATGCAGCAGACATCAGCACTCTCTACCTCAGCCTTAATTTGAAAACCAGATCTCACAGAAGCGAAACAAAGCTACTTAGAGATAGAGTTTCCTATTCAGGTGCCTGTGGACTATAGATTCCCACTTCCAGGGCCCCCTCACGGTGTTGGAGCTCAGAGCAGAGGGCTGAGTGGGAGGCTCCTGTCCTTGGCCAAGTTAGACATGAGGGTGGGTGCTGGCCTTCTGGTCAACCAGCATCTAATCTGGGACTCACACACAAGTCAGGTCTGAAGGAGTCCATTTCCTCCCACTGGGATCTCTACAACCATCCAGTGCTTCCACAGGACGGTCTCCTGCTGGTTCTGTGAGCATATGGGGGGAAAATCAGAGCTTGCAACTCACTTTTCCGCACCCTCTCCTTGGACAGCACCTTTGAGTGGCCACCCTGGGTTGGGAGGAGTCTCAACCTGTCTTCGGAGTTGTATGTGACCTCGTGTACTTGAGCAGTAACTCTGTGCTTTGGCCCGAAGCCCCTCACTGTTTGTTTTACAAACTCCTACTTACAGTCTCAAATTAGGCTCATTAAAAAGGCAGCTCCCCGTGGGGCTATAAACGTCACATGGACAAGCGGAGAGTGAGTTTATGAGGCTGGCGTGTGATCTGCCCACCAGCACAGCGGGCCGAGTGGAAAGAGTGAATCAGTCTGTTTCGGCAGGACCCTTCCCCCACCCTTCCCTCGCTGGAGCCGCCTTGGCAACACACCAGAGAAGAGACACAATGTGCAAGTCCTTCCCAGCAGCTGGGGTGAGCTGGAACCTTCGTGGAGTCAGCAGTGCAGTGCAATAGACACAGGGGGCTGCTGTCACTCGGAAACCCTCTCCTATTGCTCCCCCAAAGTTCCCCTGCGTCTTCATTTGCCCTACTTTGCCCCCCCCCATTTAGTTAGGAGACCCTCCTCTGTCATCGTCATCATCACCACAGCATATTCTGCTGTTGTAACCACCATTTATGTTTATTCTTACAGATTATCCAGCAGATTAGCCCTGTCTTTCTCTGCCTGGGTGGCCCACATTCTCACTGACCAGCTCTAACACCCTTACTTTGCAGGTGATGCCCAAGGAGGGGTTGTTCTTTGGAGATGGGAGTTCTGGGTGAGTGGAATGCAGAGAAAAGCCATTTCCCACTAGCTGGCATCCAGCTTATTACTGGATTCGTTGAGTGGTCAGCATGCCCAGATTACACCCAGGCTGAAACAATATGCTGCACCAGAGACCTTGCCTCTACCCCTCAAGCCAACTGCCAGATGGTGAGGAGGACAGTGACAAAAAATCTTTTAACCTCCTTCACAAAGTTGCAAGGTTTATTTCTCCATCCCAGAGTTTGCCAAAGAACATACAGATATTACTCTGTCCCCATTCCAGAAAGAAGGAGAAAATACTCCATAGGTGCTGCGTCAAGACTGGACGGGACTGCAGGAACCACATGACTCTATGCTTACCTAAAACCCATCTTTAATGTGTTGCCCCAGAAAACCAAAGAACTGACACCTGGGAACTGTGGTGCCGGTCAGCCATTCTGAATACACCATGAACTTAAAAAAAAACCCAAGAAGCTCTGTGACATAGTCTACAGCAAGTTGCACTGCTATTCCAAAGGCTGAGTGCCTCTGGAGGTTCAAATCCACCGGCATGGGAGCAAGATGGAGCGTGTCCTCGCGAAAGATTTACAGCCTCGGGAATCTGGGGGAGGTTTGTTACAAGGTGGAACCAGCTCTATGGTAGTGAGCCTGAGTTTGCTAAATGCCAAAAGAAGAAATAAATCTTGGCAGAAGTGTGGTCAGAGTATCCCTTAGAAGTGAGGATGGTGAGACTTTATCTCATATACTTTGGGTATTTTATCCAAAGGGGTTAGTCCCTGGAGAGTGACATACGTGATAAAGGAGAGGGTCAGCGAAAGAGAGGAAGACCTTCAAGGGGGGGGGACTTAGACAGTGGCTGCAGCAATGGCACAGCAGGACTCGAGGATGGCTGGGCTCAGGCTGTGGTTCATTCTGTTGTACAGGGGCCACTACTTGACCGCATCTAACAATAGCAGCCCACACACTATACAGATCTGTATCATTTGATCAGGCCTCTGATGTCTGATATGGCCCTACCATAGTCTACTTCCTGAAAAAACCCCTAAACGATTATCTGAGGGGGCACAACCCCTGTAACCAAGAATGCCCTTCCTCTGAACAGAGTTCATTTAGCTCCAACTGCTGGAGAGTTCTCTGTATGTAATTCAGTTGTCTTCCTGCAGCTTTCACCCACTGGTCCTGGGTCCACATGCAGTAAGCATAACTTCCTTCCCATGGTGGGGGGACTCCTCCTTCATTAGATTTCTCACAAGACATAGCTCCCAGCTGGCTCTCTTCAGAACACACTGTACATCACATCCTTCTTACACCTGAGAGCCCAAGAAAAGGCTGCTCATGCCCCTTCCTGGGGACTAACATGCTCATGATTGCCACCTTTACTTGCTGCCCATCTTGTCTTCACACACCAGTGTTTAGGCCTCCCCCAATCACAGTATCAATGGCTAAGAATAGGCTCATGACAGGTAGACCCATCCACAGGCTCTGACTCCACCAATTACCATAGAGTGGCTCTGGATAAGTGACACCTTCTTGGACCCTCAGTCTCCTCCAATACCTACTCTCAGGGATTGACGGTGATGGTCAACGGAGACAATGCATCTCTGTGCTTGGTGCTGTGCCTGGCAGGGGACACACAATAATGGAGGCTGTAGTTATAATCACCATTGTCAACATTGGGTCACTGTCCCCTCCCACAGTCCTGAGGCTTGAGGGAGAAGGTATCTGCGATACAGATGTCTTTTATTAGATTGCTGGCACATGATGGACAGGATCTAGAAAATGTATCTTATTCCTCCATCTCTTTGTCATCTCTGCAGTTTACATATCTCAGGAACATTTTTTTGTTCTTGTTGGGTGCCACTGAGTTGGTTCTGATTCATGTACAACAGAGCGAAATACTGCCAAGTGCTGTGTCATTCTCAGAACTTCCATGCTTGAGCATAGTGTTACACACACCATGTCAAGCCATCTCCTTGATGATCTCTTTCCCACGGACTCTCTGCTTCACCAAGCACGATGTCCTTCTTTAGGGACTGGCCCTTCCTCATAACATGCTTAAAGAACGAGAGAGGAAGTCTTACCATCTGCACATCCACAAACATGTTGTTGTTAAGTGCCATCGAGTCGCTTGTGACTCATAATGACCCTATATACAACCTCTGAACCTTGCTCTATGCTGAGCCAACCTCATTATCTCTGACATCCCCACCTCCCATTACTCCAGTCACTGAGTTAATCCATCTCTTCCAGGGTCTTCCTCTCTTGCTCCATCCCTCCATCCTCCCATCATAGGTATTTAATAAGGATGAAAACCACATGCTTGGGGAAAATGACTGTATGTAGCCTGAAGCCACAGTAAAGGCTGAGATTACTTTTTCAATACTAAAACAAGCCAAAATAATGGTCTTGGCTTCAAATGGCATTACAAATTTGAAAAAACAAATAAAACCCAATCCATGACACCAGTCTCCTTCAACTGCACAGCTAATTAGGAGATGCCCATGGGTGGGAGGGGGCAGATGGCAGAGGCACCTCCAGGCCTGACTGTCCTGGTTCACATGTAGATCAGAGTGGAAAGGGAGGGGGCGAGTCAGGCTGGCCTCCAAACTGTACCCCCAAGCCTTGGTTTTGAGCCAAAAGATGGGATAGAGATTGAGGCATCTGTCTGCCATGCCAACTACAGGTATCAGGGAAGCTCCTGCTGTACACACAGCTCTCACCCTAGCTGGAGTTTGCAGATTGTGGGGCCCATCATTTTGGTCCCTAACTTTCCTACTCTTTCCCCCTAGAAAGAAAAAAGAGAGGAAGAGAAGGGGAAGGAAGAAGATAGAATAGAAATAGAAGATAGAAATGAACACTTAGGGGAGCTCTGGTGGCCTAGTGGCAAGAAGCTCCACTGCAATCCCAGAGGAACACGGTTCGAATCCACCAGATGCTCTGCCAGAGAAGGAGGCGCAATATCCTCCTGTACCAGTCAGATCTGATTTGACGGTACACGCACACAAAATAAAAAAAATTAAAAAAATAAATAAAAAAAAGAAATGAACACTTGTGGTTTGAAATTAGAAGCCCTGTGACACTTTCATTAGCCACAATTTTGAGAAGTCACCGCCCATTGATTGTAATTTTCCCTAAGAAAACATCAGACCTGGCTTAATAAGAAGGACCCACCCACTATTGTCCACCCTGGAGCTCAATCTCTTCAACAGTGCCATTGTAATGGAGGAACTCTACTATTAGAACAGAAAACAAAACCTGGAGGTTTTCAGAAATAAAAAAGGCATTACATATGCAAACCTTCCTCCTTTAGGAAGCACCCACCAATGGAGGCTAAAAGAAGGGGCAACAGGGCCAAAGGGCCCCAAGGACCCTGTGACACAATGTTGTTGTTGCTGATTGAGTCGAGCATGACTCAGCAACCCTATGAACAAAAGGCCTGAAGCCCCTCTCCAACTATCGACTCTTATCAAACTGTGACATAACAGTGTCCCCATTTTACCTAGAAGAGGTTTTGCAATTTTCCCAAGATCACCCAGCCCATAGGGGCAGCGCCAGCACTCTTCCCTAATGAAGCCCTGGCATTGTAACTACCTAAAGCACACGAGGCTGCCAGGAGCAGGAATCAACCTGGCAGCACACAACCACCACCTTGATTCCAGGGGCCCAGGTCTTCAGAAAAACATCTGCAGCGTCTGTGTCTCTCTCCTTCGCTCTTCATTACAGGACTCCTGGGCCCATAATTTGGAAATCTAAATTGATAAAACTTCCTTTTTGTTTTCTCACATGCCATAAAAGTCATAAAATGCCAGAAGATTTTAGAATATTCAGAGAAGAGTAAAGCATCACTACCATCTAAACCTAAAGCGTTTTCATCCCCCCAGAAAGAAACTTAACCCTCCGCAGTCTTTTCCCATTTGCCACCCCTTTCAGCTTTTGGCAACCACTGACTTACTTTCTGTCTTTAGGATTTTGCCTACCATGGACATCGCGTGTAAAATGATACAGAATGAGGTGTGTTGGAGTGTTTCTTTTACTCATTATGTTTTAAAGGTTTGTCCATGTTGTAATCACATGTCAGTACTTCATTCCTTTTGATGACTGAGTAATATTCCATTGTACAGATATACCATGCTTTGCTTACTTATCCAACTACTGCTGGACCCTTGAGTTCTTTCTACTTTTGAGACATTATGAGTAAAGTGGCTGTGAACATTTGTGTATACATTTTTGTGCAAGCATGTTTTCAATTCTCTTGAGTGTATAACTAGGCAAAGAGTTGCTAGATCATATGGTAGCTCTATATTTAACTTTTTTTTTTAGATGCAAAGTTTTTTCATTCTGTGGATGTTTTATTGAAAATATTCTTTGAAGTACAAGGGTTTTCAATTTTTATTATATGTAGTTTATATTTAACTTTTGTGAGGAACTTCAAGGCTAGTTTCCAAAAGAGCTTTTCTTTTTTACCAGCAGTGTGAGAGTTTCAATTCCTCCATACTCTTGTTAACACTTGTTACTTGTCTTTTTAATTATAACTAGTCTAATAGGTATGACTGGTATCTCACTGGGTGTATGTGTGTGCTCAACAACTCCAGTTAACTAGTCATTGACACCAAATTGGCTTTCGTACAAGGAGAGCTACCACAAGAGATACAGAAGAAAACTAGAGAAACATAAGAGAGAAAAAAATGATTCAAAATGACACCAGTGTTCTAAGAGTAAGGAAACACGGTTCTTTGTCACGGTTGATAAATATGTTAACTTCTAAACATCAGGGATCCCCTTTGATGGGGCAGAGCGTGACTATGGGAATGGACTGTGGTGTCCACGTGCTCACTGATGTACCTTCTCTCTTATCTCTGGTTAGAATGGTCACCTCAGGGTAATGTGACCTCAGTGTGTGTGTTTCCTTTTCCAACATACTCTCCAACATGATAAGGTATGCAAAACTATTGCTAATGGAAAGGCTGAAAATTTGAGTCTACCCAGAAACTCTTTGGAAGAAAAAGTTTGGTAACAGATCTGCTTACAAAAGATCTGTGACAAGCCTGTGGAACCCAGCTGTACTCTGAAACACAAGGTCACATCAATAAATGGTATGTCAAAGCAGCCAACAGCAAAGAGCCTCCAATGGGACAATCCGAACAACAAAAGAATATCTTACAGGCAGCTCCCAGGTGACAAATGAGAGCTGTTCTTAATATCTTTAAGTTGAATTTGCAGAGAAGTTGCAACAGGTGCATACCCGTTCTCGCTTAGCTATACTTTAGTACAAGAACTAGAGAGAATTATGGGAAATTTCCATGTGCGATTTACAGCCTCTGAAACCTGCTGGAGGACCAGTTCTGAGTTGGGTCCAGCCTGATGGCAATGAGTTTGAATCTGTAAGAAAAGGAGCCCTGGTGGTGCAGTGGTTCTGTGTTCAACTGCTAACTGAAAGGTTGTCAGTTCGGACCCATCAGTCATTCTATGAGTTAAAGATGTGGTGATCGGCTTCTGTACAGATTCACAGCTTTGAAGACCGACCTGCCTGCCTGATAGGGTTGCTATGAGGTGGAATTAACTCCAGGACAATGGGATTTGGGTGGTTGTTTCAGGAAAAAGTTCCAAGTGGTTATTTAGCAAGTGAAGATAACTGTGATGAAGAATTAAAGCCACAAAGGGAAGAAGGGGCTGGTTTAATAACTTCAAAGAGAGGGCAAACTTACATAACATTAAAGGGCAAGAACAAGTGCCTGCAAGGCAGATATCTGGAGCCTGGGAACTGCCTGCATTTCACAACAATCCATATCAAATTACCCAACGTGCAAGATAAACATGGGCTTACTGGTGCTTATTTCTAATTTAGAGTGAACCATTTCACATGTGTTGGGTAATATGCTTCTGACGATAATCCAAAGTATAAAAAACACACACTCATATGCCCATACTTAATAACAATTAAATGGGGAACAGACAAATCTATGAACAAGCAATTCTAACAAACAGATGCAGATAGCTCCCCAACCCCCATCAGGGAGGTAGGACACTAAACGCCCTCATCCCTTCAGAATGGGATGCTCATAGTGACTCTAAAGCTAAAGCATGGAAAGTGCCAGAGGGATGTAAAGAACCTACAGGTGAGAAACCTGACAATCACACCTCGGGCAGGTGAAGGTTCACATCTTCAGTGACAAGTCACATTTAAAGCACGCAGCTCTAAAATGTTAAGAATGGCGCGGTACCTCTGTGGACTTCCTCCCCCAAGGCACACACGCTCAGCGTACCTATGAGAAAACCTGCAGGCAGATCCAACTGGAAGAATATCTTACAAATTATCTGACCAGCACTCCTTGCAACTGCCATGGTCCCTGAGAACAAAGTCAGAGAAACGTCACAGCCAAGACCTGATAAGACCTGACAATGGAACACAGCATAGGATCCCGACACAGAAGGAAAAAAGTGGAATATGGCACAGGATCCTTGCAGTTCAAAACAAGTATTAGGTCAAAACTAAAGACATCTGAATACAGTATAAACTTTAGTTCATAACAATTTGGCCATATTGCTTCATTAGCTGTGACAAATCTTCTGTAACAACATTAAGATGTTAACAATAGAGGTAACTGGGTATAGGGCATTTGGGAAGTCACGATAGTACTACGGATTTTTTTGTTGCAAATCTAAAATTACCTAAAAGAATAAATTTGTTAAATAAATAAATGGAAAAAAGGAATGTTCCAGAAACACCACCAAGCAGATGTTCTTAGCGAGGGAACTTCTCCCTGAATCTTCATGAAAATGTGCAGACCTCCCATAAACCATTCTAGCTCTTCATTTACATATCTATTCATTCAGAAAATTTGTTTATTTTTTCCCTTGGGACCAGGTACTGTGCTGAGCTCAGAAGATGCGATGGCAAACAAAACTGATGCCTTCTCTCTTTGGATGTGTTTGGACCCTGGCTAGGGAGGCAGCTGATATTTATGGGGTGAGGAATGAGTCCAGCCCAGCTGCTCCAGGCACTCAACAGTCAGCCCCTGGGACCAGCTGCTGTCAGGCTGGTTCCCATTCATGGTGACCCCTATGTGTGTTAGAGTGGAACCAGCCTCTCCAATCGGCCTTTGGGTCAATTTGAACTACCATCTATGGGCAAGCTGCTGACTGTGCTAGTGATATGGGAAGAGATCGCCATCTTTCTTCCTCAGAGCAGCTGGTGGATTGAAATAACCTGCCTTTGGGTTAACAGGCTAACTTCCTATTGACAAGGCCCCTAGCTTCATATGTAGTATACGTGTGTGTATGTATGCATGCGTGCATTTGTATGTATATATGTGTGTATGGCTATATAGTATGTATGTATGTATGTTGCTGCTATCATGCACCACTGAGCCAGAACTGACTCACAGCCACGAAGCAATCACAGCACGGCCAACCCAAAAGCTGGCAGTTCAAATCCACCAATTCCTCCATGGGAGACAGGTGGGCCACTTCATCTTACGTGACTCACTGCTTTTGAAAACCTGCTGGATGGTCAGCTATGAGTCAGTTCTGACTCGACAGCCTACCTCAACCATGTATGTAAATATGTAAAATTATATGTATATATTCTAGAATATAGAATATATTAATATATAATACATGTGTTATATAATTGTATATATTATATAGATAATCCCCAACAGGATTATAATAAAGTTCTTTTCACCTAACACTGAGTCTTGCATTTCTAGGT